>NC_084793.1:89186712-89829391 GCF_963169125.1 Humulus lupulus | reverse complement strand
CAAGTTACCAGCCTGAAGAGCGAACTCTTGGCAACCAAGGCTATCGTGGCAGCATCGCAGGAGAGGGTTACTTATTTAGAGGCCGAGGTCTAGGCTACCAGGGCCGAACTCCAGGCTGCTAGGGCCGATGTCGCCTCGTTGCAGGAGAGAAATGCTTCCTTGGAGGCAGAGAAGGCTGCCTTTGAGTACCAGTCCATAGATCGCACCCTTTACAGCGTGTGGAGGCAGAACCCCAATTTTGATTTTTCTTCTTTCGGTGAGCACGCCGTTGCTCGAGCGGCCATGTGGAGCGCCCGTGGCAGGAAGCCCTGAAGTTGTTATTTCATAACTTTTGTCAGCTAGCACGCTATGGGTGTATGCTCTTTCTTTCTGTTTGTGTAAATCTTGTACTGTCTTCAAAAATTTCTTTTTCAATGTATATATACATGTGTGGCTATTTATCCCTTATTCCACTGCATTTGAGGTCCTTTTGAGCCTGTATGATGGGGTTTGGTTGGTTCCCTTCTTTTATTTACCATGCTGGAGGTCCTTTGGAGCCCATGTGAAAGGGTTCACTGGGACCTCTTTTGGTGCCTCTTGATTACTTCTATAAGGATATTTTGACCCCTTGGGTCCTAGCTATCCTTTTATATATTCTTGCACGCACTTATTATTTTTTGCGAGAAGTGTCCTTCTCATCATTATTCATAGTACTATTTTTGCAAGGGTCTCTTTTAGGACCCTTTTTGGCTAGACGGCTTGGTGGTTGCTCTAGACTTATTAGTGTTGTTACTATATATATATATTTTTTTATTTTTTTATTTTTTTGTTGTAAGACCCTTTGGCCTCCTTGATGTTCACAAGGGTAACTAATCCTTGTGAACCCAAGGGATGCCTTGCAAGGTCCTCTCCCTGTTTTCTATATATAAGGACTTCACCTATGGCCCCGATATAAGGGGTCCTTCTGGGACCTCCCGTTAAAGGGTCCTTTTTAGGGTCATGTTCCCTTTTGGGTCCTCCTGATGGAGGGCCCTTTTTAGGATCCTCCTGGTGCATATGGTCCTTTTTAGGATCCTGGTGCAAGGGGTCCTTCTTTGGATTCTCCTGCTTGTTGCTTGCATTATCTTCACATGCCACTTCCTCCTGATAGAGGGCCCTTTTTAGGATCCTACTGATAGGGGGTCCTTTTCAGGAGCCTCCTTTTTAGGAAGGCAAGGGGTCCTTTTTAGGATCCTCCGTTAGAGGGTCCTTTTTAGGAGCCCTTTTTAGGTCCCCCTTGCTAGCTGCATGTTTTTGCCTCCTGTCCTGCCCCCTAAGTGTTTGGTGAAATTTATTTCAGCAGGCACTTTGGCTGATGCCCGCGTAGCGAAGAAAAGTAACACATGAAGTTGCAAACAGTTTCATTCATAGCATGCGGTTTACAACCAACCTTGTAAATAAAAGAGTTACATCTAACTAGGAGGTTACCTAGGTAGCCTCTTTGATTCTTACTTACTTAAGCTAAAACAACAAGGAACAAACTAAACATAGGTTCTTTTTGTACTGAGTGCCGAAGTCTCGCTGGTAGCACTTCTCGAGATGATCTAACTTGTGCGGGTCTAACTTGTGCGGGTCTAACTTGTGTGGGTCGCTCCTTCATACACGACCATTGCCATCGGTACAGATGGTTTGGTGGCTGTGCGGAGGGACATGTTATAGCATTCCCTCGCTTCCTTCTGCTCCCCTTTCACGCATGCTACTCCCTCGGGAGGTTTGGAACTTCATAGCTAGGTGATACACAGAAGTGATCGCCTTCAATTCTCTCAGAGAGGGTCTCCCTAATACCGCATTGAAGGCTGAGGCGCAATCCACCACGACAAAGTTAGCCATTACGGTGGTTTGCCTGGGTTACTCCCTCATGGTGAGGGCTAATTCGATTGCCCCCAGGGGCTGTATCGAATCTCCCATGAACCCATACAGAGACGTAGTGTAAGGCTTTAAGTGACGGAGGCTCAATCCCATCTTTTCCAGCGCTGGTTGATACAAGATGTCCATAGAGCTCCCGCTATCCACCAAGACCCGATGTATTCTCATGTTAGCAAGCTGGGCAGTTAGCACCAGGAGGTCATTATGAGGGAAATGCACCCCCTGCGCATCTTCTTCAGTGAAAGTTATCGAGTCATTCTCGCCCTTGAAGCTCTTCGGGGGGCGTTGTTCCAAACTTAAAATGCAAGGTGGTGGACTTCGTCTGGCCTCCTTGGCGTACTTGTCTCGCCCCTTCCTTGAATCGCCTCCGAATCTTGGTCCTCCAAAGATGGTCCTGACCTCTCCCTGCACTTCTGGGGCCGCCCCTCGTGCCCGCGGTGGGGACACTCCTTCTTCTGGCCTCTGGTTCTCCTTGCGCACATATCTGCCCAAATGTCCTCTGTGGATGAGTTCCTCGATTTCCACCTTCAAATGGTTGCACTCCGCGGTGGTGTGGCCGATATCCTTGTGATATTGGAAATTCTTGCTCGGGTCTCTTTTAGACCGATCTTTTTTTATTGGCGGGGGCCTTTTGAAAGGGACCTGGTTTTCGTTCGTAACAAAAATATCCTCTCTCGCGTGGGTGAGGTCTGTGTAAAAGGTGTATGGGCTCTGTATGCGCTCATCAGAGTGTTGGTGCTTCCGGGGTCGATCATCCCTCGTTCCCTCATAAACCCCCTTCATCTTTGCACCGCTTTGGTTTTCCCAGGCTAAAGGTTTTGGGGGCGATGGGCCTTTTCCATCCTTGAGGTTCTCGTGACCATCCTCCACGCGAATGTACTTTTGTGCCCGCTCGTAGAAATCATCCAAGTCTGTGACCTCTCTCTTGAGAATGTTATCCCATAACTTGCTCCCTGGGCGTACTCCCGTTGTGATGGACATTTTCAGCTCTCGGCGGGTCAGGCTCCCTACCTTAGCTGCCTCCATAGTGAACCGGTGGATATAGCTCTTCAGAATCTCGTTTCCTCCTTGCTTCACATTGGTGAGGCTGGTGCCTGGCATCATGTAGTCTCGCACGGCGTGGTGTTGCTGGAGGAATTCATCAGAAAGTTGTTGCCAAGATCGGATGGACCCCGGTCTAAGCCTCTTGAACCATTTGTATGCAGGTCCTCTTAGTGTGACAGTGAAGCAATGACATCTCGCCCCGCTGCCAATTTCCCTCAGCTTCATCAGGTCATTAAATGTATCTAGATGATATTTTCGATCTGTGCTTCCTTCGTAGGGGGGTATATGGGGTTCTTTAAAGTTGGTAGGGGGCCTGATGGCTTGGATCTCCCTGACGAAGGGTGACTCATGGTCGAACTCCTCCTAAAAAATTTGACCTCCAGAGGTGGTGACGATCTTGCTCTGCAGGCTCCTCATTTCTGTGTCCAAGTCTTGCTTCCTCTTGCTTAGAGAGTCCCTCAAAGAGGACGGGTTAAGATCCGCCTTTCCCTTGCCCTCTCGAGGCGCCATAGGGGGCGTGGTCCCTTTACCCGCCCTCTTTTTATTGAGAACCTCCCGTAAATCCGAGGGTGCTCTTTTAGAGGTGACCTCGTCCTCGTTGCGAGGGGCAGCGTTGGTCCTTGGCTCTGGTTTCTGGGCCTGCTTCGGTGGTTCAGGATGTTCGCGTTGCTTCACTCGAGGGGTGTTACTGGTGGAGTGTCGGGTCCTCCCATCATCTACTGGTACGGTGGTCTCTACCCTCTCCCGACCTTTCTCCTTCCGCCTGGGGAAGGTCACACTTGACTTACCCTGCAATAGGCCATTCAGCACCTCTTGCATGTGTTTCCAGGGTGGTCTCCAACCTTTGGTTCTTACGGTGGAGCTCACGTATTTCTTCTTCATAGAATCGAGATTTCGAACTCGAGCTCACGGAATGGACCCGGGGATGCTTATCGTGCCTACCGTAGAGGAGCCCAGGTCCTGCCGGCCGGAGTTCGGTACTTGTGGTGGTTTAGGGAGCGGGAACTCGTTAGCATTTCCCGGTGGTGCTCTTGGAGGACTCTCTACAGACGGGACGCCCGGTGACGAGGCCTCTCTATCACCCTCGTGGACCTCAGGGTCCCTTGGGGGCTCCACCTCTCTGGGCGGAGGGAGATCCTTCATGGAGGCCTTCAGCTGGACTCCGTTAAGGTGGACCTCCACCTCTCGTGGCTCCCTGAGTCGCTTTGAACGTCTTGGCATTTCTTCTTGCTGGAAGTAATGGTAGAACAGTAGCTTGGAACTTAAGTTCCCACAGACGGCGCCAAACTGTTGACGGTGAGAACTCGTCAACTAAGTTAAGTTGGAAAGAATTGCAAGATAAAGATTATCAATAGTAAAGCCTTAGAAATTTAAGTATCAAATCTATGAACAATGGCAAAAGAACAATGGTGAAATCAGTTCTTCATTCACTATGGTGCACTTGCTACAGTAAATTTTCCAACCTCCTTTCAGGTGGGGTTAGAGTTCATTTTATAGTGGGCTCTAACGGCCCTGGGTACATGGTGGTCCAGGGGACCAGATGGTACACGAGTACACTAAGAGGAGAGTGGTTCCAGGGGTAGTGGTGTGGGCTCTGGTACATGGTCAGAGTTCATGGGAGCACCTCAGCTTTTGTACCCGGTCATGACTCCACTACTTACTTTGTACGGGTGTCAGAGACGTGGTGGTGTTGTAGCCACTCTTCATACCATTCCCAACAGCCACTACTTGTCGGGCATAGGTGTCAGGCCCGTCCCTTGATCCTAGCAGGCATGTACGTACCCCTTTTGAGGTACCATGTTCGTACTCTTTTTGTCTCTTGTGGGCCACCTCGACCACTGTCATTATGCACGCGGGGCCTTGGGACGAGATCCATTAGGGCCAGATTGTCTCACACGCGTAGCTCTTTGGGAGAGGCCTTCATGAGATGCTGAGAGGGTGGCATGGCCTCATGGCTGGGCCATGACGACGGCCTCGCACGGGCGAGACAGCATGGACTCGCGTGGGTGAGGCGGCAGGGACACGACCTCGCAGCTGGGCCTCAGCGCGTGGCCTCACGTGGACGAGGCGGCAGGGACATGGCCTCGCGGCTGGGCCTCGGGCGTGGACGAGGCGGCAGGGACACGGCCTTGCGCCTGGGTGCGATCGAGCCAGGCGGTGGCTCTAACACTCACTTAGGCCTTTATTTAGGCCTTTATGGGACCTTAGCGTGCGTCTTTGATCTTTTAAGGGCGTGGAATATTGAGCATCCACAGGTAGTCTACACTTTCTACCATAAAACATCTCCTATGGTGCCACTTTATTAGAGGCAATGTTCATTCCAGGACCCTTAAAAGTCCAACATGCATGCTCTCAACATGTCTTCCAATATCTGGGTAATCTTCTCTAGCTTACCATCAGTCTGAGGATGATAAGCGATACTGAACCTCCGCTGTATATTCATTGCCTTCTATGAATTTCCCCAAAACATGGAAGCAAATGTGGGGTCCCTATCTGTCAGGATAGACCTCAAAGTCCATTAAGGGCTTACTATCTCTCTCACCTTGAGATCTAAATACTAGTCAGCTGTATTGCTCGTTCCCAATGATAAAAGTGAGCTGATTTTGTATACCAGTCCATAATGACCCAAACCGAATCATGCTGTCCCACTATCCTGGGCAATCTCACTACGAAATCTATCGTGATGTCCTTTTACTTCCACTATGAAATACTCAAAGGCTATAATGGCCTTACTGGTTTCCGACACTATGCCTTGACCTACTTCCAGGTCAGGCACACTTTGCCACATACTCAGTTACGTCCCTCTCCATCCCAGGCCACCAATAAAAAGCTTTCATATCCTTGTACATCTTCATGTTGCCTGGATGTAGAGAATAAGGGGTCATAAGAGATTCATCCTGAATCTCCCATTTAATTCCAGTGTCCATCAGAACACAAATCTGATCCTTTATACCTCAATAAACTCATGCCTGACACTATATAGTCCTTAGCTATTCCAGCTAGGACATCCCCTCTAATCTTTCCCAACTGTGGGTCACTCCACTGTTTTTCTTCAATCCTCTATAAAAGAGTAAACTTAAGCATAATGTTGACCAACTGGCCCACCAGCAACTCTATTCCATCTCTGGTTATATTCTTCAACTGGCATGAAGAATAGGCAATCGCCTTTTCTGTCTTTATAAGGACGTAACTTATACCAAAATATCATCGATAAAGACAGTCACAAACCAATTTAGATACTTTTTATAAACCCTGGTTATTTGATCCATAAATGTTGTCAGTGCATTAGTGAATTCAAATGGCATGATTAAGAACTCATAATACCAATATCTGGTACAAAAGTAGCCCTCGGTATATTATTCTCCCTGATCCCCAGCTGGTGATAACCAGATCGAAGATCCACCTTGGAGAATACTGTCTTATCCTGTAACTAAACCTTTCGTTCCTTCAGCTCTGCTAGGGCCATTCGGTATGGTTCCCTAGACACTGGCTCTGTCTCTGGTGTCAACTCAATAACAAATTTTGTCCCTCTTTGTGGCGGCAATCTTGGTAATTCCTCTGGAAACACATCTAGGAATTCATAGACTAACCTAGTCTCTTCTGGTCCCACTGGCATGACTGGGTGGTATCCACCACACTAGCCAGGAATCTTATACAACCTCCTTGCAATAGGTCACTAGCCCTTAATGCTAAAATCATTGGTACGCGGGGTCCATGCATAGTGCCAACAAATACAAAGGGGTCCTTACCATCAGGATCAAAGGTTACCATCATTTTCTTGCAATTTATGATTTCCCCATACTTCTCTTAATCAATCCATACAAAGAAATCATGTTAAAGTCGGTCATAACAAACTCTACTAGGTCAACTGACAACTTTCTGTTGTCTCCTATCGTTGACAGTAATCTAACCCGTCTCTTGGATACTACAAAATTCCTTGCAGATGATGTCTTCACATCTGGCACACTTTGGATATGTCCTCCAGTTCCAGTTGTCGCTCTGGCGACCAATCTGTACACCCCGTCGCTCCTATCAGAGCTAGAAGCCAACACAGTATCCGAAGCTTTCCTTTTCTGGTCACTAGGGCCTCTGCCCCTACCCGATCCTGTAAAGGGAGGTTCCATTCTCCCGGTATCCCTTTTGGTCGCACTCACGCGCCAAATCTGGTTCTCAGTGCCCTCTATGGTAGGGGCTCTTTTCACTACCTGAGTGTATGCCGTCATTCTAGGTAATGTTGTGATTCTAACATCCCAGGCTATCATAGATTGCAACGTCTGAAGGAATCTTTCCTTCCTTGTCCCATCGGTGGACATCAAGTCTGCAGCGAACTTGGCTAATCTATCAAACCTAAGTGCATACTCTGCCACTGTCATCTTACATTGCAGCCATTTAGTGAACTCTTTAGCTTGTGCAACCCGAACTACCTCATTATAACACTGTTCATTGAATTGAGTTCTAAACTCTTCCCAATCCAAGGTATTAATGCCCTTATTCGGGGATACTACCTCCCACCAGATTCGAGCATCCTCCCAAAACATATACGTGGCATAGGCCACTCTCTCATTGCCCACCATCCTCATAAAATCTAGGATGGATGTGACCATGCTCATCCACTACTCTGCCTTGAGTGGATGTGTGCTACCCTCGAAAATTGGAGGGTTCTACTTCCTGAATCTTTCATATAACAACTCCCAACGATTCTCTATCTCTGGTTCCTGTTGCACGACTGGTACTGTTGCAGTGGGTGGGGCCTCTGGCACAGCATTCCTTGCTAGAACCTGTTGTTGCCTCAACTGGCGAATCTCTTCTTCCTGCCTCTACAACCTAGCTTGCATATCAGTAAGCACCTGTTGCCAGTTTTCAGAAGATGGAGGAGGGGTCTGACCCTAATTATCATTTTCGGCCAGTATTCCCTGGCCGACTTGCAGATTTGACTGGCTTGGAAGCATACTTCCAAACGTGTACCTTGTTGTAGTAACCAATTTGGCCAATTAGGTAGTAATAACTAAACCTCTTGCTGCCCTGCGGCTCAAGACCAAACAAACAAATGTTAACACTCAACAATCATGCTAGTAAGCATGTCAATCCATATTCATATCAAAACATGGTGCTAATAAGCACTTCCTAACATTTATAAACAAGTAACAGTGCTAATAAGCATTTTCTAGCACCCATAAATAGTTAAGGATGCTAATAACCATCTTCTGACATTTACAGAAAAATATAAATGCTAATAGGCCTTTCTTTAACATTTAACAATGCTAATAAGCATTTCCTAGCATACATGTCTCAATAACAGCGCTAATGAGCGTGTCCTAACCTACATGTCCATACAACAATGCTAATAAGTGCTTCCATTTGAATCCATAAGCGATGCCAATGCTAATAAGCATCTTGATACTCTCACACATATACAGTCATCCTAATAAGTATGGCGATTCATATTCATGCTCCAACAAAGTACTAATAAGCACGTTTTTACCATTCATATACATAACATAATGCTATTAAGCATTTCTAACATTCAAAAGCAATAACAATGCTAATAAGCATTCCTTTTAACATTTTCAGTGTGTTAATAAGCATATCTTGGCATACATGCACATATAGCAGCGCTAATAAGCGTTTCTGACCTTCAAAAGTAATAATGATGCTTATAAGCATTCCTGTAACATTTACAAGTGACTTTTGTGCTAATAAGCACTTCTTTAACATGCATACAACAGTCAAGGGCCAGACCCTATCAAAATAGCTCATGCTTTCTATTTAAAAAATTAGGTAAGACATATGTACTTCATTTTAGCAATTGCACACATAACTATATTAATAGTTACTGAAGCCTGAGTCGAGCATGTATTTGACAGCGAGTGTACATGCCCAGTCCATCATCAGGAACCCTTAATCCTTGGCAACTCTGATACTAAGTTGTAACGCCCTTCTAATTATGCTCTATTACCACATGTGTTTAAATTAGTGCGGGACTCGCTAAACGAGTCATTTTACAACATGTGATTAAGCCCCTAAGGGTTCATGTATTAAGAATTTTGGTCAACTAATAAACATTTTCGTTAAAAGAAAACTTTAGTCTTTACATGGGATCCCAAAATACAAGTTTAAAATTTTGTTTACAACTCAGGGATTACAAAATAAGCTGACCTAAGCGGAAAAACAGGGTCCAACCCTAGTTCCCCTGCGATACCTCAGCCGTGGTGGTCGAGCAGACTGCATATGCACACATCGCCCCTAACACTCTCTAACTCATGGCTGGCCAAGGTTCTCCTTATCCTTACCTGCACCACAAAACCCCCGTGAGCCAAAAGACTCACCAAGAAAACACATTAGCAAATTCATTTAGTCCACAGAATATAACAACATGCTCAACAATAATAACTGGAAGGAAGCATACACACTATACTAGTAAGTGACCATAGGGTCACACAAGTGCATGTCACAGTCCCATTCATTCCTATGGCATCCGGGCCAGTCAGGTGCATAATGCACTCCTGTTCATTCCTATGGAATCCGAGCTAGTCAAGTGCATAATGCACTCCTGTTTATTTCTATGGAATTCGAGCAAGTCAAGTGCATAACGCACTCCCAGGGTGGCCTAGCCATAACGGTCTGGGCTCAACGCGCACAATGCCAATCACGGCTCATAAGCCAAGCCTTGCGAACCCTTCACTCATAAGTCGAGCCTTGTGAACCTTCAACTTATAAGCCGGGTCTTGTAATCCCTCGACTTATAAGTCGGCCTTGTAAACCCTCGACTTATAAGTCGGGCCTTGGAAACCCCACAACTCATAAGTCGAGCCCCTTTTTATCCCCCTGCTTATAAGTCGGGCCTCTTTTATTCAAGTATACCCTCAACTAGCAGGCCGAGCTTTTGGTTAGGTACAATAGACAGACTTCTGACTTATCAGTCGAACCTCCCAATTGGGGACAAACATACACATGCTACCTTTGTCATACACATATTCAACACAATATGACGAACTTACACAGGTATACACATGCATAATTATAATTATGTTCATTAGTTGGGCCTGAGCCCTAATCATGTTTACATTTAACAGTTGGGCCAAGTCCCTATCATATTACATTTAACATTTGGGCCAAGCCCCAATCATATTAGATTTAATAGATGGGTCGAGCCCTAATCATAATACATTTGAGAGCTGGGTCGAGCCCTAATCATAATACATTTGATAGTCGGGTCGAGCCCTAATCATAATACATTTAATAGTAGGGTCGAACCCTAATCATAATAATTTAATAGCTAGGAAGAGCCCTAATCATAATACATTTAATAGCTGGGCCGAGCCCTAATCATAATACATTCAACAGTGGGGCCAAGCCCTAATCATATTACATTCAACAATGAGGCCAAGCCCTAATCACGTATCTCACGCATCGGGTGCAACTTTCTTACCTTTGGTTCAAGCACAAGCAAATAAGCAAGCAAGCACGGCCTCCGAGAATGACCCTCTCCTGAGACTTAGCGATAACCTAGTCACAACCCATATATAATATCTTATCAACATTAGATTCCATAAATGAATCCTGGGACTAATCCTGTGCTTTGGGGACCTCCTATTCCACCAAACAGGGCGGCGAAATCGTCCCCTGAGCCCCTGGGCAAAAACCCAAAACATTGGATTTTGGGGATCCTAAAATTTGGCCTAGCATTGCAGCGCAGCCCCCCAAGCACCGCGGCACACAGCCAAGGCTCCCTGCCATGGAACACCCCTATGTCGTGGCTCAGAAGAACAACACTGCGACGGTCCTTTGTACACCCAAAAAAACTGGGTTTTTCCTGTGTTTTCTCCAAACCCAAACCTTCAAAATAACCCCAAGGTTTCCCCAAAGTCCCAAATGAGTCCCAAATGCATTATTACAGAACATATACATCCCAAACATCCCAATAACTAACTGAAATCCAAACCCAACCTCAAAACCCATCAAGGTTTAAAAGTCTAACAAAACTTTAACCGCCAGAAATTAAACTCACAAACAGAACGAATCCTTACCTCCAATAGCTGAATCATGGCCCCAAGTTACTCCTAGATTGATCCTAGACACCAAACCTTCAATTCCCAAGCTATGTTTTCTCAAATACTTCAAAATTCTCAAGTCACCAGAGAGGGAGAGAGAGAACTATAGGAGAGATAAAGAGTGAGAGGTTTTTTTTTCTGTTTTTCTGAGTGTTTCCCTTATTTTCCATTGCATTCCAAACTAGCTGAGTCAAGCCAAGGACTATCCAAAAGACCTAAACATCCTTAACTCAATTTTTCATCTCCAATGCTAACAGGGCACTTTGGTCAATTACCACCATTCCCTCTAGTTCCTAATAAACTCAACATTTCCAAATAAATCCCAACTATCTTCAAGTAATAATCATTTAATCTCCCATTACCCGGTAAACCTCAGTAAAGTGAAAAATTACCAAAATACCACTAGGCTCGCCCCAAGCTGGGTATTTTACCCCGTTGTGACTTTTCCACTAACTAGTTCCCTAGGGAATTTGGGGTGTTACATGCGTCACTACCCTGTTCTTGGGGTGTCGCGGCCCTCCTAAACCCAAAGGTTAGGTGCAGTTTCCTAATGCGAGGTCGGGCCGCGACGTTTGTTCAATGAGAGGAGAGGCTGGGGCCTCTGACTTGGGCGGGTCGCGACTTAGATGCTTGGAGCCGTAGAGCATAATGGATTTTGGGCCTTGGAAGGGTTTGAGTGTGAGAACTCAAACCCAAGGGCTCGGGATCGATCCTACTACACAATTTAGTAGGATTCGATGTCTCGAAGGCTAGGACTCAGTCCAGAAGCCTTTATTTACTAGTTTTTGATGGGATTCTATACTTTGTTATGACTAGGTTATCACTAGGGGGCTCGGGATCAGGATTGTGCTTAAGGGGCATTCTTATTTTATATTACACTCGGACTTGAGGTAAGAAAACTACACCCAATATGTGATGTCCATGATTATAGCTTGGTCTGAATGTTGAATAAAGATTCGATTAGCGCTTGGACCCCTGTAAATGTGCATGATTATGATTATGCCTGTAAATGATTGATTAATCATGTTGAATGCTCTGTATATGGATATTTATTATATAATGAATACATAATTGAGAAAAGCATTGACTTATGAGTCATGGACGGCAATAGCGCGAGCACTAGTAGAAAAGCATTGACTTGTGAGTCAAGGGCAGCAACATTGCTTCGAGCGCTGGTCGTTTTGGATAGACCTAATCAAGAGTCCATCATATTCCTGTCTGACCCAAGGGTCATGGAAAATTAAGAGCCAGGTACGCTGGACCAACTCCAAGGCTGGTTATACAGAGAATAGGACAATGGGCCTCGTGGTGACTTATTAGTCCCATATCCTAGGGTGCTAAGCCCTAGTATGATTTATTAATCATGTAACTTGGGCAACGGGCCCCGATATGATTAAGTTATTATTTAATTAGGGCATCTGTCCCCATATGACGCTGTAGACATTTATATGAATGGTACGTATGCATGACTAGGGTTATTACTGCTAGGCATGCTTATTATGGTTTGGTAACGTATTATTAACTCCGTATGAGCACGTTTAAGTTTTCTTACTGGGCCTTGGCTCACAAGTGCTATGTGGTGCAGGTAAAGGGAAAGGAAAGCTGGACTAGCCATGAGTTGGAGAGCTTAGGTGGTGATGTGTACATATGTGACTGCTTGACCAACACTACCAAGGTTTCTCAGTGGGACTAGGGTTAAACCCTATTCTTACCACTTAGGTCGGAGGGTTGTTACTTTTGAGTTGTAATTACCCTTTTGGAACTATAAACAACTTTGTAAACATTTATTATGGGATCCCATGTACAACTTAACGTTTTAATGAAATATCCATTCCTTTTGACCGAAATTTTTAACCCTGGATAATTAATCACATTTAGATGCACGTTTATTGCCAAATGACCCGTTTAGCGAGTTTAGCACTATTTAAAATACACAGTGTAATAGTCTTGCCTAAACAGGGCATTGCAACTTGGTATTAGAGAGTGCCTAGGTTAAGGGTTCCTGAAGACGGGCTGGGCAAGTACACTTGCCACTAAAGACAAGCTCAACTCATGGTTCGATAACTATTTATGTGGTTATGTGTTTAACTGCTTAAATAGGATATAAATGCCTTATTCACCTGCCTTATTAGGTAGCATGAGATATTTTGCTAGGGCCTATCCCTTGACTACTACATGACATAAAAGGATGTAGTTATTAGCACTGGCATTGCTTGTGACTGCAAAGGAAATACTCATTACCGTTGTTATATGGACAAGTAGGTCAGGACACGATCATTAGCACTGTCATAGATACATGTATGTCAAAATATGGTTATTAACATTGTTATTTGATTATAAATGCTAGTAAATGCTTATAAGAACTGTTAAATATTAAAGAAATACATATTAGCATCATTTTTTTAATCAGAAGAAAAAAAGTATATTTGATAGAAACTGTTGTCCTTGCTGCTGTTGTCTATTATATTTGGATCATTAGAAACTGTTGTATATTTGATCGTTATTCTATGTCTGTTTTGAAGTTGGACTTTTTGATTATTATGGGTCTTAAAGCGATGTTGTTTAGGTTGGTTAGGTCGAAGCTTAAAGCTACTGAGAAGAGGATGTTTTATTACATTCAACATTTGTAATGCTGTTTGTGGGTCTTAGTTTTTGGAACGGTTGGTTGTAAATTGCTTTAGTGCATATTAGCATCATTATTGATTATGACTTGGATATGAACATGAATCGACATGCTTATTATCATGACTGTTGAATGTGAATGATTATTTGCTTGATCTTGAACCGTGAGGTGGGAAGAGGTATAGTTATTACTACCTATTGACGCGATTTTTCACCAACAGTAGATTAAGAAATCAAATAGGTAGAATAGTGCTAAATTATAAATCGTAATTAAAAAATAAGAACTCTCTCAAACAGATACAAATTTTACGTGGTTCAGTAGTTAAAATCCACCTAGTCCACGAGACAATGTTATAGCTTTTCTGTCTCAATTCCCGTATAGTTTTAGTAATAGAAAAATGGTCATCCCCTTCCTTGTCCATTTTTCCAGATATTTATAGGGGAATTTCTTGTACATGTTTGGGTAACCACGTGAATAAATATGGTATACATTTAATACAGATTATTCCCATTTACATTGGGATATAATTTGATAACAGATTGGAATATACTCCTACTATCTCGAATAATAAATGATAGATATTCAATACAGCCTAGGCATAAATGAGCTTATAAGGAGTCTTCGAATTTTTTGTGATCCTGCAATATGTGATATGTCCAGGTTTCCAAGAGATAAATAATTCACCGGAGCTCGTGTTCAAAGGCTATCTGAACCCTAGCTCGTTGTAAGCTCAGAATACCCAAAGTTGGATCTATCCATTATAAGTCTTGAACTCAATTATTATCCCGAGAGGAAATCTGATAATAACATGTATATCGTGTACGAACTGGATTGATGATAACCTAATTTTAGTGTCGTTTTAGAATGTGTTTTTATGGTAATCTGGAGTCTTTATGTGTATTTTGTGCAAGATTACGCTTTTGTTTGTTTTTGTTGTAGGTTGGTGCGTAGAATCATGAGAAAATATACAAAGAAGAGAAAATGGTAGAAAAACGAAGCTCTTGGTGGTTGTTTGACTCAAAATGGTGCTAAGGATGAGTAAAAGTTAGTTTGTGATGAAGAAACGAGGTTGAAAGACTTAAATTGAGAAATAATTGAATTAGAGCCGCGACTTGAGCTTATAATTCGCGTCTCTAGGCAAGTCAGAAACACAAGGTTGCTAAAAGGAATTAATGTTGCGACTTGCCCTTATGAGTCGCGGTGCTAGGCAAGTCAGAGGACAAAGCGAGGGGGCAAACAAGACGCAGGCCGTGACTTGAGATGCCTGAGTCGTTGTGCCTGAAGACACAAGCAGATTCAAAGGGCCTTTCAAAATTGACACGGGTTGCGTCCTAGAGAAGGCCAAGTTGCGGCCTACCTATGAAAAACAACACATTTGTGATTTTTTTACTATAAATTCAGACTTAGGTTTTAATTAGGTTGTTAGGTAAGATTTTAATTACGTTTTTAGAGACTAATTTTGATTCTTAGACTAGTTTTCTGCATTTTTATATTTTTCTTTCTTCTTAAAGTTTTTGAATCTTATGTTTCTAAATTATTGTTTTGTTGATTTAGTCATGGCTAATATGAACTAAATATTTTTATCTAGGGTTTAATGTAGTCACTTGAATTTCTATTTAATTTAATTATGATGTTCTATTGATTTTTCTTCTCTATTCTAATCTATATAATGTTTCCTTAATGCTAGTAAAAACTTTATCAATATTTGCTTGATTTATGATTTTGATTCCAAATTCGAAAGATGAGAATTGAATATGCTATTGTTATATAGACATAGGTTACATATTGGAAGAAAGTACCTGAATGGCTTGTGTAGTAATTAGGTTTCCATGCTTAATGCCTACTATATGTTTAAGTTTATCATAGAAATGTAGAAAACCTGCATATATGATGAGATCTTATATCTTGAAAAAGAATAGGAATCGATTTATGTTAACCTGCTATTAGAATAGAAAGAAAGAAATTTCGAACTCATTAATGAAATTAGTAGAATGAAAAGTTGATGAAATTAACACCCTATGTCTTTTTAATAGTGATTTTCATATTTTAAATAGTTATTTTTGTTCATAGTTATTTACAATTTTCAAATTAAATTCATTCATATAAACTTTGTTAGCCAAATAGAAATCAAAGAACAATTATTGGTAATTGGTTAATAGTCTTTGTGGGAACAATACTCTATTTATCATCTATATTACTTGAATCGATTGTGTGCACTTGCGTGCATATTTTCACGATCAAGTTTTTGGCGCCGTTGCCGAGGAATAAATTGCCAATATCAAAATTAATTGTTGTTTCTTCTAATTTGGTTTCTATATTTTACACTTATTTGAATCGAGGTTGTTGTTTGTTTCAGGAATTATTGGTATGTGGGGAAGTAGACAAAACACACTCATACTGATAGTTCTTGAAATTGAGAGAACGTGCAGAGAAAATCGCAAGATATAGAAAAGGTTGGATTTCACCATGGCTGAGAACACAAATAATGGTGTGAAGAACAATGCAAATATGGGTAATGCAAATGAAGTCGATCCGCCATTGAGAACCTATGTACTCCCTACTATTACAGGGATACATTCAAGCATTCGTCCTCCTACTGTTAAGGCAAATAATTTTGAGATAAAACCCTCAATTATTCAGATGGTACAAAATTGTGTACAATTTGGGGGGGTTACCAAATGAGGATCCAAATCTCCATATCACAAACTTTTTAGAGCTGTGTGCGACATTCAAAATGAATGGGGTGAGTAATGATGATGTAAGATTAAGATTATTCCCATTTTCACTAAGAGACAAAGCTAAGAGTTGGTTGAATTAATTACAAGCCAACTTTATAGTTACTTGGGAAGACTTGGCTCAGATTCCTTGGTAAATATTTTTTTCTTACAAAGTAAGCCAGAATAAGAGGAGAGATTAATAACTTCCATCAGCTGGATGGGGAGTCTTTATATGATGCACGGGAACATTTTAATGAGTTGCAAAGGAAATGCCCACATCACGGAATAGAGAAGTGGCTGCTAGTTCATACATTTTACAATGGTTTGGGGGGAAGTACAAGGACAGTTATAGATGCAACATCGGGAGGAGCGTTTATGAGAAATAATGCTAATGAAGCATATGAATTATAGGAAGAGATGACCATGAATAACTATTATTGTCCTACTGAGCGTGAGAAGAAGAAAGTAGCAGGAGTCTTAGAGGTTGATCCAATTTCTTTATTGATCGCTCAAGTGGCATCTCTAACCAAACAATTGTAGCAGAATGATCTCGTCGCACAAGCATTGCAAGTACATAATGTCATGAGTTGTGAGATTTGCGGGGGACCACATTCTTATGAACAATGCCTAAGCACAGCTAGTTGCTCAACAGACGTGAATAATATGCCGTTGGAACAGGCATAGTTTATCAGTAAATTTTCAAGACCTGCACCCAACACCTACTCCAATTCATATACTACTGCATGTAAAAATCACCCTAATATGTTTTGGAAAAATAATCAAGGGTTACAACCACAGTATCTGCGGTACCCACCTCAACAACCCCCTAATCAATTGACTTATGGACTACATTCTAGACCTTATTACGATCCAAACCCACTCCCATCTCATCCACCACCACATCCTCCAATGAATACACCAGCAACACAACCTGAAGTACAACCCAACTTACTGAACCATTTCATGACTGAAACCAAGGCCTCTATCAAGAATTTGGAGACACAAATAGGTCAATTAGCTACAATGTTGTCTAGTAGACAGCAAGGGAATTTTCCTAGTACTATAGAGGTAAATCCTAAAGAGCAGTGTAATGCAATATCCTTGAGGAATGGGACTAAGTATGATGGACCTACAGTGGATGACAAGGGGAAGAAGACAGGGGATCAACATGGTATTAGTCCAGCACAAGAGGAGGCTAGTGAAGACCTTTTGAAGACAGAGAGGCCAAAATACACCAAGCCAACACCAAGGATTCTGTCTACAGTGAGAACTCATCAACGATGTTAGGTCGGAAAACTCAAAGCTTAGTAAGAAGTAACTAAGTAAGAACCTAGAATGGTCTTGAGGAACAATATGTGCAGATCAACAATGGAGTAAACATTCGTAAATTGTTTAATAGCCTGAGTATACAATGAATTTTCCAACTCCCCTCAATGATGTTGTGAGGTGCTATTTATAGGTGAGCTCTAATGTCTCTTGGTACATTGTGGTCCCGAAGAGACATGGGTTGCATATTCAGGCGGCAAGTTGTAGTGGTGTTGGAGGAGTGGTGGTCGACTCCAGTATATGTCAGTGGTTTGCAAAAGTACTCCTGCCTTGGTACTGTGCCGTACCTCCACTACTTGTCAAGTGTGAATGTCATAGACGTGCTAGGGGAGTACTTGCTATGAACCATTTTATCCCGCAAAGAAAATGGGAAGAGTCTCAACCTTATAGCATCATCATTGACCCCATTGTACTTGAAGTTATCACACAACTCCAAGAAATTTGGCAAGTGCATATGGGGGACTTCAGAAGGAAAATCACCAAATTGGACAGTGGATTGCACCATTTTCAAGATCGCTGGCTTAATCTCAAAATTATTGGCCTCCATAGCCGGCGGTCTTATATAGTTTTGTACTCCCGTAATAGTGGGCAGTACATAATCTCTCAGTCTCATTGCTGCAAGATTTTGAGCCTGACCTTGAACAACCTTGGGAACCTCATTATTCTCGTGATTCTGTGCCATCTCAACAGTTTGACGAGCTAACCTCTTGTTTCTTCTGTTGTGTTTGCAAGCCTTCTCAATCTCAG
This sequence comes from Humulus lupulus, assembly GCF_963169125.1. Taxonomy (NCBI): domain Eukaryota; kingdom Viridiplantae; phylum Streptophyta; class Magnoliopsida; order Rosales; family Cannabaceae; genus Humulus; species Humulus lupulus. The sequence continues at coordinate 89,810,999 of NC_084793.1, read as the reverse complement.
GATTAATAGGAATAAGACTATCTGCTCCTCTTCTGCTACGCTATAACAAAACTACCTGCAATTGACAAAGAAACGCAGTTGAAATAAGTTAGTAACAAGACAAAGAACAACCAAATTAGAAATAAAATTAATTAGACTAATATTGATAGTTTTTAGTCCCCAGCAATGGCGCCAAAAAACTTACTGCGAAATTTATTGCTACACAAGTGTATGTATAACGACCCAAAATTACTAATAAGGCTTAAGGTCCTTGATTAGTGTGTCGGGAGGGCATAACTGGATTATGAGTGATTTAAATGATTAAATGCATGCTTATATAATTATTTGGATATATGTGATGCATGACTATGTGTACTAGTATGCATGTAGGCCATGATTATGTTATAAGGGCATATTCGTAATTTTGGCCCATTGAGGGCATAAATGTAAATATTTGTGATAAATTGTTGAGACCACATTATTATGTGGATATATTTGTAACTTGTGACTCGAGGCGATCCTAGTGAGTGGTTTATCAGAAAAGTCACAGCGGGGATTTATATCCAGCTCGGGGTGAGTCTGGGGGTATTTCTGGGAATTTAGAAAATATAATTGGTGATTAGTTAGGTGTCGGGATGTAAGCGGTAATTAATAGGGGCACTCGAGGAACTAGCAGGAACTGAGAATAATGACCAAAATTCCCTTAGAAGGACTCAAAGGCTTAGGAATTATGGGAGGGCAAATTGGTCATTTTGTTTAAAATTAGAGATAAGTATTACTTAGCCTTTATACACTTAGTGTAATGTCTAGAATTTAAAGGAAGATCAAAAAAAGAAAAGAAAAGAAGAAAGAAAAATAGAAGTCTCTTCTCTCTCTCTCGGTTTGGGATTTATTCTCCAATTCTTGGGGCCTTTTGGAGCTGTGGTTCAGAGGAGGGCTAGGTCAAAGCTTAGTAACTGGGTTCTTGATAAAGCTTGAAGAATAGCAGAAGTTAGTCATCCAATTGAGGAAAATTTTAAGGTTCTTTTCTTGAATTTCTGGTTTTAGCTGAGATGGTTTTCTAAACTTGAGTTTTGGATGGAATCAAGGGGGATAAGCTTGAGGAAGTGAAAGGCTTGAGGCTGAAAGGATACTAGAGCAAACCTCGGTTGAAATTCTCCATTGAAGGTATGAAATTATAACTTTAAAGTCCTGAAGTTTATGTCATTTTCTATTGAGTTTTGAGCTTAAAGCTTAATCATGGAGAATTCTTTATCTTGGGGTGCATGTGGTTGATTTTCATATGGTAGGGTCTTATGGGATGTGTTATAGATGTTGGTAGGCTTTTTTTGGGATATGGTTGAGGTTTGGAAGGATTTTGTAGAGGTTTGGCTCGGGGAAAATCGAAGGAAGAAAAAAGCAGGGTTGGTTGTGCTATGACTAGCGCTGTAGCGCTAGCCTTTGGGCGCTACAGTGCTAGGCCTTATGGTCTGGGCGCCTGTTGGCTCTGCTTGTAGCGCTATAGTGCCCTCTTTATGGTGCTATAGCGCTACCCTATTTCCAGAAGGGGATTTTTGGGTTATTTCTTAGGGTTTTTGCCTGGGGGCTCGGGGTTTGATTCCACCACCCCGATTGGTAAAATTAGGGCTTCCCGAGGGCTCAGGATTGGTCTCGAGGTTAGGTTTTGGGATTGAAGTTTGGTAATGGTTCTAACTTATGACCGTGACTAGGGGTACGCTAGGGCTCGGAAGGGATTGTGCTTGAGGTTTGTCATCATTGATCAAAGCTATCAGAATTCAAAGGTAAGAAAACTGCACCCAGTTATATGATTGTATTGGGACTAAGAGCTCCCTGTATCTGTATGATGTCATAGATGATATTATTCCATGAGATATGTGATAAACGACCTAAGAGTGCCGGAATCAATATTTGCGCACAGAGCGCGGCTCGGCCACTGGTATCTGAGGACAACTTGATGTACACTGAGCTCGGTTTAAGTGGGCCGGAGTCAGTGGGGTAAATAGGGGGTGCGACTTAAGGGCGTCGACCCTGGTTATTATTTGTGAATTGGTTATTAATGATAATTGATAAGCTTGGTATGTTGAATGCCTAATTATATGGATGTTTCGGACTGTTAAGTATATGGCTATACTGTATGAATTATCTGATTGTTTGATTGATGATTGTGCTCAGTTATTGTGTTTTCTTGCTGGGCCTTGGCTCACGGGTGCTACGTGGTGCAGGTAAAGGCAAGGGTAAAGTGGACCAGTACTGAGTGGGAGAGCTTTGAGGCTGAATGTACATAGTCAGCGGATCAGCCACCATGGCTGAGGAGTGGTACAGGACGGGAAAGCCTAAATGTCTGTTTTACCCTTAGAGTGGCTAGTAGCTGTACCTATAACCTGAAATTTTGTAAACTGTCTTTTAAATGCTATTTCTTTTGGGATCCCTTGTACTAAAGTGTTTAAATATATTAAATGCAACGTTGTGACCAAAATCTTTTAACCCTGGTTCAATTATAGTTTCAGTAACACGTTTCTAACTAAATGACTTGATTAGAAAGTCTTGCACTTTTATAAATAGACAATGTAACGGTCTTGGCTATTTAGGGCGTTACAACTTGGTATCAGAGCATCCTAGGTTTAAGGGTTCCTAAAGACTGGCTGGACATGTACATTTTCCATTAAAGACAAGCTCGACTCAGGGTTTGATAATTTTGTATACATGATTATATGCTTAAATGATTAGAAAGGATTATGAATGTTGATATCTGTATGATAATAGGAAGCATGAGATACTGATAGGGCCTGGCCCTTGACTATTGTGTGATGATATTGAGGCATGCTTGTTAGAATTGCAATGCATGTGAATGAATATATATGGATGAATACTTTGATAAACTGTTATATCTTGATTGTTGTGAATGTTCGAGTTCTAATGGTGGATCATGGAAGGATTATTACCCTGTCATCATAGTTTGACTGCTGAGTCATTGATTGCAGATTAACTTGGATAACTATACGTCCAAGGAAATCTACATGACTAGCCGGCACCAGGTCTGAGACTAGAGATGATGACCAGGGCCAGACCCCTCCACCAGTCCCTAAGAACTGACAGCAATTTATGGCAGGCATGCAAGCACGGCTACAGAGCCAAGATGAGTAGACCATATTCTGCGACAGCAGGCTCCATCAGGGAGTGCTGCTCCTATTGTGCCACCTGTAGTGGTACCAGTTGCACAGCCAGTAGAGGTTGGGAACAGATGGGAGCCGTTGTATGAGCGGTTCAGGAAACAGCAGCCCCCAATCTTTGAGGGAGGACCTGATCCACTGATGGCAGAGCAGTGGATGACTATGATTACTACTATCCAGGATTTCATGAGGGTAGAGGGATATGACAGAGTGGCCTGTGCCACATATATGTTGAGAGAGGATGCCCGTATCTGGTGGGAAGTGGCATCACAGACCAGATATGTTACCACTTTGAGTTGGGAAGGATTCAAGGACTTATTCAGTCAGAAATACTATAATGTTGCCATCATGGCAGCGAAGGAAAATGAGTTTGTGGGGCTGGTTCAGGGAAGCATCACAGTTACAGAATATGCCCTGAAGTTTGACAGACCTACGAAGTTCGCACCAGATCTTGTGCCTACTCGTGCAACTAGGCAGGACAGATTTATCAAAGGGCTTAATGCTATGATAGCTCAAGATGTGAGGATTACAATAGTTCTTGGGGGGACAACTTATGCCCAGGCTGTTGAGAAGGCTCTTACCGCTGAGGAAGTGGAGAATAAGATCTGGAGAGAGAGTGCAGTAAGGCAGGAGGGCCGCAGGGCGGTGCCTCCATATTTTGGGTCTGGTAGGGGCGGAGGCCCCAGTGATCTGAAGAGGAAGACCCCTGATACTTCAGCTAGTTCCGATCCTGATAGGAGGGGTCGGGGTACCCAGGGTGGCCATCAGGGAGGCGATGATTCATGGAGGAGCTATCTTGAGTGCACGAGGTGCAGAAGACGCCATCTGGGTGAATGTTGGGCTAAGGCCTGTTATGTGTGTAGGGTAGTGGGACACCTCAAGAAGGACTGCCCAACATTGAAGAAAGGAGATACAGGGAAGGTGGACAGCTTGACTCCAGCTCGAGTGTTCACCCTGACGCAGGCGGAGGCCGAGGCTAGTCCCTCGGTAGTGACAGGTCAGCTTTCTAGCGCTGGCTCTCCTTTTACTGTATTGATTGACTCTGGTGCTACACATTTGTTTGTTTCTAGTAAGGTAATTGATAGACTGTGTAGACCTAGTGAGTATTATACTTCGGAATTAAGGACTATTTTGCCTATAGGAGAACTAGTAGTTTCTAGGAGGTGGATTAGAGCACTGCCAGTGATGGTTGATGGCAAGGAATTTTCAGTAGACTTGATTGAGTTGGGTATGGAGGACTTTGATATGATTTTAGGCATGGATTGGCTGGTTAGACATGGAACTACTATTGACTGCAGAAAGAAGATGGTGACCTTTGAGACGGAGGGCGAGGATCCCTTTATTTGTTAATAAGTTAGCAAATTTATTTGTTAGATTTATGATAACTTATTGGAGCTTGATTTCATAGGCCCATGGTCCCCATTGTACCTTGGATAAAATCATCTAGATAGTCTCAATTAATTGATTTAATCATCAATTAGAATTATCAAAGTTGACCAGGTCAATTTTGGATAGTTTCACAGAGTTGTGTAATTTTGAGAAGAAAAGAGAAATTATGGCAGATTTATTAATTAAGATAAATTGGTATCTAAATTAATAAATAAATTTAAATCAAGGTTCAAATTATAAATAATTAATTTGATAAAGGATTTAAATAATTATTTAATTAATTAAATCAATAGAAAATAACACAGGCCTTGATTTTAAGTCCAATGGGCTTATAATCAAATGGGAAATTTCACAGGCCTATAGCCCATGATAATTTCGACCTAGGGCTTCAAAATGGCTGCTATTTTATTGATTTTTTAATTAAATTAAATGGCCTAATTGAGTCTATAAAAGGAGTGCTTATAGAGAAGTTAAAATAAGGGTTTTTGATAAGTCAGATTTTCTGATAGTTTTATATTCTCTCTAAACACAAGTCATTTTCTAAGCCACTTTCTTATTTTCTCTTCTTCTCTCTATATCTATCTCATGTGTTGAGAATTGCCCACACTAGTCTAGGTGGTTCTAAGGATACATTGGAAGATCGTGAAGAAAATAGAAGATCGGTTTAGTTTCTTGATAATACTCTGCGACAGAGAGGATACAAGAGTTAGAGAAACTGAAGGAAGGACTCTTAATTCCGCTGCGTATACTGTAAGTATTATATTGTTTGTTTCTCTTTGAATTCAATTTAGAAACATGTTTTAGGCTATCTCGTATTAATTTGTTTAATATCAGATATACATGAAAATAAATAAAGATCCTGTATAAGCTTTTTCCAACAACTGGCCTTAGAGCCTTTGGTAATCTTTATTTTCATGCATGAACATGTTTAAAATTGGATTATTTGATATGTTTGAATAATTGGATGGTTTCTCATGTTTTTATGAACATATTGATTTTATGTGAATTTTAGCAATTTTTAGGTTATTTTGTTGTATTTTCTATGCTATTAATTTTTATATATGCTTTATTTTGTGTAAAACATGGTAAAAATTAATTAGAAAATTGTTTTGGTTTGAAAAATTGCTCAAAAAAAATTTTGGAAATTTTTTGGCCTGGCTGCCCATGCGCGCGCGCACGCCCGCGCGCACCCGTGCGCACCTCCGCGCGCACCCGCGCGCACGCCCGCGCATCTCCGCGCGCCACCCGCGCGCACCCGTGCGCACGCCCGCGCGCCTTCGCGCGCATGCACGCGTGAACAGTACCGCGGGTACTATTCATCCATTTTTTTTTTTAAATTAAAAAAAAAATCAAAATTTGTAGAAATAAATTATTTATAATCAAAACCAAAAATATCTTTTTTGTTTCATCATTTATTTATTTTTAAATAAAGATATTTTTGTTAGTTGGGATTTAAATAATTAGATATTTTCTACAAACATTCAAATTCAAATTTAAAAATAAACTAACAACTTAATTTTAAATCTTTTAATATATTAAATATTAGAATTATGATATCAGATATTTAAGATATTTTCATTTAAATTCTTGATTTTGTTTTATTAAATCTTTATTTGAAAATATAAATATCTTTTTATTCTATAGTTTTTAATATTTAAATTATTTGAAATTTGAACATTGTTAGTTAGATATTTTTATGGATATTTGAATTTGTTTAACTATTTGAGATATTTTAGGAATGTTATAACTATTTGTATTTTATTATTTTTCAATGGTTAAAATATTAGATAATAGTTGTAACAACACAAGATATTATAGAAAATAGTTAAGATATTGATTTTAAAATTTAAAATTGGTTAAATTTTGAAAAATATCAATTTTTTTTCAGCCAATTAATAAAAATATTTTTTAATAAATGAGATTTAAATTAACTTTGGTTAATTGTTGATAAATCCTATTTAAATTAAATTAATATTTTTTTTTATCAAATTAACCTAAAACCAAGTTGATTGTTGATAAATGAAATTTAAATTAACTATTGTTAATTGTTGATAAATTTCATTTAAATTGACTTATTTTTGTAAAAATTTAATTAATTTGAATTTTTTTTATAAATTCTAGATAATTAATTGTGGTATTTTTGCAAATGAAATAAATTGTGGTATTTTTGCATAAATTCATAGAATTGCTCATATAGTAACATGATTAGGCCCATCCAATTATAATATGTCTGTTTACACTATATGTGGTATTTTTGCAATTGGGCTTAGATGCATATAGTGGCCCATATGTTTGTTAGATATATGGTATTTTGCCAAATAAAATATTCATAAAATGATAGGTTTTATTTGGGCCCATTAGAAAATGTAAAGTTTAAATTCCTCTCTTGTGGGTGATTCCACTTGTGAAGGCCCATTTGCTTTGCATGACTATAATGAGCCTAATCAATTAATAACAATTAATAAAACGAAGGTTTAAATTCCTGTCTTTTGGACCTTGTATGGAAGATAGGGGGCCTTTGTAGTGGGAACGACATACTGGACCCAGCCCTCCTCCATACAAGCCCAATTGTTAAGGCCCATTTACCTGAGTTGGACTTAATTGTATAGGTTCATTATATTAGTTAAACCTAAATATTGATTAGCAACAAATTAATTCTAAATTAATTGAATTTGTTTCAATGTGACACTTTAGAATTAATAAGAAATTATAGGACTTTGGTTTTAAAAATTTTAATCTGTTTAATTTTTTTTAAAACCATAGTCATTAATTTTCTAAAAATAAATAATAAAAATACTAATTTTAATTTTATAATGAGCTTATTTTAAGAATTTTATTCGATTTCCACCGTTGGTTTAACATAGTCAATAGCTTAATGGGGCCTCGAGGCGCTTTGATTCGTCCCCCTACGGAAGGTGTTCATTAGTTATTTTGGCAAGGTTAGATTTCGAAAGATAGATAATTATAGGTCGAATTCTACTAGACTCACCCCTACGGTGACTACTAGGACTAAATCTATGATTATTGAAACCGTGGGTCTAGCTCATAAAATAAGAGATTTTGTTTTCTTATTTTGATCGAATAGTAGGTTGTTAATAATGGTGTCCATTATTAAATGAGTTTACAACTCTATTTAACTAGTGGTATTTTTTACTCTCGCCAACCGGGATAAGGATATCATAGATTAGTTAAAAACCTAAAGAAATAGAGATATGATTGTTTTTGGTATTTTTTCTCATATCTTCATATTTTTGGTATATGTTGTGCTATTTCTTGAAATTTGTGTGATTAGAAGTTTTATTGAGCAAATGTGATTGATTTCTACTTTATTGATAATTTGTAGTTTTAAGTTAAGTAGTGTCTACTCCCATCCTTTCTCAACTTTCGATGGAGAAACTCACCGGAAAAAACTTCCATAATTGGAAGCAGAATATCAACATAAAGTTGATTGGTGACAACTCCGAGTTCGTCATGATTGAGGAATCCCTAGAACGAGCATCGTCTCCAGACGTTCTTGATAGCGTCGTAAATGCTTGGATAACACCATCTCCACACGAACGTGATGGAACCGTGAATTCTAGTGATGGCACCGTCAATGCTCGTGATGGTACCGTAAATGCTTGGATAGCATTGTCTCCACACGTACGTGATGGCACCATGAATTCTCGGATGGCATCGTGTCTACACGTTCGTGCTCAACTCAACTATGGTCTGACGCAGCTGACGAACGAGCTTCAGATTATTGAACCTACCATGGGTGGACCTAGTAAAGGAGATGAAAATAAGACTATGGATGTTGCTGCTCATCTAGCTAAGGCTGAAGCTAACCGAGCTTCGTCTTCGAAAGCTGGAAACAAGAGGAAAGGTGGACAAATAAACAACCCCAAGCCTGCAAAGGCTGCAAAGACGAGTGCACAACCACGTGCACACACGCCTAAGGGGAAGAACAAGAAAAACAAGAAAGGTAAAGATAAGTGCTTTCACTGCAAAGAGAAGGGGCATTGGAAACGAGATTGCCCTAAGTTTCTAGCAGCGAAAAACAAAAGTAATGATTATAGTTCATTTATCTTGGAAACATGTGTTTTAGAGAATGATAAATCCATTTGGATTAATGATTCTAGAACTATTAACCATGTTTGTAACTCTTTACAGCTTCTTGAATCGTGGGAGGAAGTGAACGAAGGCAGCTTAAAGCTTAGAGTTGGGAACGGAGCCTTCGTTGCGGTCCAAGCTAGAGGAAGAGCTCGTCTGAAGTTCGGAAATAAATTCTTAATTTTAAAAGATGTATTTTTTTATTCCAGATTTTAGTAGAAATTTAATTTCAGTTTCCATGTTGCAATTAGAACGATTTGTTATGACTTTCACAAGTTTTAATATATCTATTTCTTTCAATGGATCACAATTGTGTATTGCATGTTTGGAAAACGGGCTTTATATTCTGCGACCTAACGAACCCCTCGCTCTTAACAATGATTTATTCAAAGTAGCTAAACCTAGGACCAATAAACGTCAAAAGACCGATAACAATAATATGACGTATTTATGGCACTTGAGACTAGGTCGCATTGGCTATGATAGGATTCAAAGACTTACAAAGGACGGACCTTTGAGGGAACTCACCTTAGGTGAATTACCTGTCTGTGAATCTTGTCTAGAAGGCAAACTGACCAAGCGCCCATTCTCTACAAAGGGTGATAGGGCCAAAGAACCACTTGGTCTTGTGCATTCAGATGTTTATGGACCTTTGAATATACAAGCCATGGGTGGTTTTGAGTATTTCGTCACTTTCATTGATGATTACTCTAGATACTCATGTCTTTACCTAATGCATAGGAAATCATAAACATTTTCAAAGTTTTAGGAATTCTTAGCAATGGCTCAGAACCAATTAGGTAAAAGGTTAAAGATCTTGTGATCTAATAGGGGTGGAGAATATTTGGATATGCAGTTCCAAGATTATTTAACTGAACTTGGGATTTTATCACAACTTACTGCCCCAGGTACCCCGCAACAAAATGGTGTAGCGGAACGCCGAAATAGAACTTTATTGGAAATGGTTAGATGCATGCTTAGTTACTCAACTCTACCAACTTCGTTCTGGGGACATACAATTGAAACCGCAAATGACATTCTCAATGTCGTGCCATCAAAATCAATCCACAAAACACCTTTAGAACGCTGGAATGGTCGTGAACCTAGTTTATGCCATTATAGAATCTGGGGGTGTCCCGCTCACGTCCTGAGGAAAAAGGAGGGAAAGCTAGAACGGCGAACTGAAGTTTGCATGTTTGTTGGCTATCCTAAAGGTACTCGGGGTGGACTTTTCTATAGTCATTCAGAAAAGAAAGTGTTTACTTCTACAAATGCTACTTTTCTGGAAAATGACTATGTCCAGAACTTTAAACCTCGCAGCAACGTAGTTTTAGAGGAGATGGTTAAAGAATTGACTCCAACCAATGTTCCAACGTCATCAACGCGAGTTGATGATGAAATTCCCACTCTTCATGTACAACCGACGCAAGTCGATTTAAATGAAGAAAGTACCATTGTTCCTGAGCAAACAGTCACGGAGCCTCGTCGTAGTGGGAGGGTTTCTAGAAACCCAGTTCACTATGGTTTGGATGGTGAAACCAATATGGTTGTTGGTGACACTAGTGATGATGATCCATTGTCTTCCAAACAGGCAATGGCTAGCCCTGAAAAGGAACTTTGGCTCGAAGCCATGAAACAGGAAATGGAGTCTATGTACTCAAATTCCGTCTGGGATCTTGTGGAAGCACCTAGTGACTTTACGGCCATTGGGTGCAAGTGGATCTACAAGAAGAAACGAGGTGTTGATGGAAATATCGAGACTTATAAAGCTCGATTAGTGGCAAAGGGTTATACCCAAAGAGAAGGCATGGACTATGAGGAAACTTTTAGTCCGGTAGCCATGCTCAAATCCATTCGCATCCTCCTATCCATAGCAGCCTCTCTCGACTATGAGATTTGGCAAATGGACATCAAGACAGCTTTTCTTAATGGAAAGCTTGACGAGGTCATTTATATGGATCAGCCAGAAGGATTTAAAGTATCTGGACAAGAAGGAAAAGTTTGTAAGTTAAATAGGTCCATCTATGGACTTAAGCAAGCTTCTCGTTCCTGGAATTTTAGGTTTGATGAAATAATCAAAACCTATGGCTTTGAAAAAAATATTGATGAGCCCTGTGTTTACCAACTGAAGGCAAATCAAATAGTGGTATTCCTGGTTCTTTATGTAGATGATATCTTACTCATTGGAAACAATGTTAAGAAATTATCAGATGTGAAGAATTGGCTGAGCACTCAATTCCAGATGAAGGATTTGGGTGAAGCAAGTTATGTTCTAGGTATCCAAATCATCAGGGATAGAAGGAACAAACTTTTAGCTCTATCTCAAGCAGCTTACATTGATAAAGTGCTTGAACGTTTCTCAATGAAAAATTCCAAGAAAGGACGTCTACCGTCCCGCCATGGAATTCATCTTTCAAAGAAGCAGTCTCCCTAGACTCCTGAAGAGGAAGATGCAATGAGAAAAGTTCCTTACGCATCTGCAGTTGGAAGTCTGATGTATGTCATGTTGTGTACTAGACCAGATATCTGCTATGCAGTGGGAGTAGTGAGCAGGTATCAGTCAAACCCAGGACTGGAACATTGGACAGCAGTTAAGCATATCTTGAAGTATTTGATACGGACTAGGGATTATATGTTAGTCTACAAGGGTGGTGTTCTGAACCCTGTAGGCTACACCGATTCAGATTTTCAGACTGATGTCGATGACCTAAAGTCTACTTCTGGAATGGTGTTTACTCTTGGGGGTGGAGCTGTGATTTGGAGAAGCGTAAAGCAGTCTGCAATCTCAGATTCCACCATGGAGGCTGAGTACATAGCTGCGTCAGAAGCAGCTAAGGAAATAGTCGGGCTAAAGAAGTTCTATTCGGATCTTGGTGTTATTCCAGAAATGGATAAACCGCTTGTGTTGTTTTGTGACAATACAGGAGTGATAGCCAACTCAAAAGAACCTCGAAGTCACAAGAGGAGTTAGCATATAGAAAGGAAGTATCACATTATTCGAGAATATGTGGCCAGGGGAGATGTGAAGGTTATGAAGATTGCAACTGAAGACAATCTTGCGGATCCGTTTACAAAGACACTACCAGAAGCTACATTTGATAAGCATATCAAGGAGATGGGATTAGTAGAATTAAGGCATTAGTTTGAATTAGTGCAAGTGGGAGTTTGTTGGCGTTTTATGTACTAATTAAAACCCAAATTCTTTGTAATCTCATTTTATTATCAATAAAAGAATAGAAATCATTTTTTGACTTGGTCAATCACTTTGCTCACATGTTTTATTTTCATGATTATTTATTTAATATAAACTTCTATTAAATCTCGAGCATATAGCAAATCTTATTTATAGTGACGTAATCACAGTGGAATATAAATATGATTATATGTTCAAAAATAAGTTAGTCCTAAGATTAGTCAGTGCACCGGATTTACACTGACTTGCCAATCTACGATATGATCTACTTACACATTACAGTGTTATGTTCTTTCCAGAACATTAGCAAAGTAGAAAAGATCGGATGTATTTGTTACATCGGACAGGACCGATATTGACAGTTGATAAGATAAGTAAACATACCGTTATTATCTATTCTAGTCATATCATATAGTTGACCATAGGTCAATTCAATCTCAATTCTGAGTGGTTAGTATTCTAACTGATTGTATTATTTGAGTTCTTTGACTTGTTCGTTACCAGCTTACCCTACGGACTAGCCCATACTTACATCTTGGGAACTCGGTAGTATAATTGAGTGGGAGTGTTAATCATAGATATGAACATCTATAGCTTCTGATGAAGAAGTGAAACGATGGTTTCCTTTTAGTTTGGTTCAAGGTGTTAAATGATAGAGATCTCATTTCAGTAATTAAATTAGTTTACTGAAATATCATTTACAAGGAACTAAGTGTTTTAAGGATAAAATACAATGAGGGGTAAAACGATATTTTAGTCCTATCTCATTGTAGACCGTCTATAGAGGATTGAGTGACAATTATGGTTGTAACAATGGATAATTAATAGCGTATCTATATTTGTTATAGAGCGTTCTATGAATTCAAGAGTGCAATTCCAAGTCTATAGTGGAGTCACGAGGAATTAATAAGTTGGCAAATTTATTTGTTAGATTTATGATAACTTATTGGAGCTTGATTTCATAGGCCCATGGTCCCCATTGTGACTTGGATAAAATCATCTAGATAGTCTCAATTAATTGATTTAATCATCAATTAGAATTATCAAAGTTGACCAGGTCAATTTTGGATAGTTTCACAGAGTTGTGTAATTTTGAGAAGAAAAGAGAAATTATGGCAGATTTATTAATTAAGATAAATTGGTATCTAAATTAATAAATAAATTTAAATCAAGGTTCAAATTATAAATAATTAATTTGATAAAGGATTTAAATAATTATTTAATTAATTAAATCAATAGAAAATAACACAGGCCTTGATTTTAAGTCCAATGGGCTTATAATCAAATGGGAAATTTCACGGGCCTATAGCCCATGATAATTTCGACCTAGGGCTTCAAAATGGCTGCTATTTTATTGATTTTTTAATTAAATTAAATGGCTTAATTGAGTCTATAAAAGGAGTGCTTATAGAGAAGTTAAAATAAGAGTTTTTGATAAGTCAGATTTTCTGATAGTTTTATATTCTCTCTAAACACAAGTCATTTTCTAAGCCACTTTCTTATTTTCTCTTCTTCTCTCTATATCTATCTCATGTGTTGAGAATTTCCCACACTAGTCTAGGTGGTTCTAAGGATACATTGGAAGATCGTGAAGAAAATAGAAGATCGGTTTAGTTTCTTGATAATACTCTGCGACAGAGAGGATACAAGAGTTAGAGAAACTGAAGGAAGGACTCTTAATTCCGCTGCATATACTGTAAGTATTATATTGTTTGTTTCTCTTTGAATTCAATTTAGAAACATGTTTTAGGCTATCTCGTATTAATTTGTTTAATATCAGATATACATGAAAATAAATAAAGATCCTGTATAAGTTTTTCCAACATAAACAACTTAACCATTATATTTAACCAATCTCAACTTTTTCCCACTTAATTTAATATAATCCTTTCCCCTTAGCTTAACAATTTTGGTGCATAAAATAAAGTGTCTTTCATTGGTGTCTTAAAGATTGAACCAAGTACTCCTTAGTGATAAAACTGGTAACACCTAACACACCTTCAATTGACCATTCATTTTCCCACTTTTCTCGCTTAGCACTCATATGGCCATGTGCTCATCCATTTCATGAACTTTCTAGGGAGAAACTCCAATTCCCATGAGAGGCAATACCACCTCTAAGTTCACATATGTGAAGTTCTTACAAGATCTTTTCTACCTATAGAGATGCTTGTTGCACATAACTGTACTTCATTAAAAGTCATAGGATTAACCCTCACTTGGTAGCAACCAACACTAACCATCCTTGGATGGAACTAACGATTATGTTAGTGTAGAAACTATTCACCCAATGACTTATTCTTACCCATTGAACTCTTGCCCATGATGTTCACATGATGAACAATGGTTTTAATTTATTTTTTATATTTATTATTTTTTATTTAATTAAATTTTATTAAGTTTTTAATATTTTTAAATTTTAAAGTGATTTTAAAATCATTTTTATAATATTTAATGAATTTTTATTATTTGGACCAATGTAAACATGCCATGTTTGCACTTGTATTAGACATTAATTCTAGGTACCAACAATTGCACTATTTTGTGCACTGTATATATTATTACTGCAAAAAAGAAAAACGATTTAGGTATTAAAGCCTAACAATTGAAAAAATTTGGGTATTTTTGCCACTAATATTTCAATTAAATACATAGTACTATGTTCTTGATTAAATTTTGGTTTAATCAAAACTTACCAAAGAAATAATTTAAAGATATATACCACTTTACCCACTGTATTTTGCTTAAACACCCATTTACACCCCTATAGTTTCATTAATATCTGTTTACATTATTGTTTTAACAAATTATATGAAATATCCCCTACACAAATTTTTGGTCAAAATTAATTTTTAATAAAATAATAATACCCTACCTTTATTTATTTGATTTTTTTATATATTTTAAAAAATCATTAGAACGCATTTAAGTAAAAAAAATATAAAATTATTATTTTAATTTTTGAAATATATTTTATCATTAAAGAATTTTAGATCACCTGTGTTAAAAAAATAGTTTATTACAATAATTAAGATTTCGGTTTATTTTACAATAATTCATCTCTTCAAACGATTTTAAAATAAAAATTTATTTCAAATAGTAAAATATATATTTTAGAAATATTTATGTTTTATTTATATACAATTTTTTTAAAAAGAATGTAATATTTTGAAAAATATTTTTAAAAATTAAGTTAATAAATAAGGGGTATTATTGTCCTATTACAACTATTGTTAACTAAAACTTTTATCGATTGGTATTTTGTATTGTTAAAAGACAAGGGTGTAGTTTGGTATTGTCTAAACCACAAGGGTATAAGTGGGTATTTGATAAGTATTTAATATGCTATATATTTGGAGTCAATTCCCTCGAAAAATTCACGCATTTTACTGTTTGAATAGATTGTTTATTTAGTTTATGTGTTTAAAGGTTTTACAAGAAATATAGTAGAATAGTTGAATTTGGAGGTATGAACAGAGTGAAGGAATGAGTTGTGATGGCTCAGGAATTGAAAGTGGAGAAAAAGAGAAATTGTAAAAAAAATGTTGTAGCGTCGGAGCGCCACTATTCCAGCGTCGCGGCTCCCATGGTGGAGGTTGTGCAAAAATTTGTCATCTCTACTCACATCAGCATTGAGATTTAGCGGTTTGAATTTTTCCAGGTAGCGCCGCAGAGCCACTGTAGCAGAGCCGGGGCGCCACTATTCCATTGTTGTGGCTCCGACTTTCGTTTTGGGAAAATTTTATGCGTTTTCATTTAAATTTTAGAGACATATAAATATTTTTTGGCTACTTTTGAAAAAGGAGATCAGAACTTTCATTCCTAGAACGAGAGTGTACGCCCTGATTTTCCTATGGGCTGATTAGCGAGCTGAGCTGCGGCCTAATCATGATTATCTCGTGGACATCCCCAAAACCAGAGCTTCCGTCATAAGGTCGTATCTCCTTAGCTTGAGGCAACCCAAGGGTTCGCCAAGATTGCCTAAGACTTGAGTCCGGACTCTGAAAGCCGAAGGTCGAGTTAAGTATCCAGCTCGTGGTACGAGCTGGATATGGAGGCTATGACCCTTTGTAAAGTCAACACACGCAAGGTAAACGTGCATATATCAGACATCACGTGTCTGATATGCCCCTGACTTCTCGGACACGCAGCAGGAACGTGCGTATTCAAACACCCACGACTGGGTTGGGCCGTGCGGCCCATTATCTCCTTACCTATTGATTTGACCACGCTCATGTGTCAGGTTTAGGAATTAATCATGAATGTCACAGAGTTGATACGATAGGTAAGAAGGTCACGGGATGACCTTCTTACCAACTCCCAGGTGCCTTCTCCTATAAATATGGAGACCCTGGGAGTAAATAAGGGTTGGATTATCTCTTGTAAAAAAGACCCTATAATCAAATATCCAGTATATAGCAATAATATTGAGTAGTGGAGTAGAAGGATTTTAACCTTTGAACCACTTAAAAAACGTGTCTTGAGTCACCTCTTTCACTTTCTAAGATCATATATCTGTTCCGGTTCAACGTTTAGCACTAATCCCTTTCTCTTCTTCTCTTAATTACATGTTGGCGAAGAACCGCGTCAACAGTTTGGTGCTTTCATTGAGAGCAAGTTCGATTAGTGCTGTTGCAAACATCCAACTATGGTGACTACTCGATCCAGGCACGGTAACGAGACAGAACAGCATGATGGGCAGGAGGCTCATCATACTGCCGCCCCTGGTGAACAAGTTCCGGAGGCCCAGCAGCGGCCATGAAATCAGCCGGTGGGCCAAGATGACACCGGAAGTTCGGCCCCCCGGCCACCTAATCCAAACCCGTGTTATTACACGGCGGTGGAGATGGAGAATGCTCAGCTGAAGAGACAGCTAGCAATAGCTAGCCAGCAGATCAAGGATGTGTTGGCCCGACTACCCTCTATCACAATCGACGCTAACGTCAAAGAGAGGCAAGGCGAGGCTCCTAAGTCTCGCCGGGGTAACCGGTCCAGGCATAGCCGATCGGATAGACTTTCGACAGCCAACTCCACTCCTTCATCACATCACCGAGCGACAAACTTCGAAGAAATGCCTGAAGCCAGACAACAGCAATACAGCCGTTCGGTCAGAACGTCAACTCCTAGCTCCCAACCATCCTCGAGAGCGCCTAGGGGAGCTTGAGGAAATTCCCGAAGGAGGTCCGGGGAGGGCTCACAGCATCAGCCCGTCCCCAACAACCGTCCTGCGCCTCGTCCAGATCGCCAGGCGCGGGACCAGCAGGTTGGCAGGGCCGAAAGGCCGCCACCAAACTTGATCCGTCCTGACGGAACTAGGATCGCCTCTCCATTCAGGCATCCTCCTTCTCCAATCAAGTATCCGTCTCCTCCTCCACCCGTCCGAGATATCCCAGCCTATGGGAGTAGTAGGAGAAACCCGCCATCAGCTGGACCTTCCCGGCGTAGCAGGGCGCCAGGGGAAAGCTCAGATCCTCACCACCAAAGGTGGACTCCAAGCCTATCCAGCAGGAGCCACTGGACCGGCAGTCGCCGGAGTGATCTCTCTGGGGGAGACCTGCGTCAGCATTTGAGTTCGGTACAAAGTCATCAAACCACCCAGGGAGGCGACCTGCGAGATCGCCTCAACTCTCATAGAGGGGAACAAGCAGGAGGAAATGGCCATGCTCGCTCAGGGGGGACTCTGTCCGAAGTACGTAACGGAGGGAATGTCCAAGGACATCTGGACCAAACCCTCGAGCGCCTGACTCAGATGACTTTGTACAGCCCCGGAATAACCAAGGACATCTGGACCAAACCCTCGAGCGCCTGACTCAGATGGAGGAGCTGATGAGGATGCACCTGTCAAAAAAAGAAAAAGATGAATATGATTCAGGGGACGAGATGGATCTCTTCGCCCCCAGTATAGCAGCAACGGCGTACCCATCTGGTTTCCGTATGCCTCACTTGTCAAAGTTCAATGGGGACGGAGACCCGTCGGACCATCTAGGGATGTTCAACACCCTTATGATGGCCCACAACATTGGCCTCGAGCTGTGATGTTTAATCTTCCCTTCCACACTGACTGGACCTGCCAGGCAGTGGTTCAAGCAAAGTAAAAGACAGTCAATCAACTCCTAGAAGGCTTTCTCGGAAGATTTCAAAAGGGCATTCCGAGCCTCCTAGGCCGCCCGTGTTCAGGCCGACTCCCTGGCCAACGTGAGGCAGCAGCCCGGTGAGACTCTGAAGGCCTACCTGAGCAGATTTGCGAACGTCCCCGCTCAAGCCAGAGACGCAGATGATAGCTCCAAGCTCATGGCCATGAGAACTGGAATCCTCGTTGAAGGAGACCTCTGGAAGGATATACAAAGGAAGGGAGTCATCTTGGTTAACGAATTCCTTAACAGGGCCCAAGAATGGATAAACTTGGAGGAAGCCGAGGCCTCAGCTGCGGGAACCAGCCAGGTCCCAAAGCAGCCCGCTGGAGTGGGGATGGAGGTCGTGGCAGCGACCCAAAACGTCACACAGAACAACCAGCCTGGTGGAGGCAAAAGAAAGGGAAATGGCGAAAACAGTCAGCACGGCCAAAAGAAGAATAAGTCCATAGACAAGTTTAGGACTGTCTTCGCGACTTATACAGAGCTTACCCAGTCCAGGGAGAATGTCTTCCTAGCCAACTCTACTCGAGTCCCCTGGAAGAGGCCGGAGCCATTAAAGCACCACGAGGGGAAGAGGGACACTTCCAAGTTTTGCCGTTTTCATAACGATGTTGGCCACAATACCGACGATTGTAGGCATCTAAAAGATGAGATCGAGACTCTCATTCAAGCCGGCCCCTTGGCTCAATATGCACGAAACAGGGTTCCAGCAGGCCGACCTGCTCCAGAAGTCCCGGCCAGTCAACCCGGACCTCGGGTAGATCAGGACGTCCCTCCTCCTGTGGTTGGAGGAGAGATATCCACCATCTCTGGAGGTCCGTATATGGCCGACACGAGCAGAGGCGCCCAGAAGAGATATGTGAACGAACTAAAGGCTCATAACGGAATAGAGTTTTTCTCGGAGCAGCGTCAGTCAAAGCAGCAGCGATTGGAGAGGCAACCGATCATTTTTACGGAGGAAGATGCGGGCCGTGTCCAGTTCCCTCACAATGACCCTTTGGTCGTGGCAGTTCAGCTCGCCAATCGGAGGGTGAGGAGGGTACTGATCGACAACGGGAGCTCGGTGAACCTCCTATTCCGATCCACGTTGGAGAAGATGGGTTTGACCGTCGCCGAGCTAAAGGCGACCTCCATGATGTTGTATGGTTTTTCGGGAGAAGGATCAGCAGTGATAGGGACGATCGAGCTGGTGATCACCCTAGGAGAAGGACCTCGGACAGTCTCCAAACTCCTCTAGTTCGTGGTCATTGATTGTTCCGCGGCCTACAATGCCATTTTGGGACGACCGACGCTCATGGCCTTCGAGGCCGTCACTTCCATTCGCCACCTCGCGATGAAATTCCCTACTTCCACGGGAATATGCACTGTTCGTGGCGATCAGCTCGCTGCCAGGGAATGCTACAGCATTTCTATGAAGGGAAAGTCTAAACCCGGGCAGCTGGCAATGGCCATTCAAGATGGTGAAGAGGAATCTCAGGAACCCTTAGCTGATCCTGAGATTGAAAAACCTCAAAGTGCCGAAGGGGAAAATGTCGTCTCAAGTAAGGACATTGACCCCTAAATAAGCGAAGACAGATCTGAGCTCCAGGTGATTGAGGAGCTCAAGGAAGTGAACCTTGATCCGCAAAATCCATCACGGATGGTCAAGCTCGGAAAAAACCTCTGTAGCAAGAGGAAGGCGGAGCTGACCAAGTTTCTGCGGGATAACCTGGATGTGTTTGCATGGTCCCATGAGGACATGGTGGGAATCAGCCCGAGTGTCATCATGCATACACTTCATCTGGATAAAAGCATTCCCGCCAAGTCCCAGAAGCAAAGACACCTAGGAACAGCTCGAGCTGAAGCCTTGAAGGAAGAGGTGGCCCGGCTCAAGAAATGCGGCTTTATCCGTGAAGCCAAGTTTCCAATATGGGTCGCCAACCCCGTGCTAGTTCCAAAGCCTAACGGGAAATGGCGGACCTGCATCGACTTCTCCGACCTGAATAAAGCCTGCCCCAAGGATTGCTTTCCATTGCCAAGGATTGATCAGTTGGTGGATGCCACGGCAGGGCACGAGCTCATGTCCTTTATGGACGCGTACTCAGGCTACAATCAGATCGCGATGAATCTGGCGGACCAGGAACAAACCAGCTTCATGACCCCGACTAACGTCTATCGTTACAAGGTCATGCCGTTCGGGCTGAAGAACGCTGGAGCTACCTACCAAAGGTTAGTAAATAGAATGTTCACAGAACAGATCAGAAAAAACATGGAAGTGTACGTTGATGACATGCTAGTCAAGTCGAAGACTGCTGATAACCATGTTTCCGACTTGGAAGAATGTTTTAAGATACTACGGGAATATGGCATGAAGCTCAATCCACAGAAATGCACTTTTGGAGTCGCGTCAGGGAAATTCCTGGGGTTCATAGTCAATACCTGAGGAATCGAGGCGAACCCCGACAAGATCAAATCACTGCTCGAGCTTCCTTCGCCCAGGTCGCGAAAAGATGTCCAAGGTCTGACAGGAAGAGTGGCAGCCCTCAATCGGTTTATCTCCAAGTCCACTGATAAGTGTTTGCCATTCTATAACCTGCTTCGAGGAAACAAGAAGCTCGAATGGACAGAGGAGTGCGAAAGCGCATTCCTCGACCTAAAGGCACATCTGGCCGAGCCACCCGTACTATCCAAACCCAAAGCAGGAGAGCCTCTTTTTCTCTACCTGGCTGTCACCGGGGATGCAGCTAGTGCCGTGTTGGTACGAGAAGATGACCGAGTTCAGAAACCAGTCTACTACATCAGCAAGAGACTTCTCGGGGCTGAATCCTGGTACCCGTTGATGGAGAAATTGGCGTTCTGCCTCATCACGGCCTCGCGAAAGCTCAGGCCGTACTTCCAGTCCCACTCGATACACGTCATGACCGATCAACCTTTAAGGCAGGTTTTGCAAAAACCTGAAGCATCGGGACGTTTGTTAAAATGGGCAATCGAGCTCAGTCAGTTCGAGATTTTTTACACTCCGCGAACTGCTATAAAAAGTCAGGCCCTGGCCGATTTTATAGCAGAATGCACGGGATTCCAGGAGGATCCCACAGAAGACTCACCCCAAGTCACCTCGCCCTAGGCGTCGTGGAAGATCTTCATAGATGGTTCATCCAACGAGAATGGCTCCGGAGCTGGAATCATTTTGATATCCCCCGAGGGACATAGATTCCACTCGGCGGTGAGATTTGGATTCAAAGCCTCCAACAACGAGGCTGAATATGATGCTTTGCTGGCAGGACTGAGGATAGCCTGTGAGTTGAAGGCGAGCTCCGTCCAGTGCTTCAGTGACTCCCAGCTCGTGGTAAACCAGGTTCTGGGCGAATATCAAGCACGGGGACCCAAGATGGCCGCCTATCTGGCAAAGGTAAAAGCTGGGTTGTCCACGTTTGAGCGAAGCTCGATCGAACAGATACCTCAGGAGCAGAACGCTAACGTAGACGCTCTTGCCAAGCTCGCCACCTCTGGGGAAACGGAAACCTTGGGGCTAGTGCCCATAGAGTTCTTGGAGAAACCAAGCATAGTGGATGTCAGGACGGAGGTCGAGATGATCGATGCCAAGCCGACCTGGATGACCCCCATCCTTGAGTATCTCGTCGAGGGCAAGCTGCCTGAAGGACGTAACGATGCACGACGGGTCCTGTACCAAGCTCCTAGGTATACGATAGTTGATGGGGTGTTGTACCGATGTGGGCACTCCCTACCTCTCCTCCGATGTGTTCTTCCAGGCGAAGCAAAGGCCATCCTGCAGGATGTGCACGAGGGATTTTGCGGAGACCACACCGGGGGGCAAAGCTTGGCCTTAAAAGTCCTAAGGCAAGGGTATTACTGGCCAACTCTGTCCAAGGACTCGATTTCATACATGAAGAAGTGCGACAAGTGCCAGCGGTTCTCCACAGTTGCCCGAGCTCCTCCAGTCGAGCTAAAGATGATCTCGTCCCCATGGCCATTTGCCATTTGGGGGATAGACTTGGTTGGCGCACTCCCCACTGGAAAAGGCGGGGTCCGTTACGCCGTGGTAGCCATCGACTACTTTACGAAGTGGGCTGAGGCAGAACCCTTGGCGACGATAACTTCCAAGAAAGTGCTTGACTTCGTGGTTAAAAGCATTATCTGTCGATTCGGCCTGCCCAAGAAGATCGTTTCTGATAATGGCACTCAGTTCGACAGCGACCTATTAACCGAATTTTGTGAAAGGTACGGAATTGTGAAAAGTTTTTCCTCCATGGCCTATCCTCAGGCTAATGTCCAGGTCGAGGCTGTCAACAAGACTCTAAAGGCGAGCCTCAAGAAGAGGTTAGATGAAGTGAAGGGGGTCTGGCCGGAACAGCTCCCCCAGGTCCTATGGGCATACCGGACCTCGCATCGGACTCTTACGGGTCATACTCATTTTTCCCTGACCTTTGGGAGTGAGGCAGTCCTCCCCGTGGAAATTAAGGTGCTTTTGCATAGGGTCCAATCTTACGACCAGGACCGCAACCACGAGCTCCTGTGAAATTCCCTTGACCTAGTTGATGAAAGGCGAGAGGATTCGCAACTCCAGCTCGCCCATTATCAGCAAAAGATCACTTGCTATTTCAACTCCAAAGTCAAAAAGCACTCCTTCAGCGTTGGCGACTTGGTCCTAAGGAAAGTCTTCTTAGCCAGTAAGGACCCCAAAGATGGAGTCTTGGGACCAAACTGGGAAGGACCATATCAAGTCATCGAGGTCATTAAGGAGGGAACTTATAAGTTAGCTCGGCTTGATGGAGGGGCAGTCCCGCGGACTTGGAACGCCATCCATTTAAAGAAATATTATCAATGATTCACTTGTAAGGCCTGGAAGGCCATTTTTCATGTAATAAGCAATGTGAATCAGTTTTTTTTGTACATGTTTTCAAGTGTGATCTAAAGTAACCACGAAAGACCCTTTCCCAGTTACTTGGGGGGGCATATGGTACCTGGATATAACCAGGTCTCCTTAATGACTTAGAAGTTGATTCATATCGATTGACCGTTGTTTTTCTTAAAAAACGTGAGATGTTGATAAGGGTTAACGCTAACTAAGTCCTATCCTGGATATAACCGGGTCATAAAACTTAGAAGTTGATTTAAATCTATTGATCGTTGTTCTTCCTAAAGAGCTCGAGATATGAATAAAAGTTAATGCAAACTAAGTTTTCAAATTAAGTTCCTGGTCCTAACCGGGTCATAAAACTTAGAAGTTGATTTAAATCTATTGATCGTTGTTCTTCCTAAAGAGCTCGAGATATGGATAAAAGTTAACGCGAACTAAGTTTTCAAATTAAGTTCCTGGTCCTAACCGGGTCATAAAACTTAGAAGTTGATTTAAATCTATTGATCGTTGTTCTTCCTAAAGAGCTCGAGATATGGATAAAAGTTAACGCAAACTAAGTTTTCAAATTAAGTTCCTGGTCTTAACCAGGTCATAAAACTTAGAAGTTGATTTAAGTCTATTAATCGTTGTTCTTCCTAAAGAGCTAGAGATATGGATAAAGATTAGCACGAACTAAGTTTTTCAAGAAATTGTAACCAAAACGCATAAAGGCAAAAAAGAGGATCAATTGAAAGCATTGAATCAAATTGTCTCGAGGTGAAAGCACCTCATGCAAGGGTTACATAAAAAATATATATATAAAATAGTGAAGGGCACAAGAGAAGAAACGCCCTAAGCTCCGCCAGGTGGCCCCTTGGAGGTCGCCGTCTCGCCTTGCTCAGCTGCGCCAGAGCCTTCCCCGGTCTCAGAGAGCACCTCTTTATCAAGGCGAGCTTGGAACTTCACCAGCAAGCGCTCCCAAAGGCTCGCTGACGTGAAGGAGAAGTCAGTGTCTAGATTGTAGGCCCAGCAATGGTAGAACAGATCTTCCAAGGAATTTTCCGAAGTTGTCCGCTCGGCCTCTAGGGCAGCCTGGGCGGCCTTGGCCTCAGTCTTCGCGGCATCTAGGTCTGTCCGCGAGGTGGCGAGGGAGGTCTCGAGCTCTTGGACTTTCGAGCAGGTTTTTTCCAACTCGACCTGCGAGGCCGCCAAGGCATCCTTAGCCACCTGCAGGGTAGTCTGGTGCTCGCTCCTCATGTCCTCGAGCTGAGTTTTGGTCCTAGCGATGCTCCGGTGAAGGGCAACGGCGCTCTACGAAGGTGAAAAGACAATTGCCTTAGAAAAAAAAAAGAGAGAAAAGCAGGGCAAAGTGTAATGATAAAAACCACAAAAAAGTTAGATAGCTTACCGTCATGGCCATGCCCAATGAAGACTCCAGCACGCCCACCGGGCTCATTGTCTCGATGGCCGGGAGCTCCTTCTCGGTGAACTTGTATATGTGGCTGACAGCGTAGTTCGCCGACTCATACACCATTCCCCGAAAGGCCTCGAGGATCTTCCCCAGGTCCTGGGGATTGACTGGGATGTGTACATCGGAGGGTACAATGGCCGAAGTCCCGACCTCTGTTCCTGCGTCCCAGGCGGCGGCTGGAGCTCGCGGAGCTGGTGGAGGCATGTTGCTTCCCCCTGCAGCAGGAAGAACCGCCCTCACGAACTGTGCTGCTGGGGCTTGCTCCTTATCCTTTGCAGGAGACTTGGTGGGGGTCCCGGCGCGCGTTCTTGGACGTCCAGAGCCTCTTCATTCTTGGCCCAGCGGCCCCAGCTGCGGCGTTCCCCCCGAAGACCGCACCTCGCAGGCTCTCCTCGGGCTGAGACATCTCTTCTGTCAAAACAAAAACATGGTTAGTACGAGTTAGCAACCATACAGAGACAAAAACAAAGGGGTAAAGAGAAAGTCAAGTATATGTATACTAAGGGAATCCTACCCCCTGAGCTAGAAGATGAATCTAAGTTGATTACTTCCCGAGTTGTCGCAAGTTCTAGGTCCGAGGCTGACTCAGGGCTAGATTCCTCTACATATTGCCTAAGCCCCGGAGCTACGGCACCCCTCCGGAGTGATGGCCATGTCCGAAGGTTAGTCCCATACTCCTCGAATAGGATCGACCTAAAAGCTAGGGTATTATCTACTACTACGGTACCCCTAGGCCGGCTATCTTGGTAATCCAGCACAAGCCGGTCGACACAATGGAGCAGGGTTGTGTTCAGATCTGGATCACTTCGGTGACAATGTACGAGCTACCTAGGATTGAACCTAGCCAGCCGGGGGTCTGCTGTGGCCCTATCTAGATTCCTAAACATATAAGGGTTACCTTGGCCAGAAGGACCCGCGGCTGCTCCAGATTGGATCCTCTCCTCGCCCGTCCTTTGGGCAACCTCCAAAGCCCGCTTTCTGTTCCTCACGAGCGGAACTTCGTTGTCCTCGTCCTCCTCATCTTCATCCTCGAAACCTCCTCCACGATGATGGGTCTGGTGTTGCGAGCTGGGGGAAGCCCCCGGGGCCTCTTTAGGTTCAAAGTCTGATTTTGGAAAATCAGCTTACAGGCCACCATCGTCTCGTCTGTTATGAGCACGCGGTAATCTTTCTCACTGGGGGGCAAGCCCGCCAGTGTCTCGTATTGGGCCCCGAGGGTCACAAATTTCTTTGTCCTCGCGAAGATGGATGCATGATTGGTCTAAGTCAGAAAGGGATACGGGAGGAACTAAAACGACACTTAACTTACGAGCTAAGGATAAAAAAAACACTTACGAGGACGATTGAAGTAGTGGAGCTCACAGTTTCTGAACCTCGTCGACATGAAGAACTGATCCTTGAAGTCGTTGGGGTGGCTGGGCAGCTCGATGACCGCAGCCGTATTGGGAAATCGGGTTAAGTAGTAAAACCCGTCGCCTCGCCCCCGCTGATCTGGGCTGGCCTTGAGGCAGAAAAAGTATAAAATGTTCGCAGGAGTGGGGACCTCCCACTCGTGCTTCTGAAATAAATACCTCAACCCCGCCAACAACTGATAAGAGTTGGGGGGGAGCTGAAATGGGGCCAACCTCACGTAATTCAGGAAGTCAGCAAAATACTGATCCAACGGGAGGAAGGCCCCCGCCTTAAAATGCTCGCCGCTCCAGGCCGCGAAAAATTCGTCGAGCGGCGTACAGCTCCGCTCGCCTTCCGCGGGAGGTCGGGAAATCACTGACATCCTCCTCAGCGCAATGTTGTGGGAGAGGAATATCTTATTGATCTTCGTCTGGTCGATAATCTTTGAAACGATCCTCTCTGCCTCAAAAAATGTATCAGGAGCCACCTCAAGCTCCTTCTCCACTTCCGGCCCAAAGCGGGGGATCGGGGAGTCGGGCATCACCGCTTTTCCTTTCTCCTGCTGGGAGGCCGAGCTGCCGACGGTCTTCTGTGGGGCATTCCTCTTTGGTGCCATCTGGTCGCCTAACGAACAAAAAAAAAAGATTTTAGAAAAGGCGACCTAAGCATGAGGAAGAATCACAGTGTTATTTGCACGAGCTGAGGTAAGCCCAGCCCGTGGAGAGTGAGACCACGCAGTTCTATGAACACGAGTCTGTGCTCCCAACAGATCCCAGATTACTTGGAATTCGTGTGCAGGAGAGTCAGGATAGAATTTGCCTTGGGGGGAAAGTTTCAATAGGCAAGGAAGGCAAAACCGCCTGTGAGGCATGTCCCCTAAGCTACCCGGTTTTGCACCTAAATCCTGGATATCTTTGAACTAAAATACCAAAATTCCTACCCAGAAATTTTCCCCAGAAAATGCATCCTGTGAACCATACTCCCAAACATTTTCCTACAGCAAAACTACCCTAACCTAACAGGCTTTCGCCCTTCATACCCTTAAAAAAACCAGTAAACCCTTGCATGTGGCTACAGTAAATATTTACCTAAGCTACAGTGAAAAATATTTTCAAAACACACATGGTCAGGAGACTTACAGTGTTTGGCTAGGAGGTGGATGAAGGTGTCGCCTAGGTGGGAGCTTCATCGGAGTGTTTGCTTCCAATGCTTTGAAGAAATCCTTACGTTTGAGCTTCTTAAGCAACTGAGAATGGCGGTCACAAAGAAGAGGGTTTCTTTTTCTTCTGAAATGAAGAGAGAAGAAGGAGAGAAGTTCTGAGAAATTTCAAATGAAAGGGTGGCCCATGCGTAGGGTGGCCACCCCTTTTATATACGTGAAGGGTCACGTATAGAGGGCCGTTGGATGGCCCTGATGTGGGATCCAAGGCCCTCCACTCGAAATACGAAACGACGGCTGGGCATAGGCTAGGCCATTAAATGCGGTTCTCGTAAGGCGTACCGTCACCAACCACGATGTTCCACCTATCAGGCGCCTGCGAAAGATATGGAATGTGAAGAGTTCATGGGGAAGCCTAAAAGCCCCTACTGTGGCCTTATCTGACGTCGTATACCACGAGTAGGGGCTTGGGGGGCAGATGTACGCCCTGATTTTCCCACGGGCTGATTAGCGAGCTGAGCTGCGTCCTAATCATGATTATCTCGTGGTCATCCCCAAAACCGGAGCTTTCGTCATAAGGTCGTATCTCCTTAGCTCGAGGCAACCCAAGGGTTCGCCAAGATTGCCTAAGACTTGAGTCCGGACTCTGAAGGCCGAAGGTCGAGTTAAGTATCCAGCTCGTGGTACGAGCTGGATATGGAGGCTATGACCCTTTGTAAAGTCAACACACGCAAGGTAAACGTGCATATATCAGACATCATGTGTCTGATATGCCCCTGACTTCTCAGACACGCAGCAGGAACGTGCATATTCAGACACCCACGACTGGGTTGGGCCGTGCGGCCCATTATCTCCTTACCTATTGATTTGACCACACTCATGTGTCAGGTTTAGGAATTAATCATGAATGTCACAGAGTTGATACAATAGGTAAGAAGGTCACGGGATGACCTTCTTACCAACTCCCAGGTGCCTTCTCCTATAAATATGGAGACCCTAGGAGTAAATAAGGGTTGGATTATCTCTTGTAAAAAAGACCCTGTAATCAAATATCCAGTACATAGCAATAATATTGACTAGTGGCATAGAAGGATTTTAACCTTTGAACCACTTAAAAAACGTGTCTTGAGTCACCTCTTTCACTTTCTAAGATCATATATCTGTTCCGGTTCAACGTTTAGCACTAATCCCTTTCTCTTCTTCTCTTAATTACCTGTTGGCGAAGAACCGCGTTAACAGAGAGAATTGATAGAAAATGAGAAAAAGCTTCTCAAAACGGCGATTGTCAGAATCATCGAGCCAGTTCTTCTTCTCTTTTATCTTTCTCACTTTCATGTTTTTAATTTTGGATTTTGATACTCAAGTTTCTATGGAGTAGTTCTTTTCTTGAGGTTAAGGGATATTTCAATGCCCTAAACATGACTATTATTAATTAATAATAGTTCAATTTCTTTCATTCCAATTTATTAATTTTTTCATGTGTTTCTACAATAATTATATATGATCATTACTTGCATCTTTTTTGGACGGTTGCTGAATTGGATGGAGTTTTAATCGATTGCCATTTTAGAATTGTTATTCACCTAATAGTCTAGGATTCTAAATGTTTTTGTTAACTTTACAATTATTAATCATGCCAAAATTATTTTTAATTGTGATGAAACATTTGACCTAGGTTGAATAAGTTACCTTTGTTAGCTTGTTATTTAGAACAATCTATCTCTATCAATTTTAATGCTTTTACTAGGTTGAGCTTAGGTACATTTCCTTAGGTTATTTAGTAGAAAGAGTTAGTCAATAACCAATATTTTCCATACTCATCATGGGCGTACAACGAGAGGTTTGGGCCATACTTCATCGATCACTCATCTGTGTTTGCTAGTGAGAGTGCCTTGATTACCCACTGATATGGGAGTGATGAGGCAACCAATAATTGAATAAAGCCTTGTTGATGGTTATCAAGAAGGGGTTGCTGATGTTCCTGAAGGGCAATATGAAGAACAGAATGTTGAAGAGGAATCAAGGAATGAGCAAATGGAAGTTGATCTGATGCTCGCACTATCACCTCCCCCCGTGCGCTCAATGAGTCAGATTTATGACCAAAATGAATATATTATGACTCAACAAGAGTATCTTATGCAACAAAACAATCATTTGATGAATTGCTACAATGAGTGGTCCCATTATAATGCTGAGAATGTGAACTGCTACAATGCACTGCTGGGAAGGTGGGATCAGAATCAGGTTGATCCAATTTTCTTCCCGCCACCGCTGATGTTTCGACCATTCCCTCCACCACAAAAACGTTGTCCTCTGTGCGAGGTATCAAGCTACTCCACACTTTCAAGTACCAAGCGTGCAACATTCTGAGACAATAATTCAAGAGTTTTTCTTATCCCGTTATTTTGATGACTATCTTAAATTTACTAAAATGCTTTAAGGAAAAAGCTTGTATTATGTGTGGGGGAGGGGTTATTTTCTTAAGGATGATTGTTGTTTGTCTTTTACTTGATTTTGTTGTCTACATGCATTAGTCTTGAGATGATTAATTGGGTTGATGATGAATGTCTAATTGTGCTTGTTATGATTTTTGGAAAATCATAGACTTTACATAAATTGTGTGCTTGGCTCTTGTATATATCACTGTTTAGGCTTGATTTTTTTCAAATTCATGCACGCGTTTGTTGACCATCGAATAGGCCAACGACATGGAGTCAAGTAAAATAACAGAAATGAGATGAAATCAAGACGAAAAGATAAATGACACAAAAGATTTATAGTGGTTCGGCCCCAATAAATGGTAACAACCTACGTCCACTTAGTGTTCTTAATGATGTAGAATTCAAAGAACTGTGATCAATGAACTAAGGTTCACGAGTTTCACATGCTTTTGGACGAATACAATTATGGTGGATAAAAACACTATATTTCTCTCTTAGAATTCCCCAGTTCCCAAAAAAGTCCCCTCTCTTGAGCCATTTCATTCTTATTTATAGGCTCAAGGAGTTCTACATGGGCCGATGGGCCTTAATTACATTTAATACAGGCGTATCTAAATAATAATGGAAATCGCAATTAATACGTATTTATAAGATTACATATCTGAAGGAAATAAATGAAAAGTTACGACTAGACTAGTCGCCCATAAATATGATGTCTGATGAGCCAATTCTTTTCTGGTCGATGGTCGAGCAAATCATAGTCACTTAAACAGTCACGTGTATCCCATGTGTAGGCTAATTCTACCACGTCATCAGGTAGTCCTTTTTTGGGTAAACATTTGCCCCCCCCCCCCCCCCCAAGTTTATTTTACTGCAACCAGCATATAATAAACTTACTCGACCGACCTGCCGTATGACCTGTCACATTTGTCAGCGCCTTTTCGAAAAAGTAACTAATTATGGTCGTTGTAGTTTCCCAAACGTGTTTTGATGGCTAACACAATTCCCCACGTTTCGAAAACTCACCCCCATCATTACCTTTTTGAGTGTTCCATGATCAATATAAATAACCCACACTTTTCACTTTTTACCTTTTACCACTCTTCTTTTTCTCAAGAACTCAGAAGAAAAAAGCAAGAAAAACTCAGAAAATTTTGGTGATCTGAGGCGTGTCTATCTAGCCGCAAGCATCAATGCACATGACTTCGCTGCAATCTTCCATTCAAGTAAGTTTCTTGACCGATTCGTCTCTGCTATATCGTGCAACGTTTATTTCTCTAGTTTACTGATATTCGGGCTTGTAGGTAGTAACATGATAGGATTGGAGTTTTAATTAGAAAAAACACTAAGTGAGGCTTTGAAATTGGAGTGGGAAGTAGGAATACTGATTTAGGGCTCAAAATCGAAGTGATAATTCGATTTTTATGCTTTTTGAAAAATCTTGGTTTTTCCCGCCTGTTTTCGGAGCCAAAAACTTTCCCTGAAAAAACTTTTCACTTTCGCTTTTTTATCTGTTT
The DNA here is from genome assembly GCF_963169125.1 of Humulus lupulus. NCBI lineage: Eukaryota > Viridiplantae > Streptophyta > Magnoliopsida > Rosales > Cannabaceae > Humulus > Humulus lupulus. The sequence goes on along the minus strand of NC_084793.1, from coordinate 89,780,225 downwards.
GTCAAAATTGTTTGCATGTTTTTAGTGTTTACGTTAGAATGCTAATGGTCATATAAAAGCTTAACTTTTATACACGAGCAACGTTATCCCAACGTTTCCACTTCTTCTATCTGTTGGCCGTAGATTCTCATCTCCCATTTTCTGTTCCCAAATTTTCATGTACGATTGTAATGCCCTGAATTTCCTAATAAGGGTTAGGACCTTGATTAGGAGGCCAGGAGGGCCATAATTGATTTATCACTGAATTAAATGATCATATGCGTGTTAATGTGAATTATATTATTATATGATGATAAATGCATGCATATGGGTGTATTTATAATGATAAGGGCATTTTGGTAATTTGGCCTGTTGAGGGCATATTTGTAAATTGGGTGCATGTTGTAATTTGTGAATGAGATTTTATTATTATGGAGATATATTCGAGTTATTCGGCATGAGACGATCATAGATTATGAGTTAGCAGTTTTGTCATAACGGGGTCAAGTTTGGGGTAATAGAAATGTTTATTTGATGATAAATTGAGAGTATTTGAGATCAGGATGGAATTCTGGAAGTTTTGACTATAATGTCCCCGGGGGTGTTTTCGGGACCCCGAGCCCTAGGTTTTATTTGAGGTTACGTAAGCTTGAAGTAGCTTGTCAGATAAGAACGTATGTTAGAAAATCTCTCTCTCCCTTCCCGATAGCCTATTTTACCGTTCGAAGCTTTCTTAAAGGAATTTCGAGTTCTAGGAGTCGGAATCAAGCGAGGGTCGAGGCATAGCGATCCTAGGAAAGATTAGAAGCTTCTTAACCGAAGGATTTGACAGAAAACAACCCAATCAAAGGTGATCTAAGTTTGAAGTTTTGAGTTTCTAAAGTTTTTAAGCTTAGAATTGGACTTTGTGAATTGTTGAGTTTTTGGTTGGTTTGAACCTTGGGTTTTGAGGGTTATGGAGCTTGGGGAAGCTTGGGAACTTTGTTTTGATGATTGTGATATGTTTGGGTATGATTTTGGAAGCTTTTAGAAGTTGAAAATACGTTTGGGAATGGCCCAAGGTTGGGGGTCGCGGCCCTGTTCTTGGGCGTCGCGGCCCTAGCTCGATGAAGTAGGAGAAGGGTTCTGACTTTGCTAGGCGTCGCGGCCCTTGGTGTTGGAGGCCGTGGCGCTTGCTTTAGGTGATTCTAGGGGCCGCGGCCCAAGGTGCCAGGGCCGCAGCTCTTGCCCTGTTTTCACCCTGTTTGCTCGTTTTGACCCCGGGAACTTAGCTATAGGCCTCGGGAGTGTTCCTACTACTTGGATTAGTTTGGATTGTTGTCTCGAAGGCTAGATTTTGGTTTGGTAACCTATGTTGATCATTTATTGATGGTGTCCCATATTTGGTTATGACTAGGTGACTGCTAAGGGCTTAAAGGTTGTTCGTTCTCAAGGGTCGTTCTTATATTGGTTCTAGCTCGAATCTGAGGTAAGAAAACAACACCCTGTGTATATGTGACATGCATGGCTATTCTTGATGCATGTTGGTTGATTATTAAGTATGACATGCATGGCTATTATTGGTGCATGTTGGATAGTTGAATATAATGCATATGATGAACAAGAAACATGTGAATAGGACATGCTTTACACATTGAGTATGATGTTGTTCAGAGCTTGGGCCTCTGTGTTTGTCCATGGTCCTAATTGTACTAGTACTTGTTAAGTAAGCATGTTGAATACCTCGTTATCGATATTGGATATGTAATACATGTTTGGTGGCATAGCTTACTTGTGTGTGGCACTAACTTATTAGTCAGAATCGGCAGCGGTGTTAGATCCATCTGTGAAGCCATGATTTACTAGTCAAGTTCACAATGAGTTGAACACTGGTCGTGTTTTACTGACCTAAGAGTCAGAAATGGCATAGCATCACAAACGCCTAGCCAAATGAAGATTAGATCTAATCGATATCAGCGTTGAATGACTCATATGGGGTATTAATGCTGGACCGACCAGAAGGTCGACGAAAATTATAAGCGCTTGTCTAGTCTAAGACTAGTTATTCAGAGCCAGGGCATATGGCCCAGGTGACTGCTTGTCACATGGCTAGGGAACGATGTTCCATAGTTATGACTCTAGAGTCATGAGGAAGGTTATGTTGGTGACTAATCACCATGCACCTATCCTGCTAAATCTAGTGAGATGCTCACCTATCTGTTAAGCCCTGGTGATCCTATCGTCACATGGATAAAGGGTGTTGTCCCCATATTAGTGACTTTTGAGATTGTCACCTATTTGTTCAGACTGAAAGTCTTGAGTGACTGTTATGAACATTGTTGATATTATATCATGTTATATTGTGTTTTCTTGCTGGGCTTCGGCTCACGGGTGCTATGTGGTGCAGGTAGAGGCAAAAGAAAGTTGGACCATCCTTGAGTTGGAGAGCTTAGGTGATGAGGTGTACATATGCAGCTGCTCGTCCACCACGGCCGAGGTTGAGAAAGAACTAGGGTTAAACCTTGTTTTGCCGCATAGAACGGCCTGTTGTAAATATTTTCTTGTAGTAGACTCTGAAATTATAATTTTGGGATCCCAATATATATATTATACGTTCTAATGAAACGTTACATCTTAACCAAGAATTTTAATCCCTAAACCGCTAATCATACTTAGTACACGATTTTGGCCAAATGACTCGATTAGCGAGTATAGCCCTGTTTACAAGGCACACTGTAACGGTCCCTGGAGTTTAGGGCATTACAACGATCCTTGGGGAGGTGAGAGGCCGATCAACGACGATCTGATCGCGCTGCTGTTCGAGGATCAAGAACAACCATCATTGATGTTTCCAGAAGTACCATTTTCTCAACACAACCCAGCGACTAGACCTCCGACAAGTCCACCGAACATGGGTCGTGTGAAATATACTGCCCGTAGGAAGAAGAAGACAACCAACCCTTCTTCTAACCAACCTGCCCCTCGTACTGAGGACCCTTCTACAAATCCCCAGCCTATAAATATTGCACCCCAATAAATCCAAACTAAAGCCCGACCTCGCGACGACCTTAGGCCAAAGGTCGAATGGTACGTAGCGCCTCCTAGCATCATATCAGCAAGGATGGTAAACAACTATCTCAAGAAGTACGGTCTTCCTGGGATAACCCTAATCAAACCTTCACCCGACCAGAGGGCAAACGTGCCTGAGGGCGCCTTCAGTGCTTGGTCAAGGTACCATATCAAGGCAGGGGCTATCTTGCCTCTGCACGAATTCTTTCAAGGGGTGGCCAATTATTTTGAGGTCGCCCCCTTCCAAATTACCCCCAATGGATATAGAGTACTATCTGCACTCTATATCCTTTATAATCATAAGAAGTGGCTCGTGCCTACACCACACAAGATCAATTACTTGTTCGATCTCAAATCCAATCCCAACCACAACAACACAGGGTTCTTCCACTTCTACCACCAAGAGTCCGCTCGTACCTTCCTGAGTGACATCACCTACAAATCCAATTTAGGGAAGTACTTCTAGGAGTACTTTCTTACAACGGACCTAGTCGCTGATAATTTGGCCTTCACCCGAGGAGGTAAATATTTTACTCACTGGTCGCTTAATTTCTTCTAGCTTTTCTATACTGTCTTTAGAACTTTGGTGTTGTTTAGGTCCATGGTACTGACCAGACCCTACTCTAGAGATGGATAAAAGGGTAGCAACCTTGGCCAGCATGACGAACATCGAGAAGAGCATCAAAGAGCTGGTTACAGAGAGCAACTTAAAGTTGGTCAGCCTTCTGGCACCTCACCAAGATGTGAGGGAGTCTACATCAGGGAGTGCCACTGGAGGAGAGATCCCTGAGCAGCAATAAGATGTGTCACAGCCCCCGCGATGGCGGGCAACAGGAATGAACATTAGGGAACACTCTAGCATCCCACGAGCTGCTACTGCCCTGACCCAACATAGGAAGGGCAAGAAAAAACTTCCAGAATACCCCGAGCCCATACTCGAGTCTTCTTATGAGAATGGTACTGACTTCTCACTTTTAGAAAATTTGCCCATTCCCTGTCATTTATTCGACAAGGATGGTAACTTTAAAATATATGATCAATAGTTAGAATTCAGACTTCTTCGAGGCAGAGAGTGAGTGTAGCAATAGTACCATAAATAATGTATCGACCAATAATAATAGCTCGGGTATATTACTTAGAATTTTTCTTGTTCTTATTCCCTTGCTTTTTTCAAGTAACTTAATTTATATTGTCTGATTGTTTGTTTCCATCTTGCAGTTATGCTTGCCGGTGAAGCGTTTGACTTGTACAGTAACCCTACTGTCGCGGCTCCTGCGAGTAGAAAGAAAGTGAGCAGGAGGCACCTTGGGGAAAGCAGTAGCGACCCTTCCAAAAAAAGGACTCGAACTGAGGATCCTCCTGCACCAGTACCTTCCAAGGAAACGACTCCTCCTCTAGCTCCCGTCAACCCTACTCCTCCAGCTCCCATCGACCAGACTCCTCCAGCTCCTCATAACCTAAGTCCTCCGGCTCAGCCAAGGAAGACTCAGGCCGAGGCTGTCCTGGGCACGGCTTGCAACTCGGCCAACGATAGGCTGAAGAAACTGTTGAAACACCAGTGCAGTCAGGAAGCCTTCAGCAACATCTCCTCCATGAAGGTCGAACAAATTCTCAACCGCGTGCTGAATGAAGTACTCAGTGTAAGTTTCCATTTTTGTTGTTCTTTAGTTGTCTATCTTGCCCTTTTATTCATACTAACAACTTTACTTTTTCTTTGATCGCATGGAGTTTTGACCCTGAGTACCGATTGGCGTTGCTCAGAGGAGATGTCTGTCCAGCATGCTTAAGTGATTAAGACTGTCGAGGAAAGACTCAGGGAGCAGCTCAAAGTGACTGAGGCCAAACATGCTGAGCAGCTTGCCAAGGAGGCCTTGGTCAAAGTCATTGAGGTCAAAGAGAGGTACAAGGAGGCTTCAGTGTTGAACTTCAAAGAGGCCTCCAAACTCTAAGATGAACTGGCGATCAGCAGGAAAGAAACTGCTGAGCTGGAGGAGCGAGTCACATTGCTCGAAAAAACCAACGCTAGTGATATGCAAAGGTTCAAGGGAGTCAGATTCAACTACTTATATATGTTCTGGAAATGCAATCCCGAGGCAAACTTTGATGATCTGCCAGAACATATGAAGCAGGCTAAGTTGGCTAAGTGCATTGCTCGCCTAGAGGAAGAGGAGAAGGCTCATGGATCCACTGAGATCTCTTTGGCGAAAGGTATTGAAGGCATCGAAGAGGATGTTAAGACCACAGTCGACCAGCAGCCCATGCAAGATCCTCCTTCTGCTCCTGCCAATCAATAACTTTCTTTACTTTGTTTGTTTATTTGTAACTTAAGACATTCGAACCATTGTTCGCAATATCATGACATTTTTTTGCTGCGTAGGGCGGCCTTTCTTTTAATTAATAGTTACATCCGAGCAGCAAATGTTCACAATGTAACACAATTCTATTTCGATATTATAATATTTGCAATTTATTATAACCTTTTTTCGCATGACCAAACTTAGCATAGCACTTTGTTTTGATTTGACAAAATTTTGAAAAATACTCTAAGTATCATAGTATGCTTTCCCTCATTTTGCTTGTGTATTTACATATGCCTGTTGATATGCTTTGCTTGCTTAGTACCTTATATGCCCCCCAAGTGATTGAGGAGCTTAGGGTCCTCGGTCACTTTCCATGACCAAGACCTGTTCGAACATTAATGCTCATAATAAATACTTATAAAAATGATAATATAGCAAAACAACACACGTAATGAGCAAATACTTGTAGTAAATACAATAATTGGCAAGAATAACTGGTTGCGCACAGTTCCTTTTATTTCTCGTAATAAATGGACAATCGTATTTGTATGAGTGATCAAAAATTGATCTTACACTTATAAGCGACTAGTCATATGACTGACTAACCCTTGTTCATAAACTTGTAAAAAGTGAAATTAATACAAGTCAATTCTTTAAAAAGAACTGTTTTATTGATAATACTTGCGCAGATGTTCTCCATTCCAATAGCGAGGAATGAGATCTCCATTCAAGCGAGCAAGTTTATAAGTGTAATGCCCCAAATTTCCTAATAAGGTTTAGGACCTTGATTAGGAGGTCGGGAGGGCCATAATTGATTTATTATGATATTTAATGATTATATGCATGTTTATGTGAATTATATTATTATATGATGGTAAATGCATGCATATGGGTTCATTTTTAATTATAAGGGCATTTTGGTAATTTGGCCCGTTGAGGGCGTGATTGTGCATTTTCATGCATGTGGGTGAATTATAAATAATACCACATTATATGGGATTGGTTCGAGCCATTCAGCATGAGACGATCATGGAATGCAAGTTTTCAGTCTAGTCATAGCGAGATTAAGTTCGGAGCTCGAAGTGAGTCTCGGGATAATTTGGTGATTAGAACGTTGCCGGGAATTAGAGGGTAATGGGATATGAATTATTGGTATATGAAAATATTTATAATAACGGGAATTGGAGGGTGTTAATTATAATTAACGAGATAGGTGGGAAATGACGATTTTACCCTTGGGAGTCTTTAGAAGTCTTTATTGGACCTAGGGGCAAAATGGTCTTTTCACCCCTAAGATATATATCAGCCCTTTGAATTTAGAAGGCTGTGTAATTATAAAAAAAAAAAAAAAAAACAGAGCATCATCATCCTTATCTCTCTCCCTCACTCGTACACCATTTCTCCTCTTTCATCCTTTGGAATTTTTGAAGGCAAATTGAAGAACCAAGCTAGGAGATCAAAGGTGGGAGCTTAGAAACTTAGTTCATCCATTGAAGAGGACTCAAATCCAACTTGAGGTAAGATTTCAACCATGAACTTAAGCTTTACCCTGTTTTCTTATGGTTTTCAGTCAAAAGAATTTTAGGTGTTAGTTGTGAGAATTCATGGAAGTTTTTGTGTAAGATTGCTTGGGTTTTGATGAGGGTGTGATGTAGATGAGGTTTGGGGGTTGAATTTGATGTTTTGATGATGTTTGGGATTAGTTTGGAGGCTTGGTTTCAGGGGAAAATCGCAGAGGAGAAGACCAGAATTTTCTCTGGTTTGCTGTTGGCGTCCCAACGCCATTCCTGGCGCCCCAGCGCTAGGCAGGGCAGATTTTGGGATTCTTTGACTTTGGGGCAGCACCCCAGCACTAGTGATTTTTCCAGCAACCTATTTTTAGGGCTCGGGAGGACTTTTAAGGCTCGGGGTTGGTTCCTTTACCCCGTTTGGGTAGATTAAGAGTCCCGAGAGTGCGGGATGGATCCCGAGAGAGTGGTTTTAGATTATAAACCTTTTTATGATTTATTTTATTGATGGGATTCCATATTTGGTTAAGACTAGGTGACCGCTAAAGGATCAAAGGATTGATCGTTCTCAAGGGTTGTTCTTTTACTAATTCTTGCTCAAACCCGAGGTAAGAAAACTGCACCCTGTGTATATGTGACATGCATGGTAATTCTTGATGCATGTTGGATGTTTAAATTTTATGCATGTAATGAATGAGAAACATGTGATTAGGGCATGCTATGAGTGTTGAGTATGAGATTATTTAGAGCTTGAACCTCTGTGTTTATGCATGATCCTAATTGTGCTGGTAATTATTGAGTAAGCATGTTGAATTCCGTGTATTTGGATATTTGACATATGATATATGTTTGGTGGCATGGTTTACTTGTATATGGTACTGACTAGTCATGGATACTGACCTAAGAGTCAGAATCGGCATAAGTGTCCTGAATGCAGGGCTGAATGAAGATTAGATCTAATCGATATCAGCGTTGAATGACTCTAGGATCATTAACGCTGGACCGACCCTAAGGTCGATGAATCTTATAAGCGTTTGCCTAGTCTAAGACTAGTTACTAGAGCCAGAGCCTAAGGCCTAGGTGACTGCTTGTCACATGGCTAGGGAACAGTGTTCCATGGTTATGACTCTAAGGTCATGAGGAAGGTTATGTCGGTGACTAATCATCATGCACCTATCATGTTTAAGCTAGTGAAAGGATCACTTATTTATATTGGGAACAGAACCCACTTTAGTGACTTGTACCACTGTCACTCTTTTATTCAAGACTATCAACCCGGTATGGTTACCGGAACCACCAGTGTTAAATCACTTATCTGATTGAGAATGACTTGATAGTCGTCCATTCAGAAGGGTAGGATTCTTTATCCTGGATACCCATTGTTACGTGAATTTGTTTGCCTGCTTGACTAGGGCTATATCTGCTAGGCGTGTGCCTTATGATTTGATGACATGTTATTACTGTTCATGAGCATATTAAGTTTTCTTGCTAGGCATCGGCTCATGGGTTCTATGTGGTGCAGGTAAAGGAAAAAGAAAGCTGGACCATCCTTGAGTTGGAGAGCTTAGGTGACGATGTGTACATATGCAGCTGCTCGACCACCACGGCCGAGGTTTGGAGAGGAACTAGGGTTAAACCTTGTTTTGCCGCTTAGATCGGCTGTTTGTAAATAATTTCTTGTAATAGACCTTTAAATTATATATTTTTTGGGATCCCAATGTATATAGTAAATGTTCTAATGAAACGTTACATCTTAACCAAAAATTTTAATCCTTAAACCGCTAATCATACTTAGTTACACATTTTTGGCCAAATAACTCGATTAGCGAGTCTAGCACTTTTTATAAGGCACACTGTAACGATCCCTGGAGTTGGGGCGTTACAATAAGTGTCTTGTTGGAGGACTTCTTCAATTTGATACGGACCCTCCCAGTTAGTTCCGAGCACTCTGGCAGCTTGATCGCGGGTGTTAAGAAGGATTCTTCTAAGTACCAAATCTCCCACATTAAATTTTCTTTCACATACTTTAGAGTTGAAATACGAAGCGACCTTTTGCTAGTAAGCTGCTACTTGGAGTTGAGCTTGCTCGCGCCTTTCATCGACCAAATCCAAAGTTTCCATTAATAACTGAATATTAATACTCTAATCGTATGCTAGCCTTCTATGTGATGGTGGGTCTAATTCAACAAGCAACATGGCTTCATATCCATAGGCCAAATAAAATGGAGTATGGCCCATTGATGTTCGATGGGACGTTCTATACGAACAAAGGACTTTTGGTAGCTGTTCTAGACATGCCCCCTTCGCTTCTTCATGCCTTTTCTTCAGGGTATCCTTCAGGGTTTTGTTGACAACTTCAACCTGTCCACTTGCTTGTGGATGAGCTACTGAAGAAAAACTCTTGATAATCCCATGCCTTTTGCAAGAATCTATGAACAGATCACTATAAAATTGTGTGCCATTATCTGAGACAATCTCTCTTAGCAACCCATAGCGACACATGATATTTTTTATTACAAAATCTAGAACCTTCTTGGTCGTTATTGTTGCAAGTGGTTCAGCTTCGGCCCACTTTGTAAAGTAGTCAACAACAACTACTGCTTACTTGACGTTGCCTTTTCCTATGGGTAAAGACCCGATCTAATCTATCCCCCACACTGCGAATGTCCATGGGCTTTGCATCTATTTGAGCTCATTAGGGGCTGTTCGTGGTATCTTGGAGAACCTTTGGCACTTGTCTCATTTCCGAACAAAATCCATAGGGTCCCCATTCATGGTAGGCTAGAAGTATCCTTGCCTTAGGATCTTTTTTTATAAACTCTGCCCCCACCTAGCATGATCTCCGCAGAAACCCCCATGGACTTCTCACATTAGCTCCTTGGCCTTTTCTTTTGAAACACACCTTGTTTTTGCAAGTTGCGACCGCGCGGCTTCTGGTTTTTGCAGAACTTGCCGAGTGGTTGGTCGATTACTACCACGATGGGATGAGCTTGGAAGTATGGTCGCAACTTTCTGGAGGCCAAAATCAAGCAATAGGCTAATTTCTCAATGGGCGGATACCGCAGCTCTGCTCCTACTAGCCTCTTGCTTATATAATACACAGGTTTTTGAACATGTTCCTCTTCTCTTATCAGGACAGCGCTAGCAGCATACTCGGTGACTGCCAAATAGATGAAAAAAGTTTCTTTCTCGACCGACTTGGATAAAATTTGTGGTTGAGACGTATGAGACTTTAGAGCCTAGAAAGCCTGCTCGCACTCTTCCGTCCACTCGAACTTCTTGTTGCCCTTGAGTAGATTAAAAAATCGAATGCACATGTCCATTGACTTAGAAATGAATCTACTCAAAGCGGAAATCCTTTCGGTTAAACTTTGAACATCTTTAGTTTTGGCAAGTGACTTCATCTTGATCATGGCCTTGATTTTTTTGGGATTAGCTTCGATACCTCGCGAGTTTACTATGAATCCCAAAAAATTTCCCGATCCAACACCGAACGAACACTTGAGGGGATTCAGCTTCATCTGATATTTGTTCAAGATGTTGAAGCATTCTCGTAGGTTCCCGATGTGCTCTCCTGCCTTCTTCTACTTGACCAGCATATCATCGACATATACCTCCATGTTAACAGTCGTTGGTAAGTTGCACCAGCATTTTTCAAATAGAAAGGCCTTACTTTGTAACAGTAAAGCCATGTGTCAATTTGAAAGCTAGTGTAATCCTCATCAGGTGGGTGCATACTGATATTGTATCCAAAGTATGCATCCATGAATGACAAGATCTCATGCCCTGATGTGGCATCGACCAGCTGGTCGATCCTTGGGAGTGGGAAACAATCCTTCGGGCAAGCTTTATTGAGGTATGTGAAATCCACGCACGTCCTCCACTTGCCATTTGGCTTGGGAACCAGTACAGGATTAGAGACCCAAGATGGATAAAATGCTACCCTGATGAATCCATTCTCCTTTAGCTTCTCGACTTCCTCTTTTAACGCCTTTGATCTATCTTTGTCGAGGATCCTCCTCTTTTGTTGTACTGGTGGAAAATTTTTATCTATATTCAAGACATGGCTGATAACTTCTGGGTCAATCCCAACCATATCTTTATGCAACAAGGAAAATACCTACGGGTTCTCCTTTAAAAATTCCACCAATTTTTGCTTTGTTGTTGTCTCTAGGTTTTTACCGACTTTCACAACCCTGGTTGGATCTGTCTCATCAAGCTGGACCTCCTCAAGGTCCTCCACTGGTCCTACATCTTCTTCAAAATCCCCAAAGCGAGGATCTAAATCCCTATCCTCACTTTGGGCAACACCCTATTTGGTGACCTATTCACCTGATTGGGTTTGTGCTTCATTTACCAACAACAACCTTTTTTCAGCTTTCTCCCCCGATTCGCCCTTTCTTCCTTGGTGATCAAGGAATTGTAACATTCTCGCGCTTCTCGTTGGTTTCCCAATATGCATCCTACCTCTGCGTCTGTTGGGATTTTCATGGCTAGGTGCCAGACTGAGGTAATGGCTCGCTGGTCGACTAAGATAGGCCTCCCAATCACAACATTATATGTAGAAGGACAATAAACTACTATAAAAGTAGTGAGTAATGTCATATTCGCTGGTGCAATTCCTGCTGTGACTGGAAGCCTGATCGACCCTGTTGGAGCTAGCACTTTGCTAGAAAAACCATAAATGGTTTGGTTGCATGGCTCTAAATCTTGCACTGATAACTTCATTCTTTCCAGTGAAGATTTGTACAAAATGTTCACTGAGCTCCCTGTATCCACCAATACTCGCTTAACCATCATATTAGCGATCTGGACATCTATGACCAGAGGATCCGAATGGGGGAATTGGACATGCTAAGCATCAAGCTCAGAGAAAGTTATCGGTTCTTCCTAAGTTCGTTCATCTACGTTCAACATTTCAATGTCCTGGTCATGACGTAAGGTTCGAGCATATCTTTCCCTCACCTTCCCACTATCTCCTGCCAGGTGTGGGCCACCGCAAATAGTCAACAATGTACCAGCAACTGAAGCTGGTTGTAAAGAGAGCGAGCGTTGACGTACAGGTGCCTGCTCGTTGCCTCCTTGAGCCTCTCACTGAGAACCTCCAGGGGCTCGTACATATCTTCTCATGTTTCCTTGTCAGATAAGGAACTCAATCTCATCTTTAAGTTGGTTGCACTCATTTGTGTCATGACCATAGTAGTTATGAAAACGACAGAACTTAGTTGTATCTCTCTTGGAGATGTCTTTTCTAATTGGGGTTGTTCGCTTGAAGGGAACAGAGGTGTTAGTGGCCTTGTACACTTCTGCTCTGCAATTGACTATTTCCTTATAATTGGTGAACCTCGGTTCGTATCTGTTACTTTTGGGGCGATTGTTTCCAGATGTTGACGGCTCGTGGTTCGCCCTTTTTCCCCCGTTTTCCCATTATTTTTGTCGTTGACATTGGGTTTCCCAAACCCATTGACGGCTTTGGTGAGATCTTCTTTCGGCCCCTGATCATCTGCAAGCGCCTTCCCTTCGTTGGAAATGGCCTCTTTGAGTTTGATGTACCGGTTTGCTCGGTCTAGAAATTCTTCGGTGCTCTTTACCCCATTCTTCCGCAAACTGTTCCAGAGGGATGAATGGCGCCATACTCTAGTAGTAAGTGCCATCATTTTCCCTTCATCATCAATTGTCTTAGCCCCAGCAGCGGCTCGCATAAAATGTTGGATGTACCCCTTCAAGATTTCTCCCTCCTTGCATTTCTCGACCAGTTGGTCAGCCTCGGTAGGATGTACATGACCAGCATAAACTTTTCCGTAAAATTCCTTCACGAAAATTTCCCAAGACACTATGCTGGCATGAGGGAATTTGAAAAACCACTCCTGAGCAGTATCGGACAAGGTGGCTGGGAAGATTCTGCATCAAGCATCATCTGACACCTTCTAGATGTCCATTTGTATCTCGAACTTATTTACATAAGATATTGGGTCTTCTAATCTAGTGAAATTGGGCAAGACCGGCATCTTAAATTTTCTTGGGGTCTCGGCCATTGCTATTCTTTGTACAAACGGAGTGCCTCTTCTCCGGTCGTATTCAATGTGGGATGTCTAGCTCCCCACTAGCTATTGGATGGCCTAATTCAATGCATCGAGCTGGGCCTGTACAGCATCTGGTATTGTTGGGGCGACCGGTGCTGGAGGGGAATTCTCATCGTGTCTTTCTCGTTTGTCATTGAGAACATCCCTCAAATCCTCATCTCTACGCCTTTGTTCGCTAGCGCCTAATCGATCAAAGATGTTAGGTTGCCTAGGCTGCCCCTAGCATTCTAGCTCGTCGGCTGGTTTTCTCTTGGTGGGGGGCTCCGCTCTCCACTCCTATCTCCTTGCCTTCGACCAACATTTCCTCTACCGGAATTTGCTTCATTGTAGCCATGGCCATCCCTAAAGTGTGACCGACTATGGTGCAACCTGGTGATCGCACTGTTTCCCCCTCCTCTTCCTGGCATGTCTCGATCGTCAGGTGGATGCCTGCGTTGATCGGTAGGTCCCCGAGCATTATTATGTCGTGGGGAGCCTCTGACCGCAGAGCCTGATTCAACCTACCTTCTGCTAGCAGAAGGACATTATCCCCTGCTCGGTGGGTTTGGCTCCTCAGCAGTCTAGTGTCTAGGGCTTCGGGGAGGCTGCCCAACCCTATTCTGCCTTTGCTGCTGAGGATTGCCTCGACCAGCGTGAGAAGGTGGCTGATGCTCAGGATCCTAAAATGGAATATTTTGTTTAGCAGCAGGGGGTTGCTTCATCCTCTGAGGACTTGTCATTTGAGGCGGCATGTGGTGATGTTATGGATGACTTGAATGTGGATCTTGTTGTGATGGTACACTGGGTGGCTGATCCGGTTGGGAGGCTGGTGCAGGCTGTCCTCGGGCCAACTGAATGGCTGCCTCCAGAGCGCCGGTGGCGTCCCTCTGCCGGCGGTCCATATCGGCTTGCCTCTCATTCAATTCTTGGCGTTGCCTATTAGTCTATCTCTGCTGCAATGCCATTGTTTCAGCCACATTTTCCTAATTAGCCCTCATATTGGCTGATTCCTCTTGCAACACAATCAGTGTCGTCCTCAAGGTTTCAGAATCCATTTCATCCTCTTCAAACTCCACTTGTGGCTCATCCTCAGCCACATTTTGTGGAGGAGGTTGGGTTGGTGCGACACCAGAGGTTTGTCCAGTCTTTCTAGATGTTTTTGCCATTTGATCTTTTTGGAGGTCTTGAGTTTCGCTCTCAATGAAGGCACCAAAATGTTGAACCTCAAATTGGCCAATGACACGGAGTCAAGTAAAACAACAGAAATGAGATGAAATCAAGACGAAAAGATAAATGACACAAAAGATTTATAGTGGTTCGGCCCCAATAAATGGTAACAACCTAAGTCCACTTAGTGCTCTTATTGATGTAGAATTCCAAGAACTGTGATCAATGAACTAAGGTTCGCGAGTTTCATAAGCTTCTGGATGAATACAATTATGGTGGATAAAAACACTATATTTCTCTCTTAGAATTCCCCAGTTCCAAAAAAAGTCCCCTCTCTTTAGCCCTTTGATTCTTATTTATAGGCTCAAGGAGTTCTACATGGGCCGATGGGCCTTAATTACATTTAATACAGGCGTATCTAAATAATAATGGAAATCGCAATTAATACGTAATTATAAGATTACATATCTGAAGGAAATAAATGAAAAGTTACGACCAGACTAGTCGCCCATAAATATGATGTCTGATGAGCCAATTCTTTTCTAGTCGATGGTCGAGCAAATCATACTCACTTAAACAGTCACGTGTATCCCACGTGTAGGCTAATTCTGTCATGTCATCAGGTAGTCCTTTTTTGGGTAAACAGCGTTGAACTTTTTGCTAGGATTTTGGAGAGATTTGTACAAGCTAAGTGTTTTCATCTCAGTTTCCACCACTCTGGAACTTATTTAAGACGAAATCCTAAGTTGCACTCAATTAGAGAAATGATATAGGCCCGTTTGAGCCATTCATGCCATCCTTTGTTGTTTACTCTGTAGTACTAATTTTTGAACTTTTGAGCCTAATTGATTTTTCCTTTGATTCAATGTTATAACCTAAACAATGGCCTCATCAACTAGAAATGATATGTGTCCTTCTCTATTCCCATCACACCATAGAAATAGTTGGATTTTTCTTCTTTTTTGGTGAAAAAAGATTTATGGAGAGTGATATGTAACAAAACATGGTATAGGTTATATGTTGATTTTTAAGGGAAAGTTATCCATTCCCCTAAGAATTGTTTACTTTCATTCCAATTTTTTTAGAAAAAGGATTAAAAAAAATGAGCGAAATTTTAAGTGTGGGGGAATTTGAAGAATGGATGGATTCATAGAGATCAATGAGGAAGGATGTGGACTAGGAAAATAAAATGTAAATCTATGGTGTGATTTGAGCTTAAAATTGACTTCTTATCTACCTCCACCCTAGCCTTACATTACAAGCCTATAAAGACCTTTTGATATCTTGATTGTGTGTGTAACGACCCAAATTTACTAATGAGGCTTAAGGGCCTAGATTAGTGTGTTGGGAGGGCATAATTGGAATATATGTGATTTAATGATTTAAAGCATGTTATATGACTATTTGAATATTTGAGATGCATGACTATGTGTATTAGAATGCATGTAGGCCCTGATTAGGTTAGAAGGCCATAATCGTAATTTTGGCCCGTTGTGGGCACAACTGTGTATATATGTGATAATTGTTGAGACTACATTATTAAGTGGATATATGTCTGTAATCTGTGAGTAAAGACGATCCTAGTGAGCGAGTTAGCGAAAAAGTCACGGTGGGGATTTATACCCGGCTCGGGGCGAGCCAGAGGGTATTTCTGGAAATGTAGGTAATATATATTGGCAATTATTTGGTATAGAGGAATATAATTGGAGATTATTTAGGTGTCGGGAATTAAGCAGAAAATATTAGAGTCATTCGAGGAATTAGCGGGAATTGGGGTGAAATGACCAAAATGCCCTAGATGCACTTAAAGGTTTAAAATTAAAAGGGAGGGCATTATGGTCAATTGACTTGCAAGAGATAAGTATGTTGAGGCTTTATACTTAGTGGGAATTGTAGAAAAAGGTAGAAGGCTGAGGAAAGAAAGAAAAGAAGGAAAAGAAAGAAAAGAAAAGGAAGGAAAACAGAGCAGTTTTCTTAGGGTCGGTTGGTGATTCTCTCACCCTTTCTCTTCAATTTTCTTGGAGCAAAACTCAGAAGGGAGCTAGGTTAGGCTGAGCAACAAGAGTATTGAGCTAAACTTGAAAGGTTGGAAAGGGATTAGCAAGAACACATCAATATTTGAGGTAAGCCTTTAGAGTTTTCAGTTTCTGGTTTGGTTAATTTAAACTATGGTGTCTAAGCTGAGTTGATGGGAACTTTAGGGGAGTTCAAGCCAAGGAATTGGGGAAGAACAAGCTATGGAGGTCAAGAAGTTAACCTAAAATCGAATTTCCATCAAAGGTATAAATTCTGAACTTTGAACTTTGAAGTTTTGACTGTGTTTTGCTGAATTCTGAAGTCTAGGAGTGACTATGGTGAATTTTGGGATTAGAGGTGCATGTGGTTATATTTTATGTGGTTATGATGCTTGGGATGAGTTAGACATGTTAGTGAGCTTGATTTTGAGTTTGGTGAAGGTTTGGAGAAGTTCTGGTTAAGTTTGGTTAGGGGAAATCGCAGAAAGGGAAAATGTGGTGTTGGCAGTCTGTGACTAGCGCTACAGCGCTAGCCTTTGGGCGTTGTAGCGCTAGGCCAAGCTTGCTGAGGGCATTTTGGTTCTGTTTGTAGCACCCCCCAATGAGCGCTGTAGCGCTACCCTGTCTTCAGAAAGGGATTTTAGGGTTATTTACAAGGGTTTTTGACCAAGGGTTCGGGGTTCGATTCCACCACCCTGTTTGGCGGAATTAGGACTTCCCGAGGGCTCGAGATTGGTCCCGAGGCTAGGTTATGGACTTGAGGGTTGGTGATGACTTTGGCCTATGATTGTGATTAGGTTCGCGCTAGGGCTCGGGAAGGATCGTGCTTGAGGATTTCATTGAGCAAAGCTAGCAAATTCAAAGGTAAGAAAATTGCACCTGGTTATGTGTTTGTGATGGGACTAAGTTCTCCTGAAATCTGTATAATGTCATAGATGGTATCACGCCATGGGACATGTGATAAACGGCCTAAGAGTGTCGTAATCTATATTTGCGCACCGGGCGCGACTCGGCCACTGGTAGACGAGGACAGCTTAACATTCACTGAGCTCGGTTTAAGCGGGCCGGAGTCAATGGGATAAATAGAGGGTGCGGCCTTAGGGTGTTAACCCTAGTTATCATTGTAAATGGATGATTGATACGAAATGATATTTCTAGTATGTTGAATAATTGATTATTGTGAATGTTTATATCGATGAGGACATGCTTATGTGATATGAGATATTGGATTGTATGTTGGTTGTTTATGCATTGTTGTTGTGTTTTCTTGCTGGGCCCTGGCTCACGGGTGCTTCGTGGTGCAGGTAAAGGCAAAGGCAAGTTGGACCAATCCTGAGATGGAGAGCTGTGGGGTTGAATGTACATAGCCAGCTGTTCGATCGCCATGGTCGATGAGTGGATCAGGACAGGGATTGCCTAACTGTCTGTTTTGCCTTAATATGGCTTGTTAATGTATTTAAACCTTATGTCTTTTGTAACAATCTTTAATTCTAGTATTTTTGGGATCCCGTGCAAACAGAAACAGTTTATCTATAAGAAATACAATTTTTGAGACCAAAATCTTTTAACCCTAGTTCCGCCATAGTTTCAATATCACGATTTTAACAGATTGACTTGGTTAGCAAGTCTGACACTATTATAAACACGCAATGTAGCGGTCTTGGCTATCCAGGGCGTTACAGTGTGTACTTACATTAGTGGAGAATGGTTATTTGTATAAGCCTATGGAGTGGATTTATAATTCTTCAAAATCATGATCATTAATTTTCTAAAGCATTGGCATGTATGGGTTGATCTTTGTTTTAGTAAGAAAATGAATTTGATTGCACAGACACACAAAAAGATCATGTTTGAACAGTGTTTATACTCGAGTTGAAATTTTGAGGAGTCTAGTTCTTTTTCTTGTAATCATATTATGATATGTAATTGTTGAAACTATCATTAATATTCATCAACACAAGTGTCTGCATGTCAATGTCATATCTTAGTGTATGCTCGAGGACAAACATGAGTCTAGTGTGGGGGAATTTTATAAGTGTGTAATTTTTTACAGAGTTGATGTCAATTTTCTCGAAAAACTCACGCATTTTATTGTTTTAATAGCATGTTTACTTAGTTTTTGTGTTTCAATGTTTTCCAGGCAATATAGTAAAATATGTGAATTTGGATGTATGAATAGAGGGAAGGAATGAGTTGTGGTGGCTCTAGAATTGAATGTGGAGAAAAGAGAATTTGCATAAAAATGTTGTAGTCTCGGCGCACCACTATTCTAGTGTCGCGGCGCCCATGTGGAGATTGTGCGAAAATTTGCGTCTTTGCTCGCCTCGGCATCGAGATTTAGGGCTTTTAATTTTTCCAAGTAGCGACACGACGCCACTGAGGGATTTTTACGAAGGCATTGTAACAATTTCGGGGCACCACTATTCCATCGTCGTGATGATGACTTTCGTTTTGGGAAAAATTTGTGTGCTTTCATTTAAATTATAGAAACATATAAATACTTTTTGGCTAGTTTTGAAAAGGAGATCGAAACCTTAATTCCTAGAATGAGAGAATTGAGAGAAATTAATAGAAAAGGAGAAAAAGCTTCTGAAACGGTGATTGTCAGAATCATCGATCCAGTTCTTCTTCTCTTCTACTCTTTCTTTCTTTCTTGTTTTTAATTTCAAATTTTGATACTCAAGTTTCTATGGAGTAGTTCTTTTGAATGCCCTAGACATGATTATCATTAGCTAATTATAGTTCGATTTCTTTCATCCCAATTTCTTAAATTGTTCATGTGTTTCTACAATAATTGTTTATGATTATTACTTTATTCTTGTTTGGAAGGTCTCTGAATTTGATAGAGTTTTAATCAATTGTCATTTTAGAATTGTTATTCACCTAATAGTCTAGGGTTTTAAATATTTGTGGTAACTTTACAATTGTTAATCATGTCAAAGTCATTTTTAATTGTGATGAAACTGTTAGGAAACTTATAAGATCTTTATTTATTTTCATGTAGATCTAATCTTAAACAAATTAATATGAGATAACCTAGAACATGTTTCTAAAATTTAATTTAAACAGAAATAATGATAAGAATACTTACATTATACGCAGCGGAATGAATGAGTCATTTCTTCAGTTTCTCTAACCCTTGTATAATTTCTATCGCAGAGTATTACCAAGAAACTAAACCGATCTTCAATTTTCTTCACAGCCTTCCAAACTATCCTTGGAATTACGTAAAATAGGGTGGGCATTTCTCAACACATGAGATAGATACAGAGAGAATGAGAGAAAAATACAATAAAGCTTAGAAAAGGACTTATGTTTAGAGAGAATTGAAAACCTATCAAAAAACCAGTGTCAGTCATCTGATATCTGACTTATGACGTGTGTTTTCAACTCTCTCTAAACATTCCTTTTATAGACTCAATTAGGTCATTTATTTAATTAAAAAATCAATAAAATAATAGTCATTTTAAAGCCCCAGGTCGAAATTATCATGGGTTTTAGGCACGTGAAATTTCCCATTTGATTATAAGCCCATTGGACTTAAAATCAAGGCCTGTATTATTTTCTATTGATTTAATTAATTAAATAATTATTTAAATCCTTTATCAAATTAATTATTTATAATTTGAACATTGATTTAAACTTATTTATTAATTTAGATACCAATTTATCTTAATTAATAAATCTTCCATAATTTCTCTTTTCTTCTCAAAATTACATAACTTTATGAAACTATCCAAAATTGACCTGGTCAACTTTGATAATTAAATCAATTAATTGAGACTATCTAGATGATTTTATCCAAGGTACAGTGGGGACCATGGGCCTATGAAATCAAGCTCCAATAAGTTATCATAAATCTAACAAATAATTACCAACTTATTAATTCCTCGTGACTCTACTAAAGACTCGGAATTGCACTCTCGAATTCATAGAACGCTCTATAATAAATATAGATACGCTATTAATTATCCATTTTTACAACCATAATTTTCACTCAATCCTCTATAGACGGTCTACAATGAGATGGGACTAAAATACAGTTTTACCCCTCATTGTATTTTATCCTTAAAATATTTAGTTCCTTGTAAATGATATTTCAGTAAACTAATATTAATTACTGAAATGAGATCTCTATCATTTAGCACCTTGAACCAAACCAAAAGGAAACCATCATTCCACTTCTTCATCAGAAGCTATAGATGTTCATATCTATGATTAACACTCTCACTCAATTATACTACCGAGTTCCCAAGATGTAAGTATGGGCTAGTCCATAGGGTAAGCTGGTAACGAACAAGTCAACGAACTCAAATAATACAATCAGTTAGAATACTAACCACTCAAAATTGAGATTGAATTGACCTATGGTAAATAATATGATATGACTAGAATAGATAATAACAGTATGCTTACTTATCCTATCAATTGTCAATAACGGTCCAGTCCAATGTAACAAATACATCTGATCTTATCTACTTTGCTAATGTTTTGAAAAGAACATAAAACTACAATGTGTAAGTAGATCATATCATAGATTGGCAGGTCATTGTAAATCCTGTGCACTAACTAATCTTAGGACTAACTTATTTTTGAACATATAATCATACTTATATTCCACTGTGATTACGTTACTATAAATACGATTAGCTATAAGCTTAAGATTTTAATAGAATTTTATATTAAACAAATAATCATGAAAATAAAATATGTGAGCAAAGTGATTGACCAAGTGCAAAAATTATTTCTATTATGTTATTGATAATAAATGAGATTACAAAGAAATTGGGATTTAATTAGGGCATAAAACCCTAACAAACTCCCACTTGCACTAACTAAAACTAATGTCTTAATTCTACTAATCTCAATTCCTCAATATGCTTATCAAATGTAGCTTCTAGTAGTGTCTTTGTAAATGGATCTGCAAGATTGTCTTTAGATGCAATCTGCATATCCTTCACATCTCCCCTGGCCACATATTCTCGAATAATGTGATAGTTCCTTTCTATATGCTTACTCCTCTAATGACTATGAGGTTCTTTCGAGTTGGCTATCACTCCTGTATTGTCACAAAACAACACAAGTGTTTTATCTATTTTTGGAATAACACCAAGATCCGAATAGAACTTCCTTAGCCACACTATTTCCTTAGCTGCTTCTGACGCGGCTATGGACTCAGCCTCCATGGTGGAATCTAAGATTGCAAACTGGTTTACGCTTCTCCATATCATAGCTTGATAACTCTACTAAATAAAGTTATTTTACCACTTTTTATGTGCTAATTGATGCTTAATTCTTAAGTTTTTAGTTGATTTATTAAGTTTTAAAGTAATTTTGAATTTATTGGGTTTATTTTGATTTTTTTTTATATTTTTGTGTGTTTTTATAGTTATTTTATTGTAAAATATTGTAATTAATTATTTGAATTATTTTTGTTTAATTTGAGGTAAAAAATGTGTTTTATTGAAACTAAATGTTAAAATAAATTAAGTTATAATTAATATTTTCAAAGAATTAACTTGATTTATTTTATAGTTGGAAATATTTTATTATGATTTATTTTATTTTGTAGGGAATTTATGGCATTTTTGGGCTTTGAAAAGTAAGGAAAAGAAAAAAGGAAATATGGTATTTTTAAAAATGCCATAAGACAAGCCAAAGCCCACGCAGCCACCAGCAGATTCGGCCCAACTCCTCCCTGTAGCACCCTCTCCAGCAGCTTCAACCCACTGTCCCTTGCACTTTAGCTCCAACAAAGCCACACGCCAGCACCTCCTTACGCTTGATGCAATCTCCTTCTTCCAGCCGCCTGGCTCCTTCAGCAAACCAAGACCACCGAAGCACTCTTCCTGCCCAGCCATTCTCCCATCATCTCTTCAGTAAAGCAGGCCCGTGACCCTCCATCAGCCTACCTCTTCTGCCCAGTCCCAAGCCGAAGCCCAGCCATCCCATGTGCCTGCTTGGCCCACTCCAGCAGCACCCCTGCAGCAGGCCCAACACGCCCCAACCAACACACTAGCCAGCTGTCATTTTTCCTTGAGCCCACAAATTGTCACTTTGTCCCCTTGTTTAAAAATGTCATTTTTTTACCCCACTTTCTACACATTTTACCCAAAAATCATCATTACACCATACAATTTACCCCAATTTTCCATATTATAATTAATTCAATTAATTTAATCAATTTAATTCATTAAATTTGATTATTTTAATACCTTTTTTTGGCTATAAATAAGGGAGTTTAATACTTAATTTTTGGTTACCATCTTCTTTCTACCATTTTCTCTCTTCCATTTTGGGTTTTTCAACAACATTTCAAGTATGTATTTCATTTATTTTGTAATTTCTATTCTAGTTATGTGCTTCTAATCTTTTTCATAAGATTATTAAGATCATGATGAAGCAACTTGTAACTAGATAATATTTATATTGTATGTTGATTTCCCTTGTAATGCAACAAAGTTTATGGATTTTTCTTCTTCATATATGTCTTTTATCTTTAATATCTCATATTTTGGATTGTTAGATAATATGCACTTTGTTCTTCATTTTGCAAAAACATAATATTCTTTGTGTAAGATGTGTCATTAAATTGTACACATCCATGCTTAGAACAAAAATATGATGTTTTGCCTTATAAATAATGTTATTTGATTTTTTGTTGTTTCATTAGGTTGATTCACATTAAATACTTTGAAATTATAATTTTTGAAAAGTGAAGAAAAATCCTATCATTTTATAAATAAATTGTGCTTAAAATTATAAATCTATTTGGAAAATGATAGTTTGAATTATTTTAACTATCACTAAAACTTGGGAATCAATATACTAATAAATATTATTAAACTTACATTTTGTGGATTCTAGTATCTTAATAATCTTTTATTTTAACACTTATTTTCAAATCATTATTGGTTTATTTTTATTCTCTTAAATAGCTTTATTTTCATTATTTTATTTTATGTTCATAACATTAAAACTCATCAATCTTTGGAGCTAGGTTTGAATTTATTAATTTTGGTTTAAAATAGTTTTCTTTTTTATTTTAGACAACTCCTTTGGGTTCGAT
The DNA here is from genome assembly GCF_963169125.1 of Humulus lupulus. Taxonomy (NCBI): domain Eukaryota; kingdom Viridiplantae; phylum Streptophyta; class Magnoliopsida; order Rosales; family Cannabaceae; genus Humulus; species Humulus lupulus. The sequence continues at coordinate 89,757,077 of NC_084793.1, read as the reverse complement.
CTCGTGCTTACACGAACAATATATTCCATATATCATTCGTGTGCTTGTGAGTATAAATTTTTAAAACATGCCCGTTTTGGGTCCATCAAGTTTTTGGCGCCGTTGCCAGGGAGTTGCAAGAAAGGAAACGAAATTTATCTCAAGGTTAGTAAATTCTTCTACTAGTTATTTTAATTTTTGCACTTAAAAAAAACTATATAAAAAATATATATTCATATAAAAACTAAAAAAAAAAGATAAAAAGAAAATTTGGGACTGTTCTACCACCCATAAAAAAAATACTTATATTTCTATATTTATTGTTTTTTTAGTTGACGGCACTTGTGCCTCCTATCTATCTTTTTAATTTTTATAGTTGACGGTACTTGTGCCTCCTATTTATCCTTTTAATTTTTATAGTCGATGGCACTTGTGCCCCCTAATTTTGTTATAATTTTGTTGTAATTTATCTTGTTGTTATTTTTATTTTTTTTTATTTTCTCAAGTTACTAGTTGATGGCAATTTTGCCTCCTAGTCTTTTATTTTATGTTTTAGTTGATGGAACTTGTGCCTCCTAATTTTGTACCTTAATTTTGTTATGGTTGATGGCATGCTATGCCTCCCTACTGTTGCGTAACTTTTTATAATCTTACTTAATTTTATCTTATTTTTCTTTGTCTTTTATCATATTATCGTGTAATTGTTTAATATCTTAACATTGTTTTTGTTCTCTTAATTTTATTTATTTTTCTTTTTACCTTAATTGTCATTTTAAAAAAATAGTTTGTCATTTAGTTTACCATATGGATCATTTTAACTATAGTTGGAATTCTGAGTACAACTATTATGAGCACTCAAATTTAAATTATGGAGAAACTAATGATATGTATGATATGCATGAATCTTTTGATATCCATTTTGCCCTCACCTATAATCCAAAATTTTCATAGTGTCATACCCATTCTCCAATAGGGCATGAATTCAACATGCATAATTAAAGTCGTGCCCAATCCGACCTATATCTCATTCAACAAGAAACGAGCCCATCTTTAGAGGATACCCTACAACAGTTCATGCAATCAATCTACCAAATCTTACTAGCCCAATCTCATTCGATCTCAAAAATTGAGACAATAATAGGACAACTTGCAACTGTTATAGAGTTAGAAAAACAAGTTTATCCCAACCAACCCATTCCCAATCCAAATAGTCAAATTGAAAATGAAAAAAAGAATGAAGTTGTTGAAGAACTTGTAATGTGCATCCAACCCCCTAATGAAACAAAAGAGTTGGATGAAATAATTTTCGAGGCTAGTGAGGAAAATGAAAAATATATAATTATATCTCAAGAGCCCATAATTGAACAAATTTGTATATTTACTCAAAATGAAAAGGAGTCTAATATAGATATGAAATTTTTGTATTTTATTGATATTCCATTAAAATTGTATATTTCTAATATTCTTGTAGGTGTGATGTTATCAATTATTATTTATGGCATTTGTACCAAAGTCATAACTCACCCTACAAATGAAATTTTACACCATCGATTGGGTGTAGGGTTAAAGAAAAAAAAGTATAGTCGAGCTAAAGACTATAAACTAAAACGCTTTGAAGGAGGCAACCCATACTTTCATGTTTCATTTTATATTTCACTTTTGTTGTGTGTTATGTTTCATGTTTTTCAAATTCCAAAAAGCTTGAAGGAAACTTCTTGCCCAAAAAGAAAAGAAGAGAAGAAAACAAAAGAGTCAAATCAAGGAAGCATTCATCAAATGGAATAGTTCTTAATTTTTTCCATTTTATTAAACATTGAGGATAATGTTTCATTTAAGTTTGGGGGTAGTGTCTGTGTATTTTTCTTTGTGTTTATGTGTTTTTCTTTGTGTTTATGCATGTTTTTCATTTGTTATAAAATTCAAAAAAATAATTCTTTTTTTGTTTTTATGTGATTTTCATTTATTATTATTATATATATATTTCCTTGTTTTGTTTGAAAAAAAATATATTGGTGATTTTCATTTTCTAATGATAAGAATTATGATTGAAATTATTCTTAGTTCTTATAAAAATATACATAATTATTAAGCTTTACTTTTAATTTTTAAACTTAGTTTTGTATAAATATATATTTTGCATAATATGTCACATTTCTATTCTATTCGAATTTGTGATATTTAGATATAGTTTATTTAAACATTAAATTCTTTAAATCTAAAAAAAAAATTGAAAAATCCTAGAATTTTCTTGATTATCTCTTTAGATTTAATTTATTTTTGTTTACATAAGCTTGTCTAAATGTTCACATGATGATTTGATGTTTTTGTGTTTGTATGTTAAGTATTTATTTTGAAAACAATTTTAACTTTTCAATTAATTACATGAGCTTTACTTTTATTTGTGATTTTCTTTTAACTATTTCCATTATCTAATTTTTGAGGTAAACATTTGACATCACCAATTAAAAAAAAATGTGTGTGTTTTTAATTTTTCTTCTGCTCGAGGACTAACAAAATATTAAGTTTTGGGGTGTGATAACTCTACTAAATATAGTTATTTTACCACTTATTATGTGCTAATTGTTGCTTAATTCTTGAGTTTTTAATTGATTTATTAAGTTTTAAAGTAATTTTGAATTTATTGGGTTTATTTTGATTTTTTTTATATTTTTGTGTGTTTTTATAGTTATTTTATTGTAAAATATTATAGTTAATTATTTGAATTATTGTTGTTTAATTTGAGGTAAAAAAATGTGTTTTATTGAAACTAAATGTTAAAATAAATTAAGTTGTAATTAATATTTTCAAATAATTAACTTATTTTATAGTTGGAAATATTTTATTTTGTAGGGAATTTATGGCAATTTTGGGCTTTGAAAAGTAAGGAAAAGAAAAAAGGAAATATGACATTTTTAAAAATGCCATAAGACAAGCCAAAGCCCATGCAGCCACCAGCAGATTCGGCCCAACTCCTCCCTGCAGCACCCTCTTCAGCAGCTTCAACCCACTGCCCCTTGCACTTCAGCTCCAACGAAGCCACACGCCAGCACCTCCTCACGCCTGATGCAATCTCCTTCTTCCAGCCACCTGGCTCCTTTAGCAAACTAGGACCACCGAAGCACTCTTCCTGCCCAACCATTCTCCCATCAGCTCTTCAGCAAACCAGGCCCGTGACCCTCCATCAGCCTACCTCTTCTGCCCAGTCCCAAGCCAAAGCCCAGCCATCCCATGTGCCCGCCTAGCCCACTCCAGCAGCACCCCTGCAGCAAGCCCAACATGCCCCAACCAACACACCAACCAGCTGCCATTTTTCCTTGAGCCCACAAATTGTCACTTTGTCCCCTTGTCTAAAAATGCCATTTTTTTACCCCATTTTCTACACATTTTACCCAAAAATCATCATTACACCATACAATTTACCCCAATTTGCCATATTATAATTAATTCAATTAATTTAATCAATTTAATTAATTAAAATTGATTATTTTAATACCTTTTTTTTTGTTACCATCTTCTTTCTACCACTTTCTCTCTTCCATTTTGGGTTTTTCAAGAGTATTTTCAAGTATGTATTTCATTTATTTTGTAATTTCTATTCTAGTTATGTGCTTCTAATCTTTTTCATAAGATTATTAAGATCATGATGAAGAAACTTGTAACTATATAATATTTATGTTGTATGTTGATTTCCCTTGTAATGCCACAAAGTTTATGGATTTTTCTTCTTCATATATATCTTTCATCTTTAATTTCTCATATTTTGGATTGTTAGATAATATGCACTTTGTTCTTCATTTTGCAAAAACATAATATTCTTTGTGTAAGGTGTGTCATTAAATTGTACACATCCATGCTTAGAACAAAAATATTATGTTTTTCCTTATAAATAATGTTATTCGATTTTTTTTTTTTTTGTTTCATTAGGTTGATTCACATTAAATACTTTGACATTATAATTTTTGAAAAGTGAAGAAAAATCCTATCTTTTTAGAAGTAATTTGTGCTTAAAATTATAAATCTATTTGGAAAATGATAGTTTGAATTATTTTAACTATCACTAAAACTTGAGAATCAATATACTAATAAATATTATTAAACTTACATTTTGTGGATTCTAGTATCTTCATAATCTTTTCTTTTAACACTTATTTTCAAATCATTATTGGTTTATTTTTATTCTCTTAAATAGCTTTATTTTCAACCTTTTATTTTATGTTCATAACATTAAAACTCATCAATCTTTGGAGCAAGGTTAGAATTTATTAATTTTGGTTTAAAATAGTTTTCTTTTTTTATTTTAGACAACTCCTTTGGAGTCGATCTCGTGCTTACACGAACACTATATGCCATATATGATTCGTGCGCTAGCGAGTATAAATTTTTAAAACATACCCGTTTTGGGTCCATCATAGCTCCACCCCCAAGAGTAAACACCATTCTAGAAGTAGACTTCTTGTCATCGACATCAGTCTAAAAATCTGAATCGGTGTAGCCTACAGGGTTCAGAACACCACCCTTGTAGACTAACATATAATCCCTAGTCCGCCTTAAATGCTTTAGGATATGCTTAACTATTATCCAATGTTCCGGTCCTGGGTTTGACTGATACCTGCTCACTACTCCCAATGCATAGCAGATATCTGATCTAGTACACAATATGGCATACATCAAACTTCCAACTGCAGATGCATAAAGAACTTTTCTCATTGCATCTTCCTCTTCAAGAGACTGCTTCTTTGAAATATGAATTATGTGGCGGGACGGTAAACGTCGTATCTTGGAATTTTTCATTGAGAAACGTTCAAGCACTTTATCTATGTAAGCTACTTGAGATAGAGTTAAGATTATGTTCTCTCTATCCCTAATGATCTGGATACCTAGAACATAACTTGCTTCACGTAAATCTTTCATCTAGAATTGAGTGCTCAGACAAGTCTTCACATCTGATAATTTCTTAACATTGTTTCCTGTTGACCCTGAATGTGGCTAACTGACACGGAGTCAAATATGCTTGATGCGGACAAACACATTGGAAAGAATGTGATGACGAAATTATACAGAACGCAAGGGTTTATAGTGGTTCGGCCCCAGAAATCTGGTAATAACCTACGTCCACTTGAATTGTTATTGATGTAAGACTCAGAGGAGTGATCAAAGAACTAGGGTTCAATGAGCTCTTCTCAAGAATAATACAATGTTTCTAATCAGATAACTCTAATTTCTAGTGATTTGAAAGCAAGAAAGAAGAAAAGGATCCCTTTCCCTTGAGCCCTCATTCTTTATTTATAGGCTCAAGGAGGATTTACATTAATTTGTTACAAATATGATTTCCTAAATAGTCGGATACTCAGGAAATCATGGGAGATAATCTTGGATACTATCATAACTGCATAAGATCTTTTCCGCGTATATCATTCGTACGACCAGACTGGTCGTATGAAAAGATCGAACATCGTGATACTAGATGTACTCCTGGTCGATAGTCGAACACGAATTCTGCCAGATATCAGCCACGTGTACAAAATGTTCGCCACGTCATCCATACTTGTTTTTTGGATAACATTTGCCCCTAAGTTTGTTTAGTGCGACCAGCAATAAAGAAACTTAAAGGAACAACTGTTCACATCCCCATGATGTCTGTCAGAATCCCCGTGCATTTTCGAAAACCGTGACATAATTATGTCTAATCAAGCCTTTTTAGTTTCCAAAAAGGCAATTTGACAGCTTATACACTTCCCCACATTTCGAAAGTGGGAAGTGATGATTACTGCCTTTTGGCCATCCCTTCGATACCTATAAGTAGGCTTTTCTTCCCCTTTAAGAAATTTTTATTCGCCATCTTTGCCAATATTTTCAAGAACTTGCACCAGAGTATAGAGCTTCAAAACCAGTCTGACGTCTAGCCGAAGGTCTTCCGACTCGAATTTTTCGCCTTCTTCCGAACCTCCATCTTCACCCAGGTAAGAACTTCATTCTTTAAGCTTTTCATTACGCCATGCATGCCATTTTTATGCTCTGCGACTTCTGTGTTCTTGAGTAGGGTTTTAAGGGTTTTTTGGTATAAACTGCCCATTGCTCAACAAGAGTGTATCTTTATGCTTTGTATAGGTTAGGACTTTAGTTTGATAGTTAGGATCATTGGTTTGGGGCGTTAGGTTGACGAAAGATTCAACCTTTAAGCCAGGTGAAAAAATCGAAATTTTTTCCCGCCCTGAGGAGTCGAAAAAGTTCTCTTTCAGAAAACAGTTACTTCCATTTTTGTTTTCATCTGTTTTTCAAACTACCCACGTTGAACTTAGCGTAGGATTGGGATGATGCTGGTTATTTAGACACGAGCAACGTTATCCCAATCTCCCACACTACTTTGCAGATTGTGTCTTATCTCTTCCATTGTCCGTTTGCAGTTCATATGCAAGACCCTTGGGGAGGAGAAAGACCTATTGAAGACGATCTCTTGGCCCAACTGCTCGAAGGCGAAGAGAATCCATCTACGCTGGTCCCAGAAATCCCCTTTTCTCATCCTAGCCCAAATTTTCCACCAGTTCCCAATCAGAAAATGGCCAGAACAAAAAGAACAAAAACCAAAGCCCAAAAAAGATGAACCCCTAACTCTCCAAGTCAACCTTCTGCTGATGCTCCCTCGACCAATGGTTGAGGTGAATTCGCCCCTGAGACCGACGTCCAGAGGCATGCCCGTCCTTGCCACGCTGATCAACCGGCTGTCGCATGGCATGTCGTCCCCCCTAGCTCGATGACGCTTCGTATGATCGCCAACTACTTAAACAAATACAATCTAACGGGGGTGACCTTGGTCAGACCTTCCACCGACCAGCGAGCCAACCTACCAGGAGGGGCTTACGGCGCCTGGTCGAGATACCACATCGAGGCAGGTGCCACCCTGTCTCTTCATTCTTTCTTTCAAGGGGTGGCAAACTACTTTGGGGTGGCCCCTTTTCAAATCACCCCGAATGGGTATAGGATGCTGGCCGCCCTCTATATCCTTTACAAGCTCAGAAAATGGCCAGCTCCTTCTCCACATGAGGTCAATTTTCTATTCGACCTTAAGTCCAACCCCAACCATGATGGTACGGGGTTCTTCCATTTCTGCCACCAGGAGACCGGGCGCACCTTTCTGTCCGACACCACTCACATCTCCAACGTGGGGAAGTACCATCAGGAGTACTTCCTTACGCCTGGCATCGCCGCAGACAATCTAGCCTTCACTCGAGGAGGTAAAAAAAAAATCCTTCACCAGTGGTTCCCGTATTTTAATCCTTTCTCGTCATCATATTTCGCTGTTCCATTGTGTTCCAGGCCCATGGTTACGCCCGATCCCCACTCCAGGAATGGAGTCAAGGGCAGCACTCTTAGCCAGCATGCCAAATGCTGCTAAGAGTGTAAAGAACTTAATTAATGAGGCTAACCTTAGGCTAGCTGGCCTTTGGGGCTCCTAACCTGCGACTAACAAACCCACGGCGGGTGGTGTCCACGCCGATGCGGAACCTGAGCAGGAACCCGAGCAGCAACCTCAAGCACCCCCTCCACGGAGGAAGCCAACTGGGGTTATGATCAGGGAACCTGCTGTTCCCCACCGAGCAGTGGAATCTTCGGTCCCCAAGGGCAAGGGGAAACAAAAGGCTGCCGAACTGTCTGATGACTCGTCGGATGTAAACGGTACATCATTCTCGTTTTTGAATAATCTGCCAATTCCTTCTCATCTATTTGATGGGGATGGCAACTTTAGGAACGCCCCTTCTTTAAACTCAGATTTCTTCCAGGAACTAGGTAGTTCAGTAGATAATGTTACAACTACTAGGTGTAGCTCGGGTACTTTACTTGTAATCCTTTTACTTTGATCTCTGTTTCCCACGACCCTTTAATCTCACTTGTTCGAATTGTTTTCCTTTGTGCAGGGATGGACTCTGAGGACTTCTTCGAGCATTACCAAGCTGCTTCTGCCGCTTCTGTCCCGAAGAAGGACAGCAAAAGGGTTCGAGGGGAAAGCAGCAAGACCCCTTCAAAGAAGGCTCGAACAGAAGATACTCCCGCCGCCGTCCCTTCTAAGGAAAACATGACACCTCCACCTCCCACCGAACAGTCGACGCCCATGCCTGAGAATCCACAGCCCTCTTCTAGGGCCGCTGGCAAAGAGACTTTGGACAACCTGTCCGAAGGCTCCCTATCCAGCCTCGAGGTCGGGTCGGCTAGGGAGAGAATATATAAGCTCTCGAAGCACAGACGCAGCCAGGCCGCCATCAACGAAATTGCCTCAATGGAGGTCGACCAAATCATCAACAGAGGGTTGAATGAGATAGTCAGCGTAAGTCATCTTTTGTTGTTTCATCATTTATGTCTGACTTCTTTTCCTTACTTTTTCATTTTTTGTTTTCAGGGACTGCTGTCTTTAACTGCTGGCTGGCGCCGTGCTGGGGCGTTGGTTTCTCGCGGACAGAACTTTGACTCCAGGCTTGCTTAGGCTAAGCAAGTACTTGAGGATGAGAAGAAAAAGCTGCTCGAGGAAAACAAGGAGCTGTCCAAGCTGAATGACCAACTATGCGAGGACCAAGCCACCCTCACCCAAGAGCTTCAGGAAAGTCAAGGGGCCTTGAAGAAAGCCAACGAGGAGTGGCACAGATGGAGGGAAAGTTCTGTACTTAACACCCAAGAGTGTAAACAGCTCAAACTCGATCTGACTGCCAGCAGGGATGAGGCAAAGAAGCTTGAAGAGCGGGTGCGAGCGCTCGAGGGGCGAGTGCAGGAGCTAGAGGAGGACGGGGCCAAAACTTTGAAGAAGTACAAGGAAGCCACCTTCCTTTGTTTCTACGACTTCTGGAAGCACAACCGGGAGGCCAACATTAACTATCTCTCTGAGCGGTTGCAAAGGACGCTGATGGCACGGTGCGCTACTCGGTTGGAGATAGAGAAGAGAACCAAGGCCAAAACCCCTATTGCTGATGTTGCGGCTGGTCCTCCGACTGATCAGAGCGCTCCTAATCCAGAAGACCCTCCTGCTCCCCAGTAAAAAAAAAATTATTATATATTTTTTTATTCAGCTTTTATGGCCCACGGGTCTATTTGTAAAGACAATTTACTCTTATTGCTGCGAGGGCAGCTTTTTTACTTACATTTGAACAATTACATCCGAGCACTAATGCTCGCGGTGTAAAGGCCTTTTCCTTTTAATTTCATATTTACATCCGAGCACTAATGCTCGCGGTGTAAATGATTGCCTTATTGATATTATAATGTTTCTTTTATTATAATACCTGTTCGCATGACCGAACTTAGCATAGTACTCATTTGATTTAACAAAACATAAATTTTGAAAAATGCTCTAAGTACCGTAGCATGCTTTCACTCACTTTGTTCATGTGTTTACATACCCCTTGGTATGCTTTGCTATCGATGTACCTTATATGCCCCCCAAGTGATCGAGGAGCTTTAGGTCCTTGGTCACTTGCCTTGACCACGGCCTGTGCGAACATAACTGCTCGATAGTAAACATAATATATAATACAGCAAAACAACACACGTAATGAACAAATACTTGTAAAAATAAATTTACAAAGTTTGGCAAGAATGACTAGCTGCGCACAGTCCCTTATAATCTCGTATTAAAAATGGACTAAACATGTCTTTAAGAGTGATCTTAAGAAGATCTTACACTTATAAGCGATTAGCCATACAACGTGGCTAACCCTTTTTCAAAACTTGTAAAAAGTAAAAATTAACACAAGCCAGTTCTTTAAAAAGGACTGTTTATTGGTAGTACTTGCGCAGGTGTTCACCGTTCCAATAGTGTGGAACGAGATCTCCATTTAAGCGTGCAAGTTTGTAGGTGCCCGGATGAAGGACTTCTTCAATCTGGTAAGGTCCTTCCCAGTTGGGTCCGAGCACTCCAGCAGTGGGGTCGCGGGTATTTAAGAAAACTCGTCATAGCACCAGGTCACCGACGTTGAATTTCCTTTCTTTCACTTTTGAGTTAAAGTACCGAGCAACCATTTGCTGATATGCCGCAACCCGGAGTTGGGCTTTTTCTCGTATTTCTTCAATTGAGTCTAGGAACTCCATCATTAGTTGGTTATTCTGGCTCTGGTCGTATGTAATGCGTCGATGTGAGGGGGGATCTAATTCGACAGGTAACATGGCTTCATATCCGTATGCCAAGGAAAACGGGGTGTGACCTGTCGCTGTTCAATGCGAGGTTCTATATGACCAGAGTACTTCAGGCAGCTGTTTTGGCCATGCTCCTTTAGCGTCTTCAAGTCTTTTCTTCAGGGTGTCCTTAAGTGTTTTATTTACTGCTTCGACCTGCCCGTTCGCTTGTGGATGCGCAACTGAAGAAAATATTTTGATAATCCCGTGTCTTTCACAGAAGTCGGTGAATAGATCACTGTCAAATTGGGTGCCGTTGTCTGAGACGATTTTTCGAGGCAAGCCATATCGGCAAACAATGTTCTTGATGACAAAGTCAAGAACTTTCTTGGTCGTTATGGTAGCAAGTGGTTCAGCTTCGGCCCATTTGGTGAAGTAGTCAACTGCTACAACTGCATACTTCACTCCGCCTTTTCCCGTTGGCAGGGATCCAATCAATTCTATTCCCCACACTGCAAAAGGCCAAGGACTCTGCATCTGTTTCAATTCATTTGGAGATGCTCGTGAGATTTTTGAAAATCTTTGGCATTTATCGCACTTTCGCACAAACTCCAGTGAATCTTCATTCATAGTCGACCAGAAATAGCCTTGCCTTAGAATATTTTTTGCCAAACTTTGCCCCCCAGCATGATCCCCGCAGAAGCCCTCATGTACTTCCTTCATTAGTTCCTTAGCTTTCTCTGGTGTAATACATCTGAGCAATAACATGGAATATCCCCTTCGGTATAGAACGTTATCGACCAGTATATACCTAGCAGCCTGCCTTTGAAGAGTTCTGGCCTTGTTTCTATCCATTGGTAGTACACCATTTGTCAGATACTCCAAGTAAGGCGCCATCCATGTATCTTCCATTTGGATTTCCATACTGGCTTCAATTGCTCGTATGCTTGGCTCACTCAATCTTTCTACTGGCACAATGTTAAGAGTATCAGCATCTTTCACGCTCGTGAGTTTGGCTACGACATCTGCGTTCGAATTCTAATCCCGGGGTATTTGCTGGAGGGTAAACTTCTTGAACTGGGCCAATAGATCTTTAGTTTTGTTCAAGTAGGCCACCATTTTTAGGCCTCGCGCTTGATATTCCCCTAGAACTTGATTCACCACCAGCTGTGAATCACTGTAAATATCCAACACCTTTATACTCATGTCTTTCGCCATTCTTAATCTAGGGAGGAGTGCTTCATATTCGGCTTCATTATTTGACGCTGTGAAGTCGAACCTAATGGCGCAGTGAAATCGATGCCCCTCTGGCATTATCAAAATCACTCCTGCTCCTGCGTGAGATTCGTTTGACGACCCGTCGGTGAATAACTTCCACGAAGGAGCTTCGTCTTGAAGCTCAGGCGCACTAGGTTTTTCGCACTACTCGCTGTCCGGGAGTTCGGTGAACTCTGAAATAAGATCAGCTAAGACTTGTCCTTTTACTGTTGCTCACGGTGAATACGTAATATCAAACTGCCCCAGTTCGACTGCCCATTTTAATACACATCCAGCCGCCTCTGGTATTTGGAGGACTTTCCGAAGAGGCTGGTCAGCTAAGACTGTGATAGGATGGGCTTGGAAGTACGGACGTAGCTTTCTTGAGGCCAAGATTAAACAGTATGCTAACCTCTCGATGGGAGGATACCTCAGTTCTACTCCGATTAGCCTTTTGCTTACATAGTAAACTGCCTTTTGTACACCTTCTTCCTCTCGTACTAGTACCGCACTAGCAACAACTTCAGTGATTGCCAGGTAGATGAACAAAGTTTCTCCTTCGATAGGTTTTGATAAAATAGGAGGTTGTGCCATATGGGCTTTCAAAGCTTTCAAAGCTTGCTCGCAGTCTCCTGTCCATTCAAATTTCTTATTGCCCCTAAGTATATGGAAGAAAGGGACACACTTATCCGTTAATTTTGAAATAAACCTACTTAGGGCTGCAATTCTCCCAGTTAAACTTTGTACGTCTTTAATCTTCTCTGGCGATTTCATGTCGGTCAGGGCTTTTATCTTGTCGGGGTTGGCCTCGATTCCTCTTGAATTAACAATGAACCCCAAAAACTTCCCTGATCCAACTCCAAAGGAACATTTGAGAGGATTTAGTTTCATCTGGTACTTGTTCAATATATCGAAACACTCTTGCAAATCCTTCACATGTCCTTTCGCCTTTTTCGACTTTACCAGCATGTCATCCATGTACACCTCCATGTTTACTCCGATCAATTCTTTAAACATGTGGTTGACTAACCGCTGGTAAGTCGCACCTGCGTTTTTCAGTCCGAAGGGCATTACTTTATAACAGTATAAGCCCGTATCGGTCCGAAAGCTGGTGAGAACCTCATCAGGGGGATGCATGTTGATCTGATTGTAGCATGAGTATGCATCCATGAAAGAAAGGATCTCGTGTCCTGCAGTAGCATCGACCAACTGGTCGATCCTTGGAAGTGGGAAGCAATCCTTCGGGCAGGCTTTATTGAGGTCTGTAAAATCCACACAGGTTCGCCATTTGCCGTTAGGCTTGGGAACCAGTACTGGATTGGAGATCCACGATGGATAAAATGCCACCCTGATGAACCCATTCTCCTTTAATCTCTCAACTTCTTCTTTTAAGGCTCTCGACCGATCCTTATCAAGCAGCCTTCTTTTCTGTTGCACGGGTGGAAAACTCTTGTCTATGTTCAGGACATGGCTTATGACTGCAGGATCTATCCCTGCCATGTCTTTGTGCGACCAGGCAAAGACTTCCTGGTTCTTCTGCAAAAGCTCCACCAGTGCATGTTTCGTAGTGGGTTCTAAGTTTTTCCCGACCTTCACGACTCTGGTCGGGTCCTTCTCATCAAGTTGGACCTCTTCCAGGTCCTCGATGGGTCCAACATTTTCCTCAAAATCCCCAAACCGAGGATCTAAATCTCTATCCTCACTTTGGGCAACACCCGATTTGGTGACTTCATCACCGGATTGGGCTTGTGTATCAATTGCCATCTGCAACCTATCAGAGGGAGTGTTTTTCGACGCTCCCTTCTTTGCCTTCATGACTGAGGAGTTGTAGCACTCCCTGGCCTCCCTATGATATCCCAACACGCATCCTACCCCTGCGTCTGTCGGGAATTTCATGGCTAAGTGCCACATAGAGGTGACGGCCCGTAGGTCAACCAGTATAGGCCTTCCAATGACTGCATTGTACGCCGAAGGACAACAACTACTATGAAAGTAGCGAGTAATGTCCTGGTAGCAGGCGCTGTACCTGCTGCCACTGGTAGTCTGATTGACCCTGCTGGGGCGAGTCCCTCACCAGAGAAGTCGTATATTGTATGGTTGCAGGGCTCCAGGTCCTTAACAGACAACTTCATGCGTTCCAGTGAAGACTTATACAGGATGTTCACCGAACTTCCTGTATCAACTAGCACTCTCTTCACCATCATGTTGGCCATCTGAATATCCACGACCAGCGGATCGGAATGTGGGAACCGGACATGTTGGGCATCGCAATCAGAGAAATTTATTTCGCCTTCTCCTGATCGAGCCTTTTTCGGCGCGCGGTCATCCACAGTCATCATCTTGATGTCCTGGTCGTGGCGCAGAGTCCGAGCATATCGTTCTCTGGCCTTTCCGCTATTTCCCGCGAGGTGCGGGCCTCCACAGATGGTTAACAATGTGCTAGTCATGGGGTCAGGCTGCAAAGGTGGCGAGCGTTGGCGTGTGGGTGCTTGCTCGTTGCCGCCTAGAGCTTCTCATTGGGAATTTCCCGAGGCCCGTAAATATCTTCTCAAGTGTCCTTGTCTAATTAGGAACTCGATCTCATCCTTTAGCTGGTTGCATTCGTTGGTATCATGTCCATAGTCGTTATGATAACGACAGAACTTGGTAGTGTCTCTTCTCGAAATATCCTTCCGAATGGGAGCGGGCTTTTTATAAGGCACACTGGAACTCGTGGCCTGATAAACCTTTCCCTGAGACTCAACTAGGGCAGTATAGTTAGTGAGCCGAGGTTCATAACGGTTGCCCTTGGATCGTTTATTGTCAGAGGTGGAAGGCTCATTGTGTGGTCGTTTCCCCCCATTCTTGCCATTGCCATTGCCATTCCCGTTGCCTTTACCGTTGCCATTGGGCTTGGATCCATTGGCATCTTTGGCGGGCTCGGCAGTCCCCTTGTCCTTGCCTGGGGGCTTTCCTTCGTTGGCGATGGCGTCTTTGAGCTTAATGTAGCGATCAGCTCGATCTAAGAATTCCTGGGTAGTTCTAACCCCATGCTTTCTGAGGCTTTCCCAAAGAGGCGTGCGGCGCTTAACCCCTGCGGTTATGGCCATCATTTTGCCTTCGTCTCCCACTGTTTTTGCTCCAGCAGCTGCTCGCATGAAGCGTTGGACGTAGTCTTTCAGTGGTTCTCCGTCTTGCTGGCATATTTCAATCAGCTGGTTTGCCTCAGTCGGGTGCAGACAACCCGCGTAGAACTGTCCGTAAAACTCATTTACGAACATTTCCCAGGAAACTATACTTGCAGGAGGGAATTTAAAAAATCACTCCTGTGTGGCATCAGAAAGTGTTGCAGGGAAGATCCTGCACTGAGCATCCTCGGACACTTTCTGAATGTCCATTTGTATCTCGAACTTGTTGACGTGAGATATCGGGTCACCATACCCATCAAAGTTTGGAAGCGTAGGCATTTTAAACTTGCTAGGAGTCTCTGCCATAGCTATCCTCTGGACGAAAGGAGTGCCTTTCCTCCTATCTTGGTGGATGTAAGATGTTCTTCCCCCGACCAGCTGCTGCACTGCCTGGTTGAGGGCATCTATCTAGGCCTGCACAGTGCCAGGAATCGCTGTGGCCTCTGGCGCTGGGGAGACATACTCGCCGTACCGCTCGCGGTGATCATTGAGTACATCTCTCAAGTCCTCATCTCTCCTCCGCTGCTCGCTAGCTCCGAGCCAGTTGAAGACGTTATTCTGTCTGGGCTGCCCCTCAGCGTCCCATCTGTTGGGCTGGTCATCCTGAGGTAGCTGGCTCTTGCCTCCACCTCTTTCTTCATTTCTCCGACCGGCGTTCCCTCTGCCTGAGTTGGCCTCATTATAACCATGGCCGTCTCTGAATCTAGATTGGCTGTGGTGGGATCAACTGTTCCCCCAATTGTCTCCCCGGGCTGGAACCTCCCGAGCGTTAGAGTGTGGTCTGTGTTGGTCGTTAGGTCCCCGTGCATTTTCTTGCCGTGGGGGGCCTCGGACGGCAAAAGCTAACTCTGAGTTCCTCCTGTTGCCAGGAGGATGCTGTCCTCTGCTCGGAAGATTAGGCTCGTCCCCTCTATGAAGTCTAGGACTGCGGGGCCGCTGCCCGGTCCTATTCTGCCTCTGCTGCGGGGGATTGCCGTGACCAGTTTGGGATGGAGGCTGTGCTTCAGGGTCCCTTAGCGGGACATCATCCTAAGGCGCCGGTGGCTACTCGGGCCTTTGTGGGCTCGAGGGTTGGATAGGCGGGCTAGGATTGGGACCCCTCTAGGGTGGCCCATTCACGGGTTGATCAGGTTGCGAGGCAAGTGCAGCTTGATTCCTAGCCAATTGTAAGGATGCCTCGAGGGCTGCCATGGCCTCCCTCTGGCGACGGTCCATCTCCGCCTGCCTTTCACTCAGCTCCAGGTGCTGCTGCTCAATTTCCTGCTGCTGTCGCGCCATGATTTCGGCGGCACTTTCCCAGCTGGCCCTCAGATTGGCCAGCTCCTCTTGCAATGCCCCTAGGGTACTCTTCAGCGTCGCGTCGTCCATTTCTTCCTCATCAAATTCCAAATGTGGCTCATCTTTAGCCACGTTTGGAGGAGGAGGAGGAGGCGGGTTAGATGATGCAGCGCCGGTCGCCTGTCCAGTTTTCCTGGTAGTTTTCGCCATGTGTTTTCTCAACGATGCTATATCTATCTATCAATGAAAGCACCAGAATGTTGACCCTGAATGTGGCCAACTGACACGGAGTCAAATATGCTTGATGCGGACAAACACGTTGGAAAGAATGTGATGACGAAATTATACTGAACGCAAGGGTTTATAGTGGTTCGGCCCCAGAAATCTGGTAATAACCTACGTCCACTTGAATTGTTATTGATGTAAGACTCAGAGGAGTGATCAAAGAACTAGGGTTCAATGAGTTTCAACCACCTCTCAGGAATAATACAATGTTTCTAATCAGATAACTCTAATTTCTAGTGATTTGAAAGCAAGAAAGAAGAAAAAGGATCCCTTTCCCTTGAGCCCTCATTCTTTATTTATAGGCTCAAGGAGGATTTACATTAATTTGTTACAGATATGATTTCCTAAATAGTCGGATACTCAGGAAATCATGGGAGATAATCTCGGATACTATCATAACTGCATAAGATCTTTTCCGCGTATATCATTCGTACAACCAGACTGGTCGTATGAAAAGATCGAACATCGTGATACTAGATGTACTCCTTGTCGATAGTCGAACACGAATTCTGCCAGATATCAGCCACGTGTACAAAATGTTCGCCACGTCATCCATACTTATTTTTTGGATAACATTTCCAATGAGTAAGATATCGTCTACATAAAGAAAGGAATACCACTATTTGATTTGCCTTCAATTGGTAAACACAAGGCTCATCAATATTTTTTTCAAGGCCATAGGTTTGGATTATTTCATCAAACCTAAGATTCGAGGAACGAGAAGCTTGCTTAAGTCCATAGATGGACCTATTCAACTTGCAAACTTTTCCTTCTTGTCCAGCTACTTTAATCCTTCTGGCTGATCCAGATAAATGACTTCATCAAGCTTTCCATTAAGAAAAGTTGTCTTGACGTCCATTTTCCAGATCTCATAGTCGAGAGCGGCTGCTATGGATAGGAGGATGCGAATGGACTTGAGCATGGCTACCGGACTAAAAGTTTCCTCATAGTCCACGCAATCTCTTTGGGTATAACCCTTTGCCACTAATCGAGCTTTATAAGTCTCGATATTTCCATAAACACCTCATTTCTTCATGTAGATCCACTTGCACCCAATGGCCCTAAAGTCCCTAGGTGCTTCCACAAGATCCCGGGCGGAAGTTGAGTACATGGACTCCATTTCCTGTTTCATGGCTTCGAGCCATAGTTCCTTTTTAGGGCTAGCCATTGCCTGTTTGAAAGACAACAGACCATCATCACTAGTGTCACCAACAACCATATTGGTTTCACCATCCAAACCATAGCAAACTGGGTTCCTAGAAACCCTCCCACTACAACGAGGCTCCGTGATTGTTTGCTCAGGAACAGTGGTACTTTCTTCATTTAAATCGACTTACGTCGGCTGAACATGAAGAGTGGGAATTTCATCATCAACTCATGTTTTTAGAGTGCCACATCATCTCCTTGGTGCTCTCCTTATTATAAATATATAGATTAGTCATCCAAATTTGAAATTTATTTATCAAACTAATTGTGTAACAAATCCGGTAAATGCCCTTAATTTTAGGGATTTGAGTTGTAAGGCTCTACTATAAATAAAAGAGCCATTATGTATCATGTAGGCACAAATCCATTAGCATACTGAAAGTCTACTTGTTTGTACACCCAATAAGCATAAAGAAAACTCAGCGGTCGTAGTTGTATTATTTTAAGAGCTTTCCTTTCAATAATATTTACTTGTGGACGTAAGGTTTGTTAACACATGAACCGTGCTCTTGTCTTTCATTATTTGACTATCACTTTTGCTCTTTGTTGTCGCTGAATGAAATTCGAGTCAACATTTCAGTACATCATTAAGAGTCACGACTGAATTAGACTTTTTACTATTCTTTAATAAAAGATGGTTACCACCCACAACATCTCAAACTTGTAATACCTATCTTGCTTTTATTTGTTATACCTATTTTTGGATATGATGAAGTATCAAAGAACAATGGTTTAATAAGTGTTATTCTGAAAAGAAATAATAATTGGGATGGATTACTGATAGAAGATTTCTGGCTAAGTCACAGATAATGTCGCTCTCTTTAAGATGTTTCGCGGCTCTGCCCTAAGTGTGCACGGCAGTCTAGCAACCACGCAGTCCCCAGGATAAAACAGCCACCGTATACGATACCTCTCTGCACTGAAAGGTTTTGCTCTCGTACACCCTCAAAAGCTCAGACAAAATTCGATTTTCTTTTTAGAAGAGAATTTTTTCTATAAAAAAGATGTATCCTCTCGTTATTATGATCTGACTTGTGTAGAGAAGTCGATCACCAATAAAATGGTAAGAAACATTTTTAAATCGTGGGAGAAATTGTCGTGTAATATGCAGTTAAAACGGATCACGTTTACTACTTCTAATAAACTGTTTTAAAATTAATTAATAAATAAAAATATTTATTTTATTAAATAATTTTTCAACAAAAAATAAAGTACGACACCACACCACCCGCCCGCCAGCTCTTCTCAGCTCGGTCGAACAGTGGCGGTGACACGCGCGTGTGGTGGTCAAGTGTGCGAGTCCTCACTCATGCGTACAAAACTGGGTACCCATTGGGGCACACCCCAATGCATGGCACTTGCATATTATATACACTCTTGGAGGAGTGTTCCAAATCCATGTGGGACTTTTCACATATCACATAAAAATGTACTTTTTCAATTTTAACAATTCACTTTTTAACTTTTAACAAAAAAGTTCCAACAATCCCCCACTTTAATTTTTAAAAATATTTTCTCGAGCAATATCATAATCTATAAGATTGTGCATAAACAAATGTATCTTTCGATTTCAACATTTGCGTAGTGAATACGATTTAGATTATACTAGAGTGACATGTAGTCTTGAACTCTATTTCTAACATCGTACCACACACCAACCTTTCGAGGGTGTAGTCAAAAATCTCATACGTTAATGGCCATGCACGTCTATCCCAGTATAGTGAATGCTCTAGAAATTTTGCCCAAAATTCCATAGGAAGCGGCCCCACTTCCACATTCACATAGATGAGTCTATCAAGAGTACTCTTGTAGCTTGGTACTCCACTCCACATAGAGTATAGATCTCATTAAGAGCTTCTATTAACCCATCCTCTCATCGCTTCAGGAATTCATGCTTCTATATGCTTTAAAGGAAATAGCATGATCCAACTCATATCACTTCACAACTTGTTATTACCCATTGAACCTAGTTCTTGGGATCTCTATTCTTTAGGTTGGGTTACCATCATGAGTGATTCATCATTCTAAGGGCAATAGTCCCATTCCTTTTGATGTTTTATGGACTTTCTCTCTAGCTAATCCTTTCGTCAAAGGATCTGCTAAGTTATCATTAGTGCATACATGGTCCACTCTAATAGCTCTTGTTGAGAGAAACTCTCTAACAGTTGTATGCTTACAATGTATCTGTCGTCTCTTACCGTTGTAATAATGGTTTCTGAATTTTTGCAATAGCCGTAGTACTATCGCAGTGGATCAACACAGCTGGTATCGGTTTTTCCCATAAAGGGATCTAAGCTAGCAGGCTTCTCAGCCAACCTGCTTCTTCACTAGTTGTAGCTAGTGCTATAATTTCAGACTCCATGGTGGATTGAGCCAAAATTGTTTGTTTCTTAGACTTCCAAGAAACAGCTGTGGATGCTCAAAACTCCATACTGGTGAAAGACCCAAAAGCACGTGCCAAGGTCCCCCAGAGGACTAGACGCCAACTTCGGCCACGAACCCCATGGGGGATCTTCTTCTCGTAAGGAGGCTTGCGAGGCTATTCCTGGCATGCCCCACACCAGTGCCTCTCGACGGAGGTTCTCAACATGATTGAACCCCCATATGCCCAGCGAGGTCTAGCTCGGCAAAGAGCCCCTCGCGTGCCACGAAAGACCCGCGCGCGCTGGCCGCGCGACACCCCCACCTCCGCGTGCGCTGGTCGCGCGACACCACTAGCTCCACGCACGCTGGCCGCTCGACACCCTTAGCTCCACGCGCGTTGATCGCGCGACACCACCAGCTCTGTGCGCGCTGGCCGCGCAACACCCCCAGCTCCATGCGCGCTGACCGCGCGACCTACTAGCTCCGCACGCCCCGAAGGGCCTCGCCCAAGGGCTATGCACGCCTAGTGGCCTCGCCCCAAAGGGCCTCGTCCAAGGCCATGCACACTAGTGGCCTCGCCCAAGCCCACGCACGCCTAGTGGTCTCGCCCCAAAAGGCCTCGCCCAAGGGTGACACAAACCTAGTGGCCTCGCCCCAAAGGGCCTCGCCCAAGGCCACGCACGCCTAGTGGCCTCGCCCCAAAAGGCCTCGCCCAAGGGCCACGCACGCCTAGTGGCCTCGGCCCAAAGGGCCTCGCCCAAGGCCACGCACGCCTAGTGCCCTCGCCCTAAAGGGCCTCGCCCAAGGGTCGCGCACGCCTAGTGGCCTCACCCAAGGGCCTCGTCCAAAGGGCCATGCGTATATGGCGGCCTCGTCCAAAGGCCTCGCGTGCATGATGCCAGTGTTCAAGGTGGCCCACAAGAGACAAAAAGAATACGAACAAGGTACCTCTAAAGGGGTACGTACGTGCCTGCAAGGAACAAGGGACAGGCCTGACACCTGTACCCGACAAATAGTGGCGGTTGGGAATAGTACAAGGAATGGCTACACCACCACCACGTCTCTGACACCTGTACAAGGCAAGTAGTGGAGTCATGACTGGGTACGAAAGCTGAGGTGCTCCCACGAATTCTGACCATGTACCAGAGCCAGCACCACTACATCTGATACCACTCTTCTGATAGTGTACTTGTGCACAGATTGGTCTCATAGACCACAATGTATCAGGGGCCATTAGAGCCCCCTATAAAGGGAACCCCTCTTCTTCTTTAAGGGGGGTTGGAAAAATTACTGTAGCAGGGCACCATAGTGAATGCAAACTGATTTCACCATTTTCTCTGCAATTGTTCTTGGAGTTTATACTTAGATTTCTAACGCTTTTCTTTCGATAATCTTTACTTTGCAATTTTTCTAACTTAACTTAGTTGACGAGTTCTTACCGTCAACAATAGCTCTACCAGCTATACTAAAAATATAGCCACTTGTAGCTTTGGAGTCATCAGACAGAGTGTTCCAATCTGCATCACTATATCCTTCAAGAACATCTGGAAACTTTTGATAATGTAATCCAAGGTTCATGGTTCTCTTTAGGTATCTCATGACCCTTTCTATAGCATGCCAATGCTCTATGCTAGGTCTACTAGTAACCTGCACAATAATCTGACAACATAAGCAATGTCGGGTCTCGTACAATCAGTGGTATATCAAAGACTGCCAATGATGCTCGCATAGTCAAACTATCTCACACTGTCACCAGTGTTCTTAAATAACTTAACAATTGGATCATATGGTGTGCAAGCAGATTTACAGTCAAAGTAATTGTATTTCTTTAGAATCTTCTCAATATAGTGAGATTGATCCAAAGAAATTCCCTTTTCAGACTTAGTAATCTTAATACCAAGGATTACATTTACTTCTCCAAGGTCTTCCATATCAAAGTTAGCACATAACAGAGATTTCACAGCATTCATAGCATGGATATTCGAACCAAATATGAGCAAGTCATCCATATATAGACATGCAATAATGCAAATGTCATTCTCAGATTTATAGTAAATGCATTTGTCACTTTCATTCACTTTGAAACCATGTGAGATGACTAAATTGTCAAATTTCTCAAGCCATTTCTTAGGTGTCTGCTTAAGACCATATAGAGACTTATCCAGTTTACAAACCTTATGTTCCTTGCCAGGGATTACAAACCCTTCAGGTTGGTCCATGTAAATCTCCTCTTCTAATTCACCATTCAAAAAAGCAGTCTTAACATCCATTTGGTGCACAACTAAGTTATGAACATAAGCTAAAGAAATCAATACTCTAATGGATGTTATTCTAGTAACAGGTGAATAAGTGTCAAAGAAATCTACATTCTCTCTTCGCCTAAAACCCTTGGCCACAAGATGAGCCTTGTACTTATCAACAGTATCGTTGGGTTTCAATTTCTTTTTCAAAATCCACTTACAACCTATAGGCTTACAATCAAGAGGTAAATCAACTAAGTGCCACGTATTGTTAGACTTAAGAGAGTCCATTTCATCATTTATGGCTTCTTTCCAAAGGTCAGCATCTAAAGAAGACAAATCTTCTTGGAGGTTAGCAGGATCCTCCTTTAATGTATTGACAAAGAAATCAAAACCATAATCTTTAGAAACTCTAGCTCTCTCACTTCTCCTAGGTTCTAATTCTCTATCCTCAATATGCTCATTACTCCTAATCATAGGAATGTTGCTAGTAGATGCACCCCCACTATTTCTCAATTTAAAAGGGAATCTATGTTCATAAAAATCAACAGCATTTGATTCCACAATAACATGTGCATTTAAATCATAGAACCTATATGCTTTACAATTAATTGCATATCCGATAAATACACATTCATAGGCTCTACTTGCTAGCTCAATTCTCTTAGTATCAGGAATACAAATATAAGCCAAACAACCCCACGTTCTAAAATAAGACAGGTTAGGTGGCCTATTTTTCAATATCTCATATGGTGAAACTTTACTCTTAGACTTAGGAACTCTATTAAACACATAAAAAATAGTCAAAAGAATTTCACACCACCAATGAGATGCAGCACCATTATTCAATAAAATAGCCACAACAGATTCAGTAAAAGTTCGATTCTTTCTTTCAGCTTTAACTTTCATTTCAGGTGAATATGGTGTAGTGGTTTCGTGTACAATACCATGTGAATTATAAAACCCAATAAACATGCTTGAATCATAGTCAGTTCCTCTATCACTATGAAACCTTTCAATTTTCTTATTTAATTGATTCTCAATTTCAGTCACAAATAATTTGAACATGTCAAGCGCGTCACTTTTATTTTTCATTCAGTACACATACGTAAAGTCTGTTCAATCATCAATAAAAGTGATGAAATATCATTTACCATTCCTAGTTAACATTCCATCAAGTTCACAAATATCTGAATGAATTAAATCTAAAGGTCATATTCTCCAGTAACCGATTTATGTGGTGTCTTAGTTATTTTTGCTTGACTACAAAATACACATTTTTCAAAATCATTATCTGACATTTTAGGAATTACACCAATGTTACTCATGCTCTTAATAATGCGCTTATTAACATGACAAAGTCTAGCATGCCAAACATTAAAATCACACAACATATAAGCAGAAGGAGAAACTTTATTAAATTCAACATTTAACTTAAACATGCCATCAATAGCATAACCCTTCCCAACAAAAATACCATTCTTAGTGATGGTGTAAAAATTAGCCCCAATAGTTTGAGTAAACCTAGCCTTATTAAGAAGAATACCACATACCAGATTCTTTCTCATCTCAGGAGTATGCATGTAACGTCCTGGTTACCTCAGGACAGTTACTGTGAACGTTGAACCATGAATTTAACTCGCTACCCGAGTTCTTTGGTTAAAAACATGCTTCTAAGTGTTATTAACAGGTTAAGGTGAAAAACCAATCAAAAGGAAAAGATATATTTTATTAAAAACATAAAACTGTTCATGGGCCAATCAAAACATTTACAAGTTATTTACAACTCAAAATGGTCATTACAGTTTAAATTTACAACCTGCCGACCTAACTGGCAAAAATAGGGTAAACCCCCTAGTTTCCCCTGAGAACTACTTTGCTGTGGTGTTCAAGCGGCCGCATATGTACACGTCACCACCTAAGCTCTTCACTCAAGGTTGGGTGAGCTTTTCCTTCCCTTTACCTGCACCACATAGCACCCATGAGCCAAAGCCCAGCAAGAAAACACAATAACGCATGGATATAATATCAACAATGATCATAATAATCATTCAGGACTTTCAGTCCAAAATAAAGGAGTGACAATCGCAAAAGTCACTAAGATGGGTTCTGTTCCCATTAGCCATGTGACGATAGGGTCACCGGGGCTTTACAAATAAGTGATACTTTCACTAGTTTAAACAGGATAGGTGCTTGATGAACTAGTCACCAACATAACCTACCGTATGACCATAGAGTCACAACCATAGGATTCCGTTCCCTAGCCACGTGACAAATAGTCACCTAGGCCTTAGGCCCTGGCTTTGAGTAATTAGTCTTAGACTAGTCAAGCGCTTATAATTTTCATCAACCTTAGGGTCAGTCTAGCATTAATGCTCCTAGAGTCATTCTACGCTGATATCAATTAGATCTAATCTTTAGTCGGCTCTGTGTTCCCGACGCTTAGGTCAGCTTTATGCGACCAGTGCTGATTTTGAATTGTCAGTGCCATACACAAATAAGCAAGATTTCCTAAGCATTTAATATGCAATCAATGTCCACATTTAGCAACCAACATGCCTCTATAATAACCATGCATGTCACATATAGGGTGCAGTTTTCTTACCTCTGGTTCGAGCGAGAATTAGTATAAGAACGACCCTTGAGAACCATCAACCTTTTAATTCCTTGACGGTCACCTGGTCATAACCAAATATGGGATTTCCATCAATAAAAATGAATAACAAAGGTTCCCGAACCAAAACCTAGCCTTCGAGACATCGAATCCTACTAAACCAACCAGGTAGTAAGATCGATCCTAAGGCCTAAGGCTTGAATCCCCAGGCCAAAATACCACTAAGGGCCACGGCCCTCCCTGGCCATGTCACGGCCCTTCAACCACTTCCTCCCATTTTCTTAAGCTTGGGTCGCGACACTCTAGAATAGAGCCGCGGCCCCACCTGAAACTCAGTCAAAAACCTTATTTTCCTCCCTTCGAACTCAAACCAAAACCTCATTAAAACTCCCCCAACATCACCAAGCAAAGCCCCCAATTGCTATCACAACTTACCCACCATACAAGCATCAAAACCCAAGTGAACCTCCTCCAAAAACTTCCATTAATTCTCAACTTAACACCTTAGATTTCACAACTGAAAACCATAAGAAAAACATAGCATAACTAAGGTTTCATGGATAGATTCTTACCTCAAGCTGGATTTAAGTCTTCTTCAATGGTTGAACTAAAGTCCTAAGCCCCAAACTTTGATTCCTTAGCTTAGTTCTTCAAATTGGGATCAAAAACTCCAAAGGAAGCAAGAGAAAGATGATGAACGTGAGGGTGGTAACCAAACTCTGTTTTGGTTCTATTTTCTACAACCTTCAGCCCATATACCAATCCTAGGGGTAAAAAGACTAAAATGCCCTTAGGTCAAATAAAAGTTTCTAAAGACTCCCATGGGAAAAACCGTCATTTTCCACCTATCGCGTTAATCATAATTAACACTCTCCAATTCCCGCTATTCTCGATATTCTAAAATACCAATAATTCATATCCCGTTACCCTTTAATTCTCGGTAACGCTCTAATCACCAAAACATCCCGAGACTCACCTCGAGCCCTAAGCTTAAGCCTGTTATGACCAAACCGATAATTTATATTCAAAGATCGTCTCATGCCGATTAGCTCGAACAAATCCACATTATAATGTGGCCTCAACAATTGATCACAAACATGCACCAAAATATACAAATATGCCCTCAACGGGCCAGATTACCAATATACCCTTATAATCAAATGTGGACCCACATGCATGCATTTAACATCATATTATAGTATATTTCACATAAACATGCATATAACAGTTTAATGGCATAATAAATCAATTATGGCACTCCCGGCCTACTAATCCGACCATTAAACCGCATTAGGGATTTCAGGGCATTACAACTATCCCCTCCTTACAGAAATTTTGTCCTCAAAATTTACCTGAACAAGTCGGGATACTGACTCCGCATGTCTGACTGCAGCTCCCAGGTCGCTTCATCGACCTTGCTAAGGACCTTGTCCTTTCTGTCAAGTATCTGAATTGGTTGTTCCTCATAGGAGAGATTTGCCTCAAACTCCAGATCTTCAAAGCTCAAAACATGAGTCACATCAGATACATACCTTCGAAGAGCTGAAACGTGAAACATGTTATGCACGGCTGACAATGCCGAAGGCAAGGCTAGTTTGTAAGCCACCTGACTAATCCTCTCCAGGATCTCAAATGGACCTACAAATCTAGGGCTCAACTTGCCCTTCTTCCCAAACCTTCTCACCCCTTTCCATGGCGAGACTCTAAGGAAGACATAGTCTCCCACTTGGAACTCCACGCTCCTATGCTTGGGATCTGCATAGCTCTTCTGTTAACTCTGGAAGCGAGTATCCGAGCTCTAATCTTCTCAATGGCCTCACTGGTCCTCTGAACTGCCTCAGGACCTAAGTATCTCCTTTCACCTGTCTTATCCCAATGAATGGGAGATCTGCACTTCCTACCATACATCATCTCATAAGGTGCAACCCCAATGGTAGACTGATAATTGTTGTTGTAGGAAAACTCTATCAAAGGTAGATACTTACTCCAAGATCCACCAAAGTCCAGCACACATGCTCGAAGCATATCTTCCAATATCTGGATTGTCCTCTCAGATTTCCCAACTCTCTGAGGATGATAAGCATAGCTAAACTTCAACTATGTTCCCATGGCCTTCTGTAAACTCCCCCAGAACTTGGAAGTAAAAGTGGGGTCCCGATCTGACACAATTGACCTTGGCGCTCCATGGAGGCGCACGATCTCTCTCACATAGAGATCTTCATACTGATCAACTATATATGTAGTCCTCACTAGCAAGAAGTGAGCTGACTTGGTATAGCGATCCACTATAACCCAAATAGAATCATGCTGACCAACAGTCCTGGGTAAGCCCACCACGAAATCCATTGTGATGTCCTCCCACTTCCACTCTGGGATATCCAGAGTCTGCAATAACCCTGTCGGCCTCTGATGCTCAACCTTGACATGTTGACATGTCAAGCACTTAGCCACATATTCCACTACATCCCTCTTCATCCCCGGCCACCAATACAATGATCTCTAATCCTGATACATCTTCGTGGTGCCTGGATGCAAAGAGTAAGGTGTAGTATGAGATTCATGCAGAATCTCTCGCCTCATAGAAGTGTCTAACGGAACACATATCCAACCCTTGTACCGCAGCAAGCCTAAATCAGACACTGTATAATCTCTGGATGCTCTAGCCAAAACATCCTCTCTCATCTTGATCAGTTGTGGATCACTCAACTAACCCTCCTTGATTCTCTCCAACAGTGTAGACTGTAGCGTAATATTGGCCAACTGGCCCACCAGCAACTCTATACCAGCTCTGGTCATATCATAAGCTAACTCTCTCGCTATCAGCCTCGCACCATAAATCTGCCCCGGTCCTTTCCGGTTTAAAGCATCAGCTACCATGTTGGCTTTCCCTGGATGATACAAAATCTCACAATCATAATCTTTCACTAACTCCAGCCAATGCCTTTGTCTCATATTCACGTCCTTCTGCGTGAAGAAGTATTTCAGGCACTTGTGGTCTGAATAGATCTCACACTTTTCCCCATAAAGATAATGCCTCCATATTTTTAAAGCAAAGACCACAGCCGCCAACTCCAAATCATGAGTGGGATATCTCTTCTCATACTCCTTCAACTAGCATGAAGCATAAGCAATTACTTTCTCTGACTGCATCAGAACACAGCCCAAACCGTGATGAGAAGCATCACAGTGAATCACAAAATTCTCCTGATCTGTTGGAAGACTCAGAATCGGTGTTGTAATCAATCTCTGCTTCAGTTCTTGGAAGCTATTCTCACATTTATCTGACCACACAAATTTTTGGCTCTTGCGTGTCAGCTCAGTCAACGAAGTAGCAATCTTTGAGAACCCTTCGACGAAATGCCTATAATAACCTGCCAATCCAAGGAAACTTCTAACCTCAGAAGCATTCTTTGGCCTTGGCCAGTCTCTGACTGCCTCAATCTTCACTGGATCTACCTTAATCCCCTCCTTACTGAAAATGTGTCCAAGAAATGATACTTGAGATAACCAGAACTCACATTTCTTGAACTTTGCAAACAATATGTGTTCCCTCAGTCGTTGTAAAACCAACCTCAGATGCTGCTCCTGCTCTGACTCAGACTGAGAATAAACCAGGATATCATCGATGAAGACGATCACAAACTGGTCCAGATAATCCTTGAACACTTGGTTCATCATATCCATAAAAGCAACAGGGGCATTAGTCAATCCAAATGACATAACTAAGAACTCATAATGCCCATACCTGGTACGAAAAGCAGTCTTCGGTATGTCTCCCTCCTTGATCCTCAACTGATGATAACCAGAACGAAGGTCGATCTTTGAGAATACCGTCTTACCTTGCAATTGATCAAACAGATCATCTATCCTTGGCAAAGGATACTTGTTCTTGATTGTTAGTTTACTCAGTTCTCTGTAATCAATGCACATCCTCAGAGAACCATCCTTCTTTTTCACAAACAGAACTAGCGCACCCCAAGGTGAGAAACTAGGTCTGATAAAACCCAAATCCAAAAGCTCTTGCAATTGTACCTTTAATTCTTTCAACTCAGCTGGGGCCATTTTGTAAGGTGCTCTAGACATTGGCTCCGTCCCTGGTGCCAGTTCTATCACGAACTCTATCTCTCTGTGTGGTGGCAACCCTGGAAAATCTTCTGGAAACACATCCAGGAATTCACAAACAAGTCTGGTATCTTCCGTTCTCACTGGCACGACCTGAGTGGTGTCAGCCACACTGGCTAAGAATCCAATGCAACCTCCTTGCAATAGATCCCCAGCCCTCAAAATAGAAATCAATGGTATGCGAGGTCCATGCACAGTACCAACAAACACAAAAGGATCCTCACCTTCAGGCTCAAAGGTGACCATCTTCCTTCTGTAATCAATGGTTGCCCCATACTTCACTAACCAATCCATACCCAATATCATATCGAAGTCAGTCATAACTAACTCTATCAAATCCACTGATAACTCCCTGCCCTCCACTGTCACTGGCAAAGATCTGACCCATCTCCTGGATACCACTAACTCCCTAGTGGGTAACAAAATTCCAAACCCCACAGCATAAAAATCACAGGGTCTACACAGTCTATCAATAATTCTACTAGCAACTAAAGAGTGTGTAGCACCAGAATCAATTAAAACATTATAAGGGGTTCCAACACTAAGAAGCTAACCTGTAACTACTGAGGGAGAAGCCTCAGCTTCTGCTTGTGTCAATGCGAACACTCGAGCTGGGGCCGAGCTATCCGCTTTCTTGGGTTCTTCTTCTCTCACCTTAGGTCAATTCTTTCTAAGATGACCCACTGCTCTACATGAGAAGCAGACCATAGCCCTGCACTCTCCCAAATGACGCCTCTTGCATCTAGGGCATTCAGGATAAGACTTCCATTTTTCATTACCACCTTGACGACCCATTGAAATACCACGGAGCCGCCTATCAGGACCTGGAACTGGGAAGGTGTCAGGAACCTTCCTCTTCTAATCACTGGGGCCTCTACCCCTACTTGAACCCACAAATGGAGGACCTGTCCTCTTGAACTCCTTTCTGGCTGCACTATCTCACCAGATCTTATTCTCCACACTCTTAGTTGTGAGTGCCTTCTCAACCACCTGTGCATAGGTAGTAACCCCAGCCACAGTGGTAGTACGAACATCACGGGCTAGTCTAGGCTGCAGCCCCTAGAGAAATCTCTCCCTCCTGATCCCATCAGTGGGCACCAACTCCATGGCAAACTTTGCCAATCGATCAAACTTCACGGCATACTCAGTCACTGACAAACCTCCCTGAAGTAGCCTGATGAACTCCTCAGCCTTTTCTGTCCTAATAGCATCATTATAATATTTCTCGTTAAACAGAGTCTGAAACTCTTCCCAATTCAGGGCATTGACGTTTCTGGTTTGGGTAATAACCTTCCACCAAATTCGGGCATCCTGCCGAAACATATAAGTGGCACAAGCCACCCTCTCATTACTAGTCACCCTCATGAAGTCCAGGATGGTGGCAATCATACTCATCCCCTGCTCTACCTTGGCAGGATTTGCACTGCCTTCAAAAACTGGAGGATGCTGCTTTCTGAACCTTTCATAGAGAGGCTCCCATTTATTAACAACCTCAGGCAGCTGCTGGCACCGACACAGGAGGTGCCTCTGATACACTGGCTACTGCAGTTGCTTGCTGTTGTCTCAAGAGGCAGAGTTCTTCTCCTTATCATTAAACAACTGCTGCCAATTTGCGGGAGCTGGCTGTGGAATCTGTCCCTAGTCATTCTCTTGACCCTGATTATTATTATTCTGGCCTTGATCACTCTAGCCAGCTAATGTATCTGTCTGCCCTGGATTCAATCTTATCAAGTTATACCTTGCTGAAACAATAGTCAATACGGCCAGTCAGGTAATGATAACTAAACCTTTTGCCGCCTTACGGTCCAAGAACAAGCAGATAATTATCATATTCCACAGTCATACAAATATACAAATAGATACATGATTATAGCATTTAGCACTTAGCATGTATCACATAATAATTCACAATCAACAATACTAATAAGTATGTTCCATCAATTTCGGTACTATTTAGCACACGGTTGCCGAAGAAACAGTATTCAGGGCATAGATTTAACATGGTGTCTCATGTATACAAGTAAAGCATTTATACTATATTTAAGCAATTATACATATAACTACATAAATAGTTACCAAACCATGAGTCGAGCATGTCTTCAGTGGTGAGTGTACATGCCCAGCCAATCTACAGGAACCCTAAACCTGGCTCTGATACCAAGTTGTAATGCCCTGATTACCCCAGGACAGTTACTGTGAACATTGAACCGTGAATTTAACTCGCTACCCGAGTTCTTTGGTTAAAAACGTGCTTCTAAGTGTTATTAACAGGTTAAGGTGGAAAACCAATCAAAAGGAAAAGATATATTTTATTTAAAACATAAAACTCTTCATAGGCCCATCAAAACATTTACAAGTTATTTACAACTCAAAATGGTCATTACAGTTTAAATTTACAACCCGCCGACCTAAGCGGCAAAAATAGGGTAAACCCCCTAGTTTCCCCTGAGAACTACTTGGCTGTGGTGGTCAAGCGGCCGCATATGTACACGTCACCACCTAAGCTCTCCACTCAAGGCTAGGTGAGCTTTTCCTTCCCTTTACCTGCACTACATAACACCCATGAAACAAAGCCCAACAAGAAAACACAATAACGCATGAATATAATATCAACAATGATAATAATAATCATTCAGGACTTTCAGTCCAAAATAAAGGAGTGACAGTCGCAAAAGTCACTAAGGTGGGTTCTGTTCCCATTAGCCATGTGATGATAGGGTCACCGGGGCTTTACAAATAAGTGATACTTTCCCTTGCTTAAACAGGATAGGTGCTTCATGAGCTAGTCACCAACATAACCTACCGCATGACCATAGAGTCACAACCATGGGATTCTGTTCCCTAGCCATGTGACAAACAGTCACCTAGGCCTTAGGCCCTGGCTCTGAGCAACTAGTCTTAGACTAGTCAAGCGCTTATAATTTTCATCGACCTTAAGGTCGGTCCACCATCAATGCTCCTAGAGTCATTCAACGCTGATATCGATTAGATCTAATCTTTATTCAGCTCTACGTTCCCGACGCTTATGCCGTTCCTGACTCTTAGGTCAGTAATACGCGACCAGTGCCAATTCTGAATTATTAGTGCCATACACAAATAAGCAAGATTTGCTAAGCATTTAATATGTAATCAATGTCCACATTTAGCAACCAACATGCTTCTATAATAACCACGCAAGTCACATATAGGGTGCAGTTTTATTACCTCTGGTTTGAGCGAGAATTAGTATAAGAACGATCAACCTTTTAATTCCTTGACGGTCACCTGATCATAACCAAATATGGGATTTCATCAATAAAAATGAATAACAAAGGTTCCCGAACCAAAACATAGCCTCCAAGACATTAAATCCTACTAAACCGGGTAGTAGGATCAATCCCGAGGCCTAAGGCTTGAATCCCTAGGCCAAAAACCTATTTCTGGCCAAAATACCACTAAGGGTCGCGGCCCTCCCTGGCCATGCCACGACCCGCCCCTCAACCAGTGGCGGCCCCCCTTCAGTTCCCAGCGTGAGCCGCGGCCCTCCCTGGCCATGACGCGGCCTTTTGGCCCTTTAGCCACTTCCTCCCATTTTCTTAAGCTTGGGCCGCATCACTCTAGAACAGAGTCGCGGCCCCACCTGAAACTCAGTCAAAAACCATATTTTCCTCCCTTCGAACTCAATCCAAAACCTCATTAAAACTCCTCCAACATCACCAAGCAAAGCCCCAATTGCTACCATAACTTACCCACCATACAAGCATCAAAACCCAAGTGAACCTCCTCCAAAAACTTCCATTAATTCTCAACTTAACACCTTAGATTTCGCAACTGAAAACCATAAGAAAAACATAGTATAACTAAGGTTTCATGGATAGATTCTTACCTCAAGCTGGATTTAATTCTTCTTCAATGGTTGAACTAAAGTCCTAAGCCCCAAACTTTGATTCCTTAGT
Source organism: Humulus lupulus (assembly GCF_963169125.1). Classification (NCBI taxonomy): domain Eukaryota; kingdom Viridiplantae; phylum Streptophyta; class Magnoliopsida; order Rosales; family Cannabaceae; genus Humulus; species Humulus lupulus. Next base: position 89,724,535 of record NC_084793.1, on the reverse strand, counting down.
TTAGTTCTTCAAATTGAGATAAAAAAAACTCCAAAGGAAGCAAGAGAAAGATGATGAACGTGAGGGAGGTAACCAAACTTTGTTTTGGTTCTATTTTCTACAACCTTCAGCCCATATACCAATCCTAGGGGTAAAAAGACTAAAATTCCCTTAGGTCAAATAAAAGTTTCTAAAGACTCCCATGGGCAAAACCGTCCTTTTCCACCTATCTCGTTAATCATAATTAACGATCTCCAATTCCTGCTATTCTCGATATTCTAAAATACCAATAATCCATATCCCGTTACCCTTTAATTCCCGGTAACGCTCTAATCACCAAAACATCCCGAGACTCACCTCGAGCCCCGAGCTTAAGCTTGTTATGACAAAACCGATAATTTATATTCAAAGATTGTCTCATGTCGATTAGCTCGAACAAATCCACATTATAATGTGGCCTCAACAATTGATCACAAACATGCACCAAAATATACAAATATGCCCTCAACGGGCCAAATTACCAATATACCCTTATAATCAAATGTGGACCCACATGCATGCATTTAACATCATATTATAGTATGTTTCACATAAACATGCATATAACAGTTTAATGGCATAATAAATCAATTATGGCCCTCCCGGCCTACTAATCCAGCCATTAAACCACATTAGGGATTTCAGGGCATTACAATGCATTACATCTTTTAGTAATAAAGTCTTTCCTGAGGTAAACTTCAGCTCCCAATCCCAGCAACAATAGTGGTGTGGGAATCTCCCAACAACACTTTCTTATCATCACCAGCAGTGTATGCCTTAAACATAGCACAATCATAGCAGACATGGTGAGAAGTACCAGTGTCTACCCACCATCCATCTGATCCACCAATTAGGTTTATCTTAGAAATCATAGCTGTAAAAGCTTCTTCGGTCAAGTAAGTCTGCGGAGCAGTGCTTGGCTTGTTCCTATACTTGCATGCCATATGACCTGGCTTGTTACAGTTGTAACAAAGGAATTGTCCAGAGTCATTCTGTTTAGGTGGAGGCTGCTGCCTTCCAGGTTGGTTCCTATTATGATTCTGACTCTGATTGTTGTTTCGAGGAGTGTTCTGGTTGTTGCGGTTGGAATTTGAATTGGAGTTGTGGTTCTGATTCTTAAAAAAAATTTCCATTAGGCTTTAGAACCGTATGTGTGGACTTCTTGGGGTTGTTGTTAGAGACAACAACCACCTCTTCTTTTGGGTCTTGTTGCCTTGCTTCCTCCTCGATACGAAGGCGGGTGATCAAACTCTCTAAGGAAAATTCCTTAGTCTAATGCCTGAGTACACTTTTGAAATCCTTCCACGAAGGAGGTAATTTGTCAATTAAAACAGCAACTTGAAACTGTTCATCAAGTGTCATACCTTCTGAGATAATCTCATGCGGTATTTTCTGAAGTTCGTGAGATTGGGCTTCCACAGATTTATCGTCCACAATTTGATATTTCAGGTAGCGCCTGACAGCATATTTTTTGGTTCTTGCCTCCAATGTATCATATTTCTTTTGCAACGCCTCCCAAATTTCACTTGCAAATTTATCTGAATTATAATGATCATAGAGGTCGTCAGATAAACCACTAACAATAAAATTCTTACAGAGGAAGTCGTTTTCAACCCAGGAGTCCAATTCCTTGCTTCTCGCGTTCAGTCTCTTTGTCCTTGTCAATCGATGGTTCAGAGACAACCGGCTTCAGAACAGTGGGACAAATGCAACCTTCTTCATGGTCGAATAAAAGAGCATCTTTTGTTTTCAACGCTTAAAGTGCAAACCCTCAAAATGAAAGGGCTTATTAATATCAGTAGCAACAGAAGGTTGCATACTCACGCTATCAAGCAATATACGAATATTTACTCCATTGTTGATCTGCACTTATTTTTCCTCAAGTCCATTCTAAGTTCTTATTTAGTTATCTTCTTACTAAGCTTTGAGTTTTCCGACCTAACATCGTTGATGAGTTCTCACCGTCAACAATATCTTTCCCAATAGGATTTGGCTTCCTATAAGGCACTTAAACTTGTGTTGCTTGAAATACTTCTGCTTATGACCCCAAGAGCGTAGAATAGGTGGTAAAACAAGGATTGTACTCTCATGGCTCATCATTGGTTTTTGCTCGTTTGCTATCATTATTGTTGCCACCACTGGAATTATTACTTCGTTTGCCACCATTCTAGTTTTTCTTACTACCATTACCATTGGTTGTCTGGTTCTGGTTAGATGTACCAATATTTTTTGTTGGGGCAGTACTGGTGCCTACTTGGTTGGCCCGATCTACACTTCAAATAGCCTCTTCTAGCTTAATGAATTATTTGCTTGATTTAGAAATTCTCTAGTTGAGTAGACGGTCTTTCTGTTGAGATTAGGCCATAAGGGACCTTTTACTTGAATCCTAGCCATGATGGCCATCTTCTTTCCATCATCACTAACCATTTTTTACCTTGCAGCTTCCTGCATGAATCGATATACATAATCCTTAAGAGGTTCATTAAGCCCCTGCTTGATTTCCACAAGCAATAAAGAATTATGAGTAGAAGAGCATCACAAATGTATCCCAAGATGTAATGGTTCTAGGTTCTAGTTTAAAGAACCATTGTTTAGCTGAGTCAGCTAGGGTTACAAGGAAGATCCTGCAACGAACATCATCTCTCACCCCTTGATCAATTTGTATTTTAAAGTTATTGACATGTGAGATGGGATCTTCTTTTCAAGTATACATCTTCCAAGTTGGCATCTTGAACTTGGGTGGAATGGTAAGAGCATTTATTCATTCAGAGAAAGGAGACCATTTCCTTCTCTCTAAATCAATACCATTAAGCTTAGGAGCATATATCTCCCGAACCATATGTATCAGGGTGTCTAGTTGTGCTTAGATTTCAGGGAAACTAGTGGCACGACTGCTGGAGCAGCGACTGGGATTGCTACAGCTCCTTTTTGTGGTGTAGGTGGGATTACTGGTGCAACAGGTTTTGCAACATTGGAACCATTGCCTTCTCGGAGCTGGTCGAGGACACCTCGCAGCCCAGGCCCTCTGTTCCCAAGTCTATCGAAGACGCTCCCTCCTCTAGGTCTCCCCCCTGCATTCTGACTATTTGCTCGAGGAGGGCCAGGAGGTGGTCTTTCTTGACAGTTTGCTGGCTCTTGCTGCCTTGGTGGAACAAATGATCCTTCAAGCTGCACATTTTCCCTAGGTGGGATATCTTGAGGACAAGGTCGCCTTGGTGGAACAAAATGTCCTCTTGGGTGCCCATCATTGCGATGGTCGTTATAATATTGATAATCAAGGGATTGGTAGTGTCGGCTATCCCCCTCGTCATTATCATAACTGTTTGGGATTGGTAGTGTCGGCTATCCCCCTCCAAACACCTTGCTTAAGGTCTATTGTGGTCTATCCCCACGATGCACCACCACCTCACCTAACCCTTCAGGGTCCAAAGGAAAACACTAGACTCTGTCACCCGCTCGACCCTCCCGGTACGACGTACCCTAGGAGGTGGAATGATATCCATTCAGAATTCTCATTCATAAACCAAATTTAACTGGGTCTTCTTTCGATCCTGGTATCCTGACTTGTACCACCTCAGCAGGGTTCCTCCCTGCTTCAACCACAGTCTACTCTTTGGATTTTATAGCTCAGTGTCACTAACCAGCTAACCATTACCTACTAACGCTATGCCGAGCTCAGTCGTCGCCTTGTCCACTCTATTACAGTCTATGGCGCTATCCCCTGACTGACACACGCCTCACAGCTAGGAGTTCCACCTCCAATTATATCTCCCCTCGGTCAATCGAGGATTTCAAACACTGATCACTTGTCTGCTACTTTTCACCGCATCTGGGTCTCAACGTTAACCTTTCTTACTAATACCCAAGACTTAAGTACCTTATGCCATGCACAACAGTCGACTTAACGTTCTAAGTGTATCAACCACGATCCATTCAGTCGCCTTCCGCAAGGTTCAATCCATCCTCGCGTCAATTATTCCTGGGCGTGCCCAAATCGTGATGCACTCCCATTTCCATAACCCTACCATAGATCAGGTCCTTTATGTAATCACTCTTTACTTAACCTTAACACACACATATTCCGGCCTCACTAGATATCAATCAATTCTTACCTTGTCCTCTGAATTTCTTTCTGATGTGACACCACTCAGTCCGTCTAACCTCAAGTTTTACTGTTCTCCTCGTCTCTGATGTAGTTGTCCCCGGAGATGCTTGTGCAATAGATGACGCGCTTACCAGTCTTGTTATGCCTTCAATTCTTCAGATATTCATCATTAGCTTCTTTGCGGCTTCAGATCAAATCATCTCATACCTGTCCTTTCTCCTTGTAGCTCCAATCTGAGTACTCTTGACGACACCCAAACTAACACTCCGTAGACCCTTACCTGAGACTCCACCTTCTGGGTACAAACGTCTTTTGCATAGTCATTTGCTCACCATTTCCGTCTGGGAGTAATCCACACGCACTGCTCGTGAGCTTGAAGGGGACTTGTCCATACCGTACATGCATTCTCTACCTAAAGAACTTACCTGTGCTGCTGTAGCTTGAACCATTCCAGAATCTTTGTTACCAACTCCTCACACCCTACCTGGTGCAAACTAGACAAATTCCCGAAATGTCTCTATCCTTGGTTTCCAACTGGTAATAACCAGGTCATAGCTCAACTCTTGGAGACATCGTCCCTTCTTGTATCCAACCTTGTACTTTTCATTCTAATCCGACGAGGCTAATCAATCCCCGCAGTATAACACTATGGCTACACCAGGCTCAGATTCCTTCGATCGCTTCAACAGACTTTCTGTCAGCCAAAACCACCTTTTACAACATTCTTTATACCATTCCTATCTGTAGTCTGACCTTGAAGTATTGCCCAAATCTTTCTTTGCATACCCACATAACTTTCCCACTGGTCAGCTCTGTCCCCTTTACGTACTCCAGATGATATCCTCAACAATCCATCTGCCAGAGTTTCTAATTCCTTCTCAATAAGTATTACTGTCCTCAGCCTCCCGAATAACACCTTTGAGGCAACCTCTCTATGTCTGTCTCCCTCTCGGAACATTCTCAACACCGAGTCCTTCCAGTTCGTCACATGCCCAAAGCATAAGCCAGTCAGTTAAATACTCATCCTTGAGGACTCCACCTCGAACTTTGAATGTATCGACGCATTCCAGTTTTCCGTTTCCCGCACCATGGGAAATCCATCCTGACATCTCGAGTCATTCTATGTAGAAGTCATGCCCTCACCTGACCTCCTCTCAGGTGGCATCCTTTCCCTCATGCACACCAAATAACCTCCCTGGTTCCTGTCGCCATCTCGACAACTACCTTTTCGATCAGGCTTCTTTCCAATCTCAAATTAGGTGCCCAAGCACTGTCTGGAGTCCTTCTACCTCAAAGATCGAGAATCCGACCTTGCTGCGTTCTATCAAATAAAAGTACCATCTTAACCATCAGACTTTTCCCCCTTTCTGGCAACCAAAAGCCACAGAACTATCCGGGGTTCTTTTAACTGGATTATCACGAATCTATCTCTACTAACTCCATCAAAGGGAGAACCGCCCTTGCGGCTCTAGCACTCATGCTCTATACATCGACCATTAATTCCTCGAACAACATGGCCCTCTCTGCCATCCACATGCAGACGATAAACTCTTACCTCAGGGCAGCCCAAATGCCTTAGACTATTCCAGATCTCATGTCCTTAAATGGGTCGCCATCCATTCCAAGTACATCCATCAGTATAACTTCCTGAAATGAACTACCCGATTCACCAAACCCATTGATTTACACTGTTGTTACCCCCAACAGTCCAAACCAAACTTATAAGTCCACCAGTCTCCACAGTTCAAATCATGTCTTAATAATCCCTTCTAACAATCATCATCTAGGTTCTTTCCAACCCATTGAGCCAGAACCTCATCCCGAGTACCAATTCCAGGCATCTCTCTGCCTCAACATTTAACGCAACCCTCTAATCGGGATCTCTCATCCTCTTAACCAAGGGTGGAATTAACTCTGCCCGTCTATTGATAAATTCCTTGTCAGTCCGAACTTTCCTCAAAACCCGAGGATAACGCCCTTTAAGCCTTTCATATAATACCTTTTTCTGTCCATACCCTCACAGTAAGCCAACACTGGTAACCTTACTGTTGAAACATCTAAATCAGCTATTTCCCCAGAGAAAATCTGCTGTTCTTCTATCCCAATACAACTAACAAACTCCACAGCTTACTCACACACTAGTGACCCTCCGCTGCTGCTTTCAGGGATAACTGGAGCTCTCAACTCCAACTTATCTAGAATCCCCCTCTCAACACAATATCAGGTCCACTTAACCCTTCTAGGAACAAACAACTCGAGTTCATCTGTCAAAACTGACCAACTCCAGAACTCTGAGGTTCATACCCTGAACCAACCCACAACCAGATCCAAACATCCACAGGTAAAAATGCATACACAAGCATATACTAGGTCAAATCCACAATGATATACATTTAGCTACCAAATTTAACATCACTAAGTATATCCAGGTCTCCACATGCTTCATACAAGCAAATAAACGGATATTACATACGAGTTCAAATTAAACAGTTAACCACATAAACTCTATATGTAAACCATTATGCCAATATTCATCCATATGCATAATAGTATTATTCAGCATGCATCAATCTCAACATGCAATAATCAAGGGCCCAGCCCAACAGCATCTCATGCATATGTCATTTCATTCCTCATGCTCCATATAAATAAGCAGGCAAACAGGGCATTCAAACATACATTCAGACATGTTAATCAATCATACCAACCAACCCTGAGTCGAGCTTGTCACTGACAGCGAGCGTACATGTTCGGTCGATCTCCAGAACCAATAAACCTTGGCTCGCTCTGATACCAACTTGTAACGCCCTACTTCCTTAGAGCCGTTACTAAGTGAGTTTTAAGACAAAACAGTGCAATGAACTCGCTAACCGAGGTTTTGAAACAAAAGTGTGACTAATAAAAAGTTAAGGCTGTAATCTTTGAAAATGCGTTGACTTAATAAAAACTTCTAGTATTAAACAATTGGGATCCCAAAATCAGGTTTGAAAGCTATTTACATCTTGAAATAAGTTTACAGTTGATCAGTTCTAAAAATCATAGATTATTACAGCCATTTTCAAATAAACCCCCAACCAAAGCAGTCGGGCAGGCCAAACATGTACGCGTCGCTTCACGCTCTCCGTACTCATGGTTGGTTGACTCAGTCATTGCCCTTACCTGCAACACAGAGCACCTGTGAGCCGAAGCCCAGCAAGAAAACTCATGCAGAACATAACATATGCAATTTATACAGTTTATCATAACAGATAATCCACATATAAACAAGTCAACCATTAGACTAAGCAAACACGGCCATGCCGCCCCCGAAGCCTTACCGAAGCCTGGGGTCTCGGTCCTCACTGTAGGGATATCACCCGTATCCCCTGGGTCCTACCCTGACCATAAGCATCCCATGTGCTAGGTGTTACTACCGGCCCCACTGCCATTCTCGGCCTTGCCGCCCTCGGCCATAGCCGTTCAATTCACTATAATCATATATAGCATAAATCAAACAACATTCAAACAAATATCAATTTATTTAAATCTGCACCCTAACATGTAATGCAATATAGGGTCGTGCCCTGCAATCATCTCATCATGAAACATGCAATATAGGGCCGTGCCCTGCAATCACACTATGGGCCCATGCCCCGTCCTACGGGTGTTATAGTTTTCTTACCTTTCCCTTCAATAGCTTAGATCACCTGACTCCTTGAGCACGATCCCACTTGAGCCTTAGCGCACACCTAGGCACAAACATAGGTCAAAGTCAACACCGAACCCCAAGTCCGAATACCTAGCCTTGGGACCACTCCCGAGCCCCCAGGAAGTCCTAAATCCCCAAAACAAAGTGGCGGAATCGTGCCCCGAACCCTAGGTCAAAATCCCTCATCAAAAACCCAAAAATTCACCTCTATGAACAGTGCAGCGCTACAGCGCTCTAAAGAGGGCGCTGTAGCGCTACAAGCAGAATGCACCCCCCAGAAACAGGGACTAGCGCTACAGCGCCCACTGACTAGCGCTGTAGCGCTAGTTGCAGCCCAGAAAACACAAAATCGCATTTCTGCGATTTCCTTCAACCAATTCAATCCCAAACTTGTCCAAACCTTTTCCAAGCCCAAAATCAAGCTTATAAACACCTCACACTCATCCCAAGCATCCCAAGAACTCAATCCCAAGCTCAAGCAACCCAAAACTCAAAATCTACCATGAACAACCCTAAACCAGAAATTCAGCCAAACAACAAAGTTAAGGACTTAGAAATCATACCATTGCTGCAAATTTCGACCTTGATTCAACCCTAGGCCTCCTTAGCTTGTTCTCCCTCAAAGCTTGCCCAGAAATTCCCCTAAGATTCCCATCAATCCAGCTTAGATACACAGCCCAAACCAGTAAAAACCCAAAACTGAAAACTCCAAAAACTTACCTCAAACATTGATGTGCTCTTGCCAAATCTTCATGTCTAACCCAAGATCCTTGATGCTCAGCCTACCATTGCTCTCCACTAAGCTTTGCCCCAAGAAATTTGAAGAGAAGAGGTGCTAGAACCCCAAACCGATCCCTTCAAAACCCGTCTGTTTTTTTCTCTCTTTCTTTCTTTCTTTTTCTTTCTTTCTTTTCAGCCTATACTCTTTTCTACAAAATCCACTAAGTGTATAAAGCCTCATTTGACCTATCTTTAAAAGCCAAATGACCAAAATTCCCTTCCTATTAATTCTAAATCCTTTTATCCAAGTAGGGCCATTTTAGTCATTTTACCCAATTCCCGCTAATCCTCAAGTGTCTCTAATATTTTCCCGTTGCTTTCAAACACCTGATGAACCACCAAATAATATCCCCATCATCAAAATAAACGCCAATAAACTCAATAGATCCTATTTATACCCCAGGCTCGCCCCGAGCCGGGTACAAATTCCCTTCATGACTTTCCGCTAGCCTGCTCACTGGGATCGTCTCGAGTCATGAATCACAGATACACCCACATACCACTGTGGTCTCAACAATCATCACATATCAATACAGTTATGCCAAACATGGCCAAAATTACAATTATGCCCTTCTAACACGATCCGGGCCTACATGCATACTAATATACATAGTCATGCATCTCAGATAAACAAATAGTCATATAACATGCTTTAAATCATAATCATGCATTTAACTCATAAAATCACACATAAATCCCATCATGCCCTCCTGGCACGCTAATCAAGGCCCTTAAGCCTTATTAGCTAATTTGGGTCGTTACACTTTCATTCCTTAGTTGTCAGAATTGCTGACCAGCTTAAGGATTAGGAGGTTGGCCTTCTCGTGAGGCTGCACGCATCGGGTTCATTAGCAGGCCTTCCAGTTCCAGACACTTGTCTGGCACAGCCTTGCTCTCCGTTGGGCAGCACTTGCACGTCTTAATGAAGCGACTGATGCACCTTGGGCTAAGCCCCTCTGTTGGAAAGTTGGCTTCAAGTTTGCCCAAGGGGGACTGCTTGGTCTCGAGACCGCGATGGTTGAGCATGTTCTGGAGCCCGACCAACTGGTCGTTGTGCTTCAGGATTTTCCTGACCAACATTCTCAGGCTGAGGATTCACCGATCGGGATCTCACTGCTTGATTTTGTGAGAAGACGGCCTCTAGCAACCTTGCCGCATCAGCATTGCGACGGCCAACTTCCTCTTGTCAGACCTCAAGGGTTTGTTGCCTTTGATCTAACTAGGCTTGTAAATCTTGTCTTTGTTTATTGAGGGCTTCAAATATAGCCTCTTGAGTTGTTGCCTGACTCTCATGCATGTCAAAAAATTCTTCCTGCATCTACCCCACGATCCCTTTCAGCTATTCAAGGTTAGGGTACATATCTTCTCCTAAGTCCACATGGGGCTCATCATGCCCAAATGTGGCTGGTGGAGGCATGTTTCCAGGGGGAGGAAATTGATGAGCGAGGTACATAGGAGGGATTTGACTGCTCGAGGGGCAATCAGGATGGGCAGTGTTAAGGTTCCCCCCTTGTGCTTCTTGACTGTGGCTTCTAGTAGTGATATCCATTACTTCAAATGGTTCTAGTAAAATGGAATCTTAGATTTCCTCTCAATGAAAGCACCAAAGTGTTGACCAGCTTTTTGGTCAACGACACTGAGTCAACACGAACGATAGAAATAAACTTAAAGAGCTGAAATCAAGTAAACGACACAAAGAATTTATAGGGGTCAACCCCAAGAGTTGGTAATGACCTGTGTCCACTTGCACTTTTATTAATCAAAGAAGTCTCAAACCGAAGATCAAGAAGAAACAAGGTTCAACTAAGTTTCTTAAGCCTGAGAGAGAATACAATTTAGTAGGGTTTTGTATGTAAAGTGCACACAAATTCAGCCTCTGATTTGAACTTTGAGATAATGACTGAGAGAGACCTCTATTTACAGAGTCCCTTATTGAGCTATAGGCCCTTACAAATTAATCTAAGCCCTACACGTGAAGTGTAGGATTGTTACAACTGATTGCAAATTAAAATAATACGAGAAAAATACATTCAAATATCAGTTACAAAAATATCTTGGAATATTTCACAATATCTCGTGAAATTCGGATCCTCTGGTGAAATTGTCTTGCATATTGAGCAGGGTCTGTCTCCGGGCAGCTTCAATGGATAGTGCTTACATGCTCCTTCTTGAGAAAGACACTTGGACCAACTAGATTATGACTCCTTGTGCTGGTATGGCTTCCTCAAGCAGCTATCTCATTTCGACCAGCTCTCAACGTTTGATGTCGTTTTATTACCACGTGTCTTCTTCAAATGTCACGTCACTGAGTCTAAAATTGGGTTAAACAATACTAACGATATTTAATCCAAAGATTCCATATAACATTTTTTTACTATGAACTATTTAAATTTGTTCCCTACAATCTTAATTCTCTCGTACCAATACAAGATTATAGTCACAATAATGAATTTAAGAATTTTCTGATATTCAAATAATAATAATAAACAATCAATATATGAAAAAATTTATCTCAATTATTTATTTCATAAAAACATTGTTTAATACATATGTTTTCAAGGGCACCATTCCTAACACTGTGTGCATAAGGCTTCCCATACAAACATACATGAGTCGAGGAGAAGGATTGGGCAATCACCCCCTTGGGCACTTGAAGCTCTAGTCTCAAATCAATTTTCAAGTTTGGTTTCATGGGGCGACTTACCAGAACCTAAGGGCATTTTGGAAATTTTTCTAGTGAGTTCAAAAGTTATAGTCTTGTTTTACTGGTTGGCTTAGAGAGAGTATTTTGAATTATTTTAATTAAGTTTGTAGTAAATGTATATCTAAGATGTTTGTCATGTTTGTTAATATAGGACCTAGTAGCGCAACGATCTCTCACATTATTTGCAAGGACTAAGGTAAGTGAAGTCTTATTGTGGCACAAAAGTTATTAATGTTTTGATATTGGCATGTTCTGGGAATGTTTGTTGCTCGTTCTCTTGCACTAATTCTCCAATCAAGCACTCAATGACTATTTCATGTGTGTTTAAGACGTGAGGTTCCTTCACCGTAGGGAACAGGCAAGTCTTGGTTGTCCTCGTGACATTGAGACATGTTCATGGTGGTTGCCATTAATTTTTAGCAAGAAATTCGATATATTGATGAGTAAAGAATTGTCGTTGCTCTTGATGACAATACCAAACTATTGGCCATGTTTTGACAACTACAAGAAAAGAGAACAAACGACTGAGAAAAGAGCACAAAGTTTTAACGTGGTTCAAATATTAAGGAATCTTACGTTCACAAGCTGTTACTGAGCCCTTAAGAACGAGAGAAAGCCTCACTAAGTATTCTTGTAAGCTTTTTGGGTAATAAAGTAGATAGAATTTATGTATACTAATTACAATGGCATCCTTGTGAGCGTATGACCTTACCATATTTATAGGTGGCCTTTTATCACTTGAATCCCTAAAAAAGGATAACTTCCCTCAATAAGAGGTCGAATCAATCAATACATGATTTTCTCATTAAATACATAATATTTTGTGATTCAAATAAGAAATAAGATGATAATAATTCATATTTAAGTATAATTGGCCAAATGTATCTAATCTCCATGAGTTGGAGTATTTAAGGCGCATTATTGACTTTCTTGAAGTCATATTCTCCTTAAATAAGTGTCTCTCGAGTTGACGAGCATTCTGAAGGAATTACCAGAGTAGGTCTTCATTAAAGGTAGATCAAGTTGATCATTTTTCTAAACACGACTAGTTCATATTTTAGTCCACGTGTCCATTTTCTCAGCTCGAAAAATGGGTACAACACGGTGTTTTCCAAAAAAAAATCTGCTGTCCCCAATTTTCTATCATCTCCATGTCCCACCAATTATTGTAAGACACATCATCTATTTATAGTATTAATATAATTGGAAAAAGAGAAAATTGTAAATAATTTAAATATATATTAAATAAATAAATGAGGTGTCTTAAACTAATTGGTGGGACATGGAGGAGATAGGAAATTGGGGACAGCAGAATTTTTTCCGTGTTTTCCCAAAAAAAAAAAGAAGTGATGTTGAAAAACTCTTGTACCAGATCCCAAAGTATATTCTGCTTGATGACAAACTTTATTAAAGAGGATACCCAATGCATTTAGTAAGATGCGTCATATAGAGAAGCACAAGCAATCCATCAGAAGGTTCATAAAGGATTATGTGAAAATCAAACAGAGGGCAAAGCTTGTCAAGGAAGATATTGTGATAAGGCAACTTCTCGTCAAAAATTAATAAAAATTCAATAGAATATGTGAAAAAATGTGATAAATTCTTATGTTTCTCAAATGTAGACCAAGCACCCCTAACAAGCTCAATCTAACGACTAGCCTATGGCCATTTTCAGCCGGGAAATCGACTCGATCAGATCTCTCCCTACAGGAAAGAGAGAAGTTAAATGTACCATGTAGTTATGGACTACTTCCCCATGTTGGTCAAATCCGAGCCTCTATCCACGATCACATCGAAGAAGGCACTCAACTTCATGGTGAAGAGTATCATCTGCAGATACAAGAATCCTCACAAAATTTTCTTCGACAATGTTACCAATTTGAAAGTACACAGTTTATAAATTCCAATGGCATCATTAAGAGATTCTGAGTTGTGACTCATCCCTAAGCAAATGGACAAGTGAAAACAGCAAACAAAACTCTAAAGAGTACAATAAAAAAAGATTCTCGAGCTAGTAAAAGGGTTTTGTATTGATAAGTTGCCACAAGCTTTGTGGGCTTATTAGACCACTGCTTGCACAACAAAAAAATATACCCTGTTTTCTTTGGCATATGGAAGCAAGGCCATGGTACCAGTCAAGGAAATAGTTCTCATTCATCATCGAGAAACATATGAATAGGTGCAAAATCACGAGTTTCTTATAGAACCGTTAGAGTTCATTGAGGAGAAAAGAATCATTGCAGTTGAAGATAGCCACATATCAATTATATGTTGCTCGGTATTATGATTCCAATGTCTGAGGCAAAGATTTTGTATCTTCTTGAATATCTATGATCAAGTTGCTTATGTGCTTGGGCCCAACTAGGGGTCCATACATCCTCGACTCCATTATCAAGCAAACTAGGCTTTTGCCTAATGCCTCATTGCAGTTGAAAACATAGTATTTTTTTCTTAAGCATTTTTATCTTATAAAACCTTTTTTCTACATATTACTAAAACACGTAATAATTTAAAAATAAATAAAATTTTACAGAAGTAATTAATTATTCAAAGACATATTAATTGTTTATTTTTTAAAAAAAAAATTACTATGATTGAAAATTATTATTTTGTTTCATTAATTACTATTTATATTGAATATCTATACGTAAAATTAAAATAAAATACAATTTTTTGCGTGTGGTATCTAATCGAGGAGGTCATCCGACGAGGAACTTATTAGTTGGCTAGATTAAATGACAAACAAGTTCATTGAGCTTTGAATGGTGAACACCTCTATCAATATTATTAATAACTTTATCTCTTATAAATAAAGGTCGCTTATGTTAAAAGAGGAATGCTATAGATACTCTTGAATTTTCATTTGATGCACTTTTCATTTAATGAAGTATTAATAAAAGTGATCGTGTATACATGCATGATCTTTCATTCAACAAGTGTCATTCCTTTTTCTCCATTTAAAATGAGTGCTTTCAAAGTGCTAGAATGAAATTCGCTCAAATGCTGACAAGTGATAGAGGACTTTTCACTCCTCAATCTTACTCATGCCTGGTTAATATTTAAGTGTGTGATACCTAATGAGAAAAATGAAAACTTGTAAATTCGAGATAGGCATGTAAATGAGGCGAGTCTGCCCTGCTCCATCCCGATAAGTTCCTTGGAGCGAGTCAGGTCAACCCACACCAGTTGAATCGGGGCGGGTCTGCCCCAACCCGTTAAACTTTTTTTTTTTTTTAAATGAATTATTATTAGATTACATTAAAAGTAAGAAATGAAATTCTAAATAGTATATACAGTATACATTATATGACCTCATTTCAATAAAAAAATATTCCAAATATATATTATCTCATTTGCAAAATTACAGTATACCTAGATATTTATAATCAATTTTTCTTGACTAAAGAGAAAAAATAATACTAATATAAAATGGTATCATAAATACATACAAAGACACCTCACTATTGTATAACCAACACTAAGACATCTTATAAATAATAATGTTAAGAAATATATATAAAGCATATATCTCAAAATAATCTTTTTTTAATATTGAGTTTTAGTATAGAAAAAAAAAGTTTTCAGGGCAAGGCAGCCCCGTCGAGTCAGATCGGGGCCCCGCCTCGCCTCACCGTCCCATTTTTCTATGCCTAATTCGAGAACTAAACGTGTTAGGCAAATGTTAAGCCAAATACTATAAGTGTTACAATTAGTTTATACTTTAAGTGAATTGTAAGAGTGTGACTAAAAATACTTGGTTAAATTCATGATTATAGAGTATTATACTAAAATTAACATGTATAAGGAGCACCACATCCATTAATTATGGGTTAAGTTGAAATCTGTTCTTATGAAGCTCACTAGTATTGCTCAGGATAATGCATGACAAGCATAAAAGTACTTGGAGAATATTAGTGTCATTAAAATATGATGATTTCTCTTAAAAAAAAAAATACAAAATGCATTAATGATTCAAAATAAGCTTGAATATGCGAGCAATAAGTTCTTACATCCCAAACATTTTTTATCTTCGCCATTGAGGCAAGATTTAAAAAAATTGAGAGAGTTAAGAAAACTATTGGCAAACAACAGGATGGGGGATCTTGAATTGGAGGTGTTGCAATTACAGACAAAATCTCACCATTGTTATCCTCAACACCATCATTTTTTTAACCTGCATCAAGAAAGTGTCGTCTTCGTCGAGCATGTGCTTCTTCTATGTTCCATAGCGGGCCTTAAGACATTCCATCCAGGAGTCAGTTTTGACTTGATCCATCTCAGACATTGTTGTTTGGCACATGTGATTATGTTTGTCATGGAAGATGCAACCTGTACACACAAGACCATTTGTAACAAAAAAAAAAAACATGAAAACAAACCAAGTGATTAGTTAGATTTACCAAAGTGTAAAGGTTTTTGTTATCCAAAAAATAGGCGTAGATGATGTGGCAGACATTTTTAACACATGGCTGACACCTGGCAAAGGTGTTGTTCGAATATCGACCAGGGAGGCTCCCCTGACACAACATCTGGTTTTTATATACGACCAGCTTGGTCGTATACTCCGTATGTTTTGAGAAGATCTTGTACATTTATAATTATATACGAGATTATCTCCCATAATTCCTGAGTATCCGATTATTTAGGAAAGAATATCTGTAACAAATTTATGTAATCCTCCTTGAGCCTATAAATAGAGAAGAAATAGCTCAAGGAGGGAGAGAGACTTTTTTTGGCTGAGTTAAGTTTGTGCTTTACAAGAGAATTAGAGCTATTATCTTCTGATTATATTATTCCCCCTTCTAAGGTTTGTGAAACTCAGAGAACCCTAGTTCTTTGATCACTCCTTTGAGAACTAATATTAATAATAGCTTAAGTGGACGTAGGTCATTACCAATTCGTGGGGCCGAACCACTATAATTTGTTGTGTCGTTTACTGTTTTTTCCATTAGACCTATTTCAACACTTTCCATCACATCAAGCATTTGACTCCGTGTCAGTTGACCAAAACGAGGGTCAACATTCTGGTGCTTTCATTGAGAGCTTGAGACGAGGTTGTTGAAGTACTAATGGCAAAGACAACCAAGAAGACTGGGCAGGCAGCTGGCGTTGCACCATCCCAACCTTCTCCTCCGAATGTGGCTGAGGATGAGCCACACTTATAGTTTGATGAGGAGGAACTGGACTCCGAAACGCTGAGAAATACTCTGGGAGTATTGCAAGATGAATTGGCCAATCTGAGGGCCAGTCAAGAAGTGCTGCGGAGACTATGGCGCGACAGCAGCAAGAAATAGAGCGTCAACGCCAAGAGCTGAGTGAAAGACAGGCGGAGATGGACCGTCGTCAGAGGGAGGCCATGGCAGCCCTCGAAGCAGCCTTGCAATTGGCTAGGAATCAAGCTGCACCTGCCTCGCAGCCTAATCAACCCTCGAATGGGCCACCTCAAAGGGGTCCCAATCCTAGCCCTCCGATCTAGCCAATGAGCCCTCAAAGGCCAGAGCAGCCAGCAATGCCTCATAATGATGTCCCACCTAGGGATCCTGAGATGCAACCTCCATCCCAGACTGACTGAGGCAACCCCCCATTGCCAAGGCAGAATAGGGCTGGGCAGCAGCCCCGTAGCCCTAGACGCCAAGGGGGTGAAGAGCCGCACCCACCGAACAGGGGACATCGTCCTTCTGCCAACAGAAGGAACTCAGAGACAGGCTCTGTGGTTAAGGGCCCCCCACGGCATGATAATGCATGGGGACCCACTGACCAGCGCAAGCCTCCCCCTAACGCTTAGGAAGTTCCAGCCCGAGGAGGCAACCGAGGAGACAGTCGGTCTCACCATAGCCAATCGAGGTTCAGAGATGGCTATGGCTACAATGAGGTCGACTCAGGCAAAGGGAATGCCGGTCGGAGGAATGAGGAGAGAGGTGGAGGTAGAAGCCCACCACCTAAAGAAGACCAACAAGCGAGACGTAATGCTGGGGGGCAGCCCAGACAAAACAACGTCTTTAGCCGACTCGGAGCCAACGAGCAACGGCGAAGAGATGATGACTTAAGGGATGTACTCAATGACCGCCGGGAACGGCATGACGAGTGCATTCCCCCAGCACCAAAGGCCCCAACAATTCCTGAAGCAGTTCAGGCCCAGATATATGCCCTGAACCAGGCAGTACAACAGCTGGTCGGGGGAAGAACGTCACACATCAAGTACGACAGGAGAAGGGGCACTCCTTTCGTTCAGAGGATCGCTGTGGCAGAAACTACCAGTAAGTTTAAAATGCCCACACTGCCAAACTATGATGGGTATGGTGACTCGGTATCTCATGTCAACAAGTTTGACATACAGATGGACATTCAAAAGGTGTCCGAAGACGCTCGGTGTAGGATCTTCCCTGTAACACTTTCTGATGCTGCACAGGAGTGGTTCTTTAAATTCCCTCCTGCTAGTATTGTATCTTGGGAGATGTTCGTAAAGGAGTTTTATGGACAATTCTATGCGGGTCGTGTGCACCCAACTGAGGCAAACCAGCTGGTCGAGTTACGTCAGCAAGAAGGAGAACCACTGAAAGACTACGTCCAGCGTTTTATGCGAGCCGCTGCTGGAGCCAAAACGGTGGGAAATGAAGGCAAAATGATGGCCCTAACTGTAGGAGTTAAGCATCGTACGCCCCTTTGGAGTAGCCTCAGGAAGCATGGGGTTAAAACTACCCAAGAGTTTTTGGATCAAGCTGATCGATACATCAAGCTCGAGGATGCCATTGCCAGCAAGGGAAAGACCCCAAACAAAGATAAGGGGACTGAAGACCCCGCCAAAGCCGCCAATGGGTCAAAACCCAATGGCAATGGTAAAGGCAACAGGAATGGCAACGGCAAAAATGGGGGGAAGAGACCCCATAACGAACCCTCTACCTCCGAGAATAAGCACGCTAAGGGAAACCGTTATGAGCCACGATTCACCAACTACACTGCCCTTGTCGAGTCTCGAGCAGAGGTGTATCAGGCCACAAGTTCCGCTGCCATTCGAAAGGATATTTCGAAAAGAGATACCACCAAATTCTGTCGTTTTCACAATGACTACGGACACAATACGAACGAGTGCAACCAGTTGAAAGATGAAACCGAGTTCCTTATTAGACAAGGACACTTGAGGAGATACGTACAGGCCTCGGGGGCTTCCCAACGAGAGGCTCCAGGTGGCAACGAGCAGGCGCCTGCACGCCAACGCTCGCCACCTTTGCAGCCTGACCCCGTGGCTGGCACTTTACTCACCATCTGCGGAGGCCCACACCTAGCGAAAAACAGTGGAAAGGCAAGGGAACAATATGCTCGGACCCTACGCCTCGACCAGAACATCGAGATGATGGTTGTGGAAGACCAGGCATCAAAGAAGGCTCGGTCAGAGGACGGTGAAATAACCTTCTCTGATTGCGACGCCCAGCATGTCTGGTTCCCACATTCTGATCCTCTGGTCATGGATGTTCAAATTGCCAACATGATGGTGAAGAGAGTGCTGGTCGATACAGGAAGTTCAGTTAACATCTTGTATAAATCTTTGCTGGAACGAATGAAGTTGTCCGTCAAGGACTTGGAGCCCTGCAACCAAACAATTTACGGTTTCTCTGGTGAGGGACTCGCTCCAACAGGGTCAATCAGGCTTCCGGTAACAGCAGGTACAGCACCCGCTACCAGGACATTACTCACTACTTTCATAGTGGTCGATTGTCCTTCGGCTTACAATGCTGTAATTGGAAGACCCACACTGGTTGACCTTTGGGTCGTCACCTCAATATGGCACCTAGCCATGAAATTCCCAACAGACGCAGGGGTAGGACGCGTGTTGGGAAACCAGAGGGAAGCAAGGGAGTGCTATAATGCCTCAATTACTAAGGCCAAGAAGGGAATGTCGAGGAGCGCTCCCCCAGAAAGGTTGCAAATGGCCATTGATATACAAGCCCAATCAGGTGATGAAGTCACCAAATAGGGTGTTACCCAAAGTGAGGATAAAGACTTATGTAACGACCCGAATTCACTAATAAGGCTTAAGGGCCTTGATTAGTGTGCCAGGAGGGCATGATGGGAATTATGTGTGATTATTATGACTTAAGCATGTTATATGATTACTTGAGTACTTAAGACGCATGACTATGTGTGTTAGTGTGCATATAGGCCCAGATTAGGTTAGAAGGGCATAATCGTAATTTTGGCCATTATGGGCATAACTGCTTTGATATATGTGATAATTGTTGAGACCACATTATTATGTGGATATATCTGTAATCTGTGACTCGAGACGATCCTAGTGAGCAAAGTAGCGTAAAAGTCATAGCGGGGATTTATACCCGGCTCGGGGTGAGCTCAGGGGTGTAAATGGGAATTTAGTGGATAAGCTGGAGATTATTATGATATTGAGGAAGGCTATTGGTGATTAGTAAGGTATTGGGAACTAAGCGGGAAATAATAGGGACACTCGAGGAAGTAGCGGGAATTGGGAAAAATGACTAAAATACCCTTAAGAGGACTAAAGGATTAAAGTTAGCTGTGAGGGCATAAAGGTCATTTGACTTTTAAGGAAGGGTATTACTGAGGTTTTAAGATAGTGGGATTTATAGAATATCAAAAGGGTCTGAAAAAGAAGGGAAAAGAAGGAGGGAAAAACAGAGAGAGTTTCTTGAGTCGGTTTACACTTTCCTTCACCTATTTCTGGAGAATTTCTGGAGTAAAGCTTAGAGGAGAGCTGGGATAACTAAACCTCAAGGACTTTGATCTAAGGCTAAGGAATTGACAGAGGTTTAACAGGGTTTCACCAATACTTGAGGTAAGATTCTAGAGTTCATCCATTTCTGTTTCTGGTTTTTTTTAGTTGTGGTACTTGTGTTGAATTGAATGGAATTGAATGGAACTTTAGGGAATTCAGGCTTAGGGCTGAGGAGCAGCAAGCCAAGGGAGCCTAGGGTTAGCTTGTGGGCGAAATTCTATCAAAGGTATGAATTCTAAGCTTTAGTTTTGATGTTCAACTGGTTTATGTTGGGTTCTGAAGTTTGGAGGTGGCTATGGTGAATTTTGAGTTTGTGATTGCATGTGCTTGGAGTTTAGATGTTTAGGGTGCTTGGGATGAGTGGAGTGTGGTCATGAGGTTGTTTTTAAGTTTGGGTAAGAGTTGGAAGAGGTTTGGTTGAGGTTGGCTCGAGAGAAATCGCACAAAGGAAATTTTGGTGTTGGGCTGCCTGTGACTAGCGCTACAGCGCTAGCCTTTGGGCGCTGTAGCGCTAGGCCCATATGCTGGAAGGGTTTTGGTTCTGTCTGTAGCGCTATAGCGCCCTCCCAAGAGCGCTGTAGCGCTACCCTGCCTTCTGAAGGGGATTTTGGGGTATTTTGCAAGGGTTTTTGACCTAAGGTTTGGGGTTTGGTTCCACCACCTTGTTTGGTGGAACTAGGACATCCCGGGGGCTCGGGATTAGCCCCGGGGCTAGGTTTTGAACTTGAGGATTGATGTTGACTTTGACCATGATTGTGTTTAGGTAAGCGCTAGGGCTCGAGTGGGATCGTGCTCAAGGTGTCGTGACATTGAAAACTAGTGAATTGAAAGGTAAGAACACTGCACCCGAATGTATGATTGTGATGGGACTAAGTGCTCCTGAGAATTGTTTTGTGTCATCGTTGGTATTATGCCAAGGGACACGTATAAGCGGTCTAAGAGTACCGTTCATGAATTTAGAGCATGGGACACGATTTGGTCACTGGGAGCCAGAAATGAAAGGATAACAGAGGGAGCAGCTTGTGAGCACTAGCTCTGGTTATCATCTGTGCATTGTGTTATATGAGCTGATATGCTTTGTAAATGAAATACTTGATTATTGATATGCTTTGTATATGAAATACTTGATTGTTGCTATGTTTGAAGTTTATGAGATGTCATATGTGAGATTGACCTGACAGCTAAATGTGCATGCTCTATTATTGATGTATGTTCTTGCTGGGCCTTGGCTCACGGGTGCTACGTGGTGCAGGTAAAGGCAAGGGCAAGTTGGACCAGGCCTGAGGTGGAGAGCTCCGAGGTGAAATGTACATAGCCAGCCGTTCGATCACCATGATCGAGGAGTGTGTCAGGACAGAGATCACCTAACTGCTCATTTTGCCTTAGTATGGCTGTTAATGTATTAGACTTTGTAACTTTTGTAAATGGCTTTTAAACTGTCATTTTTGGGATCCCATGTACATAAACAATGTTTAGTAATGAAAATGTATCTTTTGAGACCAAAACGTTTTTAACCCTAGTTCCTCTACTATTTCAATAACACGTTTTTACTTTAATGACTTGATTAGCGAGTCTGGCACTTTATAAACACACAGAGTAGCGGTCCTGGCTATCCAGGGCATTACACTTAGATCCTCGCTTTGGGGATTTTGAGGAAGATGTTGGACCTGTCGAGGACCTTGAGGAGGTCCAGCTTGACGAAGAGTTTCCGACCAGAGTTGTAAAGGTCGGCAAAAATTTGGAAGCAACAACCAAGCACGCACTGGTGGAATTTTTGAGGAAGAACCAGGAAGTTTTCGCCTGGTCACATAAAGACATGGCTGGGATAGATCCTGCAGTCATCAGCCATGTCCTGAACATCGACAAAAGCTTTCCACCCGTGCAACAGAAAAGAAGGTTCCTCGATAAAGACAGATCGAAAGCCTTAAAAGAAGAAGTTGAAAAACTAAAGGAGAATGGGTTCATCAGGGTGGCATTTTATCCATCATGGGTCTCTAACCCAGTACTGGTTCCCAAGCCTAATGGCAAATGGCGAACCTATGTGGATTTCACAGACCTTAATAAAGCCTACCCTAAGGATTGCTTCCCACTCCCAAGGATCGACCAACTGGTCGATGCAACTGCAGGACATGAGATCCTCTCTTTCATGGATGCATACTCAGAATACAATCAGATTAGCATGCATCCCCCTGACGAGGATCACACTAGCTTTCGGACCGATACAGGGCTATACTGTTACAAAGTAATGCCCTTCGGATTGAAAAACGCTGGTGCGACTTACCAGCGACTAGTTAACCACATGTTTAAGGAGTTAATCGGAGTAAACATGGAGGTGTACGTTGATGACATGCTGGTAAAGTCAAAAAAGGCAGAAGGGCATGTGAAGGATTTACAAGAGTGTTTCAATGTTCTGAATAAATATCAGATGAAGCTAAATCCTCTCAAGTGTTCCTTCGGAGTTGGATTAGGGAAGTTCTTGGGGTTCATCGTTAATTCGAGAGGAATCAAAGCTAATCCCGAAAAGATCAGAGCCCTGATCGATATGAAATCGCTAGTAAAAATCAAATATGTGCAAAGTTTGACTGGAAGAATTACCGCGCTCAGTAGATTTATTTCAAAATCGATGGATAAGTGCGTCCCTTTCTTTAATCTACTTAGGGGAAACAAGAAGTTCGAGTGGACTGAAGACTGCGAATAGGCTTTCCAAGCCTTAAAAGCCCACATTGCGCAGCCTCCCATCTTATCAAAGCCTATAGATGGGGAAACTTTGCTCATGCACCTGGCGATCACCGACTATGTTGCTAGTGCGGTGCTAGTGAGAAAAGAAGAAGGCGTACAAAAGGCGGTGTATTATGTGAGCAAAAGGTTAATCAGAGCCGAGTTAAGATATCCTCCCATCGAAAGATTAGCCTATTGCCTAATTTTGGCCTCAAGGAAGTTACGTCCTTACTTCCAAGCCCATCCAATCATAGTCTTGACTAATCATCCCCTTCGGCAAGTTCTACAAAAGCCGGAAGCTGCTGGTCATTTGTTGAAATGGGCAGTCGAACTCGGGCAGTTCGATATCACATACTCACCGTGAGCAGCAATAAAAGGACAAGTCTTGGCTGATTTCATTGCTGAATTCACTGAACCCCCAGATGTCGAGCAGGGTGAAAAGCCTAGTGCGCCTAAGCCTCAAGTTGAAGCTCCTTCGTGGAAGCTATTCATAGACGGATCGTCCAACGAATCTCACGCAGGAGCAGGAGTGATAT
This sequence comes from Humulus lupulus, assembly GCF_963169125.1. Taxonomy (NCBI): domain Eukaryota; kingdom Viridiplantae; phylum Streptophyta; class Magnoliopsida; order Rosales; family Cannabaceae; genus Humulus; species Humulus lupulus. Next base: position 89,701,240 of record NC_084793.1, on the reverse strand, counting down.
TGATAACACCGGAAGGGCATCGATTTCACTACGCAATTAGGTTTGATTTCACCGCTTCGAACAACGAAGCTGAGTATGAAGCCCTACTCGCTGGGTTAAGGTTAGCCAAAGACATGAACATTAAAGTGCTGGATATTTACAGCGATTCACAGCTGGTAGTGAATCAAGTCTTAGGGGAGTATTAGGCATGAGGTCTGAAAATGGTGGCCTATCTGAACAAAACTAAAGATCTGTTGGCGCAATTTGAAAAATATACCCTCCAGCAAATACCTCGAGATCAAAATTCAAACGCAGATGCCCTAGCCAAGCTCATAAGTGAAAAGGATGCTGACACTTTAAATATAGTGCCAGTCGAACGGATGCGCGAGCCAAGCATACGAGTAGAAGAAACCAATATGGAGGTCTGGTTAGCAGATACGTGGATGGCACCATACCTGGAGTATCTCACGAGCGGTATACTACCAGCAGATAGAAACAAAGCCAGGACCCTTCAGAGATAAGTTGTTAGGTATATCCTGGTCGATGGGATTCTATACCGAAGAGGATACTCAATGCCACTGCTCAGGTGTGTTACACCAGAAAAGGCTAAAGAACTGATGAAGGAGGTACATGAAGGCTTTTGTGGAGATCACGCTGGGGGGCAAAGCTTATCAAAGAAGATTCTAAGGCCGACCATGAACGAAGACTCGATGGAGTTTGTGCGCAAATGCGATAAGTGTCAGAGGTTTTCCAAGATCCCACGGGCAACTCCTAATGAATTAAAATAGATGCAAAGTCCATGGCCCTTTGCAGTGTGGGGTATAGATTTAATCGGGTCCTTGCCAACAGGAAAAGGTGGAGTGAAATAGGCAGTTGTGGTGGTCGACTACTTCACCAAATGGGTCGAGGCTGGGCCACTCGCTACCATAACGACAAAGAAAGTGCTTGACTTTGTCATCAAGAACATTGTTTGTCGATATGGATTGCCCAGAAAGATTGTCTCGGACAATGGCACCCAGTTTGATAGTGACCTAGTCACAGACTTCTGCGAAAGGCATGGAATCATTAAGAGCTTTTCTTCAGTTGCTCATCCACAAGCAAATGGGCAAGTCGAAGCAGTAAATAAGACATTGAAGGATACCCTGAAGAAAAGGCTCGAGGAAGCTAAAGGAACATGGCCAGAATAGCTGCCTGAAGTACTCTGGTCGTATAGAACTTCTCACCGAACAGCAACAAGTCATACCCCATTTTCCTTAGCATATGGGTATGAAGCTATGTTGTCTGTCGAGTTAGATTCGCCCTCGCATCGTAGAATCACATACAACCAGGATCAGAATAGCCAGCTGTTAATAGAGTCCCTAGACCTGCTCGAGGAGAAACGAGAAAAAGCCCAACTCCGAGTAGCTGCGTATCAGCAAAAAGTCGCTCGGTATTTTAAAGAAAGTTCAACGTCGAAGAAAGAAAGTCCAAAGTAAAAGAAAGAAAGTTCAACGTCGAAGACCTAGTACTTCGAAGAGTTTTCTTAAACACCCACGACCAAGCTGCTGGAGTACTCGGACCAAACTGGGAAGGACCTTACTAGATTGAAGAAGTCCTTCATCCAGGCACCTATAAACTTGCACGCTTAAATGGAGATCTCGTTCCGTGTTATTGGAATGGAGAACACATGCGCCAGTAATATCAATTAACAGTCCTTTTTAAAGGACTGGCTTGTATTAATTTTTACTTTTTACAAGTTTTGAAAAATGGTTAGTCATGTTATATGGCTAATCGCTTATAAGTGTAAGATCTTTCAAAGATCACTCGTAAAGACATGTTTAGTCCATTTAAATACGAGATTTATAAGGGACTGTGCGCAGCCAGTCATTCTTGCCAAACTTTGTAATTTTTTACAAGTATTTGTTCATTACGTGTGTTGTTTTGTTGTATTATAAGTTTTACATTTTATACCGAGCAGTAATGTTCGTACAGGTCATGGTCAAGGCAAGTGACCAAGGACCTAAAGCTCCTCGATCACTTAGGGGGCATATAAGGTACATCTATAGCAAAGCATACCAAGAGGTATGTAAACACATGAACAAAATAAGTGAAAGCATACTACGGTAATTAGAGTATTTTGAAAAATCAAGCCAAAGTACTATGCTAGGTTCGGTCATGCGAACAGATGTTGTAATAAAGCAGAAATATTATAATGTCAAAGGAATCCTTTTACACCGCGAGCAGTACTGCTCGGATGTAATTGTTCAAGTAAAAGTAAAAGCTGCCCGTGCAGCAAAACCAAGGAAAAATTATATTGTTTTTACATCGCGACCCGTAGGTCGTGTAGTTAAAAAGAAAAAAGAAGAAATATAAAAGAAAAAAAAATCATGGAGCTTGAGGAGTTGGAGGATCCTGAGGAGGGGCTTGGTCGACGGCTTCATTGTCTGCACCCTCCATCCCAGTGGCCAGCGAGATTTCAGGGGAAGCAAGGACCCTCGATCCCTCTTCTTCAGCCAGTTGAGCCGTGCAATAAGCCAGCTCAGCTTCCCTTGCGTTCTCATGGAAGGTAGTCAAAATTGGCACCCTGATTGTGCTTCTAGAACTCATAGAAGCACCTCATAGTGGCATATTTGTACCTCTCTAAGTTGGTAGCATTAGTCACCTCCAAAGACTTGGCTCGGGCCTCCATGTCCTTGGTTTCAAGCCTGCTCGCGATCAAGTCCAGCTCCAGCTGCTTAGTCAGCTTATAATTAGAGCGGTTGGACTCCTTATATTGGTCCCTCGACTCGCGGGCTTTCTCCAAAGATTTTTGCTTCTCCTCCAACTCCTTTTCTAGTTTGGCCTTTTTTGCAGTCACCGCCGCCAGCTGATCAGCGTATCGAGCCTCGACAGCTTTGAGTTCCTCCTCATGTCGTTGGTCCGAGGTCTTGACCTCCTCGACAATGGCACCCAGGCGGATGTGGCCAGCGGTGAGGGTTAGCATGGCCTGCATTCAGGACAAATATTAAACAAACAATAAAAGGCCAAAAACCTGATTTCACAAAAGGAAACAACTTACGCTGGTGAACTCATTCAGGGCTCGGTTCAAAATTGGGTCGACGCCCATCGTCTCCATGGCTGCCATTGCTGCTCGGCAGCGGTCATGCTTGGCGATTTTGGTCAGCCTCTCCTTGATCAATCTAAAGGAGCGGCCAACCATCAGGTTCTCAGTCGAAGCAGGACCTTCCTACCGGGTTTGATCGGATGGGGCGGCAGGAGAAGGAGTTGACTCGGCCGCAGCAGATGGAGTTTGCTACTCGCGGGGGGAAGACGGAGTCGCGGTGGTAGAAGGCCCTTCCTCCGTAAGGCCTGCATCCCGAGCCTTCTTTGCCGCATGCGCCTTACTGCTCTCTCCAGCATGTCTCTTGTTGGCTTTCTTTTTACTCAGAGGAGCAGTAGCAGCCTCTGGGTTGCTGTAAAGATCAAAGACGTTGGTAGAGTCTATACCTGAAAAGAAAAATCAAAGTCGAGCCATGAGATAGCATGAATAGCCAAACACATTACATTAGAAAGAGGAACAAAGAGGATTGCAAAGTCCAATACCCGAGCTATTACTACTGGTCGCTACACTACAGACTCTACTAGTCTTATATTCATTCTTTGATACGAAGAAGTCTGGCCCTAAGTGTGGAGCATATTTAAAACTGTCGTCCCCGTCGAACAGATGACAGGGAATTGACACATTTTTTAAAAGTGAGATTACTATATCGTTGTCGTCCGACGAGTTGTCGGAGAGTTCGACAGGCTCGACGGCCTTTTGTTTTCCTTTTCCTTTTTCTTTGGGAGCCGAAGGCCTCTCTGCTCGAAGAGTACTAGCAGGTTCCTTGATCGTAACCCCAGTTGGTCTCCTCCGCGGAGGAGACGTTTGGGATTGCTGCTCGGGTTCTGCTTCGGCGCGAGCACTCCCTGCTGAAGGCCCACTCACACTTGGTTGAGAATCCCAGAGGCCAGGCAGCCTAAGGTTAGCCTCTGTTACTAATTTTTTAACACTCTTCTCAGCATCTGACATGCTGGCTAAGAGTACCGCCCTTGACTCCATCCCTGGAGTTGGGTTTGGTCGCAGCCACGGGCCTGAAACACATTGAAAGTTCAAGATATAGTGGTGGAAAAACACTAAGTGAAAAAGCCAGCGGTGTGAAAATGTTACCTCCTCGTGTGAAAGCCAAATTTTCTGCGACTAGGTCAGGCGTAAGGAAGTACTCCTGGTAGTACCTCCCCACATTGAAGATATGGGTGGTATCAGTCAGGAAAGTGCGCCCGGTTTCCTGATGACAAAGATGGAAGAACCCCGTGCCTTCTTGGTTGGGGTTAGATTTAAGGTCGAACAGGTAGTTGACCTCATGTGGCGACGGCGCGGGCCATTTTTTCTGGCTATACAGGATATAGAGTGCAGCGAGCATTCTATATCCGTTTGGGGTAATTTGGAAGGGGGCAACTCCGAAGTAGTTGGACACCCCTTGAAAGAATGCATGAAGAGGCAAAGTGGCTCTTGCCTCAATATGAAACCGCGACCAGGCACTGTAAGCACCTCCAGGCAGATTAGCCCTTTGGTCTGGGTTTGGTTTGACTAGGGTCACCCCTGTCAGATTATATTTGTTTAAGTAGTTAGCGATCATTCTGATCGTCACCCTACTTTCATAAACTACATGCCACTCGACATTCGGCTGAGTAGCGTGTCGAGGGCGAGCATGCCTTTGCACATTTGGATCGGGGACATTTTCGTCTCTACTGTTGACCCAAACTCTTAAGTCTCCTTGTTTTGATGATTAACAAATATTTGATTATTATTTGTTACTAATGATTTGTTGATTTTGTAGCAAAAACCAAAGTGAATTAGCAATTCAAAGTCAAACTTATGACCAAGGGCAAAATGGTCATTCTACCAAATTTTCTGGAAATGACCCGAAATGGATTTCAAGACTCAAGAAACTCAAGATAAAGGTTTAATTTCATTTCTTAGTCTTGTAAAGTGATTGCAAGTTTACTTTAAGTCATAAGTATAAAATTTGGCTCATTCACGTGCTAAAAATGGTGATTTTTCAAAATGAAAACTAGACATCCTAAATTCACTTTTAAGAAAATACATCCCGATACGGTCGTAACGCAATTGGAATTTTTGAAATCGGATAAACGAGCTAAAAGTTATAAAGAATTGAAAAACGGGAAAATAGGCATATTTTGAACTTTTGCTCACTGCCTGCCATCCGGAATTCCGGTTGCTCCCAGACCAGAATTCTGGTTCCCCATCCGGACTTCCGGTTCGCGGCAGGCAACTTCAAAAAATAACCCCCAACGGCTCTAAACGGCTAGTTTTTTTCCCAAACTCTATATAAACTCGTTTTTCACTCAAAATTAGGTGTTGGCTGAGCATTTATTACATATATCAAACCTAATCCATTGATTTCAAAGAGATCCCAAAGTTTAAATCATCCAAACACATATTCACACACTTGAGCCAAAATTTGTATTTATTTCTTCTAAGTGTGCTTGCTAATCACTCTAGGTTTCTCATTGATCATCATACTTCTAGAGTGATTTTTGCTTGTAATATCAAACACATTCCCATATTGTGATTGAGGTGAGGTTGGCACCGGTTTTGTAAACAACCCGGTTAGAGTGAGATTGGCACTTCAACAATCCGAAAAAGAGGTTGATAGTCCTTAGTGGTGGAAAACTATTGTAAGAGGTTTGGAAATACCTTGGTGAAAAATTCCCGGTTGTAAGGGTTAGTCAAGCCCGTTAACTTGGCTCGATAGTGGAACTCAAAGCTAGGTCCATAGCTTTGAAGACCAACGACGTAGGTGGCTTAGTTCTACCGAACCTTGTAAAATTCGAGAGTTTGCAATTTCTTAACCTTAAACTCTTTACATTACAAGTTTGATTATTTGCTATATCTATTTGATTGCCATATTATTTGCTTTTACTTGATAAATTTTATTTATTGGCATATTAAGTTTTAAATTTCCGAAATTAGTTTAAATTTCCAATTCACCCCCCCTCTTGGAAACATATCTTGGGTTAACATCTACCACTGGTCGAGGGAGCATCAGCAGTAGACTGATGAGAAGTGTTGGGAGTTTTTCTTTTTCGAGCTTTAGTTTTGGTACGAGCCATATTTTGGGTTGAAACTGGGGAAGAGTTTAGGTTAAGGCGGGAAAAGGGAATATCTGATATTAGAGTCGAAGGTTGTTCTTCGTCTTCAAGCAATTGAACTAAGAGATCGTTGTCGATGGGTCTTTCTCCTCCCCACGGGTCTTGCATATGAACTGCAAACAGACAAAGGAGGAGATTAGACGCACAGCCTGGGAACTTATGTTGAAAGTTGGAATAACGTTGCTCGCGTCTATCGACCAGCAGCATTCTAACCAAAACACTAAGTTTTATGCTATCAGTTTGAAAAACGGATCAAAAAGTGAAAGTAAAGAGTTTTCTGAAAAGAAACTTTTTCAACTCCAAAGGGGCGGGAAAAACTCAGTTTTTCAACTAGCCTAAAAATTGAATTTTACGTCGATTTTACGCCCTAAACTTATGATCCTGACTATCAAACTAATTCTTAACTTATATAGAGCAAAAATACAATACCCTGTCAAGCATTAACAGCATATATAGAATTCTCACAAATTTCTACTCAAGAACGCAAGAATTTTCAGAACTCAAAAGCAATATGCATGGCATCTCAAAGAGTTTAAAAGACGAAGAAAACTACCTGGATGAAGGTTGGAGATTCTGAAACGGGACGGCTTTGAGTTTGCAAACAAAGAACCTTTAAGCAAAGTGACGGGAGGCCTTTGAAGTTCTGAGCTCTGGGTTGGAGTTCTTGAGAGTTCTTGGCAGAAAATGGCGAGTAAAACGTTAAAAGGTGAATGAGAGGGTTACTTATAGAAGCCGAAGTGTGACAAAAAGTAATAATCATTATTTCCCTTTTCGAAGCATGGGGGAGTGTAACAGCCGTTGGGGTGGTTTCTTGAAAACTAAAAAGGCTTGATTAGACGTGATTAGGTCACGGTTTTCAAAAACGCACGAGGGCTCTGACAGATTTCGTGGGGCATATGAAAGGTTGTTTTCCTAAGTTTACTTATTACTGGTCGCAATAAATAAACTTGGGGGGCAAATGTTATCCAAAAAATAGGCGTAGATGATGTGGCAGACATTTTTAACACATGGCTGACACCTGGCAAAGGTGTTGTTCGAATATCGACCAGGGAGGCTCCCCTGACACAACATCTAGGTTTTATATACGACCAGCTTGGTCGTATACTCCGCATGTTTTGAGAAGATCTTGTACATTTATAATCATATTCGATATTATCTCCCATAATTCCTGAGTATCTGATTATTTAGGAAAGAATATCTGTAACAAATTTATGTAATCCTCCTTAAGCCTATAAATAGAGAAGGAATTGCAAAGGCAAATTGAAGAATTGATGGAGAAAGGGCATGTGAGAGAAAGCATGAGCCCTTGTGCTGTTCCAGTGATTCTAGTTCCCAAGAAGGATGGAACATGGAGGATGTGTGTTGACTGTCGAGCCATCAACAATATAACGGTAAAATATCGACATCCCATTCCTCGTTTAGATGACATGTTAGATGAATTGCATGGTTCTTGTCACTATAATTTGTTGTGTCATTTACTGTTTTTTCCATTAGACCTATTTCAACACTTTTCATCACATCAAGCATTTGACTCCGTGTCAGTTGACCAAAACGAGGGTCAACAGTTTTCAAGAGTTTATCAGTCCAAGAGTTGCTCTGATAGCCTTAAATAAAGCAGTCACTGTAATGTCTCAAATTACTTAATAAGGCTTAGGGCCTTGATTAGGAGGCTAGGAGGGAAATTTATGGAAATTATATGTTTATGTGATATATATGTGTGTAATTATGTGATTATGTGAGTTATATGATACTATGACTAGATATGCATGTTTATGTGTATTAAATATGCATGTGGGCCCGTTTCTTATTAGAAGGGCAACTTTCGTAATTTGGCCCGTTATGGGTATATTTGGCATATATGTGATATATGTGTGAGAATACATTATTATGTGGATATATTTGGGTCACTCGGCACGAGACAGTCCTAGGAAGCAAGTTAGCGGGAAAATCACAACAGGACCTAATACCCGACTCGGGGCGAGTCAAGGGGTATTTCGGGTATCTAGTACATTACTGGGTTATTGGGTAGCGGGAATAAATATTCGAGGATATATTTGGAGTTAGTGAGATTATGAGGGAATATCAGGGACTTTGACCATTTTGCTCTCGGGGACTATTTTGGTACCCCGAGCCTCAAGATTTGCTTAAGGTTACTTAGAGTCTAAGTAAACCTCACAAAACATAAAAAACAGAGGAACACTCATCACTTTTTCTCTCTCTCTCTCTCTCTCTCGGTTACACACTCACTCACTCAAATTCCTTGGGAATTATTGCGGTTTAAGAAGAATTGAGGCTAGCTTAGGCTCGAGATTGCTTGGGAAAAGACTTACCATCGATTTAGGGCAACAGAGGTAGTGATTTCTATCCCTAAATCTTTGTTTTTTCTGGTTTTTAGTTAAGCTTTTGGAATTTAGAAAACTTAGCTCTGATTTTGGGATTAGATGAGGTTTTGGCCAAGCTTTTACTTGGGTTTTGATGGTTTTGGGCTATTGAATTGATTGGGGGCTTTATTTTTGAGTTTTAGCTATGTTTGGATAGGCTTTTGGTGGATTTTTTTCTTGAAGAAAACAGAGAAAAACAGAGTTTTCATGGCGAGTCACGACCCTGTTCTTGGGGCGCCACAACTCTCATGAACAGGTTGAAGAAGCAGGGGGCGTGTGTCGAGCAAGAGGAGAGCTTGGGCTCTCTGACTTGGGGCGGCTCGTTTGTTTTGAGTCGCGATGCTTGAAGGGTTTTGAGCCCCGAGAGGGTTCTTGAGTGTGGGAACTCAAACCTAAGGGCTCGGGATCGATCCTACTACTCAGTTTAGTAGAATTCGACGTCTCGGAGGCTAGGACTCGGTCTAGAAGCCTTTATTTGCTCGTTTTGATGAGATTCTCTATTGGTTGTGACTAGGTTATCACTAGGAGCTCGGAATCAGGATTGTGCTCGAGGGTTGTTCTTAATACACTTTGCACTCGAATCTAAGGTAAGAAAATTGCACCCAATATGTGATATATGTGATTAGAGCTTGGCCCGATTGTTGGCTATAACTATGATTAGGGCTCGGCCCCTGAGAATGAATGTGATTTAGGTTATGCTCAAATGCTCTGTGTTTGGATAATTTTTTAATGAATGCTTGCCTTGTTTGCATAGGTAGGGCTCGTCTCCATTAAGGAACATGGTTATTATTGTGTTTGTGTTTGATTGGTTAAGATACCATGATTTATATGTATGCATACTTGTATTGTCTGAAGTATGCTTATTTGTATATATATCTGATTGTCTGGTCATCTGAATATCTGATTAAATCCTTGACTTATTAGTCAAGGGCGGCAATAGTGCGCTGCGCGCTGGTCGAGAGGTTTGGGCCCGCCCAATCAGTGACATATTATTACGTTGGCCGACCTTATGGTCATTGGAAAACAAAGCACTTGGCTAGCTCTATGGCTAATTACTCAGAGCTAAGGGCAAGGGTGTTGGGAATAGTGCCCTTAAAGCAATCGTAGTTGAAAAATGTTTTAAATGAAATAAAAAATTGAATTGAATTATTATATATATAGACTATGTCCGATATTATATGATAATATCAAGTGAATATTAGAAAATTCCAAAGTTTATCTGTGGTCTTAATCTCATATTGGTATGAGAGAATCAAGTTTAAGATAATAAACTTAAAATAGTTCACAGTAAAATAAAGTTATGGAATCTTTAAATTAATTATTGCTAATACGGTCCACTAGTATTATGAATACATGTGACCTAGATCCGAATTACTAGTGTAGTAGGACACTTTAGTGGAAGTACTTTGCATGCTGAGAGTATGTAGAACTGGATCAGATGTGATTTGTTAATACTTGTTTAAACATAATTTCATAGTATTAATCAAACACATCAAATGATGATCATATACATGATGATCTTAATCCTGAGGTTGCTATGAACTCCTATATATGTCATTTGATCATTTGATTCATGTGTTAAGGTTTGTCAGAATGATCAGGCTAAGAACAATTATTTTTTGGGACTTATTGATGTATATGGCTAGGGACATAGTTTAACAAATATGGAATCTATACCTTCTTATAGATTGAATAATGGATCCCTATTGGGTTGACTTTTGGAACTGAAAAAGTTATGAGCGCTCACATCGCAAACTTGTTGTGACACAACCTTCACTAGTAAAGTCAATGGCACTCTAGGAACAAGATATAGCTAAAAGGGTGAAACTGTAATTTTATTCCCTTTTAATTATGAACCATTAATAGAGGATTAACGTTGTATGTAATGATTATATCGATGGACAATTTATTCTTTAATAAAGTACTCAGTAAATATATGTCTGTAATTATCAAGAGTTCAATCTCATATTTATAGTGGGGTAATCATGAGATTAATAAATATGATTATTTAATTAACGAGCTTTGATTAATAATGTAATTTGGGAAATTGAGAAGAATTTTATTCTTCGGGTCAAGTATGCAATTATATGATAATTGATGTTGAATAATTAATTTATAATTAGTTATTAATTTTTCGAAAATATATTTATTAATTTAAATATATAAATTTTTTAAATTCATATATATAAAAAAAATTTGAAATTAATTATTTTATTTGAGTGGGAGAAAATAAAATTGGTAAGTCAAAAAATGGTTTTTTGATTTATTTAATTTTAAAAGATGATGATAATGATGCTCATCAATTTGAATTTCGAATTTAAGATTTAAATTTTGAAATATGGTTGTCATCTTTTCCTTAAAAAGATAAATACCTTATTTTGTGGAAGATTGATTTTAATTAAATAAAAAAATGTAATATCCCTGAAAAGGATATTGTAGTCCACGCATGACACAGTCCAACGACTGTGCCATGCGTGTATGACTACACTGATATTGTATCAGTGTTGTTTTTATTTTATTTATTTATTTAATTAATAATTTGAAAATAGTTTTTTTTTTTTTAATTTGGTAAGTTAGATATTTACCTAAATCAAATCATATCATCATTATGATATTATTATATTACTATTATTATTATGAATAATAAGGTAATATAAATCTCTATATATATGATATAGAAAAGGAAGAGAAACACAATATACTACACATATCAGATACAATTCAGAAAAGTTCTAAGAATTTTTGTCAGACAAAAACTCTTTCTTTCTTCTTTTTTATTCTAGTCGTTCTCAAACCATAATCCAAGTTCTCATGTGTTGAGAAATACTTGTGATTCCTAAAATTGCAAACCCATGATCTCTATGTGCCCACACACATCTTGAGGTGTAGAGAATACTCCGGAAGATCGTGGTTTGAGTGCTCAAAGCTTTGGATAGGAAGATAAAAAAATATACAAAAAGACTCAAGGTCACTTGATAGGCTTCAAGAGGTAATTGTGTTTTGTTCTTGAATTTTCTGTGTTTATATGTTATATATAAATATATTATATATTTATATATATGTTGCATAATTAATAATATTGTATGTTAATGTTTCTGGATTGTTTTCATGTTCATATACATTGTTTATATGAGTGATGAAATTTTTTTATTGTTGTTGTTCCATATCATTGGGCCCACCACGCCAATTTCACTGTGTATTTTGAATATTTTTCCAACAAAGGGCCCAAGGTGACTCTATGGTCACATAGCTAGGGCATAGGCCCCAGGTTGACTCTATGGTCAACTATTCAAGGCAACGGGCCCCAGAATGATCCAATGATCATTTATTTGTAATTGTATGCATGCATGAGTAGGTTATTACTGCTGGGCATGCTAGATCTGCATTTGGAATCTGTATTTACTATTCATGCATATGTTTAAGTTTTCTTGCTGAGCCTTAGCCCATGGGTGCTATGTGGTGCAGGTAAGGGAAAATGAAAGCTAGACCAGCCATGAGTTGGAGAGCTTCGGTGGCGGTGTGTACATATGCGGCTGCTCGTCTACCACGACCGATGATATCTCGGAGGAACTAGGGTTGTATCCCTTATTTTGCCACTTAGGTCGACTGGTTGTAATTTTTGACTTGTATATACCCTTTTAAACATTTGTTTGCAATATTTTGGGATCTCATGTATGCATGAAACTTTTAAATGAAAAGTCAATGTTCCTTAACCAAAAATTTTAACCATAACCCTTGACATTAACCTTAGTTACACATTTATAACCAAACGACTTGTTAGTAAGTCTGACACTAATTAAAGTACACAGTGTAACGGTCCTGGATTAGGAGGATGTTACAGTCACAATCTACACATGCCTTAAGAATCTTAATGCTATGCATACATTAAGAGAATTAGGCATAGAAGATTTCGATAGCAAATATGAAACATACCCCAAAATATATATTTTTTCAGAAAAAAGTTTTGTAGAACTTATACAAAATCAAAAGCTATTGTTGGGGGTATGATTTCAATGTGGACATGACCCACGATGGTGTGTTGAGTTTGATAATGGCGATTTTGTTTCATTGGGTCAAGCATATTGTTTTTAGGTTGTTCTTTTTTCTCTCACTGGCTTTCTCATTACCAATGGTTATAGATGAAAAACAAAAAGTGAAATTCCTTTCTCCAGGTCTCTCTTTTTATGCTTTTTTGGGAAGGTATCAATCTTGGTCGTCACATCAAAGTGGAAAGTTACTTTTTGATATCCTATTTGGCACCTTAAGGTTTCCAACACCACACGAGGTGGCACCCTATGGTCAGTTAGCGATACCCCATAATACTTATTAAATTCAAATGTATGAGACTTGATATTAGATTGCACCAATAGCGGTATGTCACCTCCTTGTAGTGTTGGGCACCAGTGGTGCCCGTTAGCAATTCTCTAGATTAGCCCTCAATGGGTGGGAACAAACAAAAAACTTGGACCCATTGTTGGAGCTTTGAAAATTCAACAAACGTTGTAGGGAGTTGACATTTAGGCAATGTATTGAAAGTATACTATCAAAATATGTCTTCAATAAAAGTACTCATTGTGCAAGCATAAGTAGGGAGTTAGGGGTAAATGTTATGTCAAATTTTTAACTTCATGATGTGCCACATGAACTCATCATACAAGCAGAGTCTTGACCTCAGAATGGGTAGCTTGCATACAAAGTGACAACTGGATAGATAGAGACAATGCTCAATTTTGATATGTAGGAGGAGCTTGGTGTTAGAAATAATATAGTAGAGAAGAATGAAATTTATATATGTAAATATATTTAATTGAAAAAAAGAAATGCAAAAATACAACACAAAGAATAAACTAAAGTCAAGTCACACGAAACGTGCTTTCCTTAAAGCAGATTTGCCTCATTTACCTAAACGGTACTAGAGGATTCGTGAGCAACCACTTCCCAAGATACAACAACTATCAAGCAGGATGAAAGCACCACTGTGCATGCTCAGGCGAACTTGAAACAAACCTTCTGTCTATCACCAGAAAATACTACAAAGTCTGAAGAGAGAAAAATACCAATAAATTTGTGTGTGATACTATGTATCTGTGTGTCCTAGAATGAGAGGAGAAACCTCCTTTTATAGGCTTCATGGAGAGTTGAACATGTGTGTGAATCAAGTGCATTAATGCCCAAATATCCCACAAATTAGGGATCTTAATTTTTGAAAATCAATCAGAATTAATCACACTTATTATGGTAATATCATCTGTTACCCAACATGATTTTCTAAAAATCAATCAGAATTAATCACACAATATTATGATAATCTCAGCATTGACCAAAGTGATTTGTTAAAAAATAATCAGATTTAATCACAAAATATTCTGAAAATCTCATCTTTGATCAAAGTGATTTGCTCAATCATTACCATTTCAGGCATTAATTTCTCATTCACTCAATTTTTTCCAACTATCTCCCATATGAATGAAATCGATCCACGTTAAGAAACAATGACTCAACGCGACTCGATGCAACAAGGTCATAGATTTCTATGATTGATACATGCGTAGGATAGGTGGGTGTTAGCCTTTGAACCTTCCCTTGTGAGAATATATTTACTTTACTAACTGATCACTAAACGCGATGTCTTTGAACTGTTCTGTCGTTTGTGTAAACGATGATATATCTCACACATATATCTTACCGACATAGTTTCGGTTCTCATGGTTATTTTCATTTTTGGCTGTGAACATCTGTCTAGTTCTGCGAGAGGTTTTAGAGAACTAAGCCCCCACAATTCTCCTTTGAGGCATCCCCACTTCTCTCTCACATAGGTGACCTCTTATCTAAGAGAAATCCCGCATTACTCTGCTCAGACTCCCGACGCGTAAGGGTCATTAAAAGCTTAAGCTCAACCTCTTTTTACAATGGGCATGACTGTTTCACCATTGGAACGGGTAGGGGTAGTCCCCCACAATGATCCTACTTGGTCTCCATAACTAGGTTGTCCCATTGAACCTAGATCTTGGGATCTCCAGCCAACTAGGTTGGGTTTCCTTTATATCGACCTTAATTTCCTTTGGGCTTAAGTCTCATTCCTTCTTATGTATTTTAAACTTGATCTCTGTTTAACCCTTTAGTTAGCGGATCTACAATGTTATCTTTTGATTTCACATAATCAATCGAGATAACTCCTGTTGAGATCAGTTGTCTAACGATATTATGTCGTCGATGTATGTGTCTAGACTTACCATTATACAAAATATTTTGTGTCCGGCCAATTGTTGCTTGATTATCACGATATATTCATATTCCAGGCACATGTTTAGGCCATTCTGGAATATCCTCCAAGAAATTACGCAGTCATTCTGCTTCTTCACTACATTTTTCCAAAGCTACAAACTCGGATTCCATCATGGATATAGTGATTACAGTTTGTTTCGAGGATTTCCATGAAACAGTTGCGCCACCTAGAATGAACACATATCCAGTAGTACCTTTCGAGTCTTGGATGTCAGATATCCAGCTTGCGTCAGTGTATCCTTCAAGAACAGCTGGATCTCTGGTATAGCTCCACTCATAGTCACGAGTATACCGCAAGTACCTAAGTAGTCTTATAATCGCCTTCTAGTGCTCAACACCTGGATTACTCATGAATCCACTTAAATTATTTACAGTGTAGGCAATATCTGGCCTTGTACAACCTTAGACTGCCTATCACTCTAGCATACTCCGCTTGAAAGACACTTTCGCCTTTATTCTTGGACAAATGATGACTTATGTCAATTGGTGTTATGGACACACCAGAATTATTTTTACTAAATTTGTCAAGAATCTTGTCCACATAGTATGACTGACTAAAATTAAGTCCAACTGGCGTCCTTGTAATTTTATTCCTAAAATTACATAAGCCAATCCCATGTCCTTTATGTCAAACCTTGAGTTCAACATATCTTTGGTAGATTTTACCATTCGTTTGTTGCTTTCGACATTGAGTATATCATCTACATACAAACAAAGAATAATATATCCATCGTTTGTATTTTTGATATAAACACATTTGTCATACTCATTGATTTTGAAGCCACTTGTCATCATGACACTGTAAAAAATTTCATGCCATTGCTTCGAATCTTGCTTAAGTCCATATAAGGACTTTACCAATTAGCACACTTTTCTTTCTTTTCCTGGAGCTACAAAACCCTCGGGTTGTTCCATGTAGATTTCTTCCTAAAGATCTCCATTTAGAAAGGAAATTTTTACGTCCATTTGGTGGACTTGAAAATTTTGCAATGCAACAATTGCCAAAATCATCCTTGTGGAATTTAATCTCTTCATAGGAGAATAGTATCAAAGTAGTCATGACCTTCTTATTGTTTGTAACTTTTTATTACAAGTCTAGCCTTATACTTATCAATTGTTCCATCTGTTTTCATTTTCTGTTTGAAAATCCACTTAGTCATGCCCAACTGTTTTTCGACCTATTTTCATTTTCTTTGGCAATGGTACTACCACATTTGCAGGACACCCCCACACTTTTAAGTATTTGTAAGAAGGTAGTCTACCTTTCCAAAGTTCATATGTCGTTTTTTGTTCTTTCTTTTTGGGAAACTTATTTAAAAGATAGTTAGCCGAAAAAATGACTTCACATAGCATTTATCATGTCCTTTAGAGTGCAGTTTTTCTGTTATGCCACTCCATTTGATTGAGGAGAATAAGGTAGTGTGACCTCGTGAATAATTACATGCTTTAAGATTGTTAGAAATAATATAGTAGAGAAGAACGAAATATATATATATATATACATATTAATATATTTAACTGAAAAACAGAAATGCAAAAATACAATACAAAGAATAAACCAAAGTCGAGGCACGCGAAACACGTTTTCCTTAAAGCAGATTTGCCCACTCTACTTGAACGATGCTAGAGGATTCATGAGCAACCACTTCCCAGAATACAACAACTATCAAGCAGGACGAAAGCACCACTGCGTCTGCCCAGGCGAGCTTGAAACAAACTTTACTTCTATCACTAGAAAATACTAGAAAGACTCAAGAGAGAAAGAGACCAAGAATTTTGTATGTAATACTCTATATCTGTGTGTCCTAGAATGAGATGAGAAACCTCCTTTTATAGACTTTATGGAGAGTTGAACATGTGTGTGAATCAAGTGCATTAATGCCCAAATATCCCAAAAATCTCAGATCTTAATTTCTAAAAATCAATCAGAATTATTCACATTTATTCTGACTATATCAGCTGTTACACACAATGATTTTCTGAAAATCAATCAAAATTAACCACAATAATTTTCTGAAAATCAATCAGAATTAATCATACAATATTATGATAATCTCATTTTTTATCCGAATCATTATCATTTTAAGCATCAATTTCTCGTTCATTTAATTTTTCTAACACTTGAGTCTTTATACGATAGTACTCGAATAGAACTACATAAAGATATATCTCGGGGTCGCATCTAGTAAGACAGCTCCAAATAAGGAAATGATCATTAAAGAAGTGATTAATTGCCATTAATGTACCAACTTAGGATTCCTACATCAAATCGGGTTGACCATATCAAAATAGATAAGTTAAATATATTCTCCCTATTTATCTTATTAATTAGTTATCCAGATTTGAAATGTATTTATTGTGTAACAAATTGGATGATGGCCCCTAACTTCATGGATTTGAATTGCAATGGCTCTTCTATAAATAAGATAGCTTTGATGTATTATGTAGGCACATTAGCATATTGAAACGCTACTAGTTTGTGCACCTAGAAACCTTTCTGAAAAGTCAGTGATCATAGTCATCTAATTCTAAGAGCATTATTTTCACTGATATTGATGAGTGGATGTAGGGCTTTTTAACGCCCGATCCATGCTAAAATTTTATTGTCTTTCATTATTTGAGTGACATCTCCGCTCTCTGTTATTGTTGAACAACGTTCTTGATATATATATATATATATATATATTTTTTTTTTTTTTGTAATATGGCCTCTAAATAAAGTATCCAGAATATTCATCAAAGTATCATGTCAAACATGGTGTTAAGTGTTAAATAGGTTTCAAGTGTGTTTAGAAAACTATTTTGCAAAAAACGAAATTATTATGCAAAGTGACTAAAAAAAACTATTTTGCCAAACACTCTAAATCCTAAGTATTTTATATCACACTAAAATAAGTGATAGGGACAAATTAAGGGATTATACCACTTTAGTATTACATTTGACCACCGATTTGGCCAATGACGTGAGTCAATTAAACGATAACAATTAATAAAAGAATTGGACTTAAATAAACGACCTACGTCCTCGAGCATTTTTATTGGTAATGACTTATGTCTACTAGCACTTTTATTAATCATAAATGTCTCAAACTCAAAATCAGAATAACAAAATTCAACTGAGTTTCTTAAATCTGAAAGAGATAAGACAATTTAATAGAGTTTCTATATGTAAAGTGCGCATAAAAAATAATTATTGTAAATAGAGTCTTTAGTGGGCCTTGAGCCCTACACACATAATGTGAGTATTTTACAACTGATTGTGCAATAAAATAATATAAAAAATACATTCAAAATATAGTTAAACAAATATTTCGTAAAATTCAGGTTACTCTTGTCGTTCAAGCTGCTTTTGAGAATACCAGCACTTCTTTGAGCAGGTGGAACTTGCATTTAGTTGTGCTAAAGATGTTTTCCTTCAAACATCTGTATATTGGAACTAAGGGGGCAACTTTTCATCTTCTGGTCGAGTCTATTCAATCAAGGTTGGTAAAATTAATGCTTCTGAGCACCACATGTCATTTTGATATGCCACATCACCATGTCTATTTTTTTTGGATAAACAAGTACCAATTTAGATCCCTCTAAATTAATTAATACTAAATTCCTATCACCTATTTTAGAAGTTTGCGTAAAAACATACATTTGCAATATTTTTAAATAAATTTACTTTTAATATTACCAAAATATCTATATTTGAGTTACATAATATAATAAAAAAATATAATTTTTGTATTAATTTTCTTAAAATTACTATTAAAGTTTAAAATAATATATAAAATAATTTTATTTAATAAAAACCTTAAATTAAAAAAAATCAATTTGTTTCTTTTTTTTAATATTAAGCTTTTAATTAATTAAATAATAATAATTTTTTAAAATTTCAAACAAATTTTTAGAAAATAATCTATTTTCTTAGGTGTAATTATCATTATTTTAATTAGTTAAAAACCTAAGTTGAAGAAAAAAAAATTATTATTATTTTAAAATTTAAGAATTTTAATTAATCAAAATTAGGCTTTTTTACAGCAAAACTCTCCAACCTAACTTCCCTTTTGTACTTAGACTCCCATTTTATTTTATTTTATTTTTTAAAAAATTAAATCTCCAACCTCTTAAAAATTTGTGGCAAAACACCCCAATCTATACATCATTTTGCACTCATATCCCCAACATTATATTTAAGATTAATTCATTTTTTATATGTATAAAATCTAAACAATCAAATTTTTTTTCATTTATTTATTGTGAAATCAAAAGAACAAAGTACTAAAATTTATTTTTATTTTTTAAAAGAATTTATAATATAATTATTAAAATTGTCATAAATTATAATGACAACTATTTATTGCAACTATGCTAAAAAATATATATTTTAAAAAAATAAAGTTGAACAATTGTTTAGATATCACAATAATTCTCATATATTTATGAATTAGAAATAATTATGAAATATATATTTTTCAATAGATCTTTGTCATAAAAATAAATAAATAATAATGTCAAAATTTAAAGTTGGGGACCAAAGTACTAAATGATAAATAGGTTGAGGATTTTGGCCATGAAACCCTAGTTTTTTAAGTTTGAATAAGTGAAAAAAAAAACTAACAAACTTTTAAAAATTATTAAACTCTTGAGGATTTAAATGTATAATGTGTGTTAGGTTGGAGATTTTTTCTATAAATAAGACTTCAAATTATTAACATGTATTTCTTTAATATAAAATGATGTGTAGGTTGAGGATTTTTGCTATAAAATTTTAGTCTTTTAACATAAATTTGAATAGAATATTTTTTGATATAAAGAAATTTAAATTTAAAATTGAAAATGATTATCAATACTAACTTTTTAAAAGGTTTGTTGGAGATTTAAATGAAAAAAGTTGAAATGGGAGGTGTAAGTGTAAAAGGTGAGTTAAGTTGATGATTAATTTTTTTTTAAAATAAGCATTATAATTATTAATATTTGTTTTTTGATATATATTGTACGTGTAACTAAAATAAAATATTTTAGTAATATTAAAAATAATTTTGATTAAAATTCTAGAATTAATTATTATTATTATTTTAAATACGCATTAATTAAATTAAAAGAGTATAAACTTCTACCGACTAGGGACCCGCAAAACTCGAAAACTCACACAACTCGCCCGACCCGCAACCTAAAATCCCATTTTTTCACTAAATTCGTCCAATTCATGTCTAACCCAATCAGAACTTGACAAGTGTCAAGTCGAGTTCGAGTTTTGAAATTTGAGGCATATGGGTTCGGGTTACTCGAACATATGTATTTTAAAAAAAAAAATTGAAAAATTGACTGAAAACATGAAACCCTAAAACTAAATCCCTCATTTTCTTTTTTTATAACTTAAGTTTCATGATTTCAAAATTAAAATCAACTAATCAAGTCTATAGAGTTTAGATAGAGATTATGCATTTTATTTTTTTAAATTTTGAATAAAATAAAAAAGCTTGTAAAAAAACAATTGATTTGAACCAAAGTAACAAGAAAGTTTATGATTTTTATTTGTAATTTTTTATTTCTTTTTTGTCAAGAAAACATGTCAAAAGTAAAAAAAAAAATGTCAAAAAATTGGTATTTTTGAAAAAGTTTTACCAAGGCCCACAAAAGGCCCAAAACCCATTACCAGTCTAACCCCACTCGAAACCCGATCCACCCGACCCAAAACTCGAAATTACCCAAAATTCGAAAAGATTTGGGTCAGTTCAGTACCCCATTTCCTAACCCAAAACCCGCAAAATCCGAACTTGATGAACCTGAAACCCAAAAATCAGACCTATGTGCACCCCTACAAACAACAATGCAATAATATAATCCCAAAATTTACTCTCACAATACATTGTGATGTGGTTTGGGCTATTTTCGAGAGCAAATGAAATATCTAATATTTAAAAGTGTAGGGACTTAATTGTAAAAATAAATAAAATTAGGAACCAATTATGTTATTTATATTAGAAATGTTATTTATAATTTTTTCTCCTGAACTATGACCAATACATTATTGTGCTCCCTGATTTTTTCGAGCCGTTAAAAATTACCATCGAACTATTCAGAGTGTTGTAAAGTGAGGCTTTTGTTAAATTTTATCATATATGGCTAACCAAATTGCTGACTTGTCATTGTCACGTCAGCGCCATGTGTATAATTTAAAATAAAAATAATTTAAAATTAAAAAGTATAAATTTCTTATAAAAATATTTTAAAAATTAAAAAAAATCTTTTAATTTCTTAAAAGATTAATTAAATCAAATTTTTAAATATTAAAAAAAAACCAAAAATGACCTTTTTTCACAAAATTTAAACTTTATTAATTCTATCATTATTAAAAATTTACAATTTCATTTTGCCAAACAAAATAAAATTAAATGAGTTTCAATTTATTTTTTAATATTTAAAAATTTTATTTAATTAATTTATTAAAAAATATAATTAAAAAGAAAAAGTTTTTTTTTTTTTTTGAATTATTTTTAATTTTAATATTTTATAAAAAATATATATTTTTTAATTTTAAATTATTTTTTATATTAAATTATAAACATGACCATGATGACTAAACAATGAAAAATCAACAATTTATTAAGCATTTTGTATAAAACTTGAGCAAGGCCTTGCCAGGAAAGAAAAAACTTGTCCGGTAGTGGGTGACGAAGGGGCATTTGTTAGAATAAAACAAGCTCTGCTGTACTATTTTTTTTAAAAAAAATTTCTTTCTTGAAATTTATTTAAAAAAAGGGTGAGTAGCCTCTACTCTTAGAAGTCCCATTTTGCAATAATTTAGTAAATTTTAACCGCTCGAAAGAAATATGATGTATTGGTTATAGTTCAGCCAAAATGCTAAATAAATAGCCTATTAGAAATTATAAATTAAAAATATTACTAGAAAGAAAAGAATTCTGTGTGTTACAAAACCCATAAAACCGCGCCATGTACATTCGAAGCTCTATTAACCACCACCACAGAGCTCTCCTTTGTCTCGCCCTTGTCAACGCCGTCAACGCACTTATCATTCCGATAAGCTCTTATTCTTTTCTTTAATGTCGTCGGAATCCACTTCCGCCGCTGCCTCCTCCTCTTCTAGTCTCTACTGCTCGGAGGACGGTGCCGGCCTCGACTCTCCATATGCTGACGAGTGGATCTCCGATCACTCTCCGTACTCTTTGCCGTTTGATGAGACAACCATCACTGAGCTCTTCGATTCGGAGACCCATTACATGCCCGAACCTGAATACCTCAGACGGTGCTGCGACCGTTCGATGGATGTTACGGACCGTCAGGACTTCATCAACTGGATCTTAAGGGTTCACGCGTTCTATCACTTTTGCCCCGTTACGGCGTTCCTCGCCGTCAACTACTTTGACCGTTTTCTCTCCTCCCATTCTATTTTGGTGAATCTAGAATCCAGTTCTGTTTTTCATTATTCTTGTGAAAATCCATATACATATAAATTTTCAGTGAACTTTGTTTAAACGTGTATAACCCATTTGCTTTTACAGCAGCTAAACGGGTGGTCGTTTCAGCTTCTTTCCGTAGCGTGTTTATCAGTGGCGGCGAAAATGGAGGAGCCACGGGTCCCGCTACTCTTGGACCTCCAAACGTGCGATCCCAAATACATATTCGAGGCCAAAACAGTGGAGAGAATGGAGCTTTTGGTCATGACCAATCTCGATTGGAGACTACGCTCTGTCACTCCCTACGATTTTCTCCACCATTTCATCTCAAAGCTTCCTTCTTCCACTTCCTGCCCCGACATCCACTCTGCTTCGTCGGATCTCATTCTCAACACCGCTCGCGGTGAGTACGGATCCACAACCTACTTACCTAAGTTTCATTTCATCACATTTTAATGTTAAAAATACTGTTATTTTTTCATTATTATTTCAGTGTCGGATTTTTTGGGTTTTACGCCGTCGATGTTAGCGGCGGCGGCTGTGCTATGCGCCGCCCGGGAATGCTTGGACAGTCAGTGGGGACCTCACCAAGAACCGCCGTCGTTTGACGAGAGAGTAAATAATGTACGTACAAGCCTTTGTGGCTTAATCATAAATTAGTATCTTTATTGGGTTGATTCTATAAAATAGTAACATTTATTAGCATATAAACATCTTTTTTGGGAAGAATTTCGAACTTTTTTTTCTCTATCTTTTTCTTTTTCCTTTTCACTACTTTTAATTTTTTTTTTCTTTTCAAAAGGAGGAATTTAGAACATTGGTAGATGCTTAAAAGATATTTTAAATTTTACTGAAAAAAAAAAGATGTTGTAAATTTTCTCGGAAATGATAATATTAGTTTTTTTTTCAAAATTTTAATTCCATTATTTGAAATTGGGGACAGGACATGGTTAGAAGCTGTCACCAACTAATGGACGAGTACCTGGTTGACACGTGTCCAAATGGCCGCCACAATGCCCGGAGAGTCGAACCGGGTGCACCTCCCAGTCCAGCAGGCGTGCTAGACGCGGCGGTTTGTGGCAGCTGCGACACGCGGTCCGAGACTCCCGGCTCAAGAAGCCGACCCGAGCCTCCGTCTAAGCGGCTACGATCCTCTGCTCTGGTGTACATGAACATCGGTGGGGATTACAATCTCTAAAATATAATACATAAGAACGTGGAAAAGTTAATTTTCATTTTCATTACTTTTCCTATTTATTCGTCTGAAATAACAATGTCAAAGAAAAAGGGGGAAAAAAACGAGGGTAGTGGGAATTTTTGGAATTCATTACTCTAATATTATTATTTGTTTTTATAATTATTTACACGGTATATTATTCTTGTAGTGAGGGTTATTTTTGTCCAAATGAAAATTATAAATGGTAAAGTGAGCGGTAGTATTGGTGTGTTTGAATAGGGGGCTGTCTAGTTATGTCTCAATTATTCCTAAAGTCTTTCAATTCAATCATCTGTGCATGAAAACCGATGAACCAATGGGGTCACTATGGAGCCAGCAGTTAACTTTTTCTCAGGTGACTTTGACTTGAATACCCTCCAAAAACTATTATCAATTGTTTTTTTTAAGGGCATCAATTGGTTTATTTATGTATTTTATATTTGTCAATAATTTCTTGTACATTTGGGTTGTGGTCCCACTTGTTATGTCCACGTGTCCGACAAGAAGTACAGATTATTGGTTGGTTACTGTGAGTGGATAGTGATAAATGTTATTTCAAGCTTTTTAATGTGCTTCCAGTTTTTATACGTACTGTTCTAATCTTTTAAAAATGTTCCAATTAGAAGACTCAGTGATAATTAATTCGAGTAAATAATGATTGTGAGTTCCAGTCGGTTTGATTAAGATTTTCAACAACATAAAACCACCCTAACAATATTTGGTAAAGAAAAAGGTTTTCGAATAAAGTTTCATGTTAAGATCTGAAGCAAGCATGATGCTGGATCTATTTTCTAAATATAAATATAAACTTTATATATTTTTTTTTGCAGCATAAATTTCGTAAATTTACTCACTGAACACAATCATCACGTTAAAAATATTGTAATTTAATGCGACAGGGTTACTGATTCTCATAATTGTATGCAAATTCTTTCAATCATACAAGTCTCATAGGGGCACCATATACTGAGAGGGGCACCATATGCATAATTATTTTGGTAAAATGAACCAACACAAAACATGTAGTTAAATTGTATATAATATTGGGGGAATTCTTATGCAGGGCTTCACTTTAAGCTCTATTAGTGGGGCTCTCAGTGTTCTTAACCTATGAAAAGTTTTCGGGGCGATTTTTTTTTTTATGATCATGTATATTGTAACTGTTAGAATATTATTTGTTTGGTATATAAAATAAACTAATTGATTTAATATATTAAAGTCAATATTTAATTTATTGACAAAATATTCTAATTAATGGTCAACATTGTTTGTTACCTGATTTTGTTGTTACCCGATTTTTCATATCCCAACTGATTGAGGAAATATCTCAATCTGTGGCAGAGACTCTGATGGTAAGTCTCACTCTATAAATATAGAGTACCGGTCCCCAAACTCGCTGCTCATTCTGACTTTCAGTAACTCCATCTAAAAGAGTTAGTGAGAGCTTAGAAGCCCGTGTACTCGTTCTAACTTTTGTTCCTTTTCTTTTGTAGATCTAAAGCTTGATCGAGGTTATCAATAGCAATGGCTGGAGGTATACAATATTCGATTCTTTTTGTATATGTTCATTTTATATATTAATTCCGCCTACATGTATATATGATTGTTCATATGCCCACTTTCATATTAATCTAACAGTAACTATTTAGAACATCTTGCAAATTTTCAAAAAATTCCGAATATTTACAGTACCAAAACTAAGTTCAAACATGTTGCACGCGTGACTAATTTTTTTTATGCACGTGGAAA
Source organism: Humulus lupulus (assembly GCF_963169125.1). NCBI lineage: Eukaryota > Viridiplantae > Streptophyta > Magnoliopsida > Rosales > Cannabaceae > Humulus > Humulus lupulus. The sequence continues at coordinate 89,676,053 of NC_084793.1, read as the reverse complement.
TCAACATGTTTGAACCTAGTTTTCGGTACTGTAAACTATTTGGAATTTTCTGAAAATTTGCAGGATGCTCTAAATAGCTACAATATACATGGTCATAAAAAAAAATCGTGTCGAAAACTGTTCACAGGTCGAGAAACACTGAGAGCCCCACCGGTAGGACTTAAAGTGAAGCCCCTGTAGAAAGAATTGTCCTATAATAACATACTATAACCAAAGTTCTCAAAAGAAAGGTCCATTATGCATTATTTAGCAACATAAACAACTGTTTGAAGAGAAGTAATGTAACTATAGCATAGCATTTATCACTTTGATATTTCCAAACTATTGGCACCTTCACTAACCATGATGATTAGACTAACAGTGGCAGGTGGTGGCAATGAGAGGAGAAAGAGTACATATATAATTAGACTAATTAAGGAATTAATGAAAATTCATATTTTAATATTACCAAGTGATTTAAAATAAATAACTTAATTAAATGCGGAATATTGATTAAGTTGTTTAGACAGATTTCAGTTTTGTTTACACTACTTATGCAATTATTTAAACAGAAACAGAAAAAACAGGTAAAAATTCAACACACGAGAATTTTTACGTGGTTTAGATAACCTACATCTACGGGGCCATGCCCAGAGAATAAACCAATTAATACAGAAACAGTGTGTACAAAAGCATTGACTTAAACAATGTAAGACTCCCTCTTTAACTATTGCCACAACCTTGTTGTACTCATCTTTACGAATCTGGTTTTGATGAAATGATGATTCTCTTGAACTCCCTTCAAAGAATAGCGAGTGCTCACTTCCTCCCGAAGTGAGATAGATAGAATCCCCTCCTGAAGATTCTTATGAACACGTTCACAATAGACACTACCTGTTTATAATGGACTAGATATATATCCACAAGTACACTCATCACTCTCACAAAGATTAAGGTGAACAAACTTAATATCGACAAATAAAAACACTCTTCAAAATAACATAATGTTTACAAATATTCTAAATGGAAGAGATGAAAATTGCAAAGGCCTTGGCAAGATATTTATAGGCAAGGAAATCGTCAAAGGCCATCATTTTCTGAGATCTTTGAAATCAAATTGCAAATTTCTTTGATGTAGGAAATCAGCCAGCCAGATGAATTTTGTGTCGACAGAAAAGGAAACTGATGAGTCAGCAATGTAATCAGTTTTATCTGGCAGAATGAACATGTTCATTTCTTTTGACCATGTTCATTTTCGACACCTTCTTTATTCCAGAATAAACATAATCCCTGAAAATAATCTCAAGATAATTTAAATACATATTTTTTTACCAAATAATGTTTATTTGTGATAAATAAGGTAAAAAATGTATTCACACTTAAAAGATATTTTCACACTAGAAAATCAGCTGAATCAATTTGATAATTAAATCATGAATCAATAAGGACATGATACTGATTTTCCTCAATAACTTTAAAATATTTTGTCTAAATTAAAGTTAGCCAATAAAGGATTTTACAATCTTCCCCTTTGGCAACTTGATAGACAAAAAATATTTTAAGAGTTTATTTTGAAAGACCCTGTAAAGACAAACCAGGTTAGAGCAAAAAGTAATGTAATTACTCCCCCTGCGAAAGACATCTCAATTGTAACAAATATCACAAACACAGTGAAAGAAAAAACCAACAAAATAAATAAACATAAATAAACCTTCTTACTCCCCCTTGTTGTCTAGCAATAAGCCAAAGGAGTAAAAACAACACAAACAAAAGAAACCAAATGAAAAGACACTAAAAGCGTTCTTTTATAATTTATTTAAACAGAGAAAGAGGTAATCAAAAGAAAGGCATAAACAGATGGCCTCATTTGGAAGGACCCGCAACAAATTGAGACATCATGGTGTGCTGAAGTTGCTCTATGGTCGAGAGACAATTCTTGAGACTGTGAACTTCTTTCTGAACAAATTTCAGAGTGGCCTTGACACCAGCGAGGCCAGTAATGACAGAATCAGCATCACCAGCCTTGAGAGCAATCCCTTTAGTTGTCTTGACAAATGAAGATTCCTTCTTGAGTTTGTAATCTACACTGGCAGTGGGAGGTGTCACGATTTCATATTCCAACCAGAGAGACTTTTGAGAATCAAGTAACTTGTAGATCAAATGAGGAAACACCAAATATTTGCCTTTCTTTCTGGCTTTTCCTAAGGCAGTGATCTGATAAAAAATGAGAGTAGCATGATCAACTTGGAGACCAGTCCCGACTTTGAACAGAAAGAAGGTTGTGTCAAAGGTAATGGTAGAGGTATGAGTGGTGGGAATCCAGTTGTTGATGAAAATTTGTGAAGCACGACACAGTAATGAGTAAGATCGGTCACCTTGAGAACCGAGTGTTGTTCCCAAGCCATATTCTGTCCCACCAACTCAGATAAAACCTTATCTTTGTTAAACTCCACAGCATCATTGATAACAGTAGAAGGTATATTGAGAACCTTGGAAATTTCAGCAGCACTAAACAAATACCAATGGCCCCGAACATAAACTTGATCAAACATAAAAGACTTGCTATCAAACAAATCATTATTAAGATTAGCATAGAATTCCCTAACAACCCGAGGAACAAAACCAACAAACCCAGTTAAAGAACCTAACCACCCTCGATCCTCAATATTCTTAAGGACCCCAAACACTCTATGGGAAAAGAAAGAAATTTTTTTCTCACAATTAACATCACGATGCACATAATGCTTCATATTTTTCTCATTGTCATTGAAACAGAAATTCAAAGAGTGATCTATAAAAGATGAACCTGAAGTGGCTTTAGGAACCACTGGTGATTTTGTGCGAATCTCAGGAATTTTCACAGCTTTCTTGCCCTTTGGAGAAACATAAGGGTCCTCTGATGGGTCAGATTCGGCTTCAGATACAACATCATCATCAATAGAGGCATTGTCTTCAAGGGGATCATCATCAGAGGGTACAAAAGCTTCAAATGGGTCAGTTTCAGAAGAGGAACAGGGTGGAGGAATCCTTCGTTCGAAACTTGGATAGAGGAGTGGAACCCACGGGAGAAGAGGCCTTTGGAGTGGAATCCGAAGGATTAGTACCTTTGGACCGAGGGAATTTTCGAGAAGAGGAAACCTGGAACCACCCTTTGTTTTTCTTCTTGGGTGCAAGAACATCAGGAGATTCGGTGGAGTCAGAATGGGTTTTGGTCGAAGCACCTTCATGATCAGAGACATCATCAGAGAGGATGCTTGGACCTTTTTCGAAGACCCAACAACAAAGGCGAGCGGAGCCGCCGTTGAAGGAGGTCCAAATGGTGCTTTGGGAGCTTCGAGGTCAGGAAAGATTGTAACGCCCTAAACTCCAGGGACCGTTACGGTGTGCAATTTGAACAGTGCTAAACTCGCTAATCGAGTCATTGGCCATAATCGTGTAACTAAGTATGATTAGCGGTTTAGGGATTAAATTTTTTTGTTATGATATAACGTTTCACTAAAACGTTTACTGTATACATTGGGATCCCAAAAATATAATTTAAAGGTTCATTACAAGAAAATATAATTTAAGCGGCAAAACAAGGTTTAATCCTAGTTCCTCTTTCAACCCTCGGCCGTGGCGGTCGAACAGCCGCATATGTACACGTCGTCACCTAAGCTCTCCAACTCAAGGATGGTCCATATATCTTTTTCCTTTACCTGCACCACATAGCACCCGTGAGCCGAAGCCCAGCAAGCAAACTCAATATGCTCATGAACAGTAATAACATGTCATCAAATCATAAAGTGTATGCCTAGCAATAACAGCCTTAATCACGCATGCAAATAAGTTCAGACAATGATGGGTATCCAGGATAAGGAATCCTGCCGTCCTGATAACTCTACAAAATAGAGTTATTTTACCACTTTTTATGTGCTAATTGTTGCTTAATTCTTGAGTTTTTAATTGATTTATTAAGTTTTAAAGTAATTTTGAATTTATTGGGTTTATTTTGATTTTATATATTTTTGTGTGTTTTTATAGTTATTTTGTTGTAAAATGTTGTAGTTAATTATTTAAATTATTGTGTCTAGTTAGAAGTAAAAAAACAAAATGTGTGTTTTATTGAAACTAAATGTTAAATTAAATTAAATTTTAATTAATATTTTTAATGAATTAATATGATTTATTGGATAATTGAAAATATTTAATTTTGATTTAATTTATGTTTATTTTGTTAGGGATTTTGGTGTATTTTTGCTCTTGAAAATCAAGAATAATGAAGGAAAAAAAGGGCATTTCAAGGAAAAGAAAGTAAAAATGTGGCATTTTCTCAAAGGCCCAACAGCAAGACAGCCATTTGCCATCTGCCCAGACCCAAGCTGAAGCCCACGCCTATGCCAGGCCCACGAAAACTGCCAGCAGCCCAGCCTTTGGGCCCAGCTCCTCCTGAAGCCATGCACCTCAACAAGCAGCAGCCTCCCGAAGCAATCACGCCCAGCCAATGCACTGCTACCTCACGCCTACCAGCTGCCCTCTTCAGCTAAAGCACCACGTTGCCTCCAATGCTGCCCCCTGCTCCAAGCAGCCGTGCCCTCCACTTGGGCAGAACCAACAGCCTGGGCCCATCTGCCAAAACAGCCACCAGCCACCAAAATGGATGCCATTTCCCCATTTTGAGCCCAACAATGTACCCTTCTCCCTTTGTCTCAAAATACAACTTTTTACTCAAACTTTTCTAAACATTTTACCCCAAAACATCATTATTACACCTTATAATTTACCCTTATTTTCCATATTATAATTAATTAAATTAATTTAATCAATTTAATTAATTTAAATTGATTATTTAATACCTCATTTTTGGCTATAAATAAGGGATTTGGTGTGCATATTTTAGGGAGGTTACCATACCACAAATTCTACACATTTCAAAACCTCTCTTTTCTCTTCATCTTCTTCTTCTTTTTGGTTATTTTTCTATGTATTTTTAGAGGAACAATTTGGGGGTTCATCCTCCAAATTTTCCTATTTATGTTTGTAATTTTTAGTTTGTATTTGCTATTCTAGTTATGAGTTTCTAATCTTTTTAAGATTATTAAGGTGATGATGAAACAATATGTAACTAGATAGTATTTATTTTGTATGTTGATTTCCCATTTTGTGCAACAAAGTTTATGGATTTTCTTCTTCAAATATCTTCTTTCATCTTAAATATCATGTATTTTGGATTGTTAGCACATATTTACACTTTGTTCTTCATTAATGCAAAAACATAATATTCTGTGTAAGATGTGTCATTAAATTGTACACATCCATGCTTAGAACAAAAATATTATGTTTTTCCTTATAAATAATGTTCATTGATTTATTTGTTATTTTATTAGATTGATTTACACTAAATGCTTTGAAATTATAATTTTAAAAGTGAAGATAAATCCTATATTTTTATAAAAACTTGTGCTTAAATAGAATATCTAATTTGAATAAGTGATGGTTTGATTAATTTCTACTATTACTAAAACTTGGGAATCAATGTACTTTTAAATATTATTGAACTTATATTTTGTAGATTCTATTATCTTAATAATCTTTCTTTTACCATCTTGATTTTTACTTTTAATTTATGTTTATATATTTGTCTTTAATATCTTTATTATTGTCTTTTATGTTATTTTTATTGTTACAAATTTTCATCAATCTTTGGAGCTAGGTTAGAATATATTAATTTTGATTTAAAATAGTTTTCTTTTCGATTTTAGACAACTCCTTTGGGTTCGATCTCGTGCTTACACGAACACTATATTCCATATACGATTCGTGCGCTTGCGAGTTATAAATATTTAAAAGATACCTGTTTTGGGTCCATCACCTCCTAAATGGATGACTATCAAGACAATCCTAATCAGATAATTGATTGATAAGCAAGTCACCAATGCAAACCAATCAAGTGACCATAGAGTCACTACTGTGGGTACCACTCCCTTAGCCATGTGACGAAACAGTCACCTAGGCCTTTGGCCCTGGCCCTGAGTAACTAGTCATAGACTAGACAAGTGCTTATAATTTTCATCGAACTTAGGGTTAGTCCAGCATTAACGCTCCATATGAGTCATTCAATGCAGATGGTCATCGAACTTAGGGTTGGTCCAACATTAATGCTCCATATGAGTCATTCAATGCAGATGGTCATCGAACTTAGGGTTGGTCCAACATTAATGCTCCATATGAGTCATTCAATGCCGATGTCGATTAGATCTAATCTTTTATCGGCTCTGCGTTCATGACGCATATGAAGCCTCTGACTCTTAGGTCAGTAACACACGACCAGTGCCCAGTACCGTTGTTGAACTTGACTAGTAAGTCACAGCTTCACACACGGATCTGACACCATTGCCGATTCTGATTAGTAAGTTAGTGCCACGCACAAGTAAGCAATGCTACTGGGCATATATCATATGTCAAATATCCAAATATAGGGCATTCAACATGCTTACTTAACACTTGCTAGCATAATTAGGATCATGCACAAACACAGAGACTCAAGCTCTGATCAATCTCATATTTAACATTCATGGTATGCCCTAACCACATGTTTCTCGTGCATCACATGCATCACATTTAAACACTCGATATGCCTCAATAATAACCATGCATGTCATATACAGGGTGCAATTTTCTTACCTCTTTTCCAAGCACAGGTTACAAATAAACAAGCCAAAAGCACGATCTTGATTCCAAGCCCCTAGTGATAACCTAGTCACAACCATAATATAAAACCTCATCAAAATGAGTAAATAAATACTTCCAAACCCAACCCAAGCCTCAGGGACGTCAAATCCCACTCAACACGGTAGTAGGATCGATCCCAGGCCCTTAGAGTTAAGTTCCCATGACAAAAACACAATTCTGGCAACTTTTTCCTTTAAGGGTCGCGGCCCTCCATGCACCATGCCGCGGCCCGCCCCCCTGACAAAGCCCTCCTCCTTCTTCAGCAAGCTTGGGCCGCGACGCCCTAGAACAGGGCCGCGGCCCAACCTCGAACCAGCCATTTTTCCTCATTTTCTCCTTTTTAAAACCTTCCAAAAACCTATCCAAACATCTCCAAACTCAAAAATCAAAGTTCCCAAACATCCCCATGATCCAAAACCAACAAAACTCAAGCTTCAATTCAACCAAAAACTCATCAAAACTCAAAGTCCAATTCAAGCTTAAAACTTTAAAAACTTGAACTTAAAACTTGGATTACATTCGATTTAGTTGTTTCCCAACTAAATCCTCATGCTAATAAGCTTCTAATCTTCCCTAGGATCGCTATGCCTTGATCCTCGCTTGAATCTGAGTCCTAGAACTCAAGTTTCCTTCGAAAATGCGATCGGGAGACAAAAATGGGACTTAGAGGGAGAGAGAACGTACTGAACGGTCTTTTTATTTCTTAAAAGGTTACTTCAAGCTTAAGTAGCCTCAAACAAATCTTAACTCCCGGGGTCCCGAAAACGTCCCTGGGGCAAAATAGTCAAAACCTCCAGAATTTCCCCCTGATCTTACTAACTCTCAATTTATCATCAAATATTTATTCCCATTACCCAATAACCCGGTAATGCACTAAATACCCCTTGACTCACTCCGAGTCAAGAATAAATCGCATTGTGACTTTCCCACTAGCTTACCTCCTAGGATCGTTTTGTACTGAGTAACCGTAGCATAACCAAATAATATAAAGCACCACACACATATCACATATATGCCAAATATGCCCGAAATGGCCAAAATATGAAAATCACCCAATTAATTAGAAATGGGTTCACATGCATATTTAATACACCTAAACATGCATATTATCATTTAATCACATAATAAATCAATTATGGCCCTCCTGACCTCCTAATCAAGGTCCTAAACCTTATTAGGAATTTTGGGGCATTACAATTATCCCCTCCTTACAGAAATTTCATCCTCGAAATTTATCTGAGCCGCCCAGAATATAAATTACGCACAACTGATTCTAGTTTCCCAGGTCGCTCCCTCAACCTCACTGCAACTGTAACATACATTAACCCAAGGTATAACTTTGTTACTGAGAACCTTATTCTTTCTGTCTCATATCTGGACTGGCTACTCCTTACAGGATAACTTAGCCTCAAATCCCCAGATTCTCATAACTCAACTCATGAGTTTCTTTTAACCCATGTCCTCAGCATGGAAATACATAATACACTATATACAACTGACAGTGCCAAAGATAAGGTCGATCCAAAGTCAACCTAACCAGTCCTATCCAGGACTCAAACTGTTATACTACTCTAGGGCTCAACTTGCCCTTAACTCCTCACCCTTTTCCATGGTGATACTTTCAGGAAGATACAATCTTCTAGTTGGAACTCCATGTTCCTGCTTTTCAATTTAGTAAAACTTTTCCATTTACTCTGAGAAGTAAGCATCCAAGCTCTAACCTCTAATAATCTCAATGAACCATTGAACCACCTAAGGATCCAGATATAGCATCTCACCCATCTCATTTCAATGAACGGGTGATAAACGTTCTCAAACATACCTCATCTCATAAGGTACCTTTCCAACACTGGACAACTCTCTTTCTCTCTCTGATTTACCATCAGTCTGAGAACAATGAATTGTACTGAATCCCATCTATATACTCATCACCTTCCTTAACCCTTCAAAAACCTGGAAGTAACAATAGAGTCTTCATCTGATAAGATAGACCTTGAATTCTCAAGAAGGCATACTTTCTCTCTCACAGAGAAAGCTAAATACTGATCAGCTGTATTACTTGTCCTTTCTGGTAGAAGTGGCTCACTTTAAATACTGGTCCATAATGACCCAATGCCAACTCATACTGACCCACTATCCTGGGCAGTCCCACCGCAAAACCCATCACGATGTTTCCTTATTTCCACCATGGAATACTCAAAGGCTACAATGGCCTTATTGATTTCTGATACTCTGTCTTGACCTGCTAACAGGTTAAGAACTTTACCACGCATTCCATTATGCTCCCCTTCATCTCAGGCCATCCATATAAAGCTTTCAAACTCTGATACACTATCACGATGCCTGAATGAAGAGAATAAGAGAGTAGCATGAGATTCATCCAGAATCTCCCAATTAATCTCAGTGTCGACCGGTGTTTACCGAGTTTTTCGGAAACGAATACAAACAGAATAATAAAAAGATAAGAACTGTAGAAGTGCTGAAATGTAACTAAACAAACAGTGTTTTTACGTGGTTCAGGCGTTAATAAGCCCTAGTCCACGAGTCGATGTTATTATACTTGGAAAGGGATACAGTAAGATGGCTGGTGTACAAGAACTTCACACACTCACAGTGTTTCTCTCGGGTTCTCTTGAAGAAGATGAAGCTAGAGAGATTTTTGTAGAGTTCTCGCTATGTGATCTGTTGGTTGTCCCCCTTATTGTAAAATGAGGGGGTCTTTATAGCTAGGGTTTTGGATTAGGGTTTTTCTCTACGTCCATGAGTCTTATTTACACCAGCCATAAATAGGGGATACAATTACTGTAGTAGCATGGATACCAGACTCTATGTGGGTATATTTACGTGAAAGTATGGGGAATACACAAAGTCAGTCGTCTTTTCCAAGTTGTCAGCAGAACAGTAGGCGAAAAGGTACCCTTAGGCGTGCTGGGATGTGTGCGGCTTTGACCTGTCGGGCGTGTCAGGCGGGATCCTGTGTCAGGTGGATATCATTCCAAATATGCCTCCTCCATGACTCGACCGCTTGGTTTTGTTCCGTGCGAGGCACGGAACTGTTTCCGCGAAGACCACTTGAAGAGCTTCTCCTGGAAGGGGCTTCCCCGAAGGATACCCCTTCGGGAGTCCGGGAGAGTTGACGAGTTTCCGTGTCGTGTTTGCTTGGAAGAGTAATCCGGACACTAAACGGGAGAGGCGAAGCCTTTCTGTCCATCCGCGAGCTCTGGTCACCTACCGTGAAAGACATTGGTAATTCTGCTTCCCCGAGGATATCAATCTAAACGCTATCCGGAAATCTGGATAACATTTACCCCCCAAGGTCACGGAGCTTTGAGAGATCCGGGAGCTTGTACAGTCCTCCGGGTATTTCGGTTTCTTAGATTAGGCGAGGGGCCACCTTCTGTGTTCCCGGAAGGGTTCCTTTTTCCCGCCTGAGTGTTAGTATGAAAAAGAAAGGGAATTTCTTCTGTTTGAACTCAAGTACTCAAGTGCGGCAAGGACCACGCGTCATGCTGGGGATGGTTCTGCGACCAAGACGTGTGCGTGAGGCGACTGGTTGAGTATGCGTGCGTCAGTCATCTGAGTAATGATTTGACGGTTTTTAATGGTACTCCGGGCCCGAGGTGGTATAATGATGGGAAATAAATACTTTATTCCCATCCGAGGAGTCATAAATAGGATCGTCGCTTCCTCTCCAACCGTTGGATCTGATGCACACGGAATGGGAAGATCGGGACCGTCCATTTGAGGAATTCGAAACGACTTCTTCCCTGCTATAAAAACGAGGGAACGGGCCTTTCTTCCTCTTTACGCTTTCAAATCCTCTATCTTTCGGATTTTCAGATTTCCAAACCTTCGAACTCTCAGGCTTCCAAGCTTCCGTTCCTTCGAACTTGCCACTTCTTTTGGTAAGGGATCTAGAAACTTTTCTTTTGATTTGGCAGTGGGCTTATTCGCCGAAGTTCATGGTTTGAATCGCCGTTCGTCTTTGCAGCTTTTACTTCTCGCGATCGTGCTGTGCAGTGATCCGGTTACTCCTTCAACCTCCAACTACCCGAATACCAGTAAGTATTTCTACTTTGCTCTTTCCTCCTAAACCTTAGGTTGTTGGTAGTTGTTAGAGTTGAGGTTTCTGCCATTATCGCCTATGTGCATGCGTGAATAGGGCTTTGGTAGGCATGTGATTGATGTGAGTCGATAAGTAGTCTTTTTTGCATGCTTTGACGATTTGCGTTTGGAAAGTCATTCCTTGTTTTGCTGTTTTAGGGCATAAGCATGAACGCCTTTAGGGTGTCTTTCTCTGGAAAAAACACTTCTTTTGGTGGGCTTAGGCTCGGAGTCTGAGTCTGGTTCCTTGCTGCCCTTCGGGTGGCATGGTGCCAACCCCTCGGCAAGCTCGGTGGGAGCCTCTCCAAGCAGTTTTCGGGGAGGGTCTCCCCGACGCCTTTGATACCACTAGGGTATGACAAGGGTGCTGACTGCTTAGAGTGTTTTCTTCTTTGTTTCTTTTGTTCAGTGACGAACATCTCAAAGGAACAACTCCTCGCTGTGGTGGAGGCTGATTCTGCCCAGGAGAAGGGTTCCCCTGTCGCTGGCGCAAAGGGGAAAGGAAAGGCAAAAGTGGTCGCGGCTAGCCCACCGACTTCCAATAGTTCAATCTGGGAGAATGGACCAGAAGCCGAACCTTTTCAGGAATTACGGCATGCTGGAGCTGTATTCCTCCGAGGCAGGCCTGAAGAACATCCCAGGTCTGATGTGGCACCGTCTGTCGGTGCTAGGCGAGTCGGCTAGCCAGAGTCACGAGGGTTTTGGTGCCTGGAGCTGGGCACACATAGTGTGTGGGGCGCACTTGCCCCTAAGAAGTTACTTTGCCAATTTCTGTGTGAAGGCGGGGATTGCCCCCTTCCAGTTGATTCCCCCCAGCTACAAGCTCCTAGCGGGGTGGTTCATCTTTTGCAAGTCCCGGAAACTGGAAGCTCCTACCTCGAGGAGGTGCTGTACTTCTACGGGTTGAAGTCTCAGCCTATGAGGGGTCATTCAGACAAGGTGGGGTTTTACAGGCTGGAAAGGCACCCGGACGTGATGTGTCCCACCTGTCATACCGCGAGGGTTCCAGACCTCCGGGAGTACTGGTTCCTGACGACTGGCTTCCCACTGAAGAGGGTGCCAGCCCTATCTTTGGTCTTCAAAATCCCTAGTAAGTGCTCCTTCCTCTCCTTTTCAACTTTGCTTCTTTGCGTTTGATTTGCCTTTCGGGAGAATCTCTAATGCTTGTATTTGAATTTTGCAGAAGTCGTTCCGCGGACACCTCGCTGTGCGGAGATGATAAGGAGGTCCAAGTTCTACGAAGGGCTTTCGGAGGAAGAGTTGAAAGTGGAGGGACTTGTGACCTTCGAATCTTTGAGGGAGTATGGGCTACTCGCCTCTTTCCAAAACATCGAGCCAGTGAGTGGCAGGGGGCAAAGTCAGGTGTCAGCTGACATCCGGGAGCAGATTGCCCTGGAGCTGTCCAAGGTGATCACCCAAGCAGCCCGGGACGAGAATACTTTATCTCCTAGTTGGGCAGAGAGGTTCCCCGACCCCCAGCTGGAGGAAGAGGAGATCGAGGCTCGCCACGCCGCGGCTTACCCTAACGAAGGGGCTCCGGGGGATAGTACCTCCAGGAGAGGTAAGACTAGTTTTCGATTGATCCACACCCCCAGCCTGTCTCAGGTTTCCCAGACCTCTCAGATGGGGTTCGATCCCCGCTTCCTTAGGCTAGATCCGCGTAGGATACCCTTTGACAGATATTGCGATAGGTTAGATGAGCTTCTCGGGTGTCTGAGTGACGGTAGTCTGCCAGAAGGTGTCATCATGGTTGACCCTTCTTCCCTCAGCATGTCATTCCCGGACTTCAAGGAGTACGGGAGCTTCCTGGAGCAGAAAGTGGTGTTTTGTTTTGCTCGGGGAAGGCCATCCACGTTTCTCGTGCATGGTCGTCCCTTTCAAACTTTTCTTTTTCTTGTTTCTTGTTCTCTGCTGGCCGACTTGCTTGTGCTTTTATGTTGTTGATTGTCTTGTCTTCCGCTTATCTTCTTTCTCATTGTTTGTTGGTTTGTTAACCTTGCTTCGTATGTTTCTTGCAGAGTATCCAGAAGCCAAGATGTTGGGGAGAGTTACTTTGCTCATTAAGAAGGCTACCACCAGCCAAGACCCGTCCACGAGGAAAGGACGGAAGACCAAGGCTGGTAGGGGGGGTAAAACTGCCACCCCCAAGAAGACAAGTGGCGAGGCGCAAGCGTCTCCGGGGGTAGAGAAGTCTCCTGCCGACGGGCCTTCTGAGACTATGATGGTCTCGAGTAGCAGCAGCGACGGGGAAGGGCTTGTGTTCCCCGTGAAAACAACTGGGGTGAGCAAGCGTCCCGGAGAAGATGCTGAGGGCGCTAAGAAGAAACGCCTTAGACACTCTTCTTCTGGTCGAAGGCAACAACGACAGCAACCACAACTACAACAACAGCAGCAACAAGAACAACAGAGACAATCACCAACGCCACAGCGGCAGCAACAACAACATCCAAACCAGCAGTAGCAACAAGGGCAATTACTTCCGCTGCCGCAGCGGCAAAAGCAAAAACAACAACAAAGGCATTCACCTCCGCCACCGCAGCAGCAAAAACAACAGATCGGGGCCTTAATACCCCGTCTGCCTCCTCCTCCAGCCCAAAGGGAGTCCACCCTTTCGAGGTCTCCTTCTTCTCAGCAAACAAGCCTTCCTCTGCCTGGCCTGAAGTTCCACTTCCCGCAGAAACCAACCCGTTTCCCCGCTGCCCTCCTGGAGGGTGTAAGATGGGCCGATAATTTTTTGAAGAGACGGTTGGAGGCTGAGAAGGCCATTACCCAGGGAAGGGCAGACAACTTGTCTGCCGTGAAGAGAGCTGAGTTGGCCGAGGGGGTGAGGTCTCTTCACCCGGCTGGAGCGGTTTTGGATGGCCCAGCCTTGGAGAAGAGGCTGGTGCCTAGGCTTGGACGTGCATTGGCGCCGTTCGGAGCGGAGATGATGGAGGACATGGCCCTGAGCTTGTGCGAGCTCAATTCTAAGAAATGGGCCATCAGTAGCAGTAAGGATCCGCTGTTGCTGACACATGCCGTGAAGCAGCAATTGTCCGGGGTAAGCCGTCAGTTGTTGTGTTTTAGGATCATCTGTCTTTTGGTCCGGCTTAACTCATTCTGTTGTCTTTCCTTGCAGGCCTCTATGATCGCGGAACGCTCGTTCCGGGAGGTTGGTGCAGTTCTGGTTCAGCTGGAGGAGAGCCAGCTGGCTCGCCAGGCCTTGGAGGCGGAGAAGCAGAAACTGACCCAACAGGCCTTGGAGGCTTCGGAGAAGATTGATCAGGTCCGGCGCACGGCTGAGGAAGAGGCGGAGAAGAAATATCTTGCCAAGTATCGAGAGTACCGGGCCAACGCAGAGAATGAGTTCAGACAGCGGTCGGATGAGATGAAGGCCGAAAACTCCCAGCTCCGGGAAGAGCTGTCCCAAGCCAGGGTGGAGAAGGATACCTTGGAAGCTCGCTTGCAATCAAAAAATGATCTCCTCCTTAAGCAGCAAGAGGAATATTCCACTCTTCAGAGTAAGCTGCACAAGGAGGAGCAATTTCATAAGAGGAGCAAGGATCTCGTGTCTATGCTGGAGTTGGGGCTCGCCGAGAAGGATAAAGAGATCGGGGCCTTGCAATTCACTGCCAGGGGGCATGTGACCGAGAAGCAATCCGTGCTGAGCCAAAATAGGGAGCAGCGCAAGGAGATTGATTCTCGTAAGGGAGAGTGGGATGCCTCCAAGGCCGAGATGGACAAACTAAGGGCTTAATTAGCTGTCGCGGAGGCACAGCTGGCAACCTCCGAGGCGGAGCGCTTGAAGGAGAAGGAGGATGCCGAGGTGATACTGAACAGGACGATTAATATATCGCATGTGGTCCTCATGCATCAACTCTGGAAAGTGAACCCGGAGGTACTAGGCTATCTGGGAGAGGATGCCGACACCATGAGGGAGAAGCTACAGGTGTGGGATCAAGGCCCAGAGGTGTACGTCCAAACTTACAACATTGACGAACGTGCTGGAGCCCCTGAGGCAGGAGATCCCGGAGAGGAGGGGACCTCTGAACCTTCTCGTGACGAAGTTCCGCCTTCCAATGAGCCGACTCCACCAGCCCCAGTTGGAACTGCCGACCTCGAGGCCTTGGACGCGGACACTACTGCCACCCCCAATGCTTGAAGGGGCACTATCTTTAATAATTTTTCATTTGAGTTTTTCTTTGGGGCGAAGCTCCTTGTACTCTTTTCTCATTGCCGACATATTTGCCATAATTATAGCATTCTCTTTTCTTTTCTGCCGAGTTCTTTATTTATCTTTGCGTTTAGGGTAGACTTTTATACGGTAGAAACTGTTGTAGGGGCTCATGAGGTTTTGGTTCCAACGGCCAGAACCTATGCACTTCCCACTTGAAGCTCTAACGGCTGATGTCTTTTCCCACGTAGTTTCTAGGTTACGAAGGTTTCCTGGTTCCAACGGCCAGACTCCTTTCACCGTATTTTAGCTTTCCTAAGGCAAATAGCCAATCCCGGGACTCGTAGTTATACTGTTCGCTGGGATTGCTAAGGTGAGCCGTTCCATGGCTCGGAACGGGCGTTCTTTTGGTGAGTGTCGCTAGACTTAAGGTTAGATCTTTGCGAAGCAAAACTAACTGTTGTTGCAAACCTCATGGTGGCTGACTTCAGGGACCTGGCATGGAGCCCTGCGAGGCAAGGCTCGTTGCTGTCGGGGAAATTGCCACGCCCACCAGGTGTGATCCCGGAGCAGGGGCTTTGCGAAGCAAGGCCTGCTGTGAGTGGGGGATCGACCATGTCTGCTCCTGGAGCTAATACTTGCAATGGTCGAGGAGCTCGCCATGCATTATTTTGTGAGATCCGAAGCTGGAGCCTGCGAAGCAAGGCTTACAACGGTCGCGGATCTTGCCATCTTTCGCCTTGCGGGACCCGGAGCTGGAGCTTGCGAAGCAAAGCTCTACAGCGATCGCGGAGTATTCTGCAAAGGACTTGTCAGGGAGTTGGGGGTGTTTCGGCGTAACTCTCTGAACGTGCCCCAACCCCCAGTCCTGTTCATCGCTGGGCTACACAGGAGATAATTTCCATGATACATAATGGCAGGCATTTCAATGGCAATTTTCACATAAGCACATAATGCACATATGACACGTAATGCAAGCATGTTCATGGCAACAAATTAACCTAAGCTTAACAATTTAAAAACTTCAAACACAATGCTAACACATAAGTGGTGTTCTGTGTACGTTTTGTTCAAGGGGCGTATGGCTAAGCCTTAGCCATGTATACCCCCCAAGTGAGCGTGGGGTCCGGACGTCTCCGGACCGCGTGGTCACTTGTTAAAACGCAGCTTTGAACATAGGGATAAAAAGTGCAGTAAAAGCGGAGTGAATCCCTCCGTGTTTCATTAAAATAGCCTGCTAGGCGTTAGTTTTACAACAGGGAGGATTATTTCCACATTTTTCACTTTTGTTATTTTCACCAAGGACTTCCAACTGGATGGTCCGGGGCCTACTGGTAGTAACGGCGGAGGTGCTCCGCGTTCCAGGCGCGCGGGACTTTAGATCCGTCGAGTCTCTTTAAGTGATACGTCCCATGGCCCACTTTTTCTTGGACTTCGTAGGGGCCTTCCCAGTTGGGTCCGAGGACTCCTACTCCCGGATCCTGCGTAGCAGGAAATACTCTCCGTAGGACAAGGTCCCCAACTTCGAATGCACGGCTCTGGACTCTCGTGTTAAAGTGTCGGGCTATCTTGCCTTGGTACATTTTTAGTTGGACCTGCGACTGCTCCCGGAGCTCTTCGATCATGTCTAAGGACTACTGGAGGAGGGCATGGTTCCGGGTAGGATCGTAGGTGTCTTGCCTGTGAGAGGGGATCATAGCTTCTACTGGGATGACGGCCTCGCAACCGAAGGTCATGGAATAAGGCGTGTGCCCCGTCGAAGTTCTCTCTGTTGTGCGATAAGCCCAAAGTACTCGCGGAAGTTCTTCCGGCCAGTGAGCCTTGCAGGCTTGGAGTTTTTTCTTCAACGTGGTCTTTAATATTTTGTTTACAGCTTCCACTTGTCCATTAGCCTGGGGTCTGGCGACTGCGGAAAAGCTTTTGATAATTCCATGCGAAGCACAGAAGTTCGTGAAGTGTTCACTGTCAAACTGCTTTCCGTTGTCGGACACAATTTTCCGTGGAAGCCCAAAACGACACACTATATTCCTGATGACAAAATCCAGTGCTTTTTTAGATGTGACCGTGTTCATAGGTTCAGCTTCAGCCCATTTGGTGAAGTAGTCTACCGCGACTATGGCGTACTTCACTCCACCCTTTCCAGTGGGGAGGGAACCTACTAGGTCAATGCCCCAAACGGCGAACGGCCAGGGGCTGGTCATTAGGGTAATTTCCGTAGGCGGCGCTTGCGGAACCTTGGCGTACCTCTGGCACTGCTCACACTTCCTGGCATAATCCACACAATCCTTCTTCATGGTTGGCCAGAAGTATCCTTGTCGAAGGATTTTTTTGGAGAGGCTCAGCCCGGAGGTATGATCACCACAGAAGCCTCCGTGAACCTCATGGATGATGGCGCTGACTTCGGTTCCGGCAACACACCTAAGGAAGGGTATGGACAACCCCCTGCGGTAAAGCTTTCCATCCATAACCACGTATCGGGGAGCTTGATATTGGAGCTTCCTTGCGTCAGCTTTATCAGTGGGGAGCTCTCTGGTGGTGAGAAATCTGAGGATGGGTCCTATCCAGGAGTGGGAATGGTCGATGATGGCATTTATCCTTTGTGTCTCAGTACTGGGGGCTTCTAAGTGCCCGATGGGGACTAGGCCATACTGTTCAATCTCCGGGTCCGTTGCAAGCTTGGCCAGCGTGTCCGCGAATGAGTTCTGGTCCCGGGGGACCTGGCGGATTTGGTAGCCTTTGAAATGCTGCAGTAGGCCGCGGGAGAGAGACACGTAGGCAGCCATTTTTTCGCCTTTCGTCTGGTATTCCCTAGATATTTGGTTTACCACAAGTAGGGAGTCGCTGTATACTTCAATTTTTTGGGCTCCTACTTCTCTGGCCAGTCGTAATCCAGCTAACATGGCTTCGTGTTCTGCCTCGTTGTTGGATGCTGGGAACGCAAAACGGATGGCGCTTTGGAGCTGATGCCCTTGAGGAGATATTAGGATGACCCCTGCTCCAGCTCCTTTTTCATTTGAGGCTCCGTCTACATAGACCTTCCATGTGGGAAGTTCGGGGACAGGATCTTCCGGGAGGTCATTCATTCCCGAGCATTCCACAATAAAGTCCGCGAGAGCTTGACCTTTTATGGAAACACGTGGTTGGTAGTGGACGTCGAACTGGCTCAGTTCCATGGCCCACTTAAGCAATCTGCCAGAAGACTCGGGTTTCTGCAAGACTTGTCGGAGAGGGTGGTTGGTGAGTACTTTGATGGTGTGCGCCTGGAAATATGGCCTTAGCTTCCGCGAAGCAATTAGCAAGCAGAGGGAGAGTTTTTCGATCATTGAATATCTGGACTCGGCGTCCAATAACCTCTTGCTTACGTAATACACAGGGAGCTGGATACGGCCATCTTCCCGGACGAGAGCGGCACTCACTGCGTGCTCAGTCACAGCTAAGTATAAGAACAACGCCTCTCCTTCGACAGGTTTGGACAGAATGGGAGCTCGGGTTAAATGTTCCTTGAGGTGTTGGAAGGCTGCTTCGCATTCGGGGGTCCACTCGAACTTCTTGTTTCCTCGCAACACGTTGAAGAAGGGGATACACTTGTCAGTGGCCTTGGATACGAAGCGGCTGAGAGCAGCTATCCTTCCGGTAACACTCTGGACATCCTTATGCTTCCGGGGGGAAGGCATATCTATGAACGCCTTAATTTTCTCAGGGTTGGCTTCCACTCCGCGGGAGCTGACAATGAAACCGAGGAACTTCCCAGACGAGACCCCGAAAGTACATTTCTTTGGATTCAGTTTCATTCCATACTTTCGGATCACGGCGAAAGCTTCCTCAAGGTCGTCACTGTGGTCCCCGGAGATCTTGGATTTTACCAACATGTCATCCACGTACACCTCCATGTTCCTCCCCAGTTGGTCCTTGAACATCCTGTTTACTAGACGCTGGTACGTCGCCCCAGCATTCTTCAAACCGAAAGGCATGACCACGTAACAGTAGACACCCTTGTCCGTGAGGAAGCTGGTGTGTTCCTGGTCCGCGACATGCATCTTGATCTGGTTGTATCCGGAGTACGCATCCATGAAGGATAAGAGTTCGTACCCGAAAGTAGCGTCTACCATCTGATCGATTCGCGGAAGAGGGAAACAATCTTTCAGGCAGGCTTTGTTTAGGTCCGTGAAATCAATGCACATTCTCCAGGACCCATCGGGTTTCGGGACCAGAACTGGGTTGGCCAACCACACGGGATAGTGTGACTCCTGGAGAAAGCCTATGGACATCAACTTGTCCACTTCGGCTTTAACGGCTTCGGCCCTCACTGGGTCTAACGGCCTCCTCTTTTGGCGAACTGGAGTTGCAGATGGGTCTATGTTGAGTGCGTGGCACGGAACATTAGGATTAATCCCCGTCATATCAGCGTGGCACCACGCCAGGATATCCTGATTATTCTTCACGGTGGCCACGATCTTATCTCGAATGGCCGACGGTAGGTTTTTCCCCACCTGAATGACTTTGGTGGGATCTCCCGGGTTGAGGATCACCTCTTCGATCTCCTCCATCGGCTCTATTGCTTTCTCGATCCCCACTATTGGGTCGAGTTCGTCAAAGTATGCCTCTTGAGCACCCCCAGTTTCTGGTAATTCTTCCGCCAAAGGAATGGCAGCAAACGTCTCCTGGACCGTGTAGACGGATCGGACGGAGACGTTATAACAGCTCCGTGCACTTCGTTGGTCTCCTCGGAGGGTGACTGGAAGTTGAATTTTGCCTAATGGCATGAGTGCATCCCCATTGAACCCTTGAAGCTGGATGGGGCATGGGGTCAGGTCTGTCTCGGTTAATCCGATCGCGTGGAAGGCCGCTTTGAAGAGGATGTTTACGGAGCTTCCGTTATCGACCAAGATCCGTGAGACCTTCTTATTGGCAATCTGGGCTTCCACCACGAGGGGATCGTTGTGGGGGAAGTGCACATGTCGAGCGTCGTCCTCCGTGAAGGTGATGGGAAGGTCCATCATTCGGGGACGTTGAGCAGGTGATTGAACCAAGGCGCACATCTCCCCGGTGTGTTCTAACTCCCTCAAGTACCTCTTCTGGGAGTTGCGGGTGCTTCCGGCAAGGTGCGGTCCTCCAGAAATGGTGGCTACGTGTCCGTCAACGGGTGGCGGAGCAAGGCCGAGTGGATATGGGTTGCCAGGTCCTAGAGCCAACAAGGCAATGGGTGCCTGAGCGGTTGGAGCAGGAAGCGCTGGGAACTGAGACCCGGGAGCTTGGGGGTGACCGGCTCCAGGAGCGCTAGCGGTCCCCCTCTGTCCCGGGGAATATGCAGCTCCGTGAACTACTCCCTGTCCGGGATAGATAATGGGTATCCTCACCCACTGACCGAGGTGTCCCGCTCTTGCCAGGGACTCGATCTCATCCTTCAGCTGAAGGCATCTCGTTCGTGGTGTGCCCCACGTCTCCGTGGAACTCACACCTCTTATTGGAGTCTCGCGGACGCCTTCCTCCGTGAGACACTTTCGGGGGCTTCCTGTAGTTGACCATGTTACAGGTCGCCCGATAGACATTCTCTCGCGAGTCTATCAAACTGGTATACTCCGTGAACTTGGGCTCATAGTCTTTCCGGGGTTTCTTTGAATGGTCTCCCCGGTTGGAGTTTCTTCCGCTTCGTTTGCTCCGCGATTGGCTCAAATTTCGTTCTGGGCCTTCCGCTTGTGGCTGCGGCATGCCAGGAGCGATACTACATCCGGTTTGTACAGCTCCGTACCCAGAGAAATGGGTTTGACTCGGCGTCTGAGCAGACGCGGAAGGCCCATACACACTTGGAGTGAATTGGGCTCCTGGAAGCGTGAGGGCTGGTGCGGGAGCTTGCGAAGCAAAGCTCGGCGCAGTCACGGAAGGCGTTGGAGCTGGGGGAACTCCAAAGGCCTGCTGGTAGGCATCCTCAAGGTTGATAATTACCTGAGCTTTTGACATGAATTCGGACAGCGTTTCTGCCCGTCTCCTTTGCATTTCCCCCCATAGCAGGGAGCCGACAGTAAGGCCCGATTGAAGGGCGATCAGCTTCATATCATCGCTGACCTTGGTCTTTGCAGCAGCTTCCTTCATTATCTGAATGAATGCTTTGAGGTTCTCATGGGGTAGCTGCTTGATGTTGGTTAAGGAACCAACCTCCATGTCGTGGTCGCGGGCAGCAATGAACTGCCTCCTGAATGCGGACTGTAGCTCCTTCCAACTGTGGATTGATCCGGGAGCTAATCTTTTCCACCAATCCTCCGCGGACTTGGTAAGGGTGAGTGAGAAGCACATGCATTTGGCGTCCTCACTGACGTGCGCCACTTGCATCATTTTTTTGTATTTAGCTAGGTGGGTACGCAGGTCTGTCCTCCCCTCATATAATTCTATGTGAGGCATTTTGAAGTTATCCGGGAGGGACGATTCCGCGATCCTCCGAATACATGGTTCCGGGTCTTCCTCCTCAGAGTCTGACAGGGCCCCACTTTGCTTCCGGACCAGCTTGGTCAAGGCAGCAATCTGTTCCTCGAGCCTCTTTGTATCACTCTCCGGGAGGTCACGTCCCCGGAGCTTGTCATTAATATGATTTCGGAGGTCATCTCCGCGAGTCCGGGCCTTTTCTCCTTTGGCCTTTTCATACTTGGCCTCCAACCTTCTTCTTAGGTCCATCGTGGACCAGCTATCTTCGGAGTGCGAGTTCGCAGCCCGACCGTCCTGGTTGACGGAATCACTGGGGCGGTTGTTCCTTCCCCTAGGCCTGGGTGCCTTAGCACCGGGCCCTTTAGGCACAGAGTGCCCCCTTGGGGCTGAAGGTCGTCTGGGCTTAGGAGCGCCAGAGACCTTCAGCGCCCGGGGGGGGGGGGGGGCAGTCGGCCTGGTGATTCACGCCTTTAGGAGGTGCAGGGGCGTCAGTGCGCACAGGCTCCCCAACTTTTTCTTTGCCCTTGTTAGGGGCGGCTTTGGATGGTTCAGCAGCGGCTGGATCCGGCATGGGGGCATCAGCACCACCTAGAACAGAGGCATCCTCGTCCGAGTCGCCTAGATCTCCGAACTTGCTTTGGAGGCGCTCCATCATGCGTTGCATTTTTTCGGAGATGCGTTCCTGCTCAGCAAGCTTGGCCTTAGTGACCACCAGTTCTTCGGCTACTTGGACCAGTTCTGGGTCCTTCTCATAGTAGCAGCCGTCTTTGTAGTAACCGTCTTGGACATACTCTTCTTCGTCTTCTAAGTATGTCGTATCTTCAGTACTGACCCGATCCTGGCGGGATGTCGGGTCTTCACCTTGGTAGTCCAAGGGTTCGTTTTGTACCGCATCTTCCATCATAGTATCGGGGTTGACCCTAGCATTTTTGTCAACCGCGGATTTTCTCGTAGTCACCATCTCTTTAGCACGAAGTGAATACAAAAAACGTACACAGAAAGAGAGCTGACTAACAACTTCCTACAGCTCTCAATGAAAGCACCAAAATGTTTACCGAGTTTTTCGGAAACGAATACAAACAGAATAATAAAAAGATAAGAACTGTAGAAGTGCTGAAATGTAACTAAACAAACAGTGTTTTTACGTGGTTCAGGCGTTAATAAGCCCTAGTCCACGAGTCGATGTTATTATACTTGGAAAGGGATACAGTAAGATGGCTGGTGTACAAGAACTTCACACACTCACAGTGTTTCTCTCGGGTTCTCTTGAAGAAGATGAAGCTAGAGAGATTTTTGTAGAGTTCTCGCTATGTGATCTGTTGGTTGTCCCCCTTATTGTAAAATGAGGGGGTCTTTATAGCTAGGGTTTTGGATTAGGGTTTTTCTCTACGTCCATGAGTCTTATTTACACCAGCCATAAATAGGGGATACAATTACTGTAGTAGCATGGCTACCAGACTCTATGTGGGTATATTTACGTGAAAGTATGGGGAATACACAAAGTCAGCCGTCTTTTCCAAGTTGTCAGCGGAACAGTAGGCGAAAAGGTACCCTTAGGCGTGCTGGGATGTGTGCGGCTTTTACCTGTCGGGCGTGTCAGGCGGGATCCTGTGCCAGGTGGATATCATTCCAAATATGCCTCCTCCATGACTCGACCGCTTGGTTTTGTTCTGTGCGAGGCACGGAACTGTTTCCGCGAAGACCACTTGAAGAGCTTCTCCTGGAAGGGGCTTCCCCGAAGGATACCCCTTCGGGAGTCCGGGAGAGTTGACAAGTTTCCGTGTCGTGTTTGCTTGGAAGAGTAATCCGGACACTAAACGGGAGAGGCGAAGCCTTTCTGTCCATCCGCGAGCTCTGGTCACCTACCGTGAAAGACATTGGTAATTCTGCTTCCCCGAGGATATCAATCTAAACGCTATCCGGAAATCTGGATAACAACCGGATTTCAAATCTGATCCTTATACCACAATAAATTCATATCTGACACTGTTTAATCCTTAGCTAATCTAGCTAAGAATTTCCACTCAATCCTTCCTATCCGTGGTTCACTTAATTGTTTTCCGTTTGATCCTTTCCAAAATGATAATCTCACGCATAAAACTGGCCACCTGGCCCACCCGAAACTCTACTCTAGTTCTGGTCAGATCCTTTAACCAACCTGTTGCATAAGCAATCACTTCTCCCTATCACTGAGGTATCATAACCACTTACAAATTGATTCTGATCTGCAAGAAGACTTAGAACTCTTTCACAAAGTACATATAATATCCTGCCTATCCAAGGAAACTCTTGCCTACCAAGGCACTCCTTGACCTTGGCAAATCTCCGGAAGAAATACATCACAATACCATCGTCCAAGACGATCACAAATCCCATTCAAATAATCCTTTGAATGCTCTGTCCATCTAATTCATCAAGACACTCAACATTAATCAAACTCTCAAACATAACTCAACACTCCCAATGCCCTTATCTTATATAAAAACAATCTTCTATATAACTTTCTCCCTGACCTCTAGCTGGTAATAACCAGATCAAAGATCCACCTTGTAGTATGCCATCTTACTCAATAACTGAACCTTTCATTCTTACAACTCTGCTGAGCCGTTCAAAACAGTGCCCTAGTCCTGAATCCATTCCTGGCACCAATCCAATCACCATTCTATCCTTTTTATGCAAACACAACCCTGACCGATCCCCTGGAAACCCATCCAGAAACTCACAGACTAATCCAGTTGTCATGTTCCCACTGGCACAATCTAAGTGGTATCCACCACACTAGCTAAGAGTTCTATCCATCCCCCTACAATAGATCCTTGGATCTAAATACATATGTCATCAACATACAAAATCCATGCACATTGCCAAATGTCACAAGGCTTTCCACTCTCAAGCCCAAGAGTTACTATCCTTTTCTTTCCATTTAACATTACCCCATAATTACTTAACCAATCCATATCCTGAATCATACCAAAGCCAGTAATAACCAGCTTTATCAAAATCACTGATGAGTCCTTTTTATCATAACCCTACTTATCTCTTAAATCACCAATACAATATTACATTCCCATCACAACATAACCATGTGATCTGCATATCATCTTTATGCTTCTCTATACGCAACAAACAAAGAAACAACATAGCACCAAAGCCAGTCAGCACAATACCAAATCAGAACTAAAATGCTGACCTGCCATCCCTGAGAAACTAGTCTCAGTCTCAATCTCTGACTGTATCGGAACAAACACTCGAGCTGGAGTCAAGCTGTCCATCCCCTTTTGCTCATCCTTTCTTAGCATTGGGCAATTCTTCTTACGATGCCCAAACATTCTACATAAGAAACATGCCCTTGCTTGGCATTCTCCCATATGATGCCTCTTGCACCGAGCGCATTCTGGGTAAGTCTTTCAGCTTTCATTATTGCTTGCTCCAATAAGTGGAGGTACCACTACCTGAGCTTCGTGCTCTCTAGCACTCTTCTTCTCATTTCTTATGCTCTCAACAGCAAGAGCCTTCCCTACCACCTGAGCATAGGTAGAGATTTCATGCACTGGGGCAACTCTAATACCATGAGCTACTCTGGGATTCAATCCCTGAATAAACCTTTCTTCCCCAGCTACATCTGTGGGTACCATGTCAAAAGAAAACTTGGCCAACCCATCAAATCTGTTAACATACTCAATTACTGTTGCATTTCCCTGAACAAGATTAAGAAACTCATTCATCTTAGAAGCCTTGGATGCATCACAATAATACTTCTCATTAAGTAGCTGCCTAAATTCTTTCCAATCCATCATAGCTGTGTCTCATGTTTGGGATACTACCTCCCACCATGTCTGGGCATCATCCCGTAATACATATGTAGCACAAATCACTCTATCGTGACTTACCAGCCTTCAAGAATGGAACTGATCATGCCCATCCATTGCTCAGCTCTAAATGGATCTAGGCCTCCCTCGAAGATTGGAGGGTAATACTCTTGGAATCTTCCACAGAGAAATTCCTATTTGCTCTCAACCCTAGGCTGAGCCAAAACTGGTTCCACTCCTAGCAAAACAAAGGAAGAGGTGTTCCCCAACAGATTTTGATGTTGCTTCAAACACCTAATCACTTCCTCTTGCCTTTGCAATCTCAATTGCAAATCTGTAAACATCTGCTGAAAATTCATAGGAGCAGATGAAGAACTAAAACCCTGGCTGTAACTCCCAGCCTCAGTATAACCACCACCAAGCCTCATTATCTACCTTGGATACATACCTGCTGATTGAATCTTCAGTCAATATCTTGACCCATTAATCATGATGAGCATATCAAGAGCTTTCACCACGGGAGAAATCTTACCATACCACATTCACAAATCCCTGCAGTGCTATAAACATGCCCATGGCTCTAATTCCAGCATGAAAATATCACACCATGCCTCCAATTCCAGCATGAAAATATCACAATTATATATTCATAGAGCAAGTAATCATATGATCACATTCATATATATATATATATTCATGGAGCATGTAATCATATAGTCAAGAGCCAGGCTCTATCAGAATCTCATGCTCCTTAATACAATGTGTAGGTAAAGCATTTACATTCTATTTAAGTAGTTAAGCGCATAACTATAGAAATAGTTACCATTCCCTTAGTGAAGCTATCTTCAGTGACGAGTGTACATGCCTAGCTTGTCTTCAGGAACCCATAAACCTTGGCTCACTCTAATACCAAGTTGTAACGCCCTAAACTCCAGGGACCGCTACGGTGTGCAATTTTAACAGTGCTAAACTTGCTAATCGAGTCATTTGGCCATAATCGTGTAACTAAGTATGATTAGCGGTTTAGGGATTAAAAAATTTGGTTATGATATAGAGTTTCACTAAAACGTTTACTGTATACTTTGGGATCCCAAAAATATAATTTAAAGGTTGATTACAAGAAAATATTTACAACCATCCCATCTAAGCGACAAAACAGGGTTTAACCCAAGTTCCTCTTTCAACCCTCGGCCATGGCAGTCGAGCAGCAGCATATGTACACGTCATCACCTAAGCTCTCCAACTCAAGGATGGTCCAACTTTCTTTTTCCTTTACCTGCACCACATAGCACCCGTGAGTCGAAGCCCAGCAAGAAAACTCAATATGCTCATGAATAGTAATAACATGTCATCAAATCATAAAGTGCATGCCTAGCAATAACAGCCTTAATCACGCATGCAAATAAGTTCAGACAATGATGGGTATCCAGGATAAGGAATCTTGCCCTCCAGAATGGATGACTATCAAGTCAATCCTAATCAGATAAGTGATTGATAAGCAAGTCACCAATGCAAATCAATCAAGTGACCATAGAGTCACTACTGTGGGTACCGCTCCCTTAGCCATGTGACGAAACAGTCACCTAGGCCTTTGGCCCTGGCCCTGAGTAACTAGTCATAGACTAGACAAGCGCTTATAATTTTCATCGAACTTAGGGTCGGTCCAGCATTAGTGCTCCATATGAGTCATTCAATGCAGATGGTCATCAAACTTAGGGTCGGTCCAACATTAATGCTCCATATGAGTCATTCAATGCCGATGTCAATTAGATATAATCTTTTATTGGCTCTGCGTTCATGACGCTTATGCCGCCGCTGACTCTTAGGTCCGTAATGCAGGAGCAGTGCTCAGTACCATTGTTGAACTTGACTAGTAAGTCACAGCTTCACACACGGATCTGACACCATTGCCGATTTTGACTAGTAAGTCAGTGCCACGTACAAGTAAGCAATTCTACCGGGCATATATCATATGTCAAATATCCAAATATAGGGCATTTAGCATGCTTACTTAACACTTGCTAGCATAATTAGGATCATGCACAAACACAGAGACTCAAGCTCTGATCAATCTCATATTTAACATTCATGGTATGCCCTAACCACATGTTTCTCAAGCATCACATTTAAACACTCGACATGACTCAATAATAACCATGCATGTCATATACGGGGTGCCGTTTTCTTACCTCTGGTCCAAGCACAGGTTACCAATAAACAAGCCACAAGCACGATCTTGATTCCAAGCCCCTAGTGATAACCTAGTCACAACCATAATATAAAACCTCATCAAAATGAGTAAATAAATACTTCCAAATCCAACCCAAGCCTCCGGGACATCAAATCCCACTCAACACGATAGTAGGATCGATCCCAGGCCCTTAGAATTAAGTTCCCATGACAAAAACACAATTCTGGAAAAATTTTCCCTTAAGGGCCGCGACCCTCCATGCACCATGCCGCGGCCTGCCCCCCTGGCAGAGCCCTCCTCCTTCTTCAGCAAGCTTGGGCCGCGACACCCTAGAACAGGGTCGCGGACCAACCTCGAACCAACCATTTTTCCTCGTTTTCTCCTTTTTAAAACCTTCCAAAAACCTATCCAAACATCTCCAAACTCAAAAATCAAAGTTCCCAAACATCCCCATGATCCAAAACCAACAAAACCCAAGCTTCAATTCAACCAAAAACTCACCAAAACACAATGTCCAATTCAATCTTAAAAACTTAGAACTTAAAACTTGGATTACCTCCGATTGAGTTGTTTCCCAACTAAATCCTCTGGCTAATAAGCTTCTAATCTTCCCTAGTATCGCTATGCCTCGATCCTCGCTTGAATCTGAGTCATAAAACTCAAGTTTCCTTCGAAAATGCGATCAGGAGAAAAAAATGGAACTTAGAGGGAGAGAGAGCGTACTGAACGGTCCTTTTATTTCTTAAAAGGTTACTTCAAGATTAAGTAGCCTCAAACAAATCCTAACGCCCGGGGTCCCGAAAACGTCCCTGGGGCAAAATAGTCAAAACCTCCAGAATTTCCCCCCTGATCTTATGTACTCCCAATTTATCATCAAATATTTCTTCCCATTACCCAATAACCTGGTAATGCACTAAATACCCCTTGACTCACTCCGAGTCAAGAATAAATCCCGTTATGACTTTCCCACTAGCTTACCTCATAGGATCGTCTCGTGCTGAGTAACCGTAGCATAACCAAATAATATAAAGCACCACACACATATCACATATATGCCAAATATGCCCGAAATGACCAAAATATGAAAATCACCCAATTAATTAGAAATGGGTTCACATGCATCTTTAATACACCTAAACATGAATATTATCATTTAATCACATAATAAATCAATTATGGCCCTCTCGGACTCCTAATCAAGGTCCTAAACCTTATTAGGAATTACCAAATGTACCAAAAATATCCCATTTTGATTTGTGCAGAAAGTCTTCGTGCCCTTGTTTGTGGAGAGAGAAACAATAATTAATTCAAAACAAACTTTTACTATAAGGTTAGAAAATATATTTAGTATAAATCATGCTTTTATTTTCAAAATAAAATAACATAAAATATTTACTCCTATCTCAAAAAAAAATATTTTATTCAAATCAATGAGTGTGTATGAGACTTACAAAATTTTTCAACAGTATTTCTTAAGCATTTGTGTGTGATTGTGAAAGCAGAGATCATTGCCCTGCATGGAAATTTTAGCCTTTTTCAGGGACATTGCCCTATGTGGCAATTTTTTAGCCTTTTTCTCAAAGTGTACCCAAATTAGACGCTTTCACACTACATTGAAGGCAGCCTTTATCAGTGGTAGAGTATATTCTACATAATTTTTGTTACATAGTTCCAACTTACTCAAAGATAGAAATTACACAACAGTGTAGCTAGCTCTATTCTAAGATGGAGCCTGAAAATACTTTTCAAGGATCAAATGCTCATACACTAAACACAAATTGATTTGGAAGAATATTAATTGGAGGGAATGTTTATTTTGATTTTATTTTTTATTTTTTAAAAATGTGCATGATATATATTAACTATAAATTCTAACCTGAAGAAAAAATATACTTTGACAAAATAATTGAGACTTTTTCGGAGGACAAGGACAAGAAGAAATTACGCAACTTGTTCTAGCACAGGAATATGGTACAATAGAAACAAGAATTAATTAGGACACACCCCAAAGGATTTCCTAAGGGAATCAAACCTGACTGTATCAAGTGCTTTTGTAAAAATATCTGCAATTTGTTTGTCCCTCTCAATATATTCTAAGATCAAAGTTTTATTTTCAACAAGTTCCCTGATAAATGATGACGAATGTCAATGTGTATAGTGCGAGAGTGTTGAACAATATTTTTTGAGATATTAATTGCATTAGTGTTATCACAAAAAATACTCAAGGTTTTAAGATCAAACCCATAATCTCTCATCATTTGTTTCATCCATAATAATTGAGTACAACAGCTTCCTGCAGCTATGTACTCAGCCTCAGCAGTTGACAAGGAGATTTAATTTTATTTCTTGCTATGCCAAGAAACTAGATTGTTTCCCAGTTAGAAACATCCACCACTTGTACTTTTTCTGTCATCTGCATTGCCTGCCCAGTCAGCATCACTACAACAAACAAGGTTAGAGTTTGTTTCCTTTGAGCACCAAATTCCATACTCCTGAGTGCCATTTACATAGCGAATGATTCTCTTTACAGATGTCATATGGGATTCCATAGGATCCCCTTGATACCGAGCACATACCTCAACACTGTAGCTAATGTCAGGATGACTGGCTGTGAGATACAGAAGACTTCCAATCATGCTTCTGTACAATGTTGGATCTACTTTTACATCATTTTCATCCTTGGTCAGTTTGACTGTGGTTCCCATTGGTGTTTTGGCATGTTTAGCAGACTCCATCCCAAATTTCTTGATAAGATTTTTTGCATACTTACTTTGAGAGATGAAGGTTCCATCTTCTGCCTATTTGACTTGCAATCCTAGAAAATAATTTAACTCACCTACCATGCTCATTTCAAACTCATCCGTCATTTGTTTGACAAATTCCTGCACTAAGGTGTTAGAAGTAGAGCCAAAAATAATATCATCAACATAGATTTGTGCAATAACAATATCATAATCAACATTTTTTATGAAAAGAGTTTTATCGACTCCTCCTCTTTTATAACCATTCAAAACAAGAAATTGAGTCAATCTTTCATACCAAGCTCTAGGAGCCTGTTTTAAACCGTAGAGAGCCTTTTTAAGTTAGAAAACATGATCAGGATTATGTGGATCTTCAAAACCTTTTGGTTGTTCAAAAAATGCTTCTTCATTCAAAATTCCATTTAAAAAGTCAGATTTAACATCCATTTGGAATAATTTGAAACCAACAATACAAGCAACAACCAATAGCAATCTTATTGACTCAAGTCTTGCGACAGGGGCAAAAGTTTCATCGAAGTCAACTCATTCAATTTGAGTATACCCCTGGGCAACTAGTCTAGCTTTATTTCTTATTATTGTACCAAATTTATCAGTTTTATTTTTGAAGATTCATTTGGTACCAATAACATTGGTATGATTTGGTCTAGGAACCAAAGTACATACCTCATTTCTTGTGAATTGTTCTAATTCCTCTTGCATTGCTTTTATCCATGACTCATCATTCAAAGCTTCTTTCACATTTTTTGGCTCAAAGCTAGATGTAAAGTAATCAAATTGAACCAAATTCACATACCTTTTTCTTGTCACCATACTTTCATCAATATCACCAAGGATGAGATCTGAAGGGTGATTCTTTTTAATTCTGGCATAAGGTTCTCTCTGTATTGAATCTGTGATGATTTCTGGCCCTTCCTTTGTTCGTCGTTCAGATGATGTTGGAATAATTCAGCTTCTGTTGCAACTTTTTCTGTATAAGAAGGCACAACATCACCTACTGTCACAGTAGGAGATTCTGTCTGAGAGGTTTCGGTAATGAACCTATCAATTTCGTCTTCATTGGAATATTAAGAAAAATCTTTTAAATCATCAACAACAACATTGGATGATTCCATAACAGTTTGAGTTCTCATGTTATAAACACGATAAGCTCTACTATTCATAGAATATCCGAGAAATACTCCTATATCACTCTTTGAATCAAATTTTCCGATATTCTCACAATCTCTAAGAATATAGCATATACACCCAAAAACATGAAAATAACTTACATTGGGTATTTTACCTTTCCAGATTTCGTAAAGAGTTTTGCAGGGACCTGGGCGAAGAAACACTCAATTGATTGTATAGCAAGCAGTGAATATTGCCTCTGCCCAAAATTGTTTGGAGAGTTTCTTACTGTTTAGCATTACTCTGGCAATTTCCTGCAAGGTTCTATTTTTTCTCTCAACAACCCCATTTTTTTTTCAGGAGTTTTGGGAGCTAAGAACTCATGAGAAATACCTAGAGATTTACAAAAATCATCATAAACAGTATTCTCAAATTCCTTACCATGATCACTTCTGATTCTCACAATCTTACCTATATTGCAATCCTTTTCAACTCTTAATTTTATGCAAATATTTTTAAAGGCATCAAAAGTGTCTGATTTTCCCCTTAAAAAGTCAATCCAAGTAAAACGAGAAAAATTATCAACACACACAAAGATGTACCTTTTTCCATTAATACTTTCAACTTGAATAAGACCCATAAGATCCATATGCAAAAGTTTAAGATCTTTTGAAGTACTAATTCCTGTAACACTTGTGTGGGAGTTTTTTAATTGTTTCCCCCAACTGACATGATTCACATTTACCTGCAGATTCTTTAACCAATTTGGGTAACCCACGAACTAACCCGGCACTTGCAATCTTTTTCAAACTTTTGAAATTTATATGACCTAGTTTTTCATGCCATAAGTCAGTGGTATTACCTATAGCCGAATGACATGTGAGAGTTGGTGAAAGTGTATAACAATTATCAATAGATCTATATCCTTTCAATACACTCATACCATTTTGATCAATAACATTGCATTCATCACGAGAAAAATTTACTTTGAAGCCTTGATCACAAATTTGACTTACACTAATTAGATTAGCCTTAAGGCCTTCAACAAGCAAACCATTTCTCAATGTTGGTAATCCGTCAAGACTTAGAGTACCTTTTCCAACAATATTACCTGACATACCATCACCAAAAGTTACAGAACCACATTTCAAATATTTGAAATTTGTGAATATATTTGCATCACCTGTCATAAGTCTAGAACATCCACTATCAAAATACCAAGAGTTAGATGCACGAGATTTATGACAAGTAAAAGCAGCAAGATAATTTGTTCTTGTTTTTACAATCCAAACACTTTTTGACGGTTTTTTCACAACCTGTTTTGTTTTACTATAATGATTGAATAATTGTTTTTGAAAAATTCATCATAGTAAAACATCTGGGCTGGATGTCCCCTTCCATTCCACAAAAATGACAAATTGGAATGAACCGATCTGTTTTATTTCTTTTGAGAAACTTGGTCTGTTTAACAGATGTGGAAACAGATTGTACTTTTGTAGCATCACCTGTCTGAGATGTACCTGCAGAGATGTTAGTGGTTGACCGAGAATGAATGTCAGATTTCACAAAAATGGTTTTGCCTTTCGATTTAAAACCATCAGATCCAAATCTAGAAAAATTACCAACTTTTTGTCCTGCACCAATAACATCATCCAAGATCCTAGAATTTGGATTAAGCATTTTAACACCTTTTACCATGTGATTGATTTCATTTGATAATATGTTAATTTCACAATCTTTGGCAATAACTTTTGTTATATTATTTTATAAAATAATGTAATATTATATTATATTATAATATAATGTTTTAGATTAAATAAGTGTGACAAAGAGTGTCATATATTGTAACATATAATAGAGAGTTGCAATATTTAGATATATGAGATATATCCAAATAATGTAACATATTTGGTGTTACAAATTTGTAACTTCAAAACATTACCCTTTATTGTGTAAATTTGGTGTTACACAATATTGAGATGAATTTCATAAAGCCATATGTGAAATGGCTGTTAGAAATATGATTTTAACCCCAATAATGTGTTTTGGGGGTTACAAAATCATTTGGGAGGGTTTGGAACCGTTTGGAAAAACAACACATTTTTAAGTGCTGAAAATGGCCAGTGGCCGCGGCCTGTGGGACAGAGAGTAGTGGCCGCGGCCACCAAAGTCTCTGGTCGCGGCCACAGGCCAAAACTGACCATTTTTTTTTTCAGTTTTTTCAATTTCGTTGAACGGTTCAAAAAACCCAAATAACTTCCAAATCTCATTTTTAATTCCATATTAATCCAATTAAACATTGGTAACAACCATGGGGGTTGGTGGAATTTGAAATTCAAAGGGTGTCTCTAAACTCTATAAATAGGAGCCTATAGCTCACTTGAAAGACACAACATTTCTATCCATTAGAGCACTTGGCTAGAAACACCTTGAGGCTTGATAATTCCATAAAGCATTTCCAAAATCTGAGAGAGATCCCTTAGTGCTTGAGTTAGGGGGAAATAAGCTTTTGGACAAAGGTTTCAAACCTTGTTCAAGTTGGTGATCCCCAACACTCTTCACTTTGGTTGTGTGAGTGAGAGTATCTTATTATTTTGTTCTTGTTCTTATTTTCTTCTATTGTTTTTCTTCTTATCATTCTTGTTATATTTACTTGTATCTTTGCTTAAGAGTTGTAATCTCATCTACATCTTTCTTTCTACTACCTCAAGTTTATTTGTATCTTTTTGTCAAAAGTTGTATTTTCTATTTCAATCCTCTTGTTCTTCTTTCTATATATTTATTTGTACTTTCAGTCATTGAGTTGTAACCTTATTTAATTAATCTATATTTATTTGTAATATATTGCCTAGAGTTGTAATATTCTTACCTATTTCCATTGAGGCAATCTATTTTTTCATAACATTCAAAAGCTTATCCCTTTGTTTATTTCAATGGAAGGTGAGACCATCAAGATAATGAATCAAGACCTAGTGAGGTTGGATAGGTTTGATAGATCCAATTTCACTAGGTGGCAAGACAAGGTGAGATTCCTCTTGACCACTCTCAAAATCGCCTACATTCTAGAATCCACTCTAGAACCTGTCCCAACGCCATCTGACAAGGACACTCCCGAGGAGGTGGAGAAAAGAAGGAAGAGGGAGGAGGACAATCTCCTTTGTAGGGGTCATATCCTCAATGCCCTATCTGATAGGCTCTATGACCTCTACACCGAGACCAAATCAGCCAAGGAGATATGGGATGCACTTGAGAAAAAGTTCAAGGCGGAAGAGGAAGGTACCAAAAAGTTTTTGATATCTCAATACTTTGAATTCAAATTTTTTGGTGATAAACCTATTCTTCCTCAAATTCTTGAATTATAAATAATTGTTAACAAACTAAATTTTTTAAAGATTGAGCTTCCCGATGCCTTTCAAGTTGGTGCTATAGTGGCTAAATTACCACCAACTTGGAAGAGCTATAGGAAAAGAATCATTCATAAAAATGAGGATTACTCTTTGGAGAAAATCCAAAAGCATATTCGAATAGAAGAGGAATCAGTATGTAGAGATAAACTTGTGGAGGGGTCTAATGGAGAGACTTCCAAAGCAAATGCGGTGTCACAACCAAAACATCCCAAAAACAATGGGAAAAAGGGTAACGAGAAACCTTTGGGTCCAAAAACCAACCCAAACAAGTTTAAGGGCGAGAAAGCTCCTTGCTTTGTGTGTGGGAAAAAGGGTCACTATGATAGAGAGTGTAGGCATTATTAAAAACCAACAAGGACCTAAGGTGAACGCAGCTCAAGAGGAAAACATAGTTGCTACCCTTAGTGAGGTGAATGCAGTCCAAGGCAAGGTGAAAGGGTGGTGGTATGATACATGTGCCACCGTCCATGTCACCTATGACAAATCATTGTTCAAGACCTTTGAAGAGTCAAAGGGCAACCATGAGATTCAAATGGGCAATGAGGGCAAATCCAAGGTACTTGGCAAATGTACCATCGAAGTCTTTTTCACATCCGGCAAGAAAGTTACATTAGTGAATGTACTATATGTTCCCGAAATGAGTAGAAACTTGGTAAGTGGTGATTTGCTTGGCAAGCCCGGCATTAAAGCCGTTTTTGAGTCTGGTAAACTTATACTTACCAAATCAAATGTATTTTTGGGAAAATGGTACTCTTGTGAGGGTATGGTTAAATTGTGCACCAATGATGTAACTTTCAATGTTATCAATAAAAATGTTAATTCTGCCTATATTATTGAGTATGATTCTTTATTTTTGTGGCATCTTAGACTATCGCATATAGGTTTTTCAACCATGAAAAGAGTAGTTAAATGTGGTATGATTGCATGCAATATTAAAACAATGGTAAATGTGAAACATGTGTTAAGGAAAAAATGATTAAGAAACCATTTCCTAGTGTAGAAAGATCATCTAATTTACTAGATTTAATCCATAGTGATCTTTGTGAATTAAATGGTGTTTTAACTAGAGGTGGTAAAATGTATTTTCTTACTTTTATAGATGATTTTAGTAGATATACCTATGTGTTTCTATTAAAGCATAAAGATGAAACTTTTGATGCTTTTAAATTGTATAAATTAGAAGTTGAAAATCAACTAAATAAAAAGATTAATGTGCTAAGAAGTGTTGCCGAAAGGAAAAGTAGGACTTATCTAGAGATGATAAATTCTATGTTGCTGTTTTCTAAGTTGAACTTCAACTTATGGGGAGAAGCGCTTTTAACCGCTTGTCACATTCTTAATCGAATACCGATGAAGAAAAAATGAGATATCTCCATATGAGTTATGGAAAGGAAGAAAACCCAACATAGGGTACTTCAAAGTGTGGGGGTGTCTTGCATATTGCAAGAAAAACAAACCTAATAGAGCAAAGTTAGGTTCAAGAGCCATAAAGTGTGCTTTTGTTGGTTATGCCAGCAATAGTAAAGCTTATAGGCTATTAGACTTAGAGTCTAATATTGTGATTGAATCTAGAGAAGTTGAATTTTTTGAGAATATGTTATGTGACAACAATTCTCAAGCTTCAACATCTCTAAAGGAGAATTTGTTATATGAGAACAATTCTCAAGCTTCTACATCCAAAGTTGATTCTCAAGAGGAGAATTCTCAAAAGGATGTAAAGCAACCCTTTGAACCTAGAAGAAGTCAAAGGCTAAAAAATCATAAGAGTCTAGTAGTGGATGAGATAGATTCTCAACGAATTTCATTCTACATGGTAAAAGGAAATAGAGAGGAAGTTATTAGGAAAATTCCTATTATACTTCTCGTTGAGGATGATCCTAAGACTTATAGAGAAGCTATGCAATCGAGAGATAGTGCATTTTGGAAAGAAGCCATCAATGATGAGATGGATTCCATTCATTCCAATAACACTTGGGAATTGGTAGACCTCCCACTGGGGTCTAAGCCAATTGGTTGTAAGTGAGTATTTAGGAGAAAATACCACATTGACGACACTATCCAAACCTTTAAAGCTAGATTAGTAGCTAAAGGGTTTAGGCAAAAAGAGGGTATCGATTATTTCGATACCTATGCGCCTGTTGCAAGAACAACTTATATAAGAATTTTGTTCACTTTAGCTTCTATACACAACTTGTATGTTCATCAAATGGATGTCAAAATGACATTCCTTAATGGTGACCTCAATGAGGAGGTCTATATGGAACAACCCGAAGTTTTTGTCCTACCAAAATATGAACATAAAGTATGTAGACTTGTAAAATCCTTATATGGATTGAAACAAGCTCCTAAGCAGTGGCATGAGAAATTTGATCAAGCCATAATGTCTAATGGGTTTAGACATAACAATGGACAAGTGTTTGTATTCCAAAACTTGTAAGGGATATGTGATCATTGTTTGCTTATATGTGGATGACATGCTTATTCTAAGTAATAGCATGAAAGGGATAGAAGAAACGAAGAGGTTTCTATCATCAACCTTCAAGATGAAAGATCTTGGAGAAGTTGACACCATACTTGGTATTAAAGTAAAGAAACATAGTGGGGGGTTTTGCGTTAGGGCAAGCCCACTATGTTGAGAAAGTATTGAACAAATTTAACTATCTCAAGGTTAAAGATGCCAATACTCCATTCGATCATAGTGTAAAACTAGAGAAGAATGAAGAAAGAGCGGTGGCTTAATTGGAGTACGCTAGTGCTATAGGGAGTCTAATGTATGTTGCCCAATGTACTAGACCTGATATAGCATTTGCGGTAAGTAAACTTAGTAGGTTTACAAGTAATCAAATTGTGGATCACTGGAAGGAAATTGGAAGAGTCCTAGGTTATCTCAAGAAAAACAAAGGACTAAGCCTTCACTACTCCAAATTTCCTTTAATTTTAGAAGGATATACAGATGCAAGTTGGATATCCAATCTTGGGGACGACTTGTCCACAACTGGTTGGGTATTTACACTTGGTGGAGGTGCAATTTCTTGGGGTTCCAAGAAACAAACCTGTATATCTCATTCCACTATGGAAGCAGATTTCATAGCTCTAGCTGCTACCGACAAAGAGGCCGAATGGTTAATGGATCTGTTGATAGAGATTCCCCTAATCAAAGAGAATGTATCTACTATATCGATACGTTGTGATAGCCAAGCGACATTGGCTAGAGCATACAGAGGAGTGTATAATGGGTAGTCTAGATATATTAGTCTAAGACATGGATATGTAAGAGAATTGATTCAAAGAGGAGTCATCTCAATATCCTATGTGAGAAGAAGTGAAAATATGGCGGATCCTTTCACTAAGCCACTAACGAGGGATTTAGTTGTTGAATCATCTCGAGGGATGGGACTTAAACTCCCTAAAGAGATTCACGATTGATGGTAACCTATCTTAACACTAGTTATTCAACTAGTGTTAGGTTCAATAGGTAACAACAAGTCAATCAAGTGAATATTAGTTGTACTCAAAACAAGTACCATCTGAGATATTGAGTACTTGTGTGTTACCAAGTTGAGGGTTAAAACCGAAAGGTTTTTTAATAGAATTCAGCCTTGTGAAGACAAGTATTTTTGGTAACAAAATACTGCAAGAATTCCACCTATATGGGCCTAGGGGTGGTGCCGCCTCTCATGAGAATTGGGAGTATTTCAAGAACATCCATGAATGGAAAGTGCACATGGCCATTAACGGTGAAAAGCGAGACATATAGGTCTCAAGTGAACATCGCAAAGATGTGTGTGTTATCACCGACTTGTTATCATGAAAAGATGGTTCAATGCCTAGTGCAACCAAATTTTCGAAAAATTTTGTGATAATTTCACTATAGTAAAGTTCAAGTTGAAAAACACTTTGCTTTATGCACTAATGCAATGACTCCTATATGAGAGAGTTCTTATTTAATCAAGTGGGGGATATGTTATATTTTAAAATATAATGATTGATTAAATAAGTGTTACAATAGATAACTATTTAATCTAGTGGGGGAATGTTATATTATTTTATAATATAATGTAATATTATATTATATTATAATATAATGTTTTAGATTAAATAAGTGTGACAAAGAGTGTCACATATTGTAACATATAATAGAGAGTTACAATATTTAGATATATGAGATATATCCAAATAATGTAACATATTTGGTGTTACAAATTTGTAACTTCCAAATATTACCCTTTATTGTGTAAATTTGGTGTTACACAATATTGAGATGAACTTCATAAAGCCATATGTGAAATGGTTGTTAGAGATATGATTTTAACCGCAATAATGTGTTTTGGGGGTTAAAAAATCATTTGGGAGGGTTTGGAACCGTTTGGAAAAACAACACATTTTTAAGTGCTGAAAATGGTCAGTGGCCGTGGCCTGTGGGACAAAGAGTAGTGGCTGTGGCCACAGGCCAAAACTGACCATTTTTTTTTTCTTCAGTTTTTTCAATCTTTGTTGAACGGCTCAAAAAACCCAAATAACTCCCAAATCTCATTTTTAATTCCATATTAATCCAATTAAACATTGGTAACAACCATGGAGGTTGGTGGAATTTGAAATTCAAAGGGTATCTGTAAAGCCCCGAATCCTCCGATGTTGTTTAATGGTGGGATTAATAGGCCGGGAGGGCCATACTTGCTTAATTATGCCATTAATTGTTATTATGCATGTATATGTGAATTATATTATAATATGATGTTAAATGCATGCATGTGGGTCCACATTTTAATTACAAGGGTGTGATGGTAATTTGGCCCATTGAGGGTATAATTGTATATTTGTATGCATGTTGATGATATATGTTGAGACCACATTATAATGTGGGTTTGTTCGAGCTATTCGGCATGAGACGATCTTGGAATATTGATTAGCGGTCTAGTCACAATAGGTTTAAGTTCGGGGCTCGAGATGAGTCTCGGGGTGATTTTAAGGATTAGAACGTTGCCGGGAATTAAAAGGTAACGGGATATGAATTATTGGTGTTTGAGATTATGGAGAATAGCGGGAATTGGAGAGCGTTAATTATGATTAACGAGATAGGTGGAAAATACCAATTTTGCCCTTGGGAGCCTTTAGAAACCTTGAATTGACCTAGGGGTATAATGGTCATTTCACCCCTAGGATAGATATATACCATTTTTGAACTGAGAAAGAGGTAGACAAACTGAGCAACTTGGAGAGCCTTCCCGTACCATCCTTTCCTTCATTTTCCTTTGAGATTTTTGAGCTATTCTTGAGGATTCAAGCTTGGGAAGTAAGCCTTGGGAGTTTGGGAGAGTGTTCCTCCATTGAAGAGCATCATAAGCTGAGCTTTGGGTAAGTTTATAACCATTGAAATCCCTGGTTTGCCCTATTTTAGTTCTGTTTTGCAGTTGTGATTTCTAGGTTGAATACTTGGTTTTGTTGGGAGTTTTGGCTAGGGTTCTTATGGTTGTGATGTTTGGGGTATGTTAGGATGGTTTTTGGGTTCATTTGGTATGGGAGAAGCTTCAATCTATGCTCTGTTTTCTCTTCTTTCTACAGCCTTCAATGGCTTACATCTATCCTAGGGGTAAAAAGACCAAAATACCCCTAGGTCTAATAAGGGTTTCTAAAGGCTCCCAAGGGCAAAAATGGTATTTCCCACCTATCTCATTAATCATAATTAACGCTCTCCAATTCCCACTATTCTCGATATTCTCAAACACCAATAATTCATATCCCGTTACCCTTTAATTCCCGGCAACGCTCTAATCATTAAAATCACCCCGAGACTCACCCCGAGCCTCGATCTTAAACCTGTTATGACTAGAACGTTAATCAATATCCCAAGATCGTCTCATGCCGAATAGCTTGAACAAACCCACATTATAATGTGGTCTCAATAATAGGTCACTGACATGCATACAAATATACAATTACGCCCTCAACGGGCCAAATTACCAAAACACCCCTGTAATGAAATGTGGACCCACATGCATGCATTTATCATCATATTATAATATAATTCACATAAACACGCATATAATCATTTAATGGCATAATTAAACAGTTATGGCCCTCCCGGCCTACTAATCCATCCATTAAACCACATTAGGGATTCCGGGGCATTACACATACTCTTCTGCGGTGATGAGGTTTACTGAGTGCCGGAGGGCACGATATCTTTTCACTCTCTCCTCCGTATGCTTCTGACACTTTGTTTTTCTTTCATCTTCTAGAGAGGGTTCTACAGTTCCATGTATCATCGAGACTTATTTTAATGTCTCTTGTGAGCTTGAAGAATTTACGGCTGTTGGGGTGGATGCAACCGATGTTATTGTAGTGAATACAATGATTACTGGTTGCGCAAAAGTAGTGGTGGCATATCCCTTGATGTATTGATTCAGTTAAACATTGCTCATTAGGGCTTAAATATAGTTTTAGAGATTATGACATTCAGAAATCGTATGTTTGTGATCTTTATGAAAAATGCAGAACCAATTTTTGTCCCGACGCTCAGGCGGAGTGATAATTTTATAAGGATCTCGCCATATTGGACGATCTTTATTTTCTTCATATATGAATTCTTGTGGAACGGTGAACTCGTACATAGTAAACAGTGAGGTGTCATTATGAGTTCTTGGCCTCTTATTTCCCATTTGAGCAGTGTTATCGCTGCTTTTTCATTTGTCTCTTTTGGCTGGCGGTGGAGGATTATATGGCGGAGGTTTTGAAATGAGTGCCAACTTCTTTTGTGCGCATTCTTACCCTTCAAAAACCCTGAAAGCACCTTCTGCACGGAGCTATATCTCTGTCATGTCATATGGGGGAATTAAAGTTAGGTTCTTATGTAAAACGCCCATTCTAAGTTCTTACTTAGTTATCTTCTTACAAAGCTTTGAGTTTTCCGACCTAACATCGTTGAAAAGTTCTCACCGTCAATAGTTTGGCGTTGTTTGTGGGAAGGACGGCTATCAAGCCGTTGTTCTTCCATCAATTTTGACAAGAAAAAATACAAGGGCGATCAAAATGCCTACGGGAATCTCATAATGTTCAGATCCACCTTGACAGAGGCCAACTAAAAGCCTCTAGAAGAGATCCTCCGCCACTTGAGAATGGAGGCATGCCAGAGGAACATTCAACCCCTGGAGAAGAGAAGGAGGCATCACTCCCAGCAATCCAACCTAGGGGAGGTCATCGTGAACCATCTATGACCCGGGTGGGTGGCCTAATTATGCACCCTCCTCCTCAACCACCGATTGCACCAC
Organism: Humulus lupulus; assembly: GCF_963169125.1. Taxonomy (NCBI): domain Eukaryota; kingdom Viridiplantae; phylum Streptophyta; class Magnoliopsida; order Rosales; family Cannabaceae; genus Humulus; species Humulus lupulus. The sequence continues at coordinate 89,634,145 of NC_084793.1, read as the reverse complement.
GCTCCGACCATCGGGATCTATGCCCCTCTTTGCACAAGCTTGACAATAGTTTGCGGGTGCACTCCGTTAGTCCCAGCTCAAGAACTCTCCTTTACAAGAATGAGATACGCGAGTTGCGCATAAAAAATCAAAGGCAGGAAGCCACAATAGAGAACATGTAAGAGGTGTTGAATGACCTGCTCCAAGGAAGGTCAAGCATGCCCCTTCACCAGCATAGGAGAAAAGCATGCACAAGGGAAAACCACAATACTCGTGGACGATGACAAAATGCAACTCTACGCTTGTTGTACCCCTCGCCCAGAACGTGAGGAAGATTGTACACCAGTGGCAAAACCTGGCGCGAACCCCACCTACGAGAAGTGCGAATCCAAGACTACGCCCACAAGAGCTTCACCTGACTTGAGGGAGAAATTTAACTCGAGAGGGTTGGAGGTAAAAACCATACCCCCTGCAGCTCCCCCGGGGGACACAACAAAATCAAGGGTTCAGTCTGAGAACCCGCAAGACTCCTTAAGCAAAAAAAGGAGGGAACTAGACATTGAAACGGAAAGTTCTCGAGGCAAGATTATCACTACACCTAGGGGGCACAAAGATGATGAAGAATTTGACCATCAGTCGCCCTTCACAAGGGAGATCCAGGTTGAGCAACTCCCCACTTGCTTCCAAGAGCCTCGCATGACTCCGTACGAGGGTACTACGGATCCAAAGTATCACTTAGACTCCTTGAATAACTTGACGAGGTTAAGGGAGGTCAACAACAGAGCAAAGTGCCATTGGGTTGTCATTACATTTAAAGGAGTTGCGTACAAGTGGTTCAAGAGGTTAAGGCCAGGAACAATCAAGTCGTGGCAGCAATTCTCTGGCGAATTTCTTCAGCAACACCATCCAGTCTGTGATTATGTTATGCCAATTACCAACCTCGCTAACATAAAACAAGGCGAGAATGAAATTCTAAAGAGCTATATCCATAGGTTCAATATGGAAGCAAGAAAGCTGGGAAGTTCAACTAAATCAGAACTCAAGATGGCTATTACAGCCAGAGTTCTTCCAGGAAGCAAGTTTTGGGGTAGCATGCTCAAGAGAGAGGTTACAAACTTAGATGACTTCTTCGAAAGAGCACAGTAGTATATATGTGTAGGAGAAGGCCATAAGAACTTGCATGTTGAGGGAAGCAAACCTTCCTCCAATCACCCTTCCACCAATACATTTGAAGATTCTGTATAAAAGAGAACGTCATGATAGAGGAGTCGCTGATCAAGTTGAAAATTGGAAGAGGACTACAAAAAGGCTTCAAACAAGAAGCTAGTAGGATTCATCAAATCATCGTAATCGGCCCTCATAAAGATCCAGATAAGTCGCCTAGCTGATTCCAGAGATCTGGAATTGTCAAAGCATATCGATGAGAGCGAAAAACAAAGTAATTGGCAAGAAAGATCCGACAAAACCACTTAGGAGGTATTAGATCCGACCTCAACAGGCATCCAGCCTTGTGCAGAATATGTGTCTAGCCTCACGAGCGTCAACAGGCACCTAGCCATGTGCAAAATAGGTGCCTAGCCTCGCGAGCCTCAACGGGCATCCTGCCTTGTGCAAATTAGGTGTCCAACCTCATGAACCTCAACAGGCACCCAACCATGTGAAAAATAGGCGCCTAGCCTTACGAGCCTCAATAGGAACCTAGCCATGTGCAAAGTAGGTGCTTAGCCTCACGAGCCTCAATAGATGCTTGGCCAAGTGCGAAACAGACGTCTAGCCTTGTGACAATATATATATAAAACTACTTATAATACATATATGCGAGAGCGGTGAACCTTATGAGACAACATTTGAATCTATAAGGACTATCAACACTTATAGAATCTAAAAAAGTCAAAAGGTCCCTCAAAAGTGACCTCTTCACGAACAAACCCATCCTGCAAAGGGACCATGGTGTAGAAGATGAAAGAGGAGCCCAAAGAGATCCCCATGTCTAGATCGACTGAGTCGCCTTACCAAGGGAACAAGGCCTTGAAAATAGGTGTTCGCAAGGTTTCATAAAGACCATCTCCCTATAAGGAACTCGACCTGAGGGGAGATCACCTCAAAAACCAAAAAAGGTCTCAAAGAAGACGCTTGCAAAAATAGTAATATGCTTAATGACGAGTAGGACGCTTCTCGCAAAAAATAAAACGCATGCATAAAAATATATAAAAGGATAGCGAGAGCCCAAAGGGAAACATATCCATACAAGTAGTCAAGGTGCACCAACAAACAAGAATCGCACGAAGTAGAGAGGTCCCAAAGGGAACCCTTTCAAAATAAAGGGGTGCTAGTAAAAAGCTCGCGCGCATAAAGGCACGTGATAATGCTCTGTCACAAGATAAGCATAAGACGTAGCGGGAGTTGTTAAAAGTTCATCATGAAGAAAACACAAAATCCAGAAAAACCTCTTAGGTAAAATAAGTCAAGAAACATTACAACCAAATCAAAGTAAAAATAAAGAAGCTGCCCACACATGGGACCAAAAGATGGGGCAGGAGAAAACTTCATGGTTTCTCTTCGCGATCACTCCACTCGGCAAACTTAGCAACCTCGCGGTCACCGAATGAGGAGAAGTCGGGGCCAAGATTCTGTTCCATATAAGAACTATAGCTTTCACTCTTTTCTTACTCTTAGATGGAGATGAAGTCTACTCTACAACCGCTCCTATCTTGTGTATGGCCTCAACAGGCTGTTTCTCAAGTCCTCGAATCTTGGAAATAAGCCAATCATTCTCCGCCCCGGCCAAAGGTAGATGTTTTGTCTACATCACTTATACATCAAGGGTATCAATCGATGGGCAAGTACTGATAGACTTCCTGGTCTAGTTGACCCGTTGGTAAAAAAGAAGAAAGAATGGATAAAGCACTCTTCACTTTGAAATCTAACAAGCGCTAGATATGTGTAAAGCACCCAGGGTAATAGCTTAAGAGCACGACCCAACAAAAAACCTTGTCCGAGCGACCCTTCTTTGGCTCTTCGGGTAGAGTACCTCAAGCTTCTTCTTGTGGCCCGACATTTGTACAACAATGACACCATTAGGGTCTATATAATAGAATGATTGGCGTTAATTAAGCTTCAAAGGAGTCCTAAGGATCGCCACTCATGAAATATGTTTTTCCATATCTTGTAAATGGAGAAAAGCAATTGCACCATGAATGTTAAAAAGATGGAACAAAAGAGAGAGAGAGAGAGAGAGAGAGAGAGAGAGAGAGAAAGAAAGAGAAGAGTCTATAAGAATTCCTAAAGGCCTCCCTATAGATTGGGGGGCAAGTGTGGATGCCAAAAATCCACCGGAAAATAGGTCCGGTCCCTTATTGAAGTAAACGGCTAAAGGGCGCTGAAGGTGTCAAGTATGTGATAGAGGCAGATGGTTATTACGTGCCACCAAGAGGCCACGCATTTGTGAGGTTCCAGGCCTCATGAAGTCATTCCATGCCAATGGGAGGCAAGAATTTGTAACTGGTAAAAGATCCACATCACGTGTCTAAGGTCCCTTGAAGGTCCAAAGCAATAACATCTAAAGCCCTGTAAGGTCCACTCTGTTGATGAGTGAGGCCCTAGAGGCCCACTCGTATTGCAAGAATATCACACAAGGCATCAAGCGCCTCGCGCGCACCAATCACCTTGCACGTCCCTGGAGCCTCGCACACACCACGCATGTAATGCCCTGGTTTCCCCAAGACCGTTATGGTGAACGTTGAACCGTGAATTTAACTTGCTAATCGAGTTCTTTGGTTAAAATGTGCTTCTAGGTGTTATTAATAGGTTAAGGTGAAAAACCAATCAAAAGGGAAGGAAATATTTTATTTAAAACATAAAACTGTTCATGGGCCCATAAAAACATTTCCAAGTTGTTTACAATCCAGAATGGTCATTACAGTTTCAAATTTACAACCCGCCGACCTAAGCGACAAAAATAGGGTAAACCGCCTAGTTCCTCAGAGAACTCCTTGGCCGTGGTGGTCAAGCGGCCGCATATGTACATGTTGACGGTAAGAACTCGTCAACGATTGATGGTTAGAAAACTTCAATCTCTATACTGTAAGAAGCTATGAATTAGATAGAAAGAACTCTAAACAACAGGAGAAAACTCAGGCAAGCATGAGAACCAGAAGCATATATTTCATAAGTCTCCTTTTTACATTCAGTTTTTCCAACCCCTTAGCCTGAGGGGTTGGAGCCTATTTATAGGGGAGGCTCTATTGGCCCAGGATACAAACAAGTCCCAGACCACTAGGACGTACATAGGTACTCTGATAAAGTAGTGGCTCAGGGCGTAGTGGTGTCTACCCTGATGGTGTCAGAGTCGTGGCCTTGGACATAGTACTGTCGGCTCTGGCGCATGGTCGGGGGTGTCCAAGTGGTCTCACCACTCTTCGTACAGGTCCGTACCGCCACTACTCCTCAGACGCAGATCATAGGGCCGTGCCTTTGTTCTCTCCATAACTGTACACCCCGTGTCAGCGCACGTGTTCCGTACTCGGTGGTCCTCATCAATTCCCGTTCAATGCTCCATGTTCGTTTGGCATATCAACAAGATTCCCCTAAGTGATCTCATGCCTGTGCCAAGGAGGCTTCATCCTATGCATGTCCTGAGAAGTCAAGGTGCCAAGGGTCAGGGCCGGCTTATGCGGATCACATAGACACGAGGCTAGCAGCAAGAGCGCCGAGGCAAGGCTACACCCTCGCATAGCGAGGGTACCTCGCGTAGCGAGGCTGGTCTTTTTCCCTCCGGTATGGGCATGGCTCGGGCGTCGCAACAAGGTAGCACCCTCGCATGGCGAGGGTCCCTCGCATGGCGAGGGTCCCTCGCATGGCGAGGGTCCCTCGCATGGCGAGGGTCCCTCGCATGGCGAGGGTCCCTCGCATGGCGAGGGTCCCTCGCATGGCGAGGGTCCCTCGCATGGCGAGGGTCCCTCGCATGGCGAGGGTCCCTCGCATGGCGAGGGTCCCTCGCATGGCGAGGGTCCCTCGCATGGCGAGGGTCCCTCGCATGGCGAGGGTCCCTCGCATGGCGAGGGTCCCTCGCATGGCGAGGGTCCCTCGCATGGCGAGGGTCCCTCGCATGGCGAGGGTCCCTCGCATGGCGAGGGTCCCTCGCATGGCGAGGGTCCCTCGCATGGCGAGGGTCCCTCGCATGGCGAGGGTCCCTCGCATGGCGAGGGTCCCTCGCATGGCGAGGGTCCCTCGCATGGCGAGGGTCCCTCGCATGGCGAGGGTCCCTCGCATGGCGAGGGTCCCTCGCATAGCGAGGCTGCCTCTTCTCCTTCCGGGTGCAATGTCACGAGGCTAGGAGCACGGATGCCAAAACAAAGCCCTCACCCTCGCATAGCGAGGCTGACATCCTTCCTCCGAATGTAGGCGAGGCTTGTAGCCTAATGGAACGGGGCGCACGCGGAAGACCAGTTGGGGACCCTCGCATAGCGAGGGTGAAGTTCAGATGGGCAAGTGGATGAGGGCCCTCGCCTAGTGAGGGTGTCTTTCTTATCCCAACTTCCTCACCATCATGCGACGCCCTTTTAGGATGTCTCGTAGTATAGAGCTTCACCCGTGAATAGAATTCACAAGGAGAAATTTCCACATTTACACTTCCCCCCGAGTCTATAAGTACACTTTTAAGTGTGTTTGTAGACTCTTTCTATTTCTCTTGCCTGACATGTACGGCCAACCTTGGGGGACTTAGCCTTGGAAAGTTTCACAACGTCGCTCGAAGAAATACGAAGTGAGGCTTGGAGTTGTGTTTCTTTATAGTATCCAAAGAAACACAACAACCACCTAACACTTGAGGGATCCATGAAAATTCCTAAGATTGCATAAGGACCAATCATCCTCAATCGCAGATCCCGAGGTTACCCATACTCTTGATCTCCTCCTTTCATAGCGAGATAGATCCAATTGCTAGGGAGCATTGACTTTCCCTATGAATACCCCCAAGGCTTGAAGCCACTTCTTCTTTTTTTTTTTTTTTATCGAACTTAAGGGGCTCTGGTAAGTCCCTCTTATTATTGCTGTTCGTGAATTACATATTTTTCTCTGATCTGATGGCGATAATCTTTCTGGTGCACCTTGATTATACTTGTAAGGACACGTTAACCCGTTGGGCTGTTGAGATCCTTTTATATTCTTTGCGCGCGCTTTTTATTATTTTCTTTTTGCGAGAAGCGTCCCTCTCGTCATTAGGCATAGTACTATTTTAGCAAGCGTCTTCTTTGAGACCCTTTTTGCAAGCGTCTTCTTTGAGACCCTTTTTACAAGCGTCTACTTTGAGACCCTTTTTGCGAGCGTCTACGTTGAGACCCTTTTTGCAAGCGTCTACTTTGAGACCCTTTTTGCGAACGTCTACGTTGAGACCCTTTTTGCAAGCGTCTACTTTGAGACCCTTTTTGCAATTTTTTTTTTTTTTTAGGTGATCTGCCCTCATGTCGAGACTTATATGGCTAGGTGGTCCTCGTCCAATTTTAAACTTTGCCAGCGACCCTTCTAGCATGACGTCCCCTTCTATATTGACTCTTCAGAAGTATTAGCAATAGGGTGACTGGAGGAAGGTTCGCTTTCCTCAACATGCGAGTCGTTATGGCCCTCTTCCACACGTATGCACTTGTGTGCTCTATTCGACCCCTCATTGGCTGGGGACTTTACATGAGACTCGTTGTTTCCTGCCTTTAAGTTTGCATGGCCATCCTCCACGCGAATATACTTTTGCGCCCTCTCATAGAAGTCACCTAGGTCAGTGACTTCCCTCTTAAGCATGTTATCCCACAATTTGCTTCCCGGACGCACTCCGGCTGTGATGGCCATTTTTAATTCCCTGCGGGTCAAGCTCCCCACTTTGGCTGCCTCCATGTTAAACCTGTGGATGTAACCCTTCAGACTTTCATTTTCTCCTTGTTTTACATTGGCGAGGCTGGTGCCTGGCATTGTATAATCACGCACAGCGTGATGCTGCTGGAGAAATTCGTTTGAAAATTGTTGCCAAGACCTGACGGACCCCGGTCGAAGTCTCTTAAACCATTTGTATGCGGGCCCTTTCAACGTGACTGCGAAACAGTGGCATCTAGCCCCGCTACTTATCCCCCTCAGCTTCATTAAGTCATTGAATGCGTCTAGATGGTACTTGGGGTCGGTGCTTCCTTCATATGGGGTCATATGAGGCTCCTTGAAGTCGGTTGGGAGTCGAATGGCTTGGATCTCTTTGGTGAAAGGCGATTCATAGTCGAACTCTTCCTCAAGGCTCTGCCCTCCAGACACGGTGACAATCTTACTCCGCAGGCTCTTCATCTCCGTATCGAGGTCTTGCCTCCTCTTCTTCAGGGTGTCCCTCAACATGGATGGGTTGACATCTTCCTTTCCTTTGCCGTCCCGGGGGACAGTAGGAGGGGTAGTTCTCTTATTCGCCCTCTTCTTGTTGAGCTCCTCTCGTAGGTCTGAGGGCGTCCTCTTTGAGGTGACCTCGACGTCATTGCGAGGGCCACCATTGTTCCCTTGCTTTGGCTCCTGGGGTGGCCTCGATGGTCTAGGATGCTCTTGTGGCTTTTCCCTGGGGGTGTTACTGGTGGAGTGTCTGGTTCTTCCGTCGTCTACTGGGACAGTGGTTTCCCGACCCTTCTCTTTCCTCTTGGGCAGAGTCACGTTCGACTTACCTTGCAAGAGGCCATTTAGCACCTCCTGCATGTTCTCCATGGTGGTCTCCAGTCTTTGGTTTTTACGGTGCAGCTCACGAATCTCCTCTTCATAGAAACAAGATTTAGAACTCGAGCTCACGGAATGGACCCGGGGTTGTTTGCCATGTCTACACGTAGAGGGGCCCGGATCCTGCCGGCTGGAGTTCAGTACCTTCGGTGGTTTGGGAGGAGGGAACTCGTTGGCGTTCCCAGGTGGTGCAGTAGTTGTCCCTGGAGGATTCTCACCGGGCGAGATGGCCGGAGACGAGGCCTCCTTGTCATTCTGGTGAACCTCAGGGTCCCTTGGGGGGGTCTACGTCTCGGGGTGGAGGTGGATCCTTCATGGAGGCCTTCAGCTGGACTCCGGTAAGGTGGACCTCCACCTCTCGAGGCTCGTTGAGACGCTTCGAACGTCTAGGCATTTTTCCTTGCCGGAAGTAATGGCAGAACAGTAGCTTGGTGCTTACGTTCCCACAGACGGCGCCAAACTGTTGACGGTAAGAACTCGTCAACGATTGATGGTTAGAAAACTTCAATCTCTATACTGTAAGAAGCTATGAATTAGATAGAAAGAACTCTAAACAACAGGAGAAAACTCAGGCAAGCATGAGAACCAGAAGCATATATTTCATAAGTCTCCTTTTTACATTCAGTTTTTCCAACCCCTTAGCCTGAGGGGTTGGAGCCTATTTATAGGGGAGGCTCTATTGGCCCAGGATACAAACAAGTCCCAGACCACTAGGACGTACATAGGTACTCTGATAAAGTAGTGGCTCAGGGCGTAGTGGTGTCTACCCTGATGGTGTCAGAGTCGTGGCCTTGGACATAGTACTGTCGGCTCTGGCGCATGGTCGGGGGTGTCCAAGTGGTCTCACCACTCTTCGTACAGGTCCGTACCGCCACTACTCCTCAGACGCAGATCATAGGGCCGTGCCTTTGTTCTCTCCATAACTGTACACCCCGTGTCAGCGCACGTGTTCCGTACTCGGTGGTCCTCATCAATTCCCGTTCAATGCTCCATGTTCGTTTGGCATATCAACAAGATTCCCCTAAGTGATCTCATGCCTGTGCCAAGGAGGCTTCATCCTATGCATGTCCTGAGAAGTCAAGGGGCCAAGGGTCAGGGCCGGCTTATGCGGATCACATAGACACGAGGCTAGCAGCAAGAGCGCCGAGGCAAGGCTACACCCTCGCATAGCGAGGGTACCTCGCATAGCGAGGCTGGTCTTTTTCCCTCCGGTATGGGCATGGCTCGGGCGTCGCAACAAGGTAGCACCCTCGCATGGTGAGGGTCCCTCGCATAGCGAGGCTGCCTCTTCTCCTTCCGGGTGCAATGTCGCGAGGCTAGGAGCACGGATGCCAAAACAAAGCCCTCACCCTCGCATTGCGAGGCTGACATCCTTCCTCCGAGTGTAGGCGAGGCTTGTAGCCTAATGGAACGGGGCGCACGTGGAAGACCAGTTGGGGACCCTCGCATAGCGAGGGTGAAGTTCAGATGGGCAAGTGGATGAGGGCCCTCGCCTAGTGAGGGTGTCTTTCTTATCCCAACTTCCTCACCATCATGCGACGCCCTTTTAGGATGTCTCGTAGTATAGAGCTTCACCCGTGAATAGAATTCACAAGGAGAAATTTCCACATTTACAGTACACATCACCACCTAAGCTCTCCACTCAAGGTTGGGTGAGCTTTTCTTCCCCTTTACCTACACCACATAGCACCCATGAGCCAAATCCCAACAAGAAAACTCAATACTGCATGTATATAATATCAAATAGTGATCATGATAATCATACAGAGCTTATAGCCCTGAACAAATGAGTGATTTAACACTTGAGGTTCTGTTAATCATACTAAGGCTTATAGCCTTAATCAGATGAGTGACTGATGAGTAAGTCACTAGCTTAAACAGATGAGTGACTGATGAGTAAGTCACTATAGGGCTCGACACCCATAGCCATGTGACAATTCAGTCACTTGGATCTTCTGGCCCTGGCTCCAATCAAATAAGTGACTGATGGGTAAGTCACTCAGGCTCAACACCCATAGCCATGTGACTAAACCGTCACTTGGGCTCTCTGGCCCTGGCTCTAAGTGACTAGCCTTTGGCTAGACAAGAGCTTTTTAATATTCTTCGAGCTTGAGGTCGGTCAGACATTAAGGCTCATTTTAGTCATTTAATGCATATGTCAATTAGATCTAATCTTTGTAGGCTTGCATTAAACATGTTAAAATAGTCCTTGACTTATGAGTCAATGCCATGTGACCAGCGCTCAGTACTACTGCCGAACTTGACTAATGAGTCACAACTTCACAGTTAATACTGACACCATTTCCAAACTTGACTAATGAGTCAGTGCCATTCACAAGTAAGCAAGATTTGTTAAGCAGTTACAACTTGACTAATGAGTCACAACTTCACAGTTAATATGCCGAACTTCACAAACATGCCAAACTTGACTAATGAGTCAAAACTTCACAGTTAATACTGACACCATTGCCAAACCTGACTAATGAGTCAGTGCCATTCACAAGTAAGCACGATTTGTTAAGCATTTGATATGCAATCAATGTCCACATTTAATCATTCAACATGCCTCATGAATAACCATGCATGTCACATATGGGGTTTAGTTTTCTTACCTCTGGTTCGAGCGAGAATTAATAAAAGAATGACCCTTAAGAATGATCTGTCTTCTAGTTCCTTGGCGGTCAACTAGTCATAACCAATTGGAATCCATTAATAAAGTAAATCAATAAAAGTTCACAATCTAAACTCTCACTCCCGGGACCAATCCCACACTCTCGTGACTCTCAATCCACTCTAATGGGGTAAAGAAACCAACCCCCGAGCCTTAAAAACCACCCCGAGCCCTAAAAATGAGACTTTCTGAAGTTGGCCTAGTGCTAGGGCGCTGTCCCAAGGCAGAAGGGCCCAAATCCCTGCCCTGCATAGCGTTGGGGCGCCAACTTCAAACCAGAAAATTTTCTAGTTTTCCCTCCTTGCGATTTCCCTTGAAACCAACCCTCCAAACCAATCCCAAACATTACCAAAACATCCAATTCAACCCCTTAACTTCATCTACATCACACCCTCATCAAAACCCAAGAAACCAAACTAAAAAAGTTCCACTAATTCCCAACTATCCACATCAAAATCTATAAGCTGAAAACTATAAGAAAAAAAAAGCAAAGCTTAAAGTTAATGGATGATTTCTTACCTCAAGCTGGTTTTGAGTCCTCTTCAATGGATGAACTAAGATCCTAAGCCCAAAACTTTAATTTCCTAGCTTATTTCTTCAAGTTGGCTTCAAAAATTCCAAAGGAAGAAAGGAGAAAGTTGATGAACGTATGAAGAAGGAGAACTATGTTTTGGTTTTAGTTTTCTACAGGTTACTAGAGTCATATATATCCTAGGGGTGAAATGTCTATTTTGCCCCTTGGTCAATAAAATGTTTCTAAAGACTCCCAAGGGTAAAATCATCCTCTTCCACTTATTTCATTAATCATAATTAACGCTCTCCAATTCCCGCTATTCTCGATATTCTCAAATACCAAAAATTCACATCCTATTACCCTTTAAATCCCAACAACGTTATAATCATTAAAACATCCCGAGACTCACCCCGAGCCTCGAACTTAATCCCGTTATGACTAAACTTAATATTCAAAGAACGTCTCATGCCGAATAGCTCGAACAAATCCACATTATAATGTGGCCTCAACAATAAATCACCAACATGAATACAAATATACAATTACGCCCTCAACGAGCCAAATTACCAAAATATGCCTGTAATGAAATGTGGACTCACATGCATGCATTTAATATCATATTATAATATAATTCACATAAACATGCATGTAATAGTTTAATGGCATAATAAAGCAATTATGGCCCTCTCGGCCTACTAATCAAACCATTAAACTGCATTAGGGATATCAGGGCATTACAACTATCCCCTCCTTACAGAAATTTCATCCTCGAAACTTACCTGAACAGCTTGGGATACTGATTCTACATGTCCGACTCCAGCTCCCAGGTCACTTCCTCAACCTTGTTGTTCCTCCACAATACCTTAACCAAAGGTATCGTCTTGTTCCTGAGGACCTTGTCATTTCTGTCAAGTATCTGGACTGGCTGTTCTTCAAAGGAAAGATCTGCCTTAAGCTCCAGATATTCGTACCTCAAAACATGAGTCACATCAGACATATACCTCCGAAGAGCTGAAAGGTGAAACACGTTATGCACGGCCGACAATGCCGGTGGTAAGTCCAACCTGTAAGCTTCCTGACCAATCCTCTCCAGGATCTCAAATGGACCTACAAATCTAGGGCTCAGCTTGCCCTTCTTCCCAAACCTCCTCACCCCTTTCCATGGTGAGACTCTGAGAAAGACATAGTCTTTTACCTGGAACTCCACGTTCCTGCACTTGGGATCTGCATAACTCTTTTGTCTACTTTGAGAAGTGAGCATCCGAGCTCTAATCTTCTCAATGGCCTCTCTGGTCCTCTGAACTGCCTCAGGACCCAAGTATCTCCTTTCATCTGTCTTTTCCCAATGAATGGGAGATCTGCACTTCCTACCATACAGTTTCTCATAAGGTGCAGCCCCAATGGTAGACTGATAACTGTTGTTGTAGGAAAGCTCTATCAAAGGTAGATACTTACTTCAGGATCCACCAGAGTCCAACACACATGCTCGTAGCATGTCTTCCAATATCTGGATCGTCCTCTCAGATTGTCCATCTGCCTGAGGTTAATAAGTAGTATTGAACTTCAAATGTGTTCCCCCATGGCCTTTTGTAAACTCCCCCAGAACTTGGAAGTAAAAGTAGGGTCACGATCTGACACGATTAACCTCGGCGCTCCATGGAGGCGCACGATGTCTCTTACATAGAGATCTGCATACTAGTCAACTGTATATGTAGTCCTCACTGGCAAGAAGTGAGCTGAATTAGTATAGCGATCCACTATAACCCAAATAGAATCATGTTGACCAACTGTCCTGGGTAATCACACCACAAAATCCATCGTGATGTCCTGCCATTTCCACTTTGGGATATCCAGAGGCTGCAATAACCCTGCTGGCCTCTGATGCTCAGCCTTGACCTGTTGACATGTCAAGCACTTAGCCACATATTCAACTACATCCCTCTTCATCCCAGGCCACCAATACATCGATCTCACATCCTGATACATCTTCATGGTGCCTATATGCAAAGAGAAAGGAATAGTGTGAGATTCATCCAGAATCTCTCGCCTCAAAGCAGTGTCTAATGGAACACATATCTGACCCTTGTATCTCAACAAGCCCATTTCAGACACTGAATAATCTCTAGATGCTCCAGCCAAAACATCCTCCCAGATCTTGATCAGCTGAGGATCACTCAACTAACCCTCCTTGATTCTCTCCAACAGTGTAGACTGTAGCGTCATAATGGCCAACTGGCCCACCAACAACTCTATACCAGCTCTGGTCATATCATTTGCTAACTCTCTGGCTATCAGTCTCGCACCATAAATCTGTCTCGGACCCTTCTGGCTTAAAGCATCAGCTACCACGTTGGCCTTTCCTGGATGATGCAGAATCTCACAGTCATAATCTTTTACTAACTCTAGCCAACGCCTTTCTCTCATATTCAAATCTTTTTGCGTGAAGAAGTATCTCAGGCTCTTGTGGTCTATATAGATCTCACATTTCTCCCCATAAAGGTAATGCCTCCATACATTTAAAGCAAAATCCACACCCGCTAACTCCAAATCATGAGTGGGATATCTCTTTTTATACTCTTTCAGCTAGCGTGAGGCATAAGCAATCACCTTGCCTGACTGCATCAGAACACGGCCCAAACCCTGATGAGAAGCATCACAATAAATCATAAACTTCTCCTGATCTGTTGGAAGACTCAAAAATGGAGTTGTAATCAATCTCTTCTTTAGTTCCAGGAAGCTATTCTCACACCTGTCTGACCACACAAATTTCTGATTCTTGCGTGTCAGCTCAGTCAATGTAGTAGCAATCGTTGAGAACCCTTCCACGAACCGCCTGTAATAACCTACCAATCCAAGGAAACTTCTAACCTCAGAAGAATTCTTTGGCCTTGGCCAATCTCTAACTGTCTCGATCTTTGCTGGATCTACCTTAATCCATTCCTTACTGACAATATGCCCAAGAAAAGATACCTGAGACAACCAGAACTCACATTCTTGAACTTTGCAAACAGTCTATGCTCCCTTAGTCTCTGTAGAACTAACCTCAGATGTTGCTCATGTTCTGACTCTGACTGAGAATAAATCTAAATATCATCGAAGAAGAGGATCACTAATTGGTCCAGATAATCCTTGAACACTCTGTTCATCAGATCCATAAAAGCAGCATGGGCATTAGTCAATCTAAAGGACATGACTAAGAATTCATAATGCCCATACCTAGTACGAAAAGCAGTCTTCAGTATGTATCCTTCCTTAACCCTTAACTGATGATAACTAGAACGAAGATCTATCTTTGAAAATACCTTTTTGCCTTGCAACTGATCAAACAGATCATCTATCCTTGGCAAAGGATACTTGTTCTTAATTGTTAACTTATTCAGTTCTCTGTAATCAATGCACATCCTTAGAGAACAATATTTCTTTTTCACAAATAGAACTGGCGCTCCCCAAGGTGAGAAACTAGGTATGATAAAACCCAAGTCTAACAGTTCTTGCAATTGTACCTTCAATTCTTTCAACTCAGCTGGGGCCATTCTGTAAGGTGCTCTAGACACTGGCTCTGTTCCTGGTGCCAGTTCTATCACAAACTCAATTTCTCTGTGTGGTGGAAACCCTGGCAAATCTTCTGGAAACACATCCAGGAATTCACAAACAAGTCTGGTATCTTTTGGTCTCACTAGCATGACTTGAGTGGTGTCAGCCACACTAGCTAAGAATCCAATGCAACCTCCTTGTAATAGATATCTAACCCTCAATACAGAAATCATAGGTATGCGGGGTCCATACACAATACCAACAAACACAAAAGGATCCTCACTTTCAGGCTCAAAGGAGACCATCTTCCTTCTGCAATCAATGGTTGCCCCATACTTTGCTAACCAATCCATATCAAGAATCATGTCGAAGTCAGTCATAACTAGCTCTATGAAATCCACTGACAACTCTCTGCCCTCCACTGTCACTGGCAAAGATCTGACCCATCTCCTAGATACCACTAACTGTCCAGTGGGTAACAAGGTTCCAAACCCCACAACATAAAAATCACAAGGTCTACACAGTCTATCAATAATTCTACTAGAAACAAAAGAATGTGTAGCACCAGAATCAATCAAAATAGTGTAAGGGGTTCCAGCACTAAAAAGCTGAAATGTAACTACTGAGGGAGAAGCCTCAGCTTCTGCTTGTGTCAATGCGAACACTCGAGTTGGGGCCGAGCTGGGTTCTTCGTTTCTTGCCTTAGGGCAGTGTTTCTTGAAATGGCCCACTGCTCCACACAAAAAGTAAGCCTTTGCCCTACATTCTCCCAAATGATGCCTCTTGCATTTAGGGCATTCAGGACGAGTCTTCCAGGCTTCATTACCACCTTGACGACCCATTGAAATACCACGTGGTCACCTGTCAGGACCTGGAACTGGGAAGGTGTCAGGAACCTTCCTTTTCTGCTCAATGGGGCCTCCACCCCTACTAGAACCCACAAAAGGAGAACATGCTCTCCTAAACTCTTTTCTGGCTGCATTCTCTTGCCAGATCTTTTTCTCTGCACTCTCAGCTGTGAGTGCCTTCTCGACCACCTGTGCATAAGTAGTAACCCCAACCACAGTGGTAATGCGAACATCTCAGGCTAGTCTAGGTTGTAGCCCCTGGAGAAATCTCTCCCTCCAGGTCCCATCAGTGGGCACCAGCTCCATGGAAAACTTTGCCAATCGATCAAACTTCAGGGCATACTCAGTCACTGACAAACTTCCCTGAAGTAACCTGATGAATTCTTAAGCATTTGTTGCCCTGATGGCATCATTATAGTATTTTACATTGAACAGAGTCTGAAACTCTTCCCAACTCAGGGCATTAACATTTTTGGTCTGGGATATAACTTCCCACCAAATTCGGGCATCTTCCCAAAACATATAAGTGGCACAAGCCACCCTTTCATTACTAGTCACCCTCATGAAGTCTAGGATGGTGGTAATCATGCTCATCCACTGCTCAGCTTTAGCAGAATCTACACTGCCCTAAAAAACTAGAGGTTGTTGCTTCCTGATCCTTTCATAGAGAGGCTCCCATTTATTTCTAACCTCAGGCAGCAGCCCAGCTACTGGCACCAATATAGGAGGTGCCTCAGATACACTGGCTGCTGCAGGAACCTGTTGTTGTCTCAGGAGGCAGAGTTCTTCTCCCTGCCTCTCTATTGTAGCCTGCAACTCATTAAACAACTGTTGCCAATTCTCAAGTGCTGGCTGTGGAATCTGTCCTTGGTCATTCTCCTGACCTTGATTGTTATTATCCTGGCCTTGATCACCCTGGCCAGCTAAGGAATCTGTCTGTCCTGGATTCATTCTTATCAACTTGAACCTTGCTGAAATAGTCATTACGGCCAGTCAGATAGTAATAACTAAACCTCTTGCCGCCTCACGGTCCAAGAACAAACAGATAATTATCATATTCCACAGTTATACAAGTATACAGATGGATACATGATTACAGCATTTAGCACTTAACATGTATCAAATAATAATTCACAATGAACAATACTAATGAGTATGTTGCAGAAATATCAGTACTATTTAGCACACAGTTGCTGAAGATGCAGTATTCAAGGCATAGGCTTAACATGGTGTCTCATATAAACAGGTCAAGCATTTATACCATATTTAAGCAGTTAAATATATAACTACATAAGTAGTTACCAAACCATGAGTCGAGCTTGTCTTCAGTGGTGAGTGTACATGCCCAGCCAGTATACAGGAACCCTAAACCTTGGCACGCTCTGATACCAAGTTGTAACGCCCTGGTTACCCCAAGTCCATTATTGTTAACGTTGAACCGTGAATTTAACTCCCTAATCGAGTTCTTTGGTTAAAACGTGCTTCTAGGTGTTATTAATAGGTTAAGGTGGAAAACCAATCAAAAGGGAAGGATATATTTTATTTAAAACATAAAACTATTCATGGGCCCATAAAAACATTTCCAAGTTGTTTACAATCCATAATGTTCATTACAGTTTCAAATTTACAAACCCGCCGACCTAAGCGGCAAAAATAGGGTAAACCCCTTAGTTCCTCAGAGAACTCCTTGGCCGTGGTGGTCAAGCGGCCGCATATGTACACATCACCACCTAAGCTCTCCACTCAAGGTTGGGTGAGCTTTTCTTTCCCTTTACCTGCACCACATAGCACCCATGAGCCAAATCCCAACAAGAAAACTCAATACTGCATGTATATAATATCAAATGGTGATCATGATAATCATAAAGGGCTTATAGCCCTGAACAGATGAGTGATTTAACACTTGAGGTTATATTAATCATATTGAGGCTTATAGCCTTAATCAGATGAGTGACTGATGAGTAAGTCACTAGCTCAAACAGATGAGTGACTGAAGTCACTACAGGGCTCGACACCCATAGCCATGTGACAATTCAGTCACTTGGATCTTCTGGCCCTGGCTCCAATCAAATGAGTGACTGATGGGTAAGTCACTCAGGCTCAACACCCATAGCCATGTGACTAAGCCGTCACTTGGGCTCTCTGGCCCTGGCTCTAAGTGACTAGCCTTTGGCTAGACAAGCGCTTTTTAATATTCTTCGAGCTTGAGGTCGGTCAGACATTAATGCTCATTTTAGTCATTTAATGCATATGTCAATTAGATCTAATCTTTGTAGGCTTGCATTAAACATGCTAAAATAGTCCTTGACTTATGAGTCAATGCCATGTGACCAGTGCTTAGTACTACTGCCGAACTTGACTAATGAGTCACAACTTCACAGTTAATACTGAGACCATTGCCAAACCTGACTAATGAGTCAGTGCCATTCATAAGTAAGCAAGATTTGCTGAGCATTTGATATGCAATCAATGTCCACATTTAATCATTCAACATGCCTCATGAATAACCATGCATGTCACATATGTGGTGCAGTTTTGTTACCTCTGGTTCGAGCGAGAATCAATAAAAGAACGACCTTTGAGAACGATCTATCTTTTAGTTCCTTAGCGGTCACCTAGTCATAACAACTTAAAAATTCACAATCTAAAATCTCACTCCCGGGACCAATCCCACACTCTCGGGACCCTCAATCTACTCAAATGGGGTAAAGGAACCAACCCCCGAGCCTTAAAAACCATCCTGAGCCCTAAAAATGAAACTTTCTGAAGTTGGCCTAGCGCTGGGGCGCTGCCAAATGGCGATGGGGCGCTGTCCCAAGGCAGAGAGGCCCGAATCCCTGCCCTGCATAGTGCTGGGGCGCCAGCTTCAAACCAGAAAAATTTCTGGTTTTCCCTCCTTGCGATTTCCCTTGAAACCAACCCTCCAAACCAATCCCAAACATTACCAAACACATTCAATTCAACCCCTAAACTTCATCTACATCACACCCTCATCAAAACCCAAGCAACCATACTAAAAAACTTCCACTAATTCCCAACTATCCACATCAAAATCTATAAGCTGAAAACTATAAGAAAAACAAAGCAAAGCTTAAAGTTCATGGATGACTTCTTACCTCAAGATGTTTTTGAGCCCTCTTCAATGGACGAACCAAGATCCTAAGCTCAAACCTTTAATTTCCTAGCTTATTTCTTCAAGTTGGGTTCAAAAATTCCAAAGGAAGAAAGGAGAAAGTTGATGAACGTATGAAGAAGGAGAACTCTGTTTTGGTTTTAGTTTTCTACAGGTTACTAGAGTCATATATATCCTAGGGGTGAAATGTCTATTTTTCCCCTAGGTCAATTAAATGTTTCTAAAGACTCCTAAGGGTAAAATCGTCATCTTTCACTTATTTCGTTAATCATAATTAACGCTCTCAATTCCCGCTATTCTCAAATACCAAAAATTCACATCCCGTTACCCTTTAAATCCCGGAAACGTTCTAATCATTAAAACATCCCGAGACTCACCCCGAGCCTTGAACTTAATCCTGTTATGACTAAACTGCTACTTAATATTCAAAGATCATCTCATGTCGAATTGCTCGAACAAATCAACATTATAATGTGGCCTCAACAATATATCACCGACATGCATACAAATATACAATTACGCCCTCAATGGGCCAAGTTACCATAATATGCCTGTAATGAAATGTGGACTCACATGCATGCATTTAACATCATATTATAATATAATTCAGATAAACATGCACGCAATAGTTTAATGGCATAATAAAGTAGTTATGGCCCTCCCAGCCTACTCATCCAACCATTAAACCGCATTAGGGATTTCAGGGCATTACAAGGCGCCTCGCGCGCATCTAGCGTCTTGCGCGCATCAGTCGCTTCGCGAGCATCAGATGCGTTGTTCGCACTAGGTGCCTTGTACGCACCTGACACCTTGTGCGTACCAGTCGCCTAACGCGCATCATTCGCCTTGCTCGCATCAATTGCCTCGCTTGCTCTTGGCACCTCGCGAGCCCCTGGCGCCTCGAGCGCACCTAGCATCTCATGCGCATCAGTCGCCTATCACGCACCCGACGTTTGTATGTAGGTCATGTGACACCTCCACGCTGCCTGCAACGCACCTCAAAGGAGCAAAGGCCTCGCATAGTGAGGCCCAACTCGCCCAACTCACCCAGCTACCATGACACCTCCTTGATGCATGTAAGGACGCGAAAGCCCCTCGTGCCTTATGCCGCGAGCTCAACATAAGGACTCCCAACAAATGCCTCAATATAGGGGATACGGGGCTTGCATAAAGGGAACCCACACTATCCTATTGAAGAACCTATAAGTTCTTAAACACTTAGTAGAAAATAACAGTATTTATTGCAAGGACATATTTTTATGACCTAAGACCCACCACGTACAAGGTACCCGGATGAGTACGGGATGTACGACCCTGAGGAGGACAAAGGCATGACTCTGACATTCGTG
Organism: Humulus lupulus; assembly: GCF_963169125.1. Classification (NCBI taxonomy): domain Eukaryota; kingdom Viridiplantae; phylum Streptophyta; class Magnoliopsida; order Rosales; family Cannabaceae; genus Humulus; species Humulus lupulus. Next base: position 89,614,386 of record NC_084793.1, on the reverse strand, counting down.
CCTGGAAAGAAGTAGAAGTATGAGAAGTGGTGGCATGACCTGCATGTCTCTGACCACTAACAAGCATCGACACCACAATCCTCTACTCCACCATGTCATGTGCCACTACCATGACAGTGTACCTGCGTACCTTCTTGTCCCCTAGGACCACCTTGTATCAGGGGCCATTAGAGCCAAGCTATAAATAGACTTCCACCCCTCATACGAAGTGGTTGGAAAATTCATTGTATAATCAAGCTATTAAGCAATATACGAATGTTTACTCCATTTTTTATTTGCACTTATTTTTCCTGAAGTCCATTGTAAGTTCTTATTTAGTTATCTTCTTACTAAGCTTTGAGTTTTCTGACCTAGCATCGTTGACGAGTTCTCACCGTCACCTAGGCTCTCAGCCTACCAGCCCAAGCCCCGCGTGCGTCTGCTACTGCTTCCAACCCAATCCCTGTGTGTGCCCCCACGCTCCTTGAGCCCCAAGTGTGTGTCCCTGCGCTCCCCGAGCCCCTTCACGCGGTACACAGTGCCCAGCCTCCCTCGCGAGCGCTCCCCAAGCCTCGTGCGACTCTGCTGCCATCCCAACCTTCTTTCCCGATGCTCCTTAAGGGAATTTATGCCCTAGACACATCAATCCTAATTTTCATAGGATTAGGTTTGCTTAAAAAACCTAATTGGCAACAAATTATCCATTTAGACTTTTCACAAAGCCCATTAAAATTGTTTTATTTTGAATTAATTGTTTTAAGTCCAAATTCAAATTGGGTCTAATAACTTGTTGGGTTTTAAAACTCAAATTGAATTATCCTTAAAATATTTTAAGATAATTAAAAGTTATTTTAATTCAAAATTAAACTGGATAAAGGTGCAAGAGGACCAATATTATTGTGAATGCCCAAAGAATGAAGATAGAAGATCTCATTTAGGTCTTAGATAATATTTACATTTTTATTGTAAATTTTGCAAGAGTTGTAATCTTTCTAGAAATACCCAAAACACTTGGCTCGCATTTATTTATTGTGTTTATTTATTTAAATGTTTGAATGTATATTAAATATGTTTAATAACATAATCATGCATTATAACATGTCATTCATATTACCCACACAGTATATCTAATTGAATCATACATCTCATATCGAATAGAAATATGTTTGAACTAAGAATGCTCTTTTTGATTATATACATTAAATGAATCATATAATTAATTTAGATTGATATAGAACAAAGCGGTAAATTTATTTTAAGTGTTAATTTCAAGACCTATTTAATAATTAATTTTATGAGATTACAAATGATATTCTAAATAATGAGAACATTTGTTGACTAGATATTTAAGGGCCTATTTAGTAAGATGATTAAATCTTGTTTAATGGTTTAAATGCTTAATGAGATTAGTAATTATTAGAATATCATTTGGTAATTAGTTGGATTAATTTAATTAATTAAAAGTATTGGTTGTTTTGAGAAAACACATATTCTAAAATAGTGAATGGGAGAAGGGGCGATAACAATAACTCCTATGGTTCATTGTTAGTTAACACAAATGTTTCATGGAATGGGCCTCGAGGTGCCTTTGTTTGCATCCCCCTAAGGAATGTTTCTGACTGTGTTATTATTCAAGGTTAACTTCTATATAGAATAGATTTGATGATGTATTTCAAGTTTGACTGACCCTAAGACACAGTCTTGAGTTAAGTCATTAATCTAAAATAATGGGTTACGCTCACAAAGCTTAACTAGGCTTTCTAGCGGACTAGTAAATTTTGACCAAACTAGCTGCTGTTCGTAAGTCAAAAGAGAAAATAGTTGATTTTAAGTTTTCATTTATAAATTTGAGAAGTGTCTCAAAATTAATTTAAGATTAGTCTGACCTACCCTAAGGCTGGTCCATTAATTTTTAAATTAATTTATCGTAGTTTTATGTGTTATTTGAATTATTGTTGCTTTCATGCATCATATTTACTATTCCAAAAATTGTTGATATTCATAATATATGCTAAATTCTATTTTATTTATTTATTTATTTCATCAATGATGAATTCAAACCTTATTACTGCTTTACTTGCAAACGAGAAACTTACTGGTGATAATTTTATGAAATTGAAATCAAACATCAACATTGTTTTTATATGTGAAAACCACAAGTTTGTCTTTACCAAGGAAGGTCCTGAGGTTCCTGCTGCCACTGCTCCTAAAATTTCTAGGGAGAAGTATGATGCTTGGATTTTATCCAACAACAAGGCTAAGTGTTACATGCTTGCTAGTATGAGTGATGTACTTAGAAAGAAGCATGAAGACATGGAGATTTCCTATGAAATATGGAAATCTCTTCAAGCCATGTTTGGACAACAGTCCGATCAATGTAGACATGAGGCTACTAGAACCTACATGAACATGAAAATGAAGAAAGGAGTTTCTATCAGAGAACATGTTCTAAACATGATCAATACATGCATGATGTGGAAGTTCATGGAGCAACCATTGATGAGAGAACTCGAGTTAGTCTGATACTTGAATAACTCACTCCAGCTTTTTCCACATTTACTACCAACTATATTATGCATAAGTTGGAGTATAATATGAACCAACTGTTAAATGAGTTGCAGACTTTTGAATCACTCAATAAGAGTAATTCAAAAGTAGAAGAAACAAATGTTGCTGATTATAAACCTTCCTCTTCAAAAGGGAAAAATAAGAGAAAGAAATTCCATGACAAGGACAATGATAAACCGGAAAGAAAGCCTAAAAAGTCATCCAAAGGAAAGGACAACAAAGAGAACAAAGATAACAAAGCTTCCAAGAAAAAGCAACCCAAAGGGACATGCTTTCATTGTGGAGTTGAGAGTCATTTCTCAGACCTAATAGAAAAGAAGAAAGGTAAATATGATTTACTTATTTTAGAAGCATGTTTAGTGGAAGATGATACATCATCCTGGATTGTTGATTTTGGTACCACTAACCATGTTTGTTTTTCTTTACAGATTCTTAGTTCTTCAAGGGAACTTGCTGATAAAAAGGTGACTATGAGGGTTGGCAGTTGTCAGTTCGTCTCTACCAAAGCAGTTGGAACAACCCGTCTATAATTTGATAAAAATGAATTTCTTGTTTTGGACAATGTTTATTTTATTTTTGGATTTACTAGGAACTTAATTTCAGTTTCTATGTTGCATGAACAAGGTTTTAATATTTCTTTCAATATAATTCGATTGTTATCTCAATATCTAGTATTGAAATATGTTGCATGAACAAGATCTATAATTCGATTCTTTCATGCAAAATCCAATGATGGGTTGTATAAAATTAAGGAAAAAGAGCGATCTATATACAACTCTTAAATGTATAAAGTTGCAAACCCAAGATATATTAAACGTCCAAAAAAAGATTCTGACAGTGAAACATATCTATGAAATTTGAGATTAGGGCATATTGGTTTAGATAGAATAACAGACTAGTAAAGGAGTGACCTTTAAGAGAATTAAATGTTGGTTCTTTTCCAGTATGTGAATCCTGTCTGGAAGGAAACATGACCAAAAGAACTTTCTCTGCAAAAGGTTCAAGAGCCATAGAACCACTCTAACTTCTACACACTGATGTGTGTGGTCCACTTAACATACAAGCAAGAGGAGGGTTTAAATATTTTATCACCTTCATTGACGATTATTCTAGATATGGTTACCTATATTTGATGCAAAAGAATTCTTAAACTTTTGGAAAGTTTAAAGAATTCCAAGCTGAAGTTGAGAAGAAATTAAGTAAATCACTAAAAGTTCTTCGATCTAATCGAGGAGGAGAGTATCCGGATTATGAATTCGAGGACCACCTACGTGAGCATGGAATTCAATCCCTACTCACTGCACTAGGAATGCCACATCAGAATTGTGTTTCAGAAAGATGGAATAGGACGTTATTAGACATGGTTAAATCAATGATGAGTTATCCATCATTGCCACTATCATTTTGGGGCTATGCCATTCAATGTTCAATGTGCATATTGAATGTCGTTCCATCCAAGTCTATGAAGAAGACACCATTAAAATTATGGAATGGTACTAAACTTAGTTTACACCATTTTCGTATATGGGGGTGTCCAACACATGTCCTGAAAGGAAAGATTGGAAAGCTGGAATCTCACACTGAACTCTGCATGTTTGTGAGATATTCTAAAGACACTAGAGGTGGTATATTTTATAGTCCTAAAGAAAACAAAACATTTGTATCGACAAATGCTACTTTTCTTGAATATGACAGTATTAACAACCACAAACCTCGCAATAAGGTTATACTGGGGGAGATAGTCTCAGATCAAGTAATAAGATCACCAAATGTTTCTAATGAACAACGAAAAGAGGAAACCACAAGTTATAGTTAGAACAATAGAGAGCTTCGTCGTAGTGGGAGGGTTGTTAGGCAACAAACTCGCTATGAAAATGAAGTTTAGATGCTTGTGTTTTACACAAACAATGATGATTCATTGACATACAAAGATGCAATGGAAGATTCTAACAAAAAAAAAAATGGCAAGATGTCATGAACCTGGAAATGGAATCAATGCATTCCAATTCTGTCTGGACTCCTGAAGATCTTCCTAAAAATGTTAAACCTATTGGTTACAAATGAATATTCAAGAGAAAAAGAGGAGTAGATGGGAAAGTGGAAACTTTCAAAGCTAGGCTTGTGGCCAAGGGTTACACTCAGAGAGAAGGGGCAGATTATGAAGAAAAAATTTCTACTGTAGCCATGCTTAAATCCATCCGCATACTCTTGTCCATAGATGATTACATGGATTATGAGATATGGAAAATGGATGTTAAGACAACTTTTCTGAATGGCTATCTTGATGAAACCATTTATATGTCTAAACTAGGAGAGTTCATAATTAAAGGTCAAGAGGAAAAATTTTGCAAGCTTCTCAGATCCATTTATGGACTCAAACATGTTTCAAGATCTTGAAATCTGAGATTCGATGACACAACCAAAAGGTATGGTTTTGAACAAAACGTTGATGAACCTTCGGTCTACAAACATATCAAAGACGACATCGTGGTATTCCTAGTTCTTTACATTGATGACATCCTACTAATTGGTAATGAGGTGGGAACATTCACAAAGGTAAAGAAATTGATAGTCGAGCAATTCCAAATGAAAGATTTGGGAAATGCAAACTATGTTCTAAGCATAAATATCCTTCGGGATTGTCAGAACAAAGTTTTGGCTCTGTCTCAAGTGACTTATATAGATAAGGTTCTGGAGAGATTCAGTATGCAAAATTACAAGAAAGGTGATATGCCGACCCATCATGGAATTATCCTTTCTAAAGAGCAGTGTCCTAAAACACCTCAAGAAGAAGAGGATATTAGACAGTATCCCTACGCCTCTGTGGTAGGTAGTCTAATGTACGTCATGTTGTGTACGAGACCTAAAATTTGTTATGCAGTAGGGATAGTCAGTCGTTATCAATCCATTCCTTGATTGAGTCATTGGATTGCAGTAAAGAAAATTCTCAAGTATCTTCAGAAAACTAGAGAATATATGCTTGTATATTCAGGTGGTGACCTGAACCCCACTAAATACACTGATTCTAATTTTCAATCAGACAGAGATAGTCAAAAATCGACTTTTGGATCAGTTTCACACCTGGTGGAGGAGCTGTCGTCTGGCATAGTATTAAAAAAACCAATATCTCAGATTCTACCATGGAAGCCGAGTACATAGCGACTTGTATATATTGTGAAGAGTGTTTTATGAAATAAATAATTGAAATGAATTTTTGCATATATTGTTTGTTTATTATTATTATTAGAATAAAATTACATGAATATCATAAAATTCTCAAATTCGTTATTGTGACTACAATCTTGTATTGACACGAGAGTATTAATATTGTAGGGAACAAATTTAAACAGTTCCTAGTAAAAGAAAGTTATGTAGAATCTTTGGATTAAATACTGTAAGTACGGTTCACTAGTATTATGAATACATGTAATCTAGATCCGGATTACTGATGTAGAAGGACATCTTAGTAGAGGTACTTTGTATAAAGTGGTTATACATGACCAAGACCCAATATGTTATTAATATTTAATAATATTGTTTACTTTATAAGTGTTAATTAAACTTATCAATAAGATGATCATATACAAATTGATCTTAATATTGAAGTTATTATGAACTCCTGATTATGTCATATGAGTTATTTGATTCATTCATTATTGTTTGTTAGAATGATCATGCTGAAAACTTATGTTTTGAGAACTCATTGATGTAACTGGCATAGGACATAATATACAGATATGAAATCTATACCTTTTTTAGAGGATTTGAATAATGGTTCTCTTAAGGTTGGCTTTTGGAGCTGAAAGGTTATTGAGCTCAAATTCATAAATTAATTTATGAATTAACCTTCTCTAGTAAAGTTAATAGTACTTAAGGAAACAAGGTATAATTAAAGAGTTGAAACAGTAATTAATTTCTAATTTTATTATGAACCAGTAATAGAGAATTGAATTGTATGTAGTGATTAAATCGATTGACACTTTTTATATGTTTAAAAGTAGTCAATAAATAAATGTCTATAATTACAAGAGTGCAATCTCATATTTTTAGTGGAATAATATTGACATTAATAATTTAAGGTTATTATATTAAAGAATTTTAATTAATAATCTAAAATTATTACAGCTTGAAATCATGGGTCCATAGGTCTCTGAGATGGCTCTATCAACACTATTCAAGGTAAGAGTTGAAATTAGGAAAAATCAGAAAAAATACATATTTGGAAGAAATTTGTTCTTCAAGATCAAATATGTAATTGAGACAAATTAATTAATTAGTAATTTAATTTTCAAAATTAATAAATAAATTAATTATATTTTTCAAAAATTATTTTGGTATTTTCGAAGATAGCATTTAAATAATTAAGACAATTAATTTTTGAATCAATTAGCTTGATTTATTTAAATAACGTGAAAAAGATATTTATGATAATTCAAATTGGATTTGAATTTGAAATGATATTTATTCTTTATATAATCTGATAAATAAGTTATTAGGTTTAGATATTTTTGAATGAATAATTATTAAATAATAATTGAAAGAAAATGGTTGGAACACATCCCTGATTTAGGGATGTGTTATACACCAACTACAGTGTATGCACTGTAGTTGGCGTGTAACAAGGTCGAAGAATGAGTCTTGAATAATTCTTTTATTTATTTAATTATTTAATAATTGATTTATAATTTGAATTTATAATTTTAAATATTTAATTAATTATTTTATAAATCTATCAGATGAAAATAGTTTCATAATATTTCAGAATAAGCTTTTCACAGAGAAAAAATAGATCGTATTATTTTTCTCTATCCCTGAAAACTGTCTCAGACTTAATATTCCAAGATCTCATGTTTTGGGAATATCTTGTGAATAAAAAAATTTCCCTGCCATTACTCTACGTTCCCACATAGTTCTTGAGGTGTAGAGATATATCGTTGAAGATCTTGGTCTGAGTATTTGAATTATTGCTTTGGATTTGATGTTTGTTGGATATACAAAAAGATAGCGATGATTCTTGATAGTTCTTCAACAGATAAATCCTAACATTTAATTTCTATATGATTAATGAATTGCTTGCTAATGGATACTATTATTTAATGTTTGTTTAAGTAAAATTATTTTGAAATATCTGGGTCCAACACCTCGTGCTTTCTGCTGTGCACTTGGTAAACCAGTTACCAACAAGTTGGAGCTATGTTTGTGTTCGGCATACCAGACCCATTCCTACTATCAAGTTGATGTCGCTTAACCTCTATGACGGCGGGGTATGCCCTGTGTTCTTCCAAGAACGGGTTTTTGTGCATCCCAACTAGTTTCGCTTTATAATATGATGACTTGGGTAGTGAACAAGTCGATGATGGTGTTCTGGTTGGCTGAGTTCTAGTTTTATTTTTTTAGATTCCATCGTCGAGCAATTCAACTGCGATGTCAGTGGCCGCTGCTTTCTCAATTTTTGGGTTGATTTTCTCTTGATTTTTTCGTAATTCAGCATTCTCTTTCTTCAACTCAGCGATTTCTGCCTCCATCTTAGTTTTTTCGTATTTTAATGTTTTGATAGCCTTATCAAATTGATGCTGACTTGCCTCCATCAATCGACACATCTTGTCGACTTGCTCATTGATGTCGATAGTAGTTGACACTGTTGTTCTATTGGTTTATGGTGGCATGGCTTCTCATTCAATCAATTCTGTGTCTAAATGAGCTTCGTTCGTCGAAAAGATTGGTCTCTATTGAACAGAATATTGAGATCAGTAATTGATTCTTGTTTCCAAGTGTTCCCTACAGAAAGCGCCAGTTGTTGATGTCTAAAATATTATCTTTCTATTTTCTAGTAATATTCCTTCTTGAGCTGGCAACTTATCATTCTTCTCCAATCAAGTCCTTAGATCTCTGATGAAAGCTAAGTTGGCTGGGGTTTTGTGCAAGAAATATGTTAGATTTTATGCCCTTAAGCATGTAAAAAAACATTTTATTGATCTAAATAAAAGTATAATTTTATTATATTTGAATGTTATAATTATTTTTTGAATAATTTATATAAATATAAAGAAATTAAATATTCATTTATGAGGATATGATCTTGTATTAGCACGAGAGAATTAAGATCATATACAATGAATAAAATAGTCAGCAAGATATTAAAGTATAGAAACTTTAATGGATGGTTACTAGTAAGGTTTACTATGCATACATGATCCAAGTAGTCTAGATTCAGATTATTGATGTTGATATACATCTTGGTAAATGTGGTGTATATAATAGTGATTATATATGACATGACCGATATGAATTAACTACCTTTATAAACTTAACGTTTCTCATGAAGATTTAATTCTTATCATAATAGATGATCATTTGTAGATTAGTCTAAATCCCGAGTTATCATGAACTCCTGTTTGTGATTATTAGATCTTTTGATTCATTCGTTAAGGTCTCTTAGTATGATGAGACTAGGGACATTTATTTTGGAGATTTAATATCATGCATGGCTGGGAACATGATTTCACAATAATGGAATCCATGCTTTCCTAACGGATCGAATATTGGTTCCCTTAAGGGTTAATTCTTGAATTGAATAGCTATTGAGCTCAAATCTATAATTTGATTATAGAACAATTATTCGTTAGAGAATTAATGGTACATAAGGTACAAGAGGTAACTAGAAGGGTAAAATGGTAATTTTGACCAACTCTAATTAATGAACAATTAATTGGAGGACAAAACTACATTTATTGATTATATTAATGGACTACAAGAGAAAACTCTGTAAATATAATTCTATAAATACTTAGACTGCAATTCCATATTTATAGTGAAGTAACCATGTAATTAATAATAAGATTATTGAATTAAAGAGTTTAATTAATCATCTGGTTTATTGAAGCTTCGTATTATAGGTCCATGGTCCCCAGGTCACCTCTGTCCTACACTGTCAAGGGTAAGGATGTCACAAGGAAGATTTATAGAGAGAATGATATATTGCAAAATAATCAATTTTCCACGGCAAGGAAATAATTATGTGATAATTAGAGCAATTGATTAATTGTGAATTAATTAATTAATTAACTATATAGTTTTTATTTTGAAAAACTTTATGTTAAAATAAATATTAATGATGTTTGGATTAATATTTGAGAGAGTTTAATTATTATCTTATTATAAGATAATTTATTTAAAACTGATAGTTTTTAAGGTAAAGTTAATTTTGAATTAACTAATATTTATTTTGGGATAAATATCTTGTCTTAAAATTAATTAAACAAACAAATGAGAAAATGAGGGATATACCCTTGTGGCTCACACCACTCACTGTGCCAGATAGTGAGTGGCACCACATGTAGATATTTCTCATCTCTGAGATTTGAATTTTGAATTTAAAATTAAAATTTTTATTTAATTATTCATTTTTAGATATGATTTAAGTTAAAGAATTAAAAAGGTTGCAGCTGATCAATTTCTATTTTAATTAAATAAAGATTAATTTATCAGTTAATTTTCTTTATAAACCTGAAAAGAAGCGATTCTCTAAGTCAGTTGTTTCTAGGGTATCATACTTTCTCAAAATGAAAGAAATGATAGAATTTTCTAACCAGAAATTCTAGAAGTTTCTATAGCCTCTCTCTTCTCAAACTTCTCTAGATCTCATGTGTTGAGTACATCTAGAGAGCCTAAAAATCAACCTGTAAATCCTACGTGCCCACACACATCCTTATGTGTTAAAGGAACGACTAGGAAGGCTAAGGTGTGAGCTTTCATAAGGATAGGAAGATCATTGATTTTACAAAAAGACTCTAGGACACTTGATAGGCTACAAGAGATAATCTCTATTTCTTATATGTGCTATTTAATATATCTATATATTTATGATCCTGGCTGGTATAAATAATTTTTTGAAACCTCCTTTCCTACACATTCCGCTATGTATTTTGACATTTTTCTAATTTAATACCAAAAATTGGTAGCAGGGCAGTCTACATATATATATATATATATTAAATGTTGTGTGGGTTCCTTGCATTTTTTATATGTATTTTGATATGTATATTGAATGGATGGATATGCTTTTTTAAATGTAAAAAATTCTGGACACAAGAAGAAAAAGGGACCCGAGCCTAATGGCCCGAGCCAACTGCACACGCCAAGACCTTGCGGTCCAGCCACCACGGCATGCCCCTGCATCCCGCGCACGTCCCTCCTAGCGTGCCCCTACGCCTCGCGTGCGCCACCTAGTTGCACCTCTGCTCGTGCATGCCAGCTGCCTGGCAGCAATCACAATCCCTTTCCGAGTCCTTAGGGCTCACCACTAAAAGTCAGCCTTAACCCTAGGGCACCATTCATGGTACCCAACAAAATCCCTATTTTTCTGTTGATTATCTTTTAGTTAACTTATTTTTTAAATTGTTTGAATTTGAAAATTTAACTATCCTATTTTATTTTTATTAGTCAAATAAAATATCTTTTAGTTGGTTAAGATCTTATCTTAAGTTTAAATAATTATTTGTGTTGTCCATGTTCTCACCAGAGGACATGTGGCATTCATTTTAGGAGTAATTAAGCTCCTCGAGTGCTAGTAAGGTTTCATACTATGATCTGGCCAGATGTGGATGTCTCCAAGTGAGGCCACATCCTGAGGTCTGTCCTCGAGGCACGAATGTCTCCAAGCGAGGCCATGTCCCATGACCCGTCTCCAAGGCGTAGATGTCTCCAAGTAAGGTCATGACCAGAGGACCTTTCAGATGGTCCTCACTCTCTTCACTTGCCAATCCTACAAGTCTAGGATTCTTGTCCTCAGACATAGAGTAGCTGCCAGGTTTCAATCCCTGCAGCAGTGGCCCACCAGAAGATCATTTGACAACCTTTGGCGAGCCTTGATTAGTGGTGTTGAGTTTGCACCCTCGAAAATCGACATTTCCAACAACGTCGTTTGACATGGGTAAACGTGCATTATATCCTAACACAATCATTAATGACCCAAGCCTCTATAAATAGCGTTGGGGTGTCTTCCTTGTGGGGGGTTCAGAATTTTTGCTAGTTAAGCATTGTAAACTCAGAGCAATATATGTGTTGCTTGAGACTCCATTGAAGCTTGCTTAAACAAGCTTCATACTCACTAATACCAAAGACTCATGGACTAGAGCTCTTTTATAGCATAAACCACTTAAAATCTCTGTCTTATTTTCTTCTAGTTTCTGTCAAGTTCGTAGATTAGGTCGATAGTGAAAAAGACAGTCAACTTTTTGGTGTTTTCATCGAGAGCCTGAAGAAAAACGACCATGGTGACCACTAAACAGAATGCACCAGACAATGTAGCTCCTCCCACCAGAGCTGAGGGTGGGGAAACTAGCTATCCAGGAGGATTACGACAAAAACGCCAATTATGACGGCATAGACAACGGTGGCAAGAATTGATATTATGAGGAGGAATATCCTCAGCCCATGGACGCAGAGGACCCACCAGAAGTGGTCGTGCTTCGCGACTAGGTGGCTACCCAGCAGAAAAATCTCAATGCCCAGGGGGGAAATATTGCCGCCCAACAAGAGATGGTTAACGCCATGAGGGCCACTTTGGCGGCCCAAGCGCTATGAGTGGACCCACATGGAAAAGTACCGTCTAGGCAGCCAGGTGATGTGCCACCGGTGCACCCAGCTGCAGTGCCACCTGTTAACGTTGCAGGTGTGCCTCCCGAGCTCTCTGCTGATGTGCCACAAGATCCACCAGCTAGTGTTTCGCTTACGCACCCAGCTGAAGCTGGAGACCCACCTATGTCGCAGGAGCATGGCAAGGGTAGAGTCAATGAAAATCCTCCTTCGGGGCAAAATAAGGTTCGTCTAGTCCCTGAACACAACAAGGCCCCGAGGCTAGCAAGCAAGAAGAAGGGGCAAGAAGCCCAAGGACATTGTCAGGCTGCCAGCGCCCATGGTGCCACAGGCGTTCAACCTAGGCACACCGAGACGGACCTCGCTAGGCCTGGAGGAGGTGCCCCCCATCACCTCACCAGCCTTACAGAACCCTTGGCCTGGGGGCCAACCGGAGGAATGTCTCCATAAACTAAGACCAAGGCCTCAACATCTCCTTTAATAACAAAAACATCGAGTCCGACGAGGAGACCGAAGTAAGGTATCCCGACAATAGTGGTTGCCACCAAGGTCAACCAGACCTACGAGATGGCTTAAATGCTTGTAGGGGTATAGTAGCCTCCAGGAGCAACCCCGGGAGGAAAGGTCAACCAAATCCTCAAGATGTTAATGCTTGGAAGAGAGAACATCTAGCATAGAGTGCCAATAAAGATCCTGACCTTCTCCGCGTGGAATTGGAGAGCTCCAAAATGATTATGCTCAGGATAGCTCGAAGACAAGGTCAAGACTAGGACTCAGAGGATGAGGATAGGTAGCCGTGTGCTCCCCACATAGTGGAAGCCCCATTTCCACGAGCCTTCAAGATGCCCACCATCACCTCTTATGATGGGAGCATAGATCCCACCCACCATCTATCAAAGTTCAACCGATAGATGTCGGTGATGCATGTCTTCGAGGATGCAAAGTGCCGCGTGTTCCCGTTTACCTTGACGAGACAGGCAGACGAGTGGTTCAAGAAGCACAAAACAGGGTCCATTCACTCATGGCACCAACTATCCTCCTCATTCCGAAGACAACATATAGCGGCTAGGAAGGTGAGCTTTGAGCTCAACGCCATGGCTAACATAAAGCAAGAAACCCTCAAGGCCTACATCAAGCACTTTCAGAAGGAAGGCGCTAAGACCAAGACGGTTGACAATGGCTAACAGTTGATGGCCTTGCAGGCAGGCATCCAAGCAGGAACTCCATTGTGGGATGACCTCCAGCAGAGGGGATAGTGCACGCTATACGACTTCATTCATTGAGCACAAGAGTATATAAATTGGGAGGATTCCTAGATTGCAGCGTTTGGCAGACCCGTCGCTTTCCCCCTTACACTCCTGTCCAACATAGTGTGGTGGGCAACCCATAGTTCAGCTAAGCTATCCAGTCAGTTAGATTTAGTACCATGCCTCCTGCTTGCTTCAAAGCTAATCCGACACAATATGGAGCCACACCCACTGGATACAGTGCTTCTCAGCCTGCGTTCAGTGTTGGAACGGAGGCTCTAGCCGAGTCAGCTACACCATGTAGGACCCCTAGTGGAAGTAGGTGCGGGGGCAAAGGCAGGGGCAGAAAGCCCAAGAGAACTAGGGCAGTGTCTATAACACCCTAATTCCTTAGAGTCGTTAGCATGTGATTTTAAAACGAGCAATTAGCTCGCTAATTGAGGTTTTAGGTCAAAAAATGTGATTCAAATAGGGTAAGGACTCATTTATTGAAAATTAAGTATAAACAGTTTGGACATTTACTAAACTCATGAAAATGATACAATGGGATCCCAAAATACTGTTTCAAAATGTATTACAATTCAAGAGTTAAGATACAGTGGACCTAAGCGACAAAACCAACTATTTACAACATATTCCTCAAAACATGCTTCTCCACGCTCTCAAACACATGGTTAATCAACCTTTCCTTTGCCCTTAATTGCACCATAGAGCTCCCGTGAGCCAAGGCCCAACAAGAAAACTCAACACATAACATATAACAACTCAATCCAGTAATACACAACTTGAACAGATAGCAGATTAAACACATAGCGACCTACGCAGGCCTAGGTGCTTTACCAGGCACTAGGTTCATGGTCTTCACCGAGGAAGTGAGTACAACACTCTTAGAGGGTCTCACCCTAGCAGCCTATATTCAGCATGCTTAAAGCCGATCCCGACCTTTGTCGTTCTCCGCCTTCGCCGATCATTCACAATCATACAAGCATGGCATAAAAAATCATAAGCATTCACATAAAGCATTAAACATAGATAATCGAGCCATGCCCTACTCTACGGGCACAAACAATTTCCTTACCTATGTCCTAAGCTAACTGTGTAGTGTGAACCTGAGCGCGGTCCCCTAAACCCGAGCCTTGGCGGAAAAACCTAGTCACAACGCGATAATAATAACATCCATCAAGCCCTAAACCAATTAAGAGCTTCGAAATAGTATTCTAGCCTCCAGGACCTTGAATTCTACTAAACCAGGTTGTAGGATCCTTCCCGAGGCCTATGATTTGGGTTCCCGAGCTTAAAACCCTATTTTGGTCATTTTCCCTAATTTGCCAAGGCCCACCCCCTTGGGTCGCGGCCCGTTGCAAGTCAGAGAGTCTTGGCTCTCTCATTTGGAAACACGGGCCGCAACGCGCCCTGCCTGTGCAACGACGCTTGGGCAAAATTAGAGGCTTCCCAGGCCTCTTCATACACACGGGCCGCAACCCCTGAAGAATAAGGTCGCGGTTATGGCCAAAAACCCATAAATCCTCATACATTTTTACGAGCTGAATTCTCCAGAATCCACCCAAATCAACGCTTAGACTTAGAATTCAGTTTATAGTTCATATCCAAACAACTTATCTGGTCAAAACATCCCAAAATCTAACCCTTAGCCCCACCAATAACCAAAATTAGACTTAAGGTATGAAACTAAAAAAAGCTTAAATCACTACAGTAAAATTCAACATAAATTAGACTAAATCCTTACCTTTACTGATCATCCAACCCTAAGCTAAACCCAATTACTTCTAGCTTCAATCCCCTTTGAATTCCAAGCCTTCTCTCTTGAATTTCAGCAACAAAATGTCTTTAGCCTTTTGAGAGAGAGAGTGTGTCCAGATAGAGAGAGATGAGCTTGAAAGAGTGTGTTTTCTTTCTGATTAGTTCTAGTATCTCACTCAAGTCTATCCTTTAAAAAAATGACCAAAACACCCCTAAGTAAATCCTTAGTCCTTTAATGCCTCCAAGGGCAATCCCGTCATTTGCTACTTCCTGCTAATTCCTCGAATAGTCATATACACCCTCACTTAACCCCAACATACCCAAATAATAGCTAAGTCACTACCTGTTACCCGGTAATCTCGAACACGTACTACATTCTTAAAATACCCCTAGGCTCACCCCGAGTCGGGTATTCGACCCCGTTGTGACTATTCTACTCCCTAGAACCGTCTCGGATCTCACACCACAAATATATCTCCCCAATCCTATGGTCTCAGTCATAACATACACATAATCACATTTACGCCCTCAATGGGCCAAAATTACAAATATGGCCTTATTAACATGAACGGGTCCACATGCATATTTAATTCACCTAAACATGAATTTCTAATCACATAATCATTTAATTCAAGTAATCACACAATTAAATCAATTATTTCCCTCCTGACATGCTAATAAGCGCGCTAAGCCTTATTGGCAGATTTGGGACGCTACAACTATCCCATCCTTACAAAAATTTCATCCTCCAAATTTATTTGAATAACTTGAGATATCGATGGCGCATATCAGAATCAAGCTCCCAAGTTTCCTGTTCTACCTTGTTGTTTCTCCACAACGCTTTCACCAAGGCAATGGTCTTGTTCCGCACGACTTTATGTTTTCGGTCAGAATCTGAACCGGTTTCTCCTCAGAAGAAAAATCTTGATCCAACTCCAGGTTTTCATAACTCAGTTAATGCGTAGAATCAGATACGTACTTCCAGAGCATGGACACATGAAATACATTATGAACCCCTAATAAAGCTGGAGGCATAGAAATCTGTAAGATACCTCTCCAACCCATTCTAGAATCTCAAAGGGGCCAACAAACCTAGGACTTAACTTGCCTTTCACTCCAAATCGCTTCACTCCTCTCAAAGGAGCAACTTTGAGGAGCACAAGAACACCGACTTGAAACTCTACACTGTTGTGTCTAAAGTCTGAGTAACTCTTGTGTCGACTCTAGGAGGCAAGCATCCAAGCACTAATCTTTTCAATCGCCTCATTGTTCCTTTGAACAACTTCAGGACCTAAGTATTTTCTCTCACCTGTCTCATCCCATTGGATGGGAGATTTGAACTTCCTCCCATAGTCACCCTGATAGTCGCCTGATAGTTGTTATTATATGAAAACTCAATCAAAGAGAGATACTTACTCCAAGATCCCCCAAAATCCAACACACAGGCCCACAACATATCCTCCAGTATCTGAATAGTCCTCTCAGACTGTCCATTCATCTGAGGAAGATAGGCAGTACTAAACCACAACTGTGTGCACATAGCCTTCTGCACGCTCTCCCAAAGCTTAGAGGTGAAGGTTGGGTCCCTGTCGGATACTATCGACCTCGGAGCCCCATGGAGTCACACAATCTCCTTTACATACAACTTTGTGTACTGCACCACTATATAAGTTGTCTTAACATGCAAAAACTGGGCTGATTTGGTATACCTATCCGCAATCACCCACATAGGATCATATTGTCCCACTGTCTTTAGTAATCCAACCCCAAATTCCATGGTGCTATCCTCCCATTTCCAATTAAGAATCCCTAAAGGCTGCAGCAACCCTGTTGGCCTTTGATGTTCAGCTTTCACCTGCTGTCAGGTTAAACACTTGGCCACATAATCCACGACGTCCTTCTTCATCCCGGCCACTAATACAGAGTCCTTAGATCTTGGTACATCTTCATCTTACCTAGATTTAAGGAGTAGGGAGTGGTATGAGACTCATCTAGAATCTCTCGTCTGATACCAGAATCCAACGGAGCACAAATCCGACCTTTATACCTCAGTAAACCCACCTCTGAGATAGAAAAGTCTTTAGCCACTCCGAATAAGACATCCTCCTTGTGTTTCCTCAACTGTGGGTCCTCCTTCTGCGATTCCCTGATCCTCTCAAGGAGTGTGGACTGTAGAGTGATATTGGCTAGCTAACAAACTACCAATAATTTCCGCTTTGCTCGTATCTTCAACTAACTTTTCAGATATTTGTCTCGAATTGAATAATTTCCCTGGGCCCTTTTGACTCAATGCATCGACCACCACATTGGCCTTTCTTGGATGGTACAAAATATCACAATTGTAATCCTTCACCAACTCCAGCCAACGCCTTTGGCGCAAATTCAGATCCTTATGAGTAAAGAAGTACTTTAAACTTTTATGGTCGGTGTATATTTCACATTTCTCTCCATACAGATAGTGCCTCCATACCTTCAGTGCGAACAACACCGTTGCTAGTTCCAGTTCGTGAGTGGGATACCTCTGCTCAAACTCCTTCAAATGTCTAGATGCGTAGCGTATCACCTTTCCAGCTTGCATCAATACACACCAAATAGTACCCAAAAATCCTCATGCATTTTTACAATCTGAACTCTCCAAAATCAACCTAAATCAAAGCTTAGATGCAGAATTCAATTTATAGTTCATATCCAAGCTACTTAACTGGTCTAAACATCCCAAAAACTAACTATTCACCCTATCAAAAAGCAAAATCAGACTTAAGGTTTGAAACTAAACAAGGGTTAAATCACAACAATAAAATTCAATAGAAATTAGACTAAGTCCTTACCTTTACTAATGATCCAACCTCGAGCTAAACCCAATTAATTCTAGCTTCAATCCCCTTTGAATTCCAAGCCTTCTTTCTTGAATTTCAGCAACAAGACTCCCTTTGCCTTTTGTGAGAGAGAGAGTGTGTGTCGAGAGAAAGAGAGAGAGAGAGAGATGAACTTGAGAGTGTGTGTTTTCTTTCTGATTAGTTCTAGTATCTCACTCAAGTCTATCCTCTAAAAAAATGACCGAAATGCCCCTAAGTAAATCCTTAGTCCCTTAATGCCTCCAAGGGCGATCCCATCATTTTCCACATCCCGCTAATTCCTCAAATAGTCCTATAAATACTCACTTAACCCCAACATACCCAAATAATTGTTAAGTCACTACCCGTTACCCGGTATTCCCGAACACGTACTACATTCCCAAAATACCCCTAGGCTCACCCCGAGCCGGGTATTCGACCCCATTGTGACTATTCCGCTCCCTAGAACCGTCTCGGACCACACATCTCAAATATATCTCCACAATCCTGTCGTCTCAATCATAACATACACATAATCACATTTACACCCTCAACGGGCCAAAATTACAAATATGCCCTTATTAACATGAACGGGCCCATATGCATATTTAATTCACCTAAACATGCATTTATAATCATATAATCATTTAATTCAAGTAGTCGCATAATTAAATCAATTATTGCCCTCTTGGCACATTAACCAAGGTGTTAAGCCTTATTGGAAGATTTGGGATGCTACTGCATCGGCAGGAAAAGTAACAACCGCCAAGGAGAAGTATGTCTCGTAGTACTCTTAGTAAATGGACTTGGTGGAATCTCAAGAGAACATCTTCTTAGACAAATATCAGCACGTCCACTACCGAAAACCACAACCCATCCTGAGGGACACAGAGAGAGAGAGATCCCAACAATTTTTGTCAGTTCCATAATGACTCGGGGCACCACACCAATGAGTACCGAAAACTCAAAGATGAGATTCAAATCCTCATCAAGCTAGGACATCTGCACTAGTATGCTCGAGGTGGAATATGCTTGGTTCAGGTCTTGGCCGCAGGAGTGCCTCTGTAGCAGGCAACTCCCCAGGCTTTGGGCGCAGTACCCGCAGCCCCACAACAATAGGTAGTCCATGAGCCTCCCCTAGTGACTGGAAGGGTGGGAACTATCTTTGGAGGACCCCACTTGGGGGCACATTCTGGGGCTCCTAGAATAGATATGCGCAAGCCTTGAATCATGATGCTCGGAGGGTCCATTTTCCCAACCACGATCCTTTAGTTGTCGAGAGTTAGATTTCCAATATGATGGTGGCTCGAATCCTAGTGGACATTGGGAGTTCGGTGAACATCCTATTTAAGTCAGCCTACAAGAAGATTGGGTTGACCACGAGAGACCTGTCCCTGTGCACCTTGACTCTATACGGGTTCTCAGGGGAACGACTCATTCTGATGGGGAAAATCAAGCTGCCCGTGACACTTGGAGAAGTGCCTCATCAAGCCTTCAAATATTGTACCTTCGTCATTGTGTAATACTCCTCGGCATATATCGCCATCTTGGGGTGTCCAGCATTGGTAGAATTTGGAGGGGTCACTTCAGTTCTCCACATGTGCATGAAGTTCCCCATAGAGGCAGGAATCAACACCGTTCGAGGAGACCAGAAGGAGGCTAAGCAATGCTACGACGTGTCCCTCAAGCAACCGGTAATGGTGATTGAGGCAGCAGTCTCTGAGTAGCCTCTCCCCAAGGAGAATGAGGTACAAGCTGATCAAGCAGAAGAGTCCAATGAGTTGGACCCTAGAGTTCAAGAAGAGAAGGCTATTGAGCCCATGGAGGAGGTCGAGGAGCTAACTCTTGATGGCTCCCTCACCAACAGGAAAACCAAGGTTGGGAAGAACCTCAAGGGGGAGGTGCGAGAAGTGCTGGTGAGAATTCTCCGAGACAACCAAGATGTATTTGCTTGGTCTCACTCTGACTTGGCAGGAATTAGCCTGAATATCATATGCCATGCCTTGAACATTGATCCCAACGTCGCTCCAATTCGGTAGAAGCATAAGACTATCGACCCAAACCGGGCACTAGCTAAAAGGCCGAGGTGGACAAACTTCTCACGAATGGGTACACCCGAGAGACTCAGTATCCAAAATGGTTATCTAATATGGTCCTAATACCCAAGCCAAATGGCATCTGGAGGACCTGGATTGCTTTCTCCAACCTCAACAAGGCCTACCCAAAAAACGGTTTTCCTCTACTCAAGATAGATCAGATGGTCGATGCCACCTCCGGATACGAACTCTTGTCCTTTATGGATGCATACTCGGGGTACAACCAGATTTCCATGCAACTGCAACCTATCATAGATTTCCCAACCAGCTTCTGAAATGACAAATTAGTGTATTGCTACAAAATGATGCTCTTCAGGCTCAAGAGCACAAGTGCAACCTATCGGAGATTCGTAAATCGTATGTTCAAAAACTAGCTGGGTAGGAACATGGAGGTTTATGGGGATGACATGCTGATCAAATTTAGGATGGCCCATGACCAAGTGAAAGACCCGGTGGAAGTGTTTTCGGTACTTCGTAGGTTCAGGATGAAGTTGAATCCCAAAAACTGCACTTTTGGATTTGCCTCCAGGAAGTTCCCGGGTTTCATTGTCAGCGCTTGGAGAATAGAGGAAAACCTTAAGAATATCAATGCTTTGGTCGATATGCCATCCCCCTAGAAGCAAAAATATGTGTAGAGCCTCACTGGGAGGATAGCAGCCCTAAGCCGCTTTTTCTCCAAGGCAACTGATAAGTTCATACCATTCTTCAACATACCTTGAGGAGGTCAAAGGTTCGAATGGACAGAGGAGTGTGAGCAGGAGTTCAAGCAGTTAAAGGTGCACATGGCTGACCCATCGATTAGCTGTGTCAAAGGGTGCCATTAGTGCCGCCTTGGTGCGCGAGGAAGGTCGTGTCTAGCAACTCGTGTACTATACAAGTAACAGGATCCTCGAGGCGAAATCTAGATACCCGCTTATGGAGAAGTTAACCTTTTTCCTAATGGTTGCCTCTTATTATTTAAGGCCCTATTTCTAGGCACATCCCATCAAGGTTCTCACTACCCATCCCTTGCGGAAGGTCCTTCAGAAGTCGGAGTCATCTGGGAGACTCCTCAAATGGGTGGTCGAACTGAGTCAGTTCGGCATCACTTATAACCTGAGAATTTCCATCAAAGGGCATGCATGGTAGAGTTCATCGCCGAGTGAACAGGAAACCATGAGAGACTTGGGGATGCCCCAGCGGTCAGGCCTACATGGAAGTTGTATGTAGAAGGATCTTCCAATGAGAACAAAGCTAAAGTGGGCCTGATCTTTGTATCCCATAAAGGACACAGGGTCAACAATGCCTAGAGGTTTGGGTTCGATGCTTCCAACAATGACGCTGATATGAAGCTCTTATTGTTGGGATCCAAGTAGCCTTAGGGGTCAAGGCCAAGGACCTCGAGATCTTTATCTACTCGCAATTGGTAGTCAATCAGGTACTCAGAGAGTACCAGGCCCAGGGGACAAAGATGGTCACTTATCTGGTGAAAGCCTAAAAAATGCTGCACAACTTCAACAAAATTTACCATACGCAAGTGCCACGGCAACAAAATTCTAATGTCGATGCCCTGGCTAAGCTTGCTACCACCAAGGACATTGAATTAAAAACATAGTCCCTATTGAATACTTGGCTTCTCTAAGCATCTCAGCCCCCAAGGAGGTAGAAGCGGTCCAGCCCTAGCGTGGCTAGATAGAGCCCATTGTGAAGTATCTTGTCTCCGGGGAGTTACCGCAGGACAAGAAGGCAACTCAGAAGCTGCTTTACTAGGCACCTCGGTATTTGATCATGGATAGTAAGTTGTACATGTGAGGCTATTAATTTCCCTTACTCCGATGTGTGTCCAAGCAAGAGGCCGATCTTAAACTCCAGGAAATGCATGAAGACTTTTGTGGGGACCACGCTGGGGGCAGAGCCTCGCCAAGAAAATCTTTGGACAAAGATACTTTTGGCCCACTATGAATGGTGATGTGATGGACTGCATCAAGTAGTTTTACAAGTGCCTACGTTTCGCCAACATACCCTGAGCTCCTCCAAATGATCTCACTTAGATGACAAGTCTATGGCCCTTGGCAGTCTGGGGCATTGACCTTAGTGGGTACTTGGCCACGGGGAAGGGGGAGTGAAATATGCAATTGTGGCGGTCTACTACACAAAAAAGTGGGTTGAGGTTGAACCTCTTGCTACCATCACCTCCAAGAAGGCGCTGGACTTTGTCATCAAGAATATAGTTTGCTGCTACGGGCTCCCAAGGAAGATAGTCTCCGACAATCGCCTACAATTCAATAGTGGGTTGTTCACAGATTTTTGTCAAAGGCATGGAATGGTGAAGAGATTCTCCTCCATAGCTCACCCACAGGAAATTTGACAGATGGAAGGAGTCAACAAGACACTTAAAGCCAACTTGATGAAAAGATTGGGACAGGCGAAAGGTGCTTGGCCCGAGAAGCTGCCTAAGGAATTGTGGAGTTACTGCACCACTGCCAAGAGCTCCATCGCCTACAGGTATAAAGCCATGCTTCCAGTTGAGGCAACAATCTGCACGCACTGAAGAGATATGTATGATGCAACCACAAATCACACTTTATTATGAGAGTCTCTGGACCTTGTGGAGGAGCTTCGTGAAGCTTCTTAGCTTCGAGTAGTGTCATACAAGCCTTAGGCAGGGACTTACAAGCTTGCCTGACCGAGTAAGGAGTTGTACCCCACGCCTGGAATGCTGATCATCTCCGCCGGTATTACTAGTATGTGACAATTGTACTTTTGTTAAATTATGTAATCATTTTGTAGCCTCCGAGCACAAGTAATGGAAACCATGTAGACAACACGCGATAGATAATTTAAAAGAATCTGGGTATATTTTAGTTTCCTTTTTATTCTATTTGTACTAGTCATAGAGAGCCCGCTCGCTGGCCTGGACAAGTGAACGTAGACTAGTCTTCAATCACTTGGGGGAATAGGGTTAGAGTGGCATCAGAGTATAGTGTCTCACAGAGGATGACCTAGGAAACTAAGCTTGTCATGAGAGGAGTAAGCCTAGTGTCAATATCCAAAGAAGAGAAAAATCTAGGGAACCATGCAAAGTATGGGGAAGTCCATGACTCAAAGATCCTAGTACCACTAGAGAGAACTTGGGTTATCTCCCGAGGACATTAAGCCCGATGAGCCATGACCAAGTTCTTAGATCTCGAGATGGAACAGAATCCCGAGTCATCTGTAATTGGGCCTAAAGACCTAGAAAACTAATCTTTTCATGAGCAGAGTAGGACTAGTGTCATGGGACTTCGAATATTAAAAAAATTCTTGAATCACGATAGCGAACTTAGGTTACCTCCTGTGGAAATCAAGCCCAAGGATCTTTGACTAAGTTCCTAAATCTCAAAATGTGAATGGAAGCCCGAGTCATCCACACTCAGGCTCGAATCCTCAAGTTGCCAAAATTTGAGCTCCATAAGGATAATCCTAGCAATAGAACTCAATGACCTGGGAAGCTAAGCTAGTCAACGACCGAAGTAACCTTGGGACCCCTAAGCTAAGACCTGGGAAAATTCCTAGCGTCGAAAAAATTAAAGTAATGCGAGGATAGACCTGACGTATTCTCCCTGAGGAACGAAAACCACGTCCCAATCCTTGAGATATGAATGGAGTCTCGAGTCATTTGTACTTAGTCACAACCGCAAAACAATCACCCAAGCGATGAGAAATCCAAGTAACGCAAGTATTGAATCGAGGTGTGAACGAAAATCTAACATCACGAGGCCTGGCCTAAGGACGTGAAACTCAGTTGCTTCCTCCAGGGACTTAGAGCCCACGGACAACGAGTTCATGACTTCCACGTGGCAAAGGTCCAAGTAACCGTACTCGGGGGCCGGGCAGAACGCCCAAACTAGCATTTCGAGAACAATGCGCCCTGGGGCACGATTATCTCAGTACATTTGACCTCCCAGAGCCAGAGTGATTGGCACTCAAGGATATCAGATGGTGTTAAAGTTACTCTTGAGGAAAAAGAGCCTAGGAAGCAACACTAAATGCCCAAAGTGTCAATTCTGATATAGGAAACCTAGAACCCTATAGTGGAATGGACCTCTTAAGGCCTGAGTTATAGAGACTTAAGAGCATTGGACCATTAAGTGTTCCACTTGACAAGGCGTTAAAGTTAATCCCGATGACTGCATGCCTGGGAGATAACACTAAACACCCAAAGCGTCTAAACACTAAAAGGAAGATCTTCAAGCTCTAAGTACAATGGACGACCTAGGCACTGTGTTGTTGGGACTCAGGGACATAGGATTGCGTTAAGTGTTCCTACTTGACATCACACTAAGAGTTAGTCCCGAGGACTGCAAGCCTGGGAAACAACACAAAGTGCCTAGATCTATCCAAATACTAAGAGAAGTTGATTGAGACTCGAGTCACCAATATTTGAGCGCAAGACCTAAGTCTCTACGACTTGAGGCCCACAAAATGTGGACGGATTGATGTTTTGGACTCTCGTGGCATTACATTACATTGAGTGGCATGAAATCCTAGCCAAATTAAAAAGACTAAATTGTGTAATTACTTAGTGTGAGCATGTTAGTAAGAAATCAACAATGTCAAGAAAAGTAGTGCAAGTTGCATAAAGGTTAAGAGGTATTTACAATTGAGCTCGGGGGCTTGAGCATTTAATTGTGTATGCCCCAATAAACAAAGGCACACAGGCCTACTTAATAAAACAAAGAAAAGAAAAGTAAAATCACTTCGGGCCCTTGCCCAGAGGAACTTTCGCCACCACCTCGATGACAAGATCCGCTTCGGGAGCACAACCAGCCGCCACGACTTCCTTTTCCTGGACTACCTTGGCCTCCTAGGCCAAAAGGTGCTCCTCGAAAATCATCTGTATGTGGCGGCTCCTCAGTGAATGACAGTTCCATGCCCATGTTACTCTGCCATGCCACAAAATATGTGTCATCTGCCATCACATTGAGATCCCTCTCTAGCTCCTCTGCTTGAAGCCATAGGTTCTCGTTCTCCTGGGCAAGGTTCTCTGCGCGAGAGGCAATGTACACAACTTCTTCTTTAATCTTAGCGAGCTCCTCCTGCACTCTGGCCATCTCGGAGGCGCGACATGAAGACTCCCCGTAGCTCAAGCGGAGAACCTTCGGCTTCAGGCAGAGCTCCTTCCGAACAACAGTGAGGTTCATCGACAACTTGTCATTCCCCTCCTCCACGGTTCGGGTCTGGTCCACTGGATCTTCTAGCAACTTTTCAAAATTATCCTCGAGAAATGACAACTTTGACTGCTCCGTGGCCATCTAGGTCTCCAACTCTAAGGCAAGGGCCTTTAGATCCTCCAAGTCCTTTTGGAGTAGCTAGTGCTCCGACAACGGGACTGCAGTCTCTTTAAGTTATGCCATTTCCTCCCGAAGCTCCTTCAGCTCGAAGGATCTCATGGTAATGATGTCCCCAAGCTGTTGGTTGAAGTCCGCACCCTCACCAAAACAATATTTGTTAGCTCGATGAAGAACTTAAATAAAAATGAGAGTTGAAGATTCGAGACTTATTGTCAGGGTGAAGTGGTGGCTGGCAACTATCAGGGAGATCTCGTTATCACTATCGCAGCGAGCAAAGTTGCGAAAGGGCATGTCACACACGGACCCTGCCAATCTCTGAAGCAGCTTCGCCACAAGTAGAGCCATCCTTTCTCCAACCCTCCCCGTGAGGAGAGTCTCCAGCTCCTCGCGGTTAAGAGGGGGGACTGGACCCTACGGTCTATCTTCCAGCAGGTACTCCGCGGTGACTTTGAAATCCTGATTGCCTTCACTAAGATGGGCGTCGAAGTACTCAACCACCCGTCTGTGCCTTTCTAAGTCTTCTCCTTTGAAGTTCTTGGAAAAGACCACCAGGAGAGGTGTCCTGACCGAAGGACAGTCAGACACCCTAGAAGGCATTTCCTTTCCCTTCTGAGAGGTCACCTCATCTCGAGGAAGAAAGACCTCGAGGTCAATGACCTCATCGGTAACCATTTTCTGCAAAGGAGTACCAATGGAGCAGCTTCCAGAACTACATGAGCCACTTGTGCACCTTGAGAGCGTGTCTCCTAAGAGGACCCATAAAGACTTCAATATCTAAAGGTAAAAACCTAAGTATAACTCAAAGAGATCATACAGGTATGAAGCATGTACGGGGTATGACCCTTAAGACCCCGTATGTCTGATCCTAATATACACGCCAGACAAGTAGTGGTCGTATGAGTGAGGTACATGTTATGGTCCTCACCAACCAATTTCTGACACTCATACTAAGCAAGTAGTGGAGGCACATTCAAGTACTAAAGTGGAGGCGCTCCCACAGACTCTGACCATGTATTGAAGCCGACACCACAACCTTCTGCTCCACTATGACCTGTGCCACAACCCTGACAATGTACATACGTACAATCTTGTCCCTTGGGACCACAATGTATCCAGAGCCATTAGAGCCCCACTATAAATGGATATTCTCCTCTCCATCTAAGGGGTTGGAAAATTCTTGTAATATCAAACTATTCTAAGAACCATATACGAGTTTTTCTTCCATTGTTCACTTGCAATTTTCCTCTAAATTTCTACAAGTTCTTTTGCATTCATTAAGTTCTGATTAATTTTTTGAGTTTTCCATCCATATTTTGTTGACGAGTTTCTGCCATCAACAGTTTGGCGCCGTCTGTGGGAAGGATAAGTGCCAAGCCACTATTCTTCCGTTGATTCTGGTAGGAAAAGATGTTGAGACACTCTAAGCGACTAAAGAGCCACGAGGGGGGGAGGTCCACCTCAACGGAGATCAGCTAAAAACCTCCATGAAAAATCCTCCGCCACCCAAAAATGTGGATGCACCAAAGGGGCCCATGGTTCCTGGAGATGAAAGGGAGGCGTCATCCTCAGCTGTCCAGCCTGATGAGAACCATCCACGATCCGCAACTGCTCCTGCGAGAGAAGCCAGAGAGCTTCTGCCCCCAAGGATGCAACCGGTGCCGAACTCCGGCCGGCAAGATTCGGGTCCATCAATGCGCAGGCCGGACAAGAGTCACCAAGTGCATCCAATAAACTCGTGCTCTAGGTCTCAATTTTATGAAGAGGAGATACGCGAGTTATACCAAAAGAACCAAAGGCTAGAAACCACCTTAGAAAATAAGCAAGAGGTGTTGAACGACCTGCTACAAGGAAAATCAAGCGTGCACCTTCCTAGACAAAAGGAAAAAGGCCAAGAGGGTGGAGAAACCACGATCCCTGTGGATGATGGGAGGACTCGGCTCTCCCCCAGTAATACCCCTCGGACAAAGCAGCGTGAACATCCTGGGAAGGCAAAGCAGCCCTAGAGGCCAGAGCAGAAGAACCACGCTAACCCTCATAATGAAGCCGAAGTCACCTCTAGGGAGGCACCGCCTGACCTCAGAGAAAAGCTTAATAGAAGGAGGTCAGAAGTAAGGACAACACCTCATGTGGCCCTTCTGAAGGGTATAGAAAAGAGAAAGACCGACCCTATCGAGCTGAGGGAGTCCTTGAATAGGAGGTAACAGGAGCTAGATGCCGAGATGAGGAGCCTTCGGAGCAAGATCATCACAGCGTCTTGGGGGTACATTACCGATGAAGAGTTTGACTACGAGTCACCCTTCACTCGAGAAAGTCAGTTGGAACGACTGCCGTCTAACTTTAAAGAACCTCATATGACCCCTTATGAGGGAAATACGGACCCCAAATACCATTTAGACGCGTTCAATAACCTAATGAAATTGAGAGGAATTGATAGCAGAGCCAGGTGCCACTGCCTCGCTATCACGTTAAAAGGACCTGCGTACAAATGGTTAAAAAGACTCCGACTAGGGTCTATTAGGTCATGGCAGCAAATTTCTGACAAGTTTCTCCAACACCATCATGCCGTAGGCGATTATACTCTTCCGGGCACTAGCCTCGTTAATATAAAGCAAGGTGAAGGAGAGAGCTTGAAAAGCTACATCCACATGTTCAACATGGAGGCGGCGAAAGTGGGAAGCCTGACCAAGGGAGAACTCAAGATGGCGATCACGGCCGGAGTGCGCCCAGGCAGTAAGCGTTGGGATAATATGCTCAAAAGGGAGGTCACAGACTTAGACGATTTCTACGAGCGGGCATAAAAGAACATTCTTGTCGAAGATGACCATGAGAACTTGAAGCCATCACTTGTCAAGCCCTCAGCTGCTGAAAGTTCGAATCATGCATAAAAGAAAAGGTTGTACGAAGGCCCAAAAGATGACCATTAAAGGAAGCACAAACACGGAGGTAATCCTAGGCAAACATCCCACACTTTCTACACTGACCTGACACATACTAAGGAGCATATCTTCATAGAAAACGAGAATCAAGTCCCCTTCAAGAGACCCCCACCAATGAAGTGAGATCGGTCGAAGAGAGACCCTAGAAAGTACTGTGAGTATCATAAAGACATTGGCCACATCACCGCAGAATGCACTCATTTAAAGGTTAAAATAGAGGAACTCATACGCAGGGGACACTTGGGGTAGACACATCTGAAGAGAAAATGAAGGACCAGATGATAGACCACCCTCACCACGAGCGCGAGATGTAGCCCCAGAACTGCAAGGAGAGGTGAGGACGATCTTCGGAGGACCAGGATTTAGAGGAGAATCGCGAAAAGGGCGAGATAAGTACGCCAAGGAATAGAGACGAAGCCCACCCTCATGCATGCTAAGCTTAGAACAACGACCCCCAAAAAACATTAAAGGGGAAAATGACTCAGTAACCTTCAGCAAAGAAGACGCGCGGGATGTGCATTTCCCTCACAATGACCCCTTGGTGTTGACTGTTCAACTTGCAAACATGAGGGTACATCGGGTCCTGGTGGACAATGGAAACTCCGTAGACGTCTTATATCACCCGACCTTAGAGAAGATAGGGTTAGGTATTAGGAACCTAAAGCCCTATAACACCTCCCTGAGAGAATTGAAGGCGATAACCTTAGTATACCACTTGGCCATAAAATTCCAAACTCCTGGGGGCGGCGAGTGTGAAAGGGGAACAAAAAGAAGCAAGGGAATGTTATAACACATCCCTTCGAACAGCCATGAGACCGCCAAAACTTATGGCGATGGTAGTCCATGGGAGCACAAACCCGAGAGAGTTCAACCCCAAAGTCACTGAGGAGATTAGAATCGATGGTTGTGCATATGCGCCTATGGAGGAACATCGAGTAAAGCTCCACTTTTAGTATGATAAATCAAAAGGGTTACCATAGTTAGCGCCCCCCCCCCCCCCCCCCCCCAACAACTATGGATTAGAGGGGTAACTTAGATGCCCTGATATTATAGTAAGAACATCGTCACCACAAATACATATGTACTCTCCTTATTTTTAATGAATATGTTTTTTATTGGCATGTCACACTTCTCATTTACGTGAGCACATATCTAACTCTAGTATACATATCACCAATTGGAATTATCAAAGTGCATGAGCAAAATGATCAAAGTGCTCGACGAGATAAATCTCGCCAACCACTTCGAGGGCAGGATGCACAGCCAAAAATGGTTCTAAAAGAAACCTGTTATCCAGATTTCCGGATAGCGTTTAGATTGATGACCTCGGGGAAGCAGAATTATCGATGTCTTTCACGGAGGGTGACCAGAGCTCGCGGATGGACAGAAAGGCTTCGCCTCTCCTGTCTAGTATCCGGATTACTCTTCCAAACAACACAACACGGAAACTCGTCAACTCTCCCGGACTCTCGAAGGATACCCCTCGGGGAGGCCCCTTCCAGGAGAGGCTCTTCAAGTGGTCTCCGCGGAAACAGTTCCGTGCCCCGCACAGAACAAAACCGAACGGTCGAGTCCGGGAGAAGGCATATTTGGAATGATATCCGTCTGACACAGGATCCCGCCTGACACGCCCGTCAGGTCAAAGCCGCACACATCCCAGCACGCCTAAGGGTACCTTTTCGCCTACTGTTCCGCTGACAACTTGGAAAAGACGGCTGACTTTGTGTGTTCCCCATACTTTCACGTAAATATACCCACATAGAGTCTGGTAGCCATGCTACTACAGTAATTGTATCCCCTATTTATGGCTGGTGTAATTAAGACTCATGTACGTAGAGAAAAACCCTAATCCGAAACCCTAGCTATAAAGACTCCTTCCTTTTACAAGAAGGAGGGGAGAGAGATCAGATAGCAAAAGACTCTACCAAAATCTCTCTAGCTTCATCTTCTTCAAGAGAACCCGAGAGAAACATTGTGAGTGTGTGAAGTTCTTATGCACCAGCCATCTTACTGTAATCTTTTCCAAGTATAATAACATCGACTCGTGGACTAGGGCTTGTTAACGCCTGAACCACGTAAAAACACTGTTTGTTTAGTTACATTTCAGTATTTCTACAGTTCTTTTCTTTTTATTATTCTGTTAGTTATTCGTTTCCGAAAAACTCGGTAAACATTTTGGTGCTTTCATTGAGAGCTGTAGGAAGTTGTTAGTCAGCTCTTTTTCTGTGTACGTTTTTTGTATTCACTTCGTACTAAAGAGATGGTGACTACGCGAAAATCCGCTGTTGACAAAAATGCTACGGTCAACCCCGATACCGTGATGGAAGATGTGGTGCAGAGCGAACCCTTAGACTACCGAGGTGAAGACCCGACATCCCGCCAGGATCAGGTCAGTACCGAAGATACAACATACTTAGAAGACGAAGAAGAGTATGTCCAAGACGGTTATTACAAGGACGGCTGCTACTATGAGAAGGACCCAGAACTGGTCCAAGTAGCCGAAGAACTGGTGGCCACTAAGGCCAAGCTTGCTGAGCAGGAGCGCGTCTCCGAAAGAATGCAACGCATGATGGAACGCCTCCAAAGTAAGTTCGGAGATCTAGGCGACTCGGACGAGGATACCTCTGTTCGAGGTGGTGCTGATGCCCCCATGCCGGATCCAGCCGCTGCTGGACCATCCAAAGCCGCCCCTAACAAGGGCAAAGAAAAAGTTGGAGAGCCTGTGCGCGCTGACGCCCCTGCACCTCCTAAAGGCGTGAATCACCAGGCCAACTGCCCCCCCCCGCGCGCAGAAGGTCTCTGGCGCTCCTAAGCCCAGACGCCCTTCAGCCCCAAGGGGGCACTCTGTGCCTAAAGGGCCCGGTGCTAAGGCACCCAGGCCTAGGGGAAGGAACAACCGCCCCAGTGATTCCGTCAATCAGGACGGTCGGGCTGCGAACTCGCACTCCGAAGATAGCTGGTCCACGGTGGACCTAAGAAGAAGGTTGGAGGCCAAGTATGAGAAGGCCAAAGGGGAAAAAGCCCGGCCTCGCGGAGATGACCTCCGAAATCATATTAATGACAAGCTCCGGGGACGTGACCTCCCGGAAAGTGATACGAAGAGGCTCGAGGAACAGATTGCTGCCTTGACCAAGCTGGTCCGGAAGCAAAGTGGGGCCCTGTCAGATTCTGAGGAGGAAGACCCGGAACCATGTATTAGGAGGATCGCGGAAACGTCCCTCCCGGATAACTTCAAAATGCCTCACATAGAATTATATGATGGGAGGACAGACCCGCGTACCCACCTAGCTAAATACAATAAAATGATGCAAGTGGCGCGCGTCAGTGAGGACGCCAAATGCATGTGCTTCTCACTCACCCTTACCAAGTCTGCGGAGGACTGGTGGAAAAGATTAGCTCCCGGATCAATCCACAGTTGGAAGGAGCTACAGTCCGCGTTTAGGAGGCAGTTTATTGCTGCCCGCGACCACGACATGGAGGTTGGTTCCTTAACCAACATCAAACAGCAACCCACTGAGAACCTCAAAGCTTTCATTCAGAGAATGATGGAAGCTGCTGCAAAAACCAAGGTCAGCGATGACATGAAGCTGATCGCCCTTCAATCGGGCCTTACTGTCGGCTCCCTGCTATGGGGGGAAATGCAAAGGAGACGGGCAGAAACCCTGTCCGAATTCATGTCAAAAGCTCAGGGAATCATCAACCTTGAGGATGCCTACCAGCAAGCCTTTGGAGTTCCCCCGGCTCCAACCCCTTCCGTGACTGCGCCGAGCTTTGCTTCGCAAGCTCCCGCACCAGTCCTCACGCTTCCAGGAGCCCGATTCACTCCGAGTGTGTATGGGCCTTCCGCGTCTGCTCAGACGCCGGGTCAAACCTATTTCTCTGGGTATGGAGCAGTACAAACTGGATGTAGTATCGCTCCTAGCATGCCGCAGCCGCAAGCGGAAGCCCCGGAACGAAGTTTGAGCCAATCGCGGAGCAAGCGAAGCGGAAAAAACTCCAACCGGGGAGACCATTCAAAGAAACCCCGAAAGGATTATGAGCCCAAGTTCACGGAATATACCAGTTTGATAGACTCGCGAGAGAATGTCTATCGGGCGACCTGTAATATGGTCAACTACAGGAAGCCCCCGAAAGTGTCTCACGGAGGAAGGCGTCCGCGAGACTCCAATAAGAGGTGTGAGTTCCACGGAGACGTGGGGCACACCACGAATGAGTGCCTTCAGCTGAAGGATGAGATCGAGTCCCTGGCAAGAGCGGGACACCTCGGTCAGTGGGTGAGAATACCCATAATCTATCCCGGACAGGGGGTAGTTCACGGAGCTGCATATTCACCGGGACAGAGGGGGGCCGCTAGCGCTCCTGGAGCCGGTCACCCCCAAGCTCCCGGTTCTCAGTTCCCAGCACTTCCTCCTCCACCTGCTCCGGCGCCCATTGCCTTGTTGGCTCCAGGGCCAGGCAACCCATATCCGCCCGGCCTTGCTCCGCCACCCGTTGACGGACACGTCGCCACCATTTCAGGAGGACCACACCTTGCCGGAAGCACCCGCAATTCCCAGAAGAGGTACTTGAGGGAGTTAGAGCACGCCGAGGAGATGTGCGCCTTGGTCCAATCACCTGCTCAACGTCCCCGAATGATGGATCTTCCCATCACCTTCACGGAGGACGATGCTCGACATGTGCACTTCCCCCACAACGATCCCCTCGTGGTGGAAGCCCAGATTGCCAATAAGAAGGTCTCACGGGTCTTGATCGATGACGGAAGCTCCGTGAACATCCTCTTCAAAGCGGCCTTCCACGCGATCGGATTGACCGAGACGGACCTGGCCCCATGCCCCATCCAGCTTCAAGGTTTCAATGGGGACGCACTCATGCCATTAGGCAAAATTCAACTTCCGGTCACCGTCAGAGGAGAAAGCGACGCTTGTGCCTTCAAGCATAGCACATTCGTGGTGGTCGACTGCCCCACGGCGTATAATGCCATCTTAGGCCGACCGGTCCTGATCGATTGTGGGGCCATAACCTCGATACGTCACTTATGCTTGAAGTTTCCCTGCGACGATGGGCGTATTGGCACCCTCCGAGGAGACCAGAGAAGTGCACGGAGCTGTTATAACGTCTCCGTCCGAGCCGTCTACACGGTCCGAGAGACGTTTGCTGCCATTCCTTTGGCGGAAGTATTGCCAGAAACTAGGGATGCTCAGGAGGCATACTTTGACGAACTCGACCCAAGAGTGGGAATCGAGAAAGCAATAGAGCCGATGGAGGAAGTCGAAGAGGTGATCCTCAATCCGGGAGAACCCACCAAGGTCATTCAGGTGGGGAAAAACCTGCCGTCGGCCGTTCGAGATAAGATCGTGGCCACTGTGAAGGATAATCAGGATATCCTGGCATGGTGCCACGCTGATATGACGGGGATTAATCCCAATGTTGCGTGCCACGCACTCAACATAGACCCAGCTGCAACTCCAATTCGCCAAAAGAGGAGGCCGCTGGACCCAGTGAGAGCCGAAGCCGTCAAAGCTGAAGTGGACAAATTGATGTCCATAGGCTTTCTCCAGGAGTTGCACTATCCCGTGTGGTTGGCCAACCCAGTTCTGGTCCCGAAACCCGATGGGTCCTGGAGAATGTGCATTGACTTCACGGACCTAAACAAGGCCTGCCCGAAAGATTGTTTCCCTCTCCCGCGAATCGATCAGATGGTGGACGCTACTTCCGGGTACGAACTCTTATCCTTCATGGATGCGTACTCCGGATACAACCAGATCAAGATGCATGTCGCGGACCAGGAACACACCAGCTTCCTCACGGATAAGGGTGTCTACTGTTACGTGGTCATGCCTTTCGGTTTGAAGAATGCTGGGGCGACTTACCAGCGTCTGGTAAACAGAATGTTCAAGGACCAACTGGGGAGGAACATGGAGGTGTACGTGGACGACATGTTGGTAAAGTCCAAGACCTCCGGGGACCACAGTAACGACCTTGAGGAAGCTTTCGCCGTGATCCGAAAGTACGGGATGAAACTAAATCCAAAGAAATGTACTTTCGGGGTCTCGTCTGGGAAGTTCCTCGGTTTTATTGTCAGCTCCCGCGGCGTGGAAGCCAACCCTGAGAAAATAAAGGCGTTCATAGATATGCCTTCCCCCCGGAAGCATAAGGATGTCCAAAGCGTCACCGGAAGGATAGCTGCTCTCAGTCGCTTCGTATCCAAGGCCACCGACAAGTGTATCCCCTTCTTCAATGTTCTGCGAGGGAACAAGAAGTTCGAGTGGACCCCCGAATGCGAAGCGGCCTTCCAACACCTCAAAGAACATCTAACCCGAGCCCCCATTCTGTCCAAGCCGGTCGAAGGAGAGGCGTTGTTCTTATACCTAGCTGTGACTGAGCACGCAGTAAGTGCCGCTCTCGTCCGGGAAGATGGCCGTATCCAGCTCCCTGTGTATTACGTAAGCAAGAGGTTATTGGACGCCGAGTCCAGATATTCGATGATCGAGAAACTCTCCCTCTGCTTGTTGATCGCTTCACGGAAGCTGAGGCCATATTTCCAGGTGCACACCATCAAAGTACTCACCAACCACCCTCTCCGACAAGTCCTGCAGAAGCCCGAGTCTTCTGGCAGATTGCTTAAGTGGGCCATGGAACTAAGCCAGTTCGACGTCCACTACCAACCGCGTGTTTCCATAAAAGGTCAAGCTCTCGCGGACTTTATTGTGGAGTGCTCGGGAATGAATGACCTCCCAGAAGATCCTGTCCCGGAACTTCCCACCTGGAAGGTCTACGTAGACGGAGCCTCAAATGAAAAAGGAGCTGGAGCGGGGGTTATCCTAATATCTCCCCAAGGGCATCAGCTCCAGAGCGCCATCCGTTTCGCATTCCCAGCATCCAACAACGAGGCAGAACACGAAGCCATGTTAGCTAGGTTACGACTGGCCAGAGAAGTCGGAGCCCAAAAAATCGAAGTGTACAGCGACTCCCTACTTGTGGTAAACCAAATATCCGGGGAATACCAGACGAAAGGCGAAAGGATGGCTGCCTACGTGTCTCTCTCCCGCGACCTACTGCAGCATTTCAAAGGCTACAAAATCCGCCAGGTCCCCCGGGACCAGAACTCACTCGCAGACACGCTGGCCAAGCTTGCAACGGACCCGGAGATTGAACAGTATGGCTTAGTCCCCATCGGGCACTTAGAAGCCCCCAGTACTGAGACGCGAAGGATAAACGCCATCATCGACCATTCCCACTCCTGGATAGGACCCATCCTCATATTTCTCACCACCGGAGAACTCCCCACCGATAAAGCTGACGCAAGGAAGCTCCAGTATCAAGCTCCCCGATACGTGGTTATGGATGGAAAGCTTTACCGCAGGGGGTTGTCCATACCCTTCCTTAGGTGTGTTGTCGGAACCGAAGTCAGCACCATCATCCATGAGATTCACGAAGGCTTCTGTGGCGATCATACCTCCGGGCTGAGCCTCTCCAAAAAAATCCTTCGACAAGGATACTTCTGGCCAACCATGAAGAAGGATTGTGTGGATTATGTCAAGAAGTGTGAGCAGTGCCAGAGGTACGCCAAGGTTCCGCAAGCGCCGCCTACGGAAATTACCCTAATGACCAGCCCCTGGCCGTTCGCCGTTTGGGGCATTGACCTAGTAGGTTCCCTCCCCACTGGAAAGGGTGGAGTGAAGTACGCCATAGTCGCGGTAGACTACTTCACCAAATGGGCTGAAGCTGAACCTATGAACACGGTCACATCTAAAAAAGCACTGGATTTTGTCATCAGGAATATAGTGTGTCGTTTTGGGCTTCCACGGAAAATTGTGTCCGACAACGGAAAGCAGTTTGACAGTGAACACTTCACGAACTTCTGTGCTTTGCATGGAATTATCAAAAGCTTTTCCGCAGTCGCCAGACCCCAGGCTAATGGACAAGTGGAAGCTGTAAACAAAATATTAAAGACCACGTTGAAGAAAAAACTCCAAGCCTGCAAGGCTCACTGGCCGGAAGAACTTCCGCGAGTACTTTGGGCTTATCGCACAACAGAGAGAACTTTGACGGGGCACACGCCTTATTCCATGACCTTCGGTTGCGAGGCCGTCATCCCAGTAGAAGCTATGATCCCCTCTCACAGGCAAGACACCTACGATCCTACCCGGAACCATGCCCTCCTCCAGTAGTCCTTAGACATGATCGAAGAGCTCCGGGAGCAGTCGCAGGTCCAACTAAAAATGTACCAAGGCAAGATAGCCCGACACTTTAACACGAGAGTCCAGAGCCGTGCATTCGAAGTTGGGGACCTTGTCCTACGGAGAGTATTTCCTGCTACGCAGGATCCGGGAGTAGGAGTCCTCGGACCCAACTGGGAAGGCCCCTACGAAGTCCAAGAAAAAGTGGGCCATGGGACGTATCACTTAAAGAGACTCGACGGATCTAAAGTCCCGCGCGCCTGGAACGCGGAGCACCTCCGCCGTTACTACCAGTAGGCCCCGGACCATCCAGTCGGAAGTCCTTGGTGAAAATAACAAAAGTGAAAAATGTGGAAATAATCCTCCCTGTTGTAAAACTAACGCCTAGCAGGCTATTTTAATGAAACACGGAGGGATTCACTCCGCTTTTACTGCACTTTTTATCCCTATGTTCAAAGCTGCGTTTTAACAAGTGACCACGCGGTCCGGAGACGTCCGGACCCCACGCTCACTTGGGGGGTATACATGGCTAAGGCTTAGCCATACGCCCCTTGAAAAAAACGTACACAGAACACCACTTATGTGTTAGCATTGTGTTTGAAGTTTTTAAATTGTTTCGCTCTAATTGTTAAGCTTAGGTTTATTTGTTGCCATGAACATGCTTGCATTACGTGTCATATGTGGATTATGTGCTTAAGTGAAAATTGCCACAGAAATGCCTGCCATTATGTATCATGAGAATTATCTCTTGTGTAGCCCAGCGATGGACGGGACTGGGGGTTGAGGCACGTTCATAGAGCTACGCCAAAACACCCCCAACTCCTTGACAAGTCCTTTGCAGAATTCTCCGCGAGCTCTGAAAAGCTTTGCTTCGCAAGCTCCAGCTCCGGGTCCCGCAAGACGAAAGATGGCAAGATCCGCGAGCGCTGTAAAGCTTTGCTTCGCATGCTCCAGCTCCGGATCCCGCAAGGCGAAAGATGGCAAGATCCGCGAGCGCTGAAGAGCTTTGCTTCGCAAGCTCCAGCTCCGGGTCCCGCAAGACGAAAAATGGCAAGATCCGCGAGCGCTGTAAAGCTTTGCTTCGCATGCTCCAGCTCCGGATCCCGCAAGGCAAAAGATGGCAAGATCCGCGAGCGCTCTAAAGCTTTGCTTCGCGCGGATCTAGCCTCGCAGGGCTCCATGCCAGGTCCCTGAAGCCAGCCACCATGAGGTTCGCAACAACAGTTAGTTTTGCTTCGCAAAGATCTAACCTTAAGTCTAGCGACGCTCACCAAAAGAACTCCCGTTCCAAACAATAGAACGACTCACCTTAGCAATCCCAGCGAACAGTATAACTACAAGTCCCGGGATTGGCTATTTGCCTCAGGAAAGAGAAAGTACGGTGAAAGGAGCCTGGCCGTTGGAACCAGAAAACCTTCGTAACCTAGAAACTACGTGGGGAAAGACATCATCCGTTAAAGCTTCAACTGGGAAGTGCATAAGTTTTGGCCGTTGGAACCAAAACCCCATACGCCCCTACAACAGTTTCTACCGTATAAATGTCTACCCTAAGCGCAAAGATAAATAAAGAACTCGGCAGAAAAATAAAGGAGAATGCTATGATTATGGCAAAATTGTCCGCGATGAAAAACTCAAAATGAAAAACAATTAAAGATAAAACCCCTTCAAGCATTGGGGGTAACTACAGCGTCCACGACCGCAGCTTCGGGGGCATCTGTTTCAGCTGAGGCTGGCGGAGTCGGCTCATTGGAAGGAGGGATTTGGTCATGAGAAGGTTCAGAGGTCCCCGCCTCTCCGGGATCTCCCGCCTCAGGAGCTTCAGCACGTTCGTCAATGTTATAAGTTTGGACGTACGCCTCTGGGCCCTGATCCCACACGAGTAGCTTCTCCCTCATGGCTTCGGCATCATCTCCCAGATAGCCTAACACCTCCGGGTTCACTTTCCAGAGTTGATGCATGAGGACCACATGCGATATATTAATAGTCCTGTTCAGTATCACCTCAGCATCCTCCTTCTCCTTCAACCGCTCCGCCTCGGAGGTTGCCAGCTGTGCTTCCGCGGCAGTTAGTTGGGCCCTCAATTTTTCCATTTCGGCCTTGGAGGCATCCCGCTCCCCCTTAAGAGAATCAATCGCCTTGCGCTGCTCCCTATTTTGGTTCAGCACGGATTGCTTCTCGGTCACATGCCCCCTGGCAGTGAATTGCAAAGCCCCGATCTCTTTATCCTTCTCGGCGAGCCCCAACTGAAGCATAGACACGAGATCCCTGCTCCTCTTATGGAGTTGCTCCTCGTCGTGCAGCTTACTCTGAAGAGTGGAATATTCCTCTTGCCACTTAAGGAGGAGATCGTTCTTTGATTGCAAGCGGGCTTCCAAGGTATCTTTCTCCACCTTGGCTTGGGACAGCTCTTCCCGGAGCTTGGAGTTTTCGGTCTTAATCCCATCCGACCGCTGTCTAAACTCATTCTCTGCCTTGGCCCGGTACTCTTGATATTTGGCAAGATATTTCTTCTCCGCCTCTTCTTCAGCCGTGCGCCGGGCCTGATCAATCTTCTCCGAAGCCCCCAAGGCCTGTTGGGTCAGTTTCTGTTTCTCCGCTTCCAAGGCCTAGCGAGCCAGTTGGCTCTCCTCCAGCTGAACCAGAGCTGCACCAACCTCCCGGAACGAGCGTTCCACGATCATAGAGGCCTGCAAGGAAAGACAACAGAGTGAGCTAAAGCAGGACCAAAAGACAGGTGGTCCCAAAAAACTAACAACTGACGGCTTACCCCGGACAGTTGCTGCTTCACAGCGTGTGTCAGCAACAGCGGATCCTTGCTGCTGCTGATGGCCCATTTCTCAGAATTGAGCTCGCATAAGCTCAGGGCCATGTCCTCCATCATCTCAGCTCCGAACGACGCCAATGCACGTCCGAGCCTAGGCACCAGCCTCTTCTCCAAGGCTGGACCATCCAGAACCGCTCCGGCTGGGTGAGGAGATCTCACCCCCTCGGCCAGCTCAGCCCTCTTCACGGCAGACAAGTTATCTGCCCTTCCCTGAGTAACGGCCTTCTCCGCCTCTAGCCGCCTCTTCAAAAAACTATCGGCCCGTCTTACACCCTCCAGGAGGGCAGCGGGAAAACTGGTCGGCTTCCGCGGAAAGTGGAACTTCAGGCCAGGCAGGGGAAGATTGGTTGTCTGAGAAGACGGAGACCCCGGAAGGGTGGACCCCCTTTGGGCTGGAGGAGGAGGCAGCCGGGGTATTAAGGCCCCGGTCTGTTGCTTTTGTTGCTGCGGTAGCAGAAGTAATTGCCCTTGTTGCTGCTGCTGGTTTGGATGTTGCTGTTCCTGCTGCTGCGGCGTTGGTGATTGTCTCTCTTGTTCCTGTTGCTGCTGTTGTTGTAGTTGTGATTGCTGTCGTTGCTGTTGTTGTTGCCTTCGACCGGGAGAAGAGTGTCTAAGGCGTTTGTTCTTAGCACCCTCAGCATCTTCTCCGGGACGCTTGCTCACCCCAGTTGTCCTCACGGGGAACACAAGCCCTTCCCCGTCGCTACTGCTACTCGAGACCATCATAGTCTCGGAAGGCCCTTCAGCAGGGGACTTCTCTACCCTCGGAGACGCTTGCGCCTCGCCACTTGTCTTCTTGGGGGAGGCAGCCTTACCTCCCCTACCAGCCTTGGTCTTCCGTCCTTTCCCCGTGGGCGGGTCTTGGCTGGTGGCAGCCTTCTTAATAAGCAAAGTAACCCTCCCCAACATCTTGGCTTCGGGATACTCTGCAAGAAACGTACAAAGCAAGGTTAACGAACCAACAAGAAATGAGAAAGAAGATAAGCGGAAGACAAGACAATCAGCAACATAAAAGTACAAGCAAGCCCGCCAGCAGGGAACAAGAAACCAGAAAAAGAAAAGTTTGAAAGGGACGACCATGCACGAGAAACGTGGATGGCCTTCCCCGA
This sequence comes from Humulus lupulus, assembly GCF_963169125.1. Lineage (NCBI taxonomy): Eukaryota > Viridiplantae > Streptophyta > Magnoliopsida > Rosales > Cannabaceae > Humulus > Humulus lupulus. The sequence continues at coordinate 89,573,943 of NC_084793.1, read as the reverse complement.
GCAAAACAAAACATCGCCTCCTGCTCCAGGAAGCTCCCGTACTCCTTGAAGTCCGGGAAGAACATGCTGAGAGAAGAAGGGTCAACCATGATGACACCTTCTGGCAGACTACCATCACTCAGACACCAGAGGAGCTCATCTACCCTATCACAGTACCTGTCGAAAGGTATCCTACGCGGATCTAGCCTAAGGAAACGAGGATCAAACCCCATCTGAGAGGTTTGGGAAACTTCAGACAGGCTGGGGGTGTGGATCAATCGAAAACTAGTCTTACCTCTCCCGGAGGAACTAGCCCCCGGAGCCCCTTCGTTAGGGTAAGCCGCGGCGTGGCGAGCCTCGATCTCCTCTCCCTCCGGCTGGGGGTCGGGGAACCTCTCCGCCCAACTAGGAGATAGAGTATTTTCGTCCCGAGCGGCTTGGGTGATCACCTTAGACAGCTCCAGGGCAATCTGCTCCCGGATGTCAGCCGACACCTGAGTCTGCCCCCTACCACTTACTGGCTCGATATTTTGGAAGGAGGCGAGTAACCCATACTCCCTCAACGATTCGAAGGTCACAAGTCCCTCCACTCTCAACTCTTCCTCAGAAAGCCCTTCGTAGAACTTGGACCTCCTTATCATCTCCGCGCAGCGAGGTGTCCGCGGAACGACTTCTGCAAAAATCAAATACAAGCGTTAGAGATCCTCCCAAAAGGCAAATCAAATACAAAGAAACAAAGTTGAAAAGGAAAAGAGGAAACACTTACCAGGGATTTTGAAGTCCAAAGATAGAGCTGGCACCCTCTTCAGCGGGAAGCCCGTCGTCAGGAACCAGTATTCCCGGAGGTCTGGAACCCTCGCGGTATGACAAGTGGGGCACATCACATCCGGGTGCCTTTCTAGCCTGTAAAACCCCACCTTGTCTGAGTGACCCCTCATAGGCTGAGACTTCAACCCATAAAAGTACAGCACCTCCTCCGGGGTAGGAGCTTCCAGTCTCCGGGACTTGCAAAAGATGAACCACCCCGCTAAGAGCTTGTAGCTGGGAGGAATTAACTGGAAGGGGGCAATCCCCGCCTTCACACAGAAATTGGCGAAGTAACTCCTTAGGGGCAAGTGCGCTCCGCACACTATGTGTGCCCAGCTCCAGGCACCAAAGCCCTCGTGGCTCTGGCTAGCTGACTCGCCCAGCACCGACAGACGGTGCCACATCAGACCTGGGATGTTCTTCAGGCCTGCCTCAGAGGAATACAGCTCCAGCATGCCATAATTCCTGAAAAGGTTCGGTTTTTGGTCCATCTCCCAGATGGAACTATTGGAGGTTGGTGGGCTAGCCGCGACCGCTTTCGCCTTTCCTTTCCCCTTTCCACCAGCGATAGGAGAGCCCTTCTCTTGGGCAGATTCAGCCTCCCCCGCAGCAAGGAGTTGTTCCTTCGAGATGTTCGTCACTGGACAAAAGAAAAGAAAGAAGAAAACACTCTAAGCAGTCAGCACCCTTGTCATACCCTAGTGGTATCAAAGGCGTCGGGGAGACCCTCCCCGAAAACTGCTTGGAGAGGCTCCCACCGAGCTTGCCGAGGGATTGGCACCATGCCACCCGAAGGACAGCAAGGAACCAGACTCAGACCCCGAGCCTAAGCCCACCAAAAGAAGTGTTTTTCCAGAGAAAGACACCCTAAAGGCGTTCATGCTTATGCCCTAAAACAGCAAAACAAGGGACGACTTTCCAAACGCAAATCGCCAAAACACGCAGAAAAAGCTACTTATCGACTCACAATCAATCACATGCCTACCAAATCCCTATTCACACATGCACATAAGCAATAATGGCAGAAACCTCTACTCTAAAACCTACCAACAACCTAAGGTTTGGGAGGAAAGAGCAAAGTAGAAACACTTACTGATATTCGGGTAGGTGGAGGTTGAAGGAGTAACTGGATCACTGCACAGCACGATCGCGAGAAGTAAAAGCTGCAAAGATGAACGGCGATTCAAACCAGGAACTTCGGGGAATAAACCCACTGCCAAATCAAAAAGAAAAGTTTCCAGATACTTACCAAAAGAAATGGCAAGTTCGGAGGAACGTAAGCTGGGAAGCCTGAGAGTTCGGAGGTTTGGAAATCTGAAAATCCTAAAGATGGAGAATCTGAAAGCGTAAAGAGGAAGAAAGGTCCTTTCCCTCGTTTTTATAGCAGGGAAGAAGCCGTTTCGAATTCCTCGAGTGGACGGTCCCGATCTTCCCATTCCATGTGCGTCAGATCCAACGGCTGGAGAGGAAGCGACGATCCTATTTATGACTCCTAGGATGGGAATAAAGTATTTATTTCCCATCATTACACCACCTCGGGCCCTGAGTACCATTAAAAACCGTCAAATAGTCAGATGACTGACGCACGCATCCTCAACCAGTCGCCTCACGCACACGTCTTGGTCGCAGAACCATTCCCAGAATGACACGTGATCCTTGCCGCACTTGAGTACTTGATCTCAAACAGAAGAAATTCCTTTTTCTCTTTCATACTTATACTCAGGCGGGAAAAAGGAACCCTTCCGGGAACACAGAAGGTGCCCCCTCGCCTAGTCTAAGAAACCGATTGTACAAGCTCCCGGATCTCTCAAAGCTCCGCGACCTTGGGGGGTAAATGTTATCCAGATTTCCGGATAGCGTTTAGATTGATGACCTCGGGGAAGCAGAATTATCGATGTCTTTCACGGAGGGTGACCAGAGCTCGCGGATGGACAGAAAGGCTTCGCCTCTCCTGTCTAGTATCCGGATTACTCTTCCAAACAAGCACAACACGGAAACTCGTCAACTCTCCCGGACTCCCGAAGGATACCCCTCGGGGAGGCCCCTTCCAGGAGAGGCTCTTCAAGTGGTCTCCGCGGAAACAGGTCCGTGCCCCGCACAGAACAAAACCGAACGGTCGAGTCCGGGAGAAGGCATATTTGGAATGATATCCGTCTGACACAGGATCCCGCCTGACACGCCCGTCAGGTCAAAGCCGCACACATCCCAGCACGCCTAAGGGTACCTTTTCGCCTACTGTTCCGCTGACAACTTGGAAAAGACGGCTGACTTTGTGTGTTCCCCATACTTTCACGTAAATATACCCACATAGAGTCTGGTAGCCATGCTACTACAGTAATTGTATCCCCTATTTATGGCTGGTGTAATTAAGACTCATGTACGTAGAGAAAAACCCTAATCCGAAACCCTAGCTATAAAGACTCCTTCCTTTTACAAGAAGGAGGGGAGAGAGATCAGATAGCAAAAGACTCTACCAAAATCTCTCTAGCTTCATCTTCTTCAAGAGAACCCGAGAGAAACATTGTGAGTGTGTGAAGTTCTTATGCACCAGCCATCTTACTGTAATCTTTTCCAAGTATAATAACATCGACTCGTGGACTAGGGCTTGTTAACGCCTGAACCACGTAAAAACACTGTTTGTTTAGTTACATTTCAGTATTTCTACAGTTCTTATCTTTTTATTATTCTGTTAGTTATTCGTTTCCGAAAAACTCGGTAAACAAAACCCTTATAAAAAAAAATAAGGAAGAAAACCTTGCAAGGCATCTCTCGAGTTCACAAAGATTAGCTACCATTATGAACATCAAGAGGGTCAAAAATTCCTACAGAAAGATCCTCCTAATAAAGGATGATACCTCCACAAGAGGAAAAGCCTCAGAAAGAGCCTCCTAACAAAGGCTGATACATCCACGAGAGGAATGGCCCCAGGAAGAGCCTCCTAGTAAAGGCTGATACTTATACGAGAGGAAAGGCCTCAAGAAGAGCCTCCTAGTAAAGGTTGATGCCTCCACGAGAGGAAAGACCTTAGGAAGAGCATCCACCAATAAGCCTAGAGCGGTCACCAAGCCGTCTAGCCAAAAAGGGTCCTAAAGAGATCCTTGCAAAAATAGTACTATGCATAATGATGAGAAGGACGCTTCTCATAAGAAGTAATAAGCACGCACAAAAGTATATAAAAGGATGACTAGAACCCAAAGGGTCAATATATCCATATAGATACAATCAAGGTGCACCAAAGAGAGACCTATCGAACCCCTTCCATTGGGCTCAAAAGGACCTTAAGCATAAAAAATAAAAATAAAAAAGACCTATCGAAAACCTTTTTTCGGGCTCAAAAGGACCCCAAACATAGAGAAACAAAAGCAAATGATCACATATACATATATATATATATAAAGAAGGGGTTGCAATAATGTGGCAGGACTTAGAAAAGTTCCAACAAAAAAAAACAATAGGCTCAAATGAGCATAGAGCCAAATCGAATCAAATAATAAAAATTGCAGAAGAAAAATCTCAAGGCCTCCCAGCATGAGCATTCCACTCGGCCACCTTGGCGACGGCATGCTCACCAAAGGAGGAGAAATCCATGTTAGGATTTTGCCTACACATTCCATAGAGGGTGCGCTCTATGGAATTGTATTCAATCTAAGACAAATTAACCTCTAGGCGAGTGACCCTCTCCTGCAACATTGCAACCGTGGCTTCTGCTCCCTCAAGATTGGCTTCCAGGCGAGTGACCGTCTCCTGCAACATCATGTCCTTAGCTTCTGCTCTCCTATTACTTTTGACGACGAAGAGGCCTTCGCCAAGGCCTTCTCAAGCTTAAGCTTTGTGTTAGTGAGTTCCCTCTCAAGCTCCTTAACCATGACCGTTAGACGGTCCCTTTTCGTGTTCGACAAAGAAAGGTCCTGCGCCAAGTCGGCGAATCGTTGAGCCACCAGAGAAGCCTACAAGAAAAAAAAAATGATGATGATGAGCAAGCAAAGAACCCAAAACAAAAAAACAAAAAAGAGGAAAGAGTAAGACCAATGTGAAATGAATGAACTCACCCAAGTTGTGGAGTGCACAAGAGTCTCCCCAAGCTCCGACATGGCGAAATTTCCAAGACCTCTCCACTCGGTCTCAGGAATACCCTCGGTGACCCGAGTATACCTTTGGCCATAAGAGGCTGCCATACGACCCACTCAGGGTGTCCCCTCCAAATCAGGGGCACCCGACTGAGCAAGGACGGATGACCCACTCACCGAAGGAGGAGGAGGCGCAAGAACACCGGAAAAATGTGGCACCGACGGACCAAGATTGATGGGAGCATGAGGAAGAGTATCATATTCCTAATAAAAGGGCACAACAAAGCACCCTGGCATGGCCTTCAGATCTCAGGAATGAGAGGCCATGTCACGGTCCATAGAGACCAAAGGAGGGCACCCCTTGGGAAAAGGAGATGACCGGAGTGGGCGTCTAGATTCTGGGGAAACCTCTTCAGGCACCCAATCCGCATTACCCCCGTCTGAGTGAGGCTCGACTAAAGTCACCTTCTTCCTTCGTTCAGAAATATGCCACAATGAATCGGGATACAACACTGTGGATAAACCATAACGGTTAAGGTTGGCCACGGTGAAGAGACAGGCGGCCATCTTTTTAGCAGGGTCAGCATCGAGAAAGGTGTCCACCAGTGCTGCCTCCGACTCAGGAATGTCGGGGACACCCCATTTCTCTGTACAATCAACATAGTTACCAATATGAGCATAAGTTCCAAAATAAAAAATTTAAGGTAAATGGAAGAAAACGTTGAAGTACTTAGTTAGGGACGAGCGAAAGTGTTCACGTACAAAAAAGGGATCTTTCACGAAGAAAAAGTCCTGCTTCTAGGACTCCGGGTTGGATATAGAGCCCTCTATGAGGGAAACCTGGGAATTGGCTTTTTGTAGAAAATAAAAGCCTTTGGATTTAGGGGTTGGGATGAGGTTGTACATAAAGTGCACCTCTTGAGCCGTAGGAGCGCAGCAGTTGAGATCGATGAACGCCATGTATAGGTAGCTTAAGGTCAGTCAGCTACTAGGTGCCAGTTGGAGCGGAGCAAGGTCAAAATGGTTAAGGATCATGACAAAGAATGGGTGTAAAGGAATGGTCCCACCCACCTTGAGGATATGCTCACTCATGGCCACGTATCCATAGGGGGGATTATCAGCCCAACACTTGTTGGAAGGAACATACAACTTCTACTCCTTGCCAATATGGTATTTCTCGGATAACTCCAACAGCCGGTTCTCAGTCACGTTGGACACAATAGAAGACGCCAATGGAGGGCTAGAATCTGGCCCCTCGGGAGATACCTGTCGCCACACTTTCTTCGACATATTGGCAAAATCCAAAGAAAAAGGTGAGGTCAAAACAAGGCACTTTACCCTCCATTTTTTATTTCTAGCAAGAGTTTTCCACCGAGTCGCTGAGAGTGGAAGCACTGAGCAAGGATGAATCAAAGACAAGGGTTGAGGGGAACCCGGGGTGACCTCGTGACAACTACAAGGGGTGAACGGGACAGGATGTTCAGGTGGAAGGTTTCCCTCCATGAACTCCAACTCCATTTGTATATCTAAAGGGTTCACTCTAAGGTTTGCAATGTGGTCACTAAGGTCAAAGGAGAAAGGAACTCCATCACCCATCAAAACTGAATCTATTTCGCTCTCCACCACCCAGATTTTACATCTAAGTTCAGCCATGTGCTCAAGGTGACGTATACGGGTCTGCCTCAGAGTGTCATAGTCTTGGTAATTGTCATTTTCGGGGGACTCCGAGTCTGAAGATAAGTTTACAAACAAGTGTAGGTAAAGGGGGTGCTGCAAAACACAAAGGAATAGGCTCAAAACCTCTAGACATAGGCGCTCTAAAAGACCAACTATGGGGTCCAAGCAAGGGCATGTGTGTAGATAAGCTCACAAGGAGCTCCAGCCAAGGCGACACATCCTGAGTAGTGCTAATTTAGACCCAATGAACATAGGAAAGAAAGAAACTATACCTTGAGTAAGTAAAATCGAGCACCGTCACAGTCGAAAGGAGGCCAAGGGTCGAAAGTACCTTCATGGTCGAAAAGAGGCCAGGGGTCAAAAGCACCGTTGCTGTCAAAAAAAGGCAAAGGGTTGAAGTTATGCGTCTGCAAAAGTGAAGGAGAAAGGTGTTTTAGTCTCCAAGCTCCTATGTCGGTATTGGCATAAAATAAATAAATTTAAATAATAAAAGGGAAAGACAACCAAAATGAGTTTGTGAGGAGTCAAACCTCTTACCTCTTGGAGGAAGTGAAGACACTAAAACCACCAAGCTAAGAAGATAAAAAGTAAATATTATGCTTGAGATGAAGATCTATTTATAAGAACCATAAGCTCATCTTAGCCATTGGATTCGATGCTTGATCAATGGTTAAGAAGGGGGATTAGCACTTGCCTTGGGATCCGCAAAGCACAATGATAGGCTCACATTAATTCTCAAAATCTCATAATATCCTCCAACAACAAAGTGTGTTTTTCTATAATGTCAAAATGAAGAAGCAAGCTAATACCTCAAGGGCATCCCAAAAACATCGCACGTTGAAGTCTACCAAAGAGCCTGAAGACGGGCCTCGCGACCCTGTCTCGCCATGCGATACGCCCACGTGCGTATCAGCCTATGGTCTTGTGTCCAGCACCCATGCAAGATGCCCCTCGCGACCCTGTCACGCGCATCACGTCACGAGACGCCCACGGCCTCGCCGAGCGAGATGCCCTCAAGCGCATTAGCCTGAGGTAAAGCACGCATCACCCATGCGAGACTCCCTCGTGTCCAGCCCACGGTCTCGCGCACATCACTCACGTGAGACGCCTTCGCACACATCACATCTCGAGACACCCACGGTCTCACCACGAGAGACGCCCTCACGCGCAGCCCACGGTCACGTGCACTGCACCCACACGAGACGCCCTCACATCGTGCACCTTGAGAGCATGTCTCCTAAGAGGGCCCATAAAGACTTTAATATATAAATGTGAAAATATAAGTATAACTCAAAGAGATCATACAAGTATAAAGCATGTACGGGGTACGACCCTTAAGACCTCGAGTGTCTGATCCTAATATACACGCCAGACAAGTAGTGGTCGTACGAGTGAGGTACATGTTGTGGTCCTCACTAGACAATCTCTAACACTCCTACTAAGCAAGTAGTGGAGGCACTCCCACAGACTCTGACCATGTATTGAAGCAGACACCACAACCTTCTGCTCCACTATGACCCGTGCCACGACCCTCACAATGTACATACGTACATTCTTGCTCCCTGAGACCACAATGTATCAGGAGCCATTAGAGCCTCACTATAAATGGATCTTCTTCTCTCCATCTAAGGGGTTCGAAAATTCTTGTAATATCAGACTATTCTAAGAACCATATACGAGTTTTTCGTCTATTGTTCACTTGCAATTTTCCTCCAAATTTCTACAAATTATTTTGCATTCATTAAGTTCTGATTAATTATTTGAGATTTCCATCCATATTTCATTGACAAGTTTCTGTCGTCAATAGTATGCTTCATCAAATTATAGTACCTGTCCCGCTCATCCTTCTCCGGGCATGGTCGGAAGCTGTAGATGTACAATATCACAGCTGGAGAAGGAACGGGACAGTTCTGCCTCTTGTAAATAACAAATAGGTCCGCCAGCACCTGATAGCCATTCGGGGACAGCTGGAATGGAGCTATGCCAACGAACATCAAAAGGTCAACATAGTACTGGTGCAGTGGCAGGGTTGCACCAGCTTGTAGATGAGACGCACTTCAGGCCCCGAGGTCATGGACGCTCTCATGCGCTCTCTCGTCCTCTCGCGACAAGCCAACCCACATGTCACAGGTATCCACCTCATGGTGGGTTATGATCCTCTCTAGAGCTCCTCACTGTCTGAGCTTGCTTGAGGTCACCTCTGCCTCAAAACCCACAACGGTACAGGTTTTTTTCGACGGCAAGGGGCCCATGTTCGCCTCTTCATCTGAGAAGTGGTGTCAAAGGGGCCTCTCAGCCGCTGGGGGTGATCTTCCCTTACCACGAGAGCCTGCCTACTCTTTGCTTGCTTTCTCTTCTCGGGAAGTCTTTCTTCCTCTTGGGCCATCTTCAATATCTCGGAGTTGAACGCGTAGAATGCATGTTGGTGTAGTTGTTGAAGCTCCTCGGACATCTGAAACAAGAAACCAAGCAGTTAGCGTCATGAGCCGAAGAAAGATAGGTAAAGCATAATAACCCCTAAGACAACTGCTTGGGATGACGAGAAGGAATATTTCTAAAAGACTAGAGAGTATCTGGGGCCAAAGGATGGCCGTCGGAGGGCATTATCAAAAACTATGAACATCGTAAACCCGAAAAATCACATACATAGTGTAAGGGGCAATTTTGACCGTTTTTAACTTTCAAAATGTGCCCTAAGGAGACACTTTCTTAGTTAAGTCACGAATTCTGAAATAATGGGTTACATTTACAAAGATGCAATTAAGCTTTTGTTGTGGGTAATTGTATCTTAACCGAACTGATGGTACTTCATTTTTACAAGAGAAAATATGAGTTATTTTAAGTTTTAAATAATAAAGATAATATTTTCTTATAGGATATCTGAATTTAATTTAATCAATCATAAGGTGACACTTTATTAGTTGGGTAGTTTTATCATGGAATAGTAAATACTAAATTTATGTGTTTTAATTGTTGCATTCCTGCATCATATTTACTTTTCGAGTCATTCATATTTTTTCAAATCATAATATTTTTGTATTTTATTCAGTTAAATGTCTACACATAAAAATGTTATTATAACTCAATTCAATTGTTATAAATTCAATGATGATAATGATTCTCTCTGATTGACAAACTTAGGACTTGTTCAATGTTTTCGAGATTGTAAAAATGAATTATGTGAGAAATGTCCTCACGAACGTAAACCAATGTAATCCCTGAAGGTTACAAACAAGTATTTTAATTGGATTAGATCTAATGATATTGTTTGTTGCTACATACCCCAGAACATGGGTGATGCGCATAGACAATTGTTCAAAAGATAGAAATCTGCATGTCAAATACGGAATTCTATACATAATATGTATAGAGATATGAGAGATTTCTGAAAAGAAAGGAACACAGGGGAACTTTCTTCTCGTGTGGAGTTGATGGTCACTGAAAAGAAGAGAAAATGTGATAAGTATCTCATGGACCTTAAGAAGAAAAGGATGGTAAATTAGATTTACTTGTCTTTTAAGCTTGCGTAGTGAAAGACGATATGTCATCCTGGATTTTAGATTCAGAAGCCACTAACCTTGTTTATTCTTCTTTACAAATACTTAAGTCATCAAGGGAGCTTGCTGATGGCAAGATGATGACGAGGGTTGGATGTGGAGCACTCATTTCAACAAGAGCATTGGGAACAGTATGTTTATATTTTGGGAACAATTTTTCTTATTTTGAATAATGTTTATTTTATTCCTGGATTTTTAAGAAACTTAGTTTCTTTTTCTATGTTGCATGAACAATGTTTTGATATTTCTTTTGATAATAATGCGATTGTGTATTTCAAAGAGTGGTTTTAAAACTTGTGAAGCGGAACAAACAAATGGACTATATATGCCCAATCCTAATGAACGATCGCTAAATAACTCATAATTATTTAAAGTGGCTAAACTGAAAGGTAACAAAAGACTAAAGGTTTCAAATGAGGATGACACATATCTTTGGCATCTTAGATGGGGTCATATCGGTTGAGACAGAATAAACCGGTTAACAAAATATGGACCATTGAGAGAACTAACTGTTGGAACTCTTCTGGTTTGTGAGTCTTGTCTAGAAGGGAAAATGACTAAATGTCCTTTCTCAGCAAAAGGCAATAGAGATAAAGAGCCATTAGAGCTTGTACACAGCAATGGCTGTGGTTCAATCAACGTACAAGCTAGAGGTGGTTATGAGTACTTCGTCACTTTCATTGACGACTACTCAAGATATGGTCATACTTACCTAATGCTTAGGAAATCAGAAACCTTTGGCAAGTTTCAAGACTTCAAAGCCAAGGCTGAGAAGCAGTTAGGTAAGAATCTAAAACACTTTGATTAGATCGAGGTGGTGAATATTTGGATTTAGAATTCAAAGATTTCATGTTGGAGCATGATATTCCATCCCAACTCACAGCACCTAGAACACCACAACAAAATAGTGTTTCAGAAAGAAGAAACAAGACCTTGTTGGACATGATGATGTCTATGTTAAGCTACTCTTCGCTTCCTCTCTCAATCTGGGGATATGCACTTCAAAGGATGACTTACATTTTGAATGTAGTCCCATCTTAGACCATAAGAAAAACACCACTGGAACTGTGGAATGGTAACAAACCTCGTTGCAGTGAATGAGTAAAACACAATTGAAAGTGAAAAAATCTCTAGATCAGTGTATTGATTTGAGTGTATCTTGTATTATATAAAGCCTGAGTTGATACAAGAAGAAGATGAGTTACAGAGAGGTTACAACGGAAAGTAACAGAATACTAGAATTACAATTGTAACTAACTAAGTCTAACTAACTCAACAAACAAGCTACTGAAGTCATCTAACAGCCCCCCTCAAATTGACGGTTCTAGGGAGAACAATCAATTTGCTACAAAGAGTTGAGTATCTATTTTCCAACAGATGCTTTGTGAGGATGTCTGCAATTTGTGCTCGGATGAAACATGCTGAACCAGAACTTGCTTGCGAGTAACCATATCACGAATGAAGTGAAAATCAATCTCTATATGCTTTGTGCGAGCATGAAAGATGGGATTGACAGCAAGATGAGTGGCGGATATGTTGTCACACCAGATAACCGAAGTTAAAGCAATGGGAAGTTTGAGTTCAGATAATAGCTGCTTGTACCATGTGAGTTCAGCTGCTGCATTGGCCAAGGCACGATATTCTGATTCGGTGCTGCTCCGAGAGACTACTTTTTGTTTTGCCAAAGACCATGAGACAAGGTTGTTACCAAGAAAGACGCAATAGCCTCCTGTGCTTCTGCGGTCGTCAAGACTTGAAGCCCAATCAGAATCTGTAAATGCAGCAATATGCAGAGGGTTCACAGCAGTAAGGGTTATACCATGAGATTGAGTACCATGAAGGTACCTAAGGATTTGTTTGACCACAAGCCAATGTGAAGTTGTTGGAGCATGCATAAATTGACAAGCTCTATTGACAACAAAGGCTATATCAGGACGGGTCATGGTAACATATTGAAGTGACCCGACCACTTTCCTGTAGTCTGTTGGGTTTTCTAGAGGTACTCCATCATATTGCGAATGTGGTTTGCCTACTGTACCTAGTGTTGGAGCAGACTTGCACTCTAACATATCTGTCATAATGAGGAGATCCTTCACATATTTTTGTTGGCACAAGTGCAGCTGTCCAGGAGCATGAGTGACTTCTATGCCGAGGAAGTAGTGCAAGGAACCTAGATCTCGAATAGAAAATTTTTGATGAAGAGTGTGAACAAAAGTATCCAAAGCAGTAGGCGAACTTGCTGTCAAAATGATGTCATCTACATAAACTAAGAGGTATATCACCAAATCAGATTTATGTAGAACAAATAAGGAGCTGTCATTTTTAGAACAAACGAAACCCCAGTGAACCAAAGCTGAACTGAGTTTACAAAACCAAGCCCGAGGAGCTTATTTTAGGCCATAGAGAGCTTTGGACAGCATGCAAACATGAGTAGGATGATTAGGATCAACAAATCCTGGTGGTTGTGTCATGAAAACATCTTCAAGTAAGTCTCCATTCAAAAAGGCATTGTGCACATCAACTTGGCGAATTGGCCAGCCTTTGGACAAGGCTAGAGTGAGGATGACTCTTATAGTGCCTGGCTTAACAACGGGAGAGAAGTGTCAAAATAGTCAACCCCCTCGGTTTGAGTAAATCCATGGGCTACCAAATGGGCTTTGTGTCTATCTATAGTACCATCTGCTTTATACTTCAATTTGAACAGCCACTTGCAGTCGACTATGTTTGTATTTGGAGGACATGGTACTAGTTGCCAAGTGTTGTTTCTTGTAAGAGCAACTATCTCAGAGTCCATGGCTGCTTTCCAAGGAGGAATAAGCATGGCTTTCTTGTAAGTTGTAGGAGGTAGAGTTGTAGCTGTCTTTGTTGCAATCAAGGCCCTCAATTTATGTATGCCATTCTTGGATCTTGTAACCATGGGATGAGTATTAGTACCTATAGGAACCTGCACAACAGAAGCTTCAATGACATTATATTGCTCAACTATAGGAGGGGGTGGGATTGGGACTATAGGAGAGGATATTGGAGATGGTGTAGGGACTGTGTTTGTGACAGGTGACATAGCGGAAGAGGTAAGAGAGGGAGAATTATGAGAATAGGTGGGAAGATGAGGGAGGAGAGGAGGGAACAGGGAAGAAGGTAGGGGATGGGCTGGAAAAGAGATAATGGCAGGTGTTGTGGATGCATTAGATGATAATACAGATGAGGAAGAGGCAGATGTGTATACAGGAAAAGAAGTCTCATCAAAGACTACATGTCGAGTAGTATAGATGCGATGAGTTGGGGGATCTAAGCAGAGATATCCCTTATGACTAGTGCTGTATCCAAGAAATATACAAGGAGTAGATCGATATTGCAGTTTATGTTGGTTATAGGGACGGAAGCATGGAAAACATAGACAACCAAAGGATCTCAATAAAGAGTAGTCAGGAGTTTTGTGATACAAGACCTGAAATGGTGTGCGAGAGTTGAGTAGTTTTGTTGGATGTCTGTTTATGGTGTATACAGCTGCACGAAAAGCATAAAGCTAATAATGAAGAGGTAATGAGGCATGAGCTAACAAAGCTAAACCAGTTTCAACAACATGCCTATGCTTACGTTCAACTCATCCATTTTGGGCAGAGGTATATGGGCATGAAAACCGGTGTTGAATACCATTAGAGTTAAGATAGGAAAGAAATGATTTATATTCCCCACCTTTGTCAGATTGCAGCATCTTTATGGATGAATGAAACTGATTTTCCACTAGAAGTTTAAATTGTTTAAAAATTGCTAATGCTTGATCTTTAGTATGTAAAGCATATAGCCAAGTGAATCTAGAATGATCATCAACGAATAAGATAACATATCTTGAGCCATCAGTGGCTGATATGGGTGAGGGACCCCATAAATCTGTATGTATAAGTTCTAATTGGGCAGAGGCATGAGATTCAGAGATAGAAAATGGTAATTTGTGACTCTTGGCAAGTTGACATGAGGAACAAATATGGTGTTTATTATATTTGAATGATATATTACATTGATGAAGAACAGAGTTTACAATATAGCATGGACATGACCTAATCTAGCATGCCATATAGCAGCTGGAGAAAGAGTTACATGTTGGAAATGAATTGAACTAGTAAAAGCAGTTTTTGGGGAAAGAGTGGTGGCAAGAAGAGCACATTTGTTATGTGAGGCAGAGTTGGTTTGCAAATGTCGTGCAGCTTGTAAAGTGTATAGACCGTGCTCAAGTGTGCCTTGGTGCAGCTGAGTCTTCGTGGCAAGATCCTTGATCTTGTAATGGTCAAAATAAAATTCAACAAAGACATTGTTGTCATGACAGAAACGAGAAACAGACAAGAGATTAGTTGCAAGTTTAGGAACATGATAAACTTTGGATAAAGAGAAAGACTTATTAGAAGTATGCAATAAAGATTGGCCAATAGAAGTGATAAGGACAGTGTTACCATTGCCTACTGTGACAGAATCAGTACCGGCGTAAGAAGAAGCATGGTCAAGATTGTGGACATTTGGGGTTAAGTGGTGGGAAGCTCCTGAGTCAAGTAACCATGTATCATCAGAGAGAGTGTGAGGTGTGGCCATCATTGCAGAAACTGTGGAATTATTCGATGGAGCTGTTGTTCCTGGTGCAGGAAGATTTGGATCAAATCGCCTATAGCAATGAAAGGCATTGTGTTCCGGGTGGAGGCAAAGTTGGCAAGTGACCCGAGAGCCTGGCACATTGGAGTTGTGAGGGGCATTGTTGTTGCGACCACTGTTTGTTGAAGAGGCAGTATGAGAAGGGCCACGATATTGATGAGACCGAGGACCATAAGACATTCTTGAATTTGTAGGGTACCGAAAGGCAACGTCGGCAGCAATTGGTGTGGCTTCATCAACAGAGTTTTGCTGGTCAAGTCTGGATTCATGAGCTAATAGTAGACTAGTGACTTGTTCAAACGAAACTCCCTTTGATTTTGACGTAATTGAAACAACAAAGGAGTTGTACTCAGCATTAAGGCCAACAAGAAGGTATAGAACCTGATCATGCTCCGAGACCTTTTTCGAAGTAGCCGTGAGTTGAGCAACCAAACTCTTGACCTTGAGAACATATTCAATCATTGGTAGAGCACCCTTCTTGATTGTTTGAAGTTGAAGCCTGAGTTGCATGATCCTAGCATTTGATGTGGATGAATAAATTTGGCGCAGAGCAGTCCAGGCAGCGGCGCTAGTAGATTGCCCAACAATTTGGGACATGGTTTCTTGAGATAGTGAGGAAAAGATCCAGGTTAGGATCAAACGATCCTTTCTTCTCCAGGTAAGGAATTCTGGATTAGGATCAGTAGTATTTTCAATTGTTTGAGGAGGTGGAATGGAAAAGCCATCCAAAAAGTCTTCGATTCCATTTGCGAACACAATATTTTCCATCTGCGCGTGCCAAAGCAAGAAATTACTCCGATCAACTTTCATGGGAAGGGTATGGTTTAGGGCCTGAGAGAGAACCATAAACTGTTGTTGTTGAGCGGAAATGGCTGTGAATGTAGAAGAAGTTTCAACTGGGACAGCGGAGGTGGCCGGAGCAATGGAGGAATCTTGGGAAGTGTCGGTCGCCATTGAAGAAACAAGAAAAGGGTAGAAGAAGAAAGTGAAGATTGGTTTTGGCCTGATACCAAGTGAATGAGTAAAACACAATTGAAAGTGAAAAAATCTCTAGATCAGTGTATTGATCTGAGTATATCTTGTATTATATAAAGCTTGAGTTGATACAAGAAGAAGATGAGTTACAGAGAGGTTACAACGGAAAGTGACAGAATACTAGAATTACAACTGTAACTAACTAAGTCTAACTAACTCAACAAACAAGCTACTGAAGTCATCTAACAGTTGCATCATTTTCGCATTTGTGGTTGTCCTACTATGTTCTTAGACCTAAGTCAAGGAAACTTGACTCAAGGTCTGATGTGTGCATATTCGTGGTCTATGCTCCTGAGACAGGAGGTGGTTATTTCTATAGTCTTAAGGACCAAAAGTTATTTTGTTTCCGTAAATGCGGCCTTCCTTGAACACGAATATATGCCTAACTATAAACCTTGGAGCAAGGTCGTTTTGGGGGAACTCGTAGCTGATAAGATTTCATCACCTTCATCATCATCATTAAATGATAAACGACAAACCAAGGAAACCAAAATTCCTGAAAATGAAACCCCAGTACAACGTCGTAGTGGGAGGATTGTGAGAAAACCTGTACACTATGAACATGAGCCATATGTCCTTGTTTATGATACAGACAAGGACAACCCATTGACCTTGAAAGAGGCAATGGATGATCCTGAAAAAGGAAACATGGAAAGAGGCCATGAACCAAGAAATAGAATTGATATATTTCAATTCTGTCTGGGAACTTGTAGACCCACCTGAAGATTTCAGGCCCATTGGGTGTAAATGGATCTTTAAGAATAAAAGAGGTTTAGATAGGAAAGTAGAGACTTTCAAAGTGACACTAGTAGCCAAAGGTTACACTCAGAGAGAGAGTGTGGATTTTGAAGAAACATTTTCTCATGTGGCCATGCTAAAGTACATTCGCATCCTCTAATCCATTGTTGCCACCTATGATTATGAGATATGGCACATGGACGTCAAGACAACTTTCCCCAATGACTATCTTGATGAAAGTATCTATATGGTATAACTAGAAGGGTTCGTTAAGAAAGGGGAAGATCATAAGATATGCAAGTTCCTAAATCCATGTATGGATTGAAGCAAGCATCTAGATCTTGGAATATTAACTTTGATGAGACAATTAAAATATATGGCTTTGAACAAAATGTCAACGAAGCATGTGTGTATAAATATGTCAATGGTAAAGTGATGGTTTTCTTAGTTCTTTACATGGATGACATTCTCCGCATCGACAATGATGTAGAGAAAGTGTCAAACGTGAAGAAGTGGTTAGCTGAAAGTTCCAAATGAAAGATTTGGGCAAAGTGAGCTACATTAAATCCTAAGGGATAGGAAGAACAAGCTCTTGGCACTTTCTCAGGCTAATTATATAGATAAGGTGTTTGGAAGGTTCTCTATGGAGAATTCCAAGAAAGGTCAGTTACTAACTAGACATGAAATTACTCTTTCCAAAAAGCAATGTCCAAAGACACCTCAGGAAGAAGAGGAAATGAGAAGGTATCCCTATGCTTCAGTAGTTGGGAGTCTAATGTATGCTATGTTGTGTACTAGGCCTGACATATGATATGCAATAGGGATTGTAAGTTGTTATCAATCAAATCCTGGTTTTGAAAAATGGATTGCAGTAAAGCACATTCTCAAGTATCTTAGGAGAACGAGAGAATATATGCTTGTATATTCAGGGAGTGAGTTAAACCCTACTGGATACACTGATTCTAATTTCCAATCAGACAAAGACAGTCGAAAGTCAACGTCTGGGTCAGTGTTCACTCATGGTGGAGGAGTTGTAGTCTGGAGAAGTATTAAAAAATCTAGCATTATAGATTCAACCATGGAAGTCGTGTATATAGCAGCTTGTGAAGTATCTAAGGAAGGAGTTTTACTTAGAAAGTTCTATACTGTTCTAGACGTAATTCCAGATATGGAGAAGCCAATAATCCTGTACTGTGACAACAGTGAAGCAATAGTTGTAATGCCTTACTAATCCAGGATCGTTACACTGTGTGTTTAAAATAGTTCTTAACTCGTTAAGCGAGTCATTTATACTTTAAATGTGTCATTAAAGTTAAGAAACGATTTAGGTATTAAACGTGTCATTAAAGCGAGTCAGGGGCGCCACAATGCGAACCCAAAATTTTGGGTTTCCTTTTCTGCGTTTTCTCCAACCCCAAATCACCCAAAACTGACCTAAGCCTCCAAAATATCACCAAATCCATTTTTCTATCCATATTTTGACCCTATATCATCTCATACTATTTGTAAGACAAAACCCAAACCTCAAAGTACTAAGAATGCAGTCAAGAACACCCCAAAATTCACAAATACACGTTGAGCTTTGATTTTTTAGAACTTACCCCAATCTGTGCTGCCAAGAAAAAATTATGAGTTTCCACTTTAGTTTCAGGTCTAGAATAGCTAGGAATAAAGTTCCCATCCAAAGTAACACCACTGAAATTCAAAAATTAGTCTAAAGCTCAAAATTACCCCAACAACACCAAGCTTGAAGAAGAAATCTAAAAATAGAGTAGCTTACCTCTGTAAGAACGAAATCAAGTGCTTGTTGAGGATGATTACAGCTGCTAACCTGCCTTGAACCCTTAACTTCCTCAAAAATCTTCCAACCACACTTAAGAATAACTAAGGCTAAGTGTTGTCCTCTAAACCCCTCAAAGAAGGAAACCGAGAGAGAAGGATAGGAATGAACGTGAATGAGATAAAGTCCAACACTTGGTTCAGTTTTTCTACTTTAATGGTCAAAAGACCATTTTGCCCCTAGCTCAACTTAATTTCAAAATCAAACCCAAGGGCATTTTGGTCATTTTTCCTAAATCACAACGAAACCTCAAAGTGTACCACTAACTCCAAATTTAATCCACCAATCAAAATATTTCTCCCAATTAATTCCAATTACCAATAAATCTCGGTAATTTACCAAATTACAAAAATACCCCTAGGCTTATCCCGAGTCGGGTATTTATTCTTGTTGTAACTTTTCCGCTAATTTTCTCAAAAGGATCAACTTGTGCCGAATATCTCAAATATATCTACATAATAATGTGTTCTCCAACACATAGCATATAAAATTACTGTTATACGTAAATATGAAAATGCCCATTTTTAACAAAAGCGGGCCTTTAAACACATTTAATATACGTAAATATGCTTAAGCAATCATATCATAATATAACTCACATAATTACAAATATAGCCAATTAAATTCACATAATCCACAATTATTTCCAATTATGCCCTCCAAGCGCACTAACCAAGGTACTAAACCCCATTAGGAGTTTTGGGATTTTACAATAGCTAACTCTAAGGAACCTAGAAGCCACAAGAGAGGAAAGTATATAGAAAGGAAATAGCATATGGTAAGAGAAATAGTGCACCGAGGTGATGTGACCGTTATGAAGATAGTGTCGGAACAAAACCTATCAGACCCATTTACCAAGACACTTCCTGCAAAGTCGTTTATGGGTCATGTACGCAACATGGGATTAAGTGAAATGTCTCACTTGATTTAAGCGAAAGTGGGAGATTGTTAGGGTTTATGCCCTCAAAGCACGTAAAAAGACATTTTATTGATTTAAATAAAAGTACAATTTTATTATATTTGAATGTTATATTTATTATTTGAATAATTTATATAAATATCAAGAAAATTTCATATTCAGTTATGAAGATATGATCTTGCATTAGTACGAGAGAATTAAAATCATACACAATGAAGAAAATAGTCAGTAACATATTAAATTATGGAATCTTTACTAAATGGTTACTAGTACGGTTTACTAAGCATACGTGATAGAAGTAGTCTAGATTTGGATTACTGGTGTGGATAGACTTCTTGGTAAAATGTGTTGTATATAATACTGATTATATATGACAGGAATGACATGAATTAACTATCTTTAATTTTTATCATGATAGATGATAATTTGTAGATCAGTCTAAATCTTGAGCGATCATGAACTCCAGTTAGTGTTTATTGGATCTTTTGATTAATTATGGTCTCTTGATATAATGAGGCTTGTGTCTTTTGTTTTGGAGATTCAATATCATGAATGGCTGGGAACATGATTTTACAATAATGGAATCCACACATTCCTAACAAAATGAATATTGGTTCCCTTAAGGGTTAATTTTGCAACTAAATAATTATTGAGCTCAAATCTATAATTTGATCATAGATTAATTATTCGCTAGTGAATTAATGGTACTTAAGGAAAAAGAGATAATTATAAGGTTAAAATGGTAAGTTTGACCAAATCTAATTAACAAACCAATAAATAGTGGACAAAAATACATTTATTGATTATATCAATGGACTACAAGAGAAAGCTCTGTAAATATAATTCTATAAATACTTAGAGTGCAATTCTATATTTATAGTGGAGTAAACATGGAATTAATAAATAAGATTATTGAATTAAAGAGTTTAATTAATAATCTGGTTTATTGGAACTTCGTATTATAAGTCCATGGTCCCCAGGTCGCCTCTGTCCTACACTGTCAAGGGTAAGGATGTCACAGGGAAGATTTATAGAGAGAATGACTAAATTACAAATGAATTAATTTTCCAGAGCAAGGAAATAATTATGGGAAATTGATTAATTGTGAATTAATTAATTAACTATACAGTTTTTAGTTTGAAAAACTTCATGTTAAAATAAATATTAGTCATGTTTGGATTAATATTTGGGACAATTTAATTATTATCTTATTATAAGATAACTTATTTAAAACTGATAGTTTTTAAGATAAAGTTAATTTTGAATTAACTGATATTTATTTTTGGATAAATATCTTGTCTTAAAATTAATTAAACAAACAAATGAGAAAAGGAGGGATATACCCTTTTGGCTCACGCCACTCATTGTGCCAGACAGTGAGTGGCACCACATGTAGATATCGGGAGACATAATATCTTGGCGTAGTATTGTTTGGGGACACACTCTTCTCTCTAAAGGCTTACGTCACCAAGTAGAGAATGATGAACATATTTTTGAGTTTAAAGTTCCTTGGTTGCCTCGTCCTCCATCCTTTATTCCTTACTCTAAAGATATGTCGAATTCTAATCTACTGACCAAACATCTTATTTTAGAGGATAGAGTTGGGTGGATTATGTCCCTTGTCGAAGATTTTTTTAATATGCCTGATCAGGAATGTATTCTTTCCAGTCCTCTGGGTAAGTTTGCTAAATCTGATAGCTGGTTATGGCTATTCACAAGTGATGGTCAATATTCAGTTAAAAGTGGATACAATGTGGCTACGAACTTAGCTTCTTCCTCCCCTTCTCCCTATAAATAATTATTTTCTATTTGGTGGAAGAAATTTTGGAAATTACACCTACCAAAGAAGATTTTACATTTTTTCTGGCAAGGATTTCATGAAATCTTACCTACCTAAGTTGGGTTTTATAAACGTAAGGTGCTCCATAATGGAAATTGTTCTCTATGTGGTTATTCTCAAGAAACTAATAGCCATGCATGCAATCTTTTGGTGTTTGGATTTTTGGAAATTAGTAGGTTTCAATTTTCTCCATACAACTCTTGTCAATATCTCTTTCCAACAAGTCATTTTAAAGGCTTCTAAAGTGCTTCAACTATCAAAGTTTAAATTATTTCTTCAACTATCAAAGTTTAAATATTACTCATGGTCGAGCGGCCAAAGCTCCAACTATTGTGGTTTCAAGGATTAGATCGTTATATGATGAGCACAATCAGGCTTAGCATTCAAGGATTCATAGAGCATCAATGGTTTGTCAATCTACTGAGTATTGGCTTTCTCCTTTAGTGGGTCACAATAAGTTAAATGTTGATGCATCAGTGAATGTTTCTTCCAATAATATAGGTTTTGGAGCGATTATTCCGAATTTATGTGGAGATGTCCTTGCTTGTCTTTCCAAATCACTTTTAGGTAGTATTATTTTTTTATGTTATGCTTTCCAACCTGAAGTAATGTTAACCACTTCAGGTTGTTTAGTTTTGGTTATTAACAAATAGAGGCTTGACTTCATTTTATGTTTTTCTATTTTGATTAATTTGTTTTATTAATGTTGTGTTTTGTATGTTGTTTTGTTTTGTAGGTCGCTCTTCAGTGACACGGGCGGAGTGTGTAGCTGTAATGGTAGCACTGGATTGGAGCCTAATGCTAAGTCTTCCTTTGATTTTTGTTGAATCAGATTGTTTAGCAGTTGTGACTGCTTTTTGCAATCGATCCTCTTTTTGCAATGATTTAGGTTCTTTGTTAGAGGATATTGCAAGTTTGTTGTCTAATTTTCCAGGAGTGTCCATGATCCATGTCCGTCGTACATCCAATAAGGTTGCGCATGGATTGGCAGTGTATGATCTTAGATTGGATGACGAATTTGTATGGCTAGAATATTTTTCTTCCTTTCTTCAAAGCTATTTAGTCTTATAGACTGTATGACATTATAAACTTTTTCAATTAATATATTTCATTGCGACAAAAAAATATATATGTAAGTACTGTGTGTTTGTTAGTTTATGATTTAGATTTATTTAGTTTAGTAATTAATATATATATATATAAAAGAAATAAGAAACTATTCAATAATTTCATAAAATAAAATAAATTAAAGACATATGTTATCCCTATTTCCACCTTCAACACGTGGCATAACCCAACGGATCCATGGGCCCTCTTAAGAGATCCGGGCCCATCCTGAGCCCAATAAACAGGGAAGGAGGAAACCATGGTAGCCCTAACACTATCGAGCCCAACAACACTCAATGAGCACGATCATAATGAAGGAACCAGGACTGAGATTCAGGCCCAACTCATCTCCCGTCCACGACCAACCTACATCTTCTGAGATGCTAATTAAGGTAGCATACTAACTGCTCACTGGAGACGGACTTAATCAAGAATCAAGGGGAGATCTCCGGCACCACGATGTTCACTTTGGAAAATGAACCCGAGTCCTAGTGAACGAACCAAGACTCTGGTAAATGAACCAGGACATTAGTAAACGAACCCGGACCAGACGTCCAGATAGGGCAAGCCTAGTTTTCCCTGATGATGACGTGTTCCCACGAAATCCGGCAGTTGGTCTCCTCAACTAACCTACAGAAGAGGGTACACACGGAACGTACACTATTCCTAGGAAAAAATACTACCACTACTCTGATAGATCTTGTCCCCAAGATCCCCTTAGTAGCCCACCCGGACCAGATCGTGCTAACGTACAATGGGCAGCTATTAGGCTTGGCGAGGCCTAAGCGAGCCCAATGTGTAATGCCCTACTTCCTTAGAGCCGTTACCAAGTGAGTTTTAAGACAAAACAATGTGCAATGAACTCGCTAACCGAGGTTTTTAAAACAAAAGTGTGACTAAACAAAAGTTAAGGCTGTAATCCTTAAAAATGCTTGGTTTCATTGAAAACTTCTATTATTTAACATTTGGGATCCCAAAACAAGGTTTGAAAACTATTTACAACTTAAAATAAGTTTACAGTTGATCCATTATTAAAATCACAGGTTATTACAGCCATTTCTCGAAAATACCCCCAACCAAAGCAGTCGGGCAGGCCAAACATGTACGCGTCGCTTCATGCTCTCCGTACTCATGGCTGGTCGACTCAATCTTTGCCCTTACCTGCAACACAGAGCACCCGTGAGCCAAAGCCCAGCAAGAAAACTCATGCAGTTCATAACATATGCAAATTATACAGTTAATCATATCAGATAGTCCACAGATAAACAGGTCAACCAATAGACTTAAGTGACCCGGCCATGCCGCCCCAGAAGCCTTACCAAAGCCTGGGGTCTCGGTCCTCACCGTAAGGATATCACATGTATCCATGGGGTCCCACCCTGACTACAAGCACTTCACGTGCTAAGTGGTACTTCCGGCCCCACTGCCGTTCTCGGCCTTTCGCCGTTCTCGGCTCCAATGCCGTTCTCGGCTCCTCGCCGTTTCATTCAACTATAATCACAGATAGTCTAACTCAAATAACATTTGAACATATATCAATTCAATCAAGTTTGCACCCTAACATGTAATGCAATATAGGGCCGTGCCCTGTGATCACACTATGGGCCCATGCCCTGTCCTATGGGTGCTATAGTTTTCTTACCTGTCAATTTGATAGCTTTCAACACTTGACTCCTTGAGCACGATCCCACTTGAGCCTTAGCGCACACCTAAACACAGCCATAGGTCAAAGTCAACACCTAACCCCAAGTCCGAAAACCTAGCCTCGGGACCAATCCCGAGCCCCCCGGGAAGTCCTAGACCCACAAAACAAGATGGTGGAATCGAACCCCGAACCCTAGGTCAAAATCCCTCACAAATAGCCTGAAAACCCCTTTCTGGGCATAGGGTAGCGCTACAGCACTCAAAAGAGAGCGCTATAGCGCTACAAGCAGAAACAGCACCACCCCAGAAACAGGGCCTAGCGCTACAGCGCCTAAAGACTAGCGCTGTAGCGCTAGTTGCAGGCAGACAACACCAGTTTTTCTTTTTCAGCAATTTCTTTGAGCCAATCTCAACCCAAACTTCCCCAAATCTTTACCAAACTCAAAATCAAGCTTATAAACACTCTCCACTCATCCCAAGCATCCCAAATCTTCAAACCCAAGCACATTCATCCCAAATCTCAAAATTTACCATGATTAACCCTAAACCCAGAAATTCAGTCAAACAACAAAGTTAAAGGCTTAGAATTCATACCATTGATGCAATTTCGACCTTGATTCATTTCCTAGACCTCCTTAGCTTGCTCTTCCCCAAAGCTTGCCCAGAAATTCCTAAAGTTCCCATCAACTCAGCTCAAAACACAGCTCAAACCAGCCAAACCCTTAAAACTGAAATTTCTAAAAACTTACCTCAAAAGTTGATGTGTTCTTGCTAATCCTTGCCAAATCTTTAAGTATAACCTTAAGATCCTTGATGCTCAGCCTATCCTAGCTCTCCACTGAGCTTTGCTCCAAGAAAAATGGAGAGAAATGGTGCAAGAATGCACAAACCGCCCCTTTTGGAAAACCCCTCTGTTTTCTCTCTTTTCTTTTCCTTCCTTTTTCTTTCTTTTCCACAACCATATAACTCTCTCTATCAATCCCACTAAGTATATAAAGCCTCAATTAATCTATCTCTAAAAATTCAATTGACCAAAATGCCCTCCCTATTAACTCTAAACCTTTTTGTCCAAGTAGGGCCATTTTAGTCATTTTACCCAATTCCCGCTAATCCTCAAGTGTCTCTAATATTTTCCCGCTTGCTTCCCAATACCTGATAAATCACCAAATATGTATTCCTCATTATCAAAGTTAACCTCAATATATTCCCTAAATTTCCTTCTTATACCCCCAGGCTTAACCCGAGCCGGGTATAAATTTCCTCCTTGACTTTCCGCTAATCTGCTCTCTGGGATCGTCTCGAGTCACAAGTCACAGATACATCCACATACCAATGTGGTCTCAACAATCATCATATATCAATACAGTTATGCCCAAAATGGCCAAAATTACAATTATGCCCTTCTAACACAATCAAGGCCTACATGCATACTAATACACATAGTCATGCATCTCAAATAGTCAAATAGTCATATAACATGCTTTAAATCATAATCATGCATTTTACTCATTACAATCAAACATAAATTCCATTATGCCCTCCAGGCACACTACTCAAGGCCCTTAAGCCTTAATAGCGATTTTGGGTCGTTACACAATGGGCCCTAATTATCAACTTTTAGTTATCTCACATTCTTTGTATTATGGCTCCATTAGAGAGCAAACTATAATTATAGCCCTATTTGGTTCGAATTAGTCCGCCCCGAGTTACTCAACTGCCTATTAATAGGGTCAGTTGTGCACTGTAGAAGGGATCTCGAAATTTCTCTTGTAAGCAAAAACTTTGTTAAAACTTGTAGAAAAACTCCATTGTTAAAACTCTTTAAAGCCTAATACTAGTGACTCGTTGACTAAGGCTCATTAACACATCAACCACGTAAAAATTGTGATTGTCTATCTTTTATCCTTTCTTTCCAGCACTTACTTCATAACGTATTTCTAGTTTCCAAAGACCTCGGTAAACATTTTGGTGCTTTCGTTGAACACCAGGCATACCGTGTTTGATCCTGCTCACCAATTACAAGACAATGAAGAACCATTGCCCAATCAACCAAATCCTCAAGACCAACCCGAGGATACGCCTTATCAGGGGCCTCTGGCCAATGACTCCCAGAACTTCGAGGATGGGAGTGACTATGATGAAGGCTATTACGAGGAGGATGAAGGGGAGTATAAGGATCACGAGGCCAAAAACCCCGTTGATCCTGATGAGAAATATATGGATCCTGAACAGGCAGATCCAGAGGTGGTCCGTTTGAGACAACAGGTCCTGGATCAAGAAGCCAAGATGGCTTAAAAATAGGAGGCCACCCGCCAGATGCAAGAGTCCCTCTTGGCTATTCAGGCCTTTATCACTGCCCAAGGATTAGATGCCAATCCTCCAGCCATTCCTCCCCCAGGAACACAGCCGCCTGTCCCACTTGTAAGGACAAGCATACCTAACGACACTACCCCTATTCCTCCTCTGGGACCATCCCCACATCCCGGATCTAGCCCGTCGAACCCTGTTCAGGAAAAAAGGAAAGCTAAAATGGATGATCCCATTGAAAAAAAAAACCCCCAAAAGAAAGCTCATCCGGTTCCTAAAACTTGGGCTCACCCGGGGCAATTCCCTTGGAAAGAACTGATGAATCCCATCCTAGGACGGAATCATCCAAATGATTTGCAAGGGAAGCGCCCACAGGGTACTAAGCCCTAGAACGTCCCTAGACAGGACGAACAGGAACGATGCTTTTATTCTAGTGCCTTCGTGAACAAGGATCACAGAGGATGTAAATGCAGAGAAGAGCTAGAACCAATCAGTTTGAGAGACGACACTTCCCAAGTGGACTTGCGTGACGACTTTAATGCCCGAAAAGAGTGGGCCCGCAAAGAAAAGATTCGCCCCCGAGGAGATGACTTGAGGAATAACCTCAAAGACAGGAGGAACGAGAGAGTCCCCCTGGATGATGGAATGGCTAGATAGTTCATGGAAAAACTGGCCACTCTTAAAAAGGTTGTGGACCGCCTGGTCCAGAAACAAGAAGGCGGAGGTTCCGATTCTGAAGAAGAGGAAAAGGAGCCATGTGCCAAGCACATACTGAACGTTGTGCAACCAATGGGGTTCAAGATGCTGGATATACTCGCCTATACCAGGAACACGGACCCTGGAGATTACTTATCTCGCTCCAATCGCCTGATAACTGTAGCTCACGCCTGTGACAACGACAAGTGCCTATGTTTTTCAATCACTCAAGTTGGACCTGCAAAAGAGTAGTGGAAGAGACTTAAGACGAGATCAATCCAGTGTTGGTCCAAATTGCAGTCAACTTTGTGTAAACAGTTCGTGTCCGCCATAAAGCTGGACATGGAAGTCAGTGTGTTGGCCAACATCAAATATCATCCCATAGAGACCCATAGGGCATACATCCAACGCTTCATGGAAGAAGCCTCAAAAACTAAGGTGGATGACAGACAGCGCCTGGTGGTTCTCCAGTCCAAAATCAAAGTTGGGTCCCTTCTTTGGGACAACTTGCAATGCAACAAGGCGACCACCCTTGAAGAATTCATCAGGAAGGCTCAAGGTTTCATCAATTGGGAAGAGGCTCGAATCCAAGCCTTTGGGTGGCGGCCAACAACCTAGTCGACAACACAAACCTTCCCAGATACGGAGCGTAGTATCCAACAAATATCTATCCGGCACCTCCAGTGACATCCGGATCCGTTGGAAACCTTGGATTACCATTCATGACCCCAACGGTCTATGGGCCCACTTCGACAACATATGCTCCATCTACCTCGTCCCCATTCTCTGGGTACGAAGTGGCACCCACCGAGTACAGCGCCGCTCCAAGTGGTGCCCAACCGCCTCAGGTCGAATCAGTTGAAGCAAGCATAAACCCTCCCGGGGAAAAAGATCAAGCAAAAATTAGAACTGATTTGAGCCATCAAAGAAGGGGAAGATGGGGTACGAGCCCCAATACACAGAGTATACTAACTTGGTGGACACACGGGAAAACATCTACCTTGCAACGGGAAATGTAACGCCCTGGATAGCCAAGACCGTTACACTGTGTACTTTTAAAGGTGCAGGACTTGCTAATCAAGTCATTAATTTGAAAACGTGTCACTAAACATGTAAAAGCTAAGGTTAAAAAAGTTTTGGTCACAAAAGACTCACTTCATATATTTAAACTGTAGTAAACATGGGATCCCATATGAAAACAAAGTTTGAACAAGTTACAGACTCCCAAAAATACATGGATATCCACTAGCCATACTAAGGCAAAACAGACAGTCTTTAGGTTCCATGTCCTTGCTTAGATCTCAACCGTGGCGGCCGAGCACCTGGCTATGTACATTCTGCTCGCTGAGCTCTCCAATCAGGGCTGATCTAACTTGCCCTTGCCTTTACCTGCACCACGTAGCACCCGTGAGCCAGAGCCCAGCAAGAAAACATCATAAACAACTCAAACAATAATAACGGACAAATAATTCAATATGCATGTATTCCCATCAGATAAACCTCAGCAGGTATTCAGCATATACAATCCAATTCAAGATATATTCTACCACAAATAATATTCATATCACATAATATTCAGGGCCGACGACTTAGGCCGCACCCTCTGTTTAACCCACTGACTCCGGCCCGCTTAAACCATGCTCAGTGCATAATAAGTTGTCCTCGGCTACCAGTGGCCGAGCCGCGCCCTGTGCGCTAGTGTAACCCTTGGCACCCTTAGGCCGTTGGTTCACCAAATGGCTTGCATGGCATAATACCATCTTTTCAAGAATTTACAATAAGGAGCCCTTAGTCCCGTCACATATATTCAACCAGGTGCAGTTTTCTTACCTTTAGTGTGCGCAGTTATTGAATTACGAGCAACGCCTCTCAAGCATGATCCGTTCCCGAGCCTATGTCTTTGTCACCTAGTCACAACCAAAGTTTAGGGTTCCATTAATACTCCAATATAGGTTTCCAATTACAAAACTAACTCCCAGGATTCCAAATTCCACCAAGCACGGTGGTGAAACCAAACCCGAGCACACTATACCACCTTCCCGTCCCTAAAACCCTCAAAAACTCATGTGTGCAACCAAGGGCTGCGGCCCCTGAAGCCTAGCCGCAGCCCTTCCCCAAAACAGAACCAACACCCATGCTAAACCACACATGCACCGCGGCCCTTGCCTTGGGCGCCGCAGCGCTCTCCCTTGGTCGAGCCTTCTTTGCTCTTTTGCATGCTAGGGCCGCAGCGCTCTAGAACAGAGCCGCGGCCCTCCCTTTCGAACCCAGAATTTATACCATTTCTAAGCCTGAAACCTCACCTTAAACGATCCCAAAACTTCCCAACTCCTTTAGCATGATCTAAACAACATAATTCCTGAGAAAACACAGCCTAGCACACTCTAATTCTCTCTTTTCCATTTCTGAAACCCAAGAGTATAAACACTCAAACCAGCCATTCAAACCCAATTTAAAGCCTCTAAACCAGGAGTTAAAACTCACCTTTGCTGTTGAATCACTTCACCAAGCCATAGCCAAGCTAAGTTCCCAAATTCCCTTCTTAATTCTGCCTTAAAACATCAAAACCATATTTGTTTCAACACTTAACCGAAACCCAGCTAGAACCCAGAATTCAACCACAGAAAATAGAATTAGATGCTTACCTTAAGCCCTGTTTTAGTTCTTGATTTACTCCTTAGCTAAACCTCCCAATCCTCACCACAAATCCCAGAAATTCCAGCTTGTTCCCCTATTTTCTGTGTTTTCTTTCCTTTGTTTTCCTTTGAGCGTGAAAGAGAGCTGAGACAAGAGTGTTTAGTCGGTTTGTGTTTTTCTTCTATAAGCTTCTTTATGTCTAACTTATTTGTTAAGTTAATCCCGAGGCTCGGGGTGCCGGAACCGTCCCCGAGGCCAAAATGGTAAAATCCCCCAATATTCCCGCCTAGACATCCTAACCTCAAATATATCTCCATATATTTATTTTCATGACCCAATAGTCCAGATCACTAACCGCTATCTAAAAATACTCCCGACTTATCCAAAGTCATATCTTAAGTCGTTGTGACTTTCCCCACTATCTGACCCTAGAATCGTCTTGAGTCGTGCTCTGCGAACCTGTCCACATAATAATGTGGTTCTCACATATATCACATATTTATTTCAGATCATATTACCACATAATATAATCAATTATCATATAAACATTATTAAACATATAATTACTCATTGAATCACAATTATTCCACTAATGCCCTCCTGGCACACTAATCAAGGCCCTTAAGCCTTATTAGCGAATTTGGGTCGTTACAGGAAATGTAGTCCATTACTGGAAACCAAGCCCCATGCTTAAAGAGGGAAAGAATTCCAGGGACACCAACAAAATTTGTGCCAACCATAAAGACGTGGACCACACAACCGTAGAGTGTCGTCAGCTGAAGCACGAGATCTAGAATATGACCAAACTGGGACATCTCCACGAATGTGTCAGCATGCCAACAGGAGTTCTGGGATCTCCGGCAGCTCCCGGATATCCTTTGTCCTTGGATGCGTCGGGATCGTACCAAGCTCCTCAGGGAGAGTACGCTCCAGGTTCAGGAGCAGAGGCCCCTCAGGGGACCCCAATAGTGTAATCTCTTGGAGGCCTATTGGCCCCTGGGCCCAGAATGCCATATCCTCCCGAGACTGCGCCTCCTCGAGTTGATGGCCACATGGACACAATATCAGGGGACCCATATCTGGGAGGACCATTCTGGAACGATCACAAAATGTACCTCAGCAAGCTCGATCACGACCATGATGTGTGCGCCTTGGTCCGAACTCCGGCCCAATGCCCGAAATTGATGAACATGCCCATCACGTTCACGAAAGAGGATGCTCAGAATGTTCATTTCCCGCATCATGACCCCTTGGTCATTAATGCCCAAATCGCCAACAAAAGGGTATTCCAAGGGTTGGTAGATGACGGGAGCTCCGTCAATTTCCTATTCAAGTCGGCATTCACAACGATTGGCCTAATAGAGGCAGATCTTGCTTCCTGCCCAACGCAGATCTACGACTTCAATGGGGATTCATTACTCCTGATGGGCAAGATCCAGCTACCCGTGACATTGGGGAACAAGGTTCAGGGCTTATTCAAGTATTGCACTTTTGTAGTGGTGGACTGCCCAACTGCATACAATGTGATCTTCGGTCATCCTGCTTTAGTCGACTTTGGTGCCATCACCTCCATCTGCCACCTTTGCATGAAGTTTCCTTGCGATAATGGAAGAGTGGGAACTATACAAGGAGACCACAAGAGCGCCTGAAAGTGCTATCACATTTTCACCTGACCAATCTTCATGGTCCACGAAGAACCCATCGAAGAGGAAGACATGGATCAAGTTCCACCTCCGCGGCCAGCACGGAGAATAATCTGGGTAGACGATGAACTGGATTCGCGAATAGAAGTAAATAGGGCTTTGAGCCCATGGACGAGGTGGAGGAGGAGTGCATCGATGACACCGACCTGACAAAAGTGATCCAAGTCAGGAGAAACCTAAACTCAGAGGTCAGGGATGCCATAATCACCCGGGTGAAAGAGAACCAGGATGTCTTGTCCTAGTCTCATTCATATATGACTAGGATTGATCGCAACGTCATATGTAACGCCCAGAACATTGACGAAAATGCAACTCTTGTCCAGCAGAAGCGGAGGCCCCTAGGGGTGGAGAGGGTAGAGGCCCCTCAAGTTAGAATTCGAGAAGTTGTCCTCGATCAACTTCATCTGGTAAGCCCTATATCTCATTTGGCTAGCCAATCCTGTGCTGGTGCCAAAGCCAAATGGAACGTGGAGAACTTGCATTGACTTCATGGACCTAAACAAGGCTTGTGTGAAGGATTGCTTCCTTCTGCCCTGGATTGACCAGATGGTGGATGCTACATCCAGGTATGAGTTGTTGAGCTTCATGGATGCCTACTCCGGCTACAACCAGATTTCAATGCATGTAGCAGGCTAGGAACACACCAGCTTCCAGATGAACAAGGGTGTATACTACTACATCATCATGCCCTCCGGGCTTAAGAATACTAGGGACACCTATCAAAGGCTAGTCAACAGGATGTTCTGGAACCAACTGGGGAGGACACATGGAAGTCTAAATAGACGACATGTTGGTCAAGTCCAAGACCTCGACCCAACACGCAGACGACCTCACAAAAGCATTTGCCATTATCCGGAAGTATGGGATGAAGCTGAACCCCAAAAAATGCACTTTTTGTGTAGCATCTGGGAAGTTTCTGGGCTTCATAGTAAGCTCAAGAGGAATAGAAGCCAACCTGGAAAAAATCAGAGTGTTGATCGAGATGCCATCACCAAAAAAGCACAATGACGTTCAAATCTTGACGGGAAGAATAGAAGCTTTGAGTTACTTCATCTCGAAGTCCACAGACAAGTGCATCCTGTTCTTCAAATACTTCGCAAAAAGCAAAGGATTGAATGGACGGTCGAATGTGAAGAGACCTTCCAAAAATTGAAGGAACATTTGGCCCAAGCGCCAATCTTGTTGAAACCAGTGGATATGGAGCCATTGTACCTATACTTGGCAGTGTCAGAACACGCCATCAGCTCCGCTTTTGTGCGAGAAGAGGGAAAGGACCAGCTCCTGGTCTATTACGTAAGCAAAAGGTTGCTGGGCGCGGAGTCCAGATAACCCTTGATCAAGAAGTTGACATTTTTCTTACTAACCGCCTCTAGGAAGCTAAGACCTTACTTTCATGCCCACGCCATCAAGGTATTGACGAACCATCCCCTACGACAAGTACTAATCCAAATCATCAGGAAGACTTTTGAAGTGGGCCATGGAGCTCAGCCAGTTCGATATTGCGTATGTCCCCAGGATTTTTATCAAGGGACAGGCCATGGCTGACTTCATCCTAGAATGCACCGGGATAACCGAAGATGAAGAACCCGTCGACCCCATAATTCCATTGTGGAATATCTTTGTAGATGGAGCTTACAATGAGCATGGGGCTGGGATCGTGATCATCTTGATATCCCCACAAGGTCACCGGTTGCAAAGCGCCCTATGCTTCCAGCTCGAAGCATCAAACAACAAGGCTGAGCACGAGGCCATGCTGGCCGAATTACACTTGGCCCAGGAGGTGGGGGCAGCAAATATTAAAGTCCACAGCGACTCCCAACTGGTGGTAATTCATATTTTGGGGGAATACCAAACAAAGGGAGAGAAGATGGCTGCCTACGTTGCACGAACCTGAGAGTTACTCCAATCTTTTAAGAAATACTTCATCAACCAAATCCCCAAGGATCATAATGTGTTTGTAGACACATTGGCAAAATTGGCCACAGATGTTGAAGCGGAACTTTTCGGAGTGGTCCCGATCGACCTTCTACCCGCGCCCAGTACTCAAAACCCCGCAATCATCAATGCCATTGATTACTCCACGTCTTGGAAGATCCCTCTAATCTAGCACCTAATCACTAGGGAATTGCCCGTGGATAGGGCTGCCACCAGGAAACTTCAGTACCAGTCTCCCAGATACGTCATGATCGATGGAAAAATCTATAGCAGGGGGTTTTCCATGCCCTATCTTCAATGCATATCCGGGACAGAGATAAGTGTAATCATGCACGAACTGCGCGAAGGTTTTTGTGGAGATCACACAGCCAGACTTAGCTTGTCCAAGAAAATCCTAAGGCAAGGATATTTCTGGGCAACGATGAAGAAGGTTTGTGTTGATTACATCCGCAAATGTGAACAGTGCCAAAGGTACGCGAAAATCCCGTGAGCCCCTCCAACAGAGATAACCTTGATGACCACTCCCTGGCCTTTTGCAGTTTGGAGAATCAATTTAGTAGGGTCCCCCCAAACCAGGAAGAGTGGAGCAAAATATGCCATTGTAGTCGTCGGCTATTACACCAAGTGGGTCAGCGCAGAACCAATGAGCACCATCAACTCCAAAAAGGCCCTGGACTTCATCATCAACAACATTGTATGCCGATATGTCCTCCCTCAAAAAATCGTGTCTGGAACGGGAAGAAATTTGATAGCATCCACTTCACTAACTTTTGTGAAAGAAATGGCATCATCAAAAGCTTCTCTGCGGTCGCAAGGCCTCAAACAAATGGGAAAACAGAGGTCGTGAACAAGTTTTTGAAGGGAACATTAAAGAAAAAGCTACAAGCCTGCAAGAGCAAATGGCCAGAAGAGTTGCCCCGCGTCCTATGGGCCTACCGGACCACAGAAAGAAAGTCAACCAGACATACTCCTTATTCAATGGTGTATGGATGTGAAAAAGTCATCCTAGTAGAAACGGCAGTCCCATCTCACAGACGGGATACATACGATCTCGTCTAGAACAATGCCTTACTCCAAGAATCCCTAGATCTCATCGAAGAGATCTGGGAGGAATCACAGGTGCAACTGAAGATGTATAAGGGAAAGTTCGCCAGACACTTTAACTCTAATGTTAAGAGCCAGAGGTTTGAAACCGAAAATCTAGTCTTTAGAAGAGTCTTCTCTACATCTCAAGATCCAGGAGTGGGGGTTCTGGGACCAAACTAGGAAGGACCCAATGAAATCCAAAATGAAGTGTCTCTGAGAACGTATCGCTTAAGGCGACTAGACAGAACGATGGTCCCAAGGGCCTAGAACGCAAAGCACTTCTACCGGTACTATCAGTAGTTGGGAGGATTTAAGTATGCTATTTTCTAACATTTTTTATTTCCAGCAATGTACGCCCCAAGGCAATTTCTGGTTTAATGGAAATGGT
Source organism: Humulus lupulus (assembly GCF_963169125.1). Taxonomy (NCBI): domain Eukaryota; kingdom Viridiplantae; phylum Streptophyta; class Magnoliopsida; order Rosales; family Cannabaceae; genus Humulus; species Humulus lupulus. Next base: position 89,539,340 of record NC_084793.1, on the reverse strand, counting down.
GTGCACAAAACACCATAAGAAATGTTGTAAGGAAAGAAAAAGCTCACGTCCATCTTTAATTTTACAAGTGACCTAAGACTACACTCTTTGGTCACTTGGGGGTAAAGCCATTTGTACAAGTCCAGGATTAAAAACAAAAAAGGATGCAAAGCTCGGAGCTTAGTCTAGATCCAAATTTGTATAGACTAGGGGTTCAAAACCCAAAAGGATGCAAGGCTCAAGGCCCAGTCCTAACTCGGACCCACATTGTCCAGGGGGTTTAAAACCTAACTCCCAACAAGAAGGATACAAGGCTAAAAGCCCAGCCCTACCCAGACCCATATTGACTGAGGGGTTCAAAACCCAAAAGAATGCAGGGCTCAAAGCCTAGTCCTAACCCAGACCCACCTGGGCTAACAGGTTCGCAGCAAGCGAGGTTGTGTCGTGCCCCAACTTAGGCCTAAACCCGATCTCTGCTACCAAGCGGTCCACGATTGGTTTAGGAGCATTGAAGGGCTCCGAATGATCGACATGCTCCACCCTCCGTCGGATGAGCAGGACCCGGGAAACCTCGTTACGTTGGTCCCGACCTTCATCCAAAGCCCAGGACACCATCTTCATCCTCTCTTCCTGGAGGATCAAGTCCCTTTCCTCGGGAAAGGCTGGGTTAGTGGGAAGCTTGGGAGCCTCTGAAACCTCCAGCGTGACGATGAGGCTCTCCCTAGAGGAATGTTCCTCAACCAAGGCAAGATCCTTGGTCTTGGCCCGCTTTGGGGGCTCCGCGGCGACTGAGTCCGCCTTCCTCTTGTCTGCCCCTCCTCCTTCAAAAGGCTCCTGCTCCAAGTTAATAACATGGAAAGGAGAAGCTTGGGGTGGATTTTGCTCGATGAGCACCATCGGAGTGGGGACTGCAACTGATACTCCCTTAGAAGCCTCCGGGACTGGCTCTGAGTCCTCGAGTATCAACTCGATGATATTCTTTTTGGCCTGGCCGTTGGCAGCTCTCTTTCCTGAAGCCTTGGCCGCAACCACTCTGGCCTCGATCATCTCCTTCATTTTGGCCACTAGATTGGACATATCCGGGTCACCTGAGACAGAAAGAAAAAAGAAAACTAATCAGTAAAGTAAAGGAATGGAGGTAACAGACAAAAATAAAGGAAATATTTAAGCCTAAAGTCCTCCAAGACCAACCCTCATCCATGGAATGGGCCTGACTCAACTCTCCTAGTGCAAAAGAATAAATTTGGTCCCCCATGTCATCCGGGTCCAAAAAGCTACCGTACTGGAGGAACCAGGACGAATGCATGAGGGTCAGCACGTCCACAGCAATGGGGTAAGGAAGCCCCACGTTGCTAACAATCCCGACCAGATAATGTCGGTACCGTTGCCTATTCCTAACAATGCCCTCAATATGGGGGGCCATAAGTTAAAATCGAAGGCGTTTTACCTTGCCCCGAAATGCTAGCCCTGGGAGCTCCAGTGTTAGGCTACTTCCCCTTGAGAAGGGCATCTAGTTCATTTGATTTGACCCTTTCTGCTTGATAGGCCTGCTCCTTTTTCATCTTCTCCGTGTCTGCCTTAGCCGCGGCCTCCACTGCCTTGATGTGGATAAGGGCCAACTCCTCCTTCAGGGTAGGATCCCTCTCGCATTGAAACCCTCGGAAGCAAGGGACATCTATCGGCTGGTTCACAGCAATCAACTTCACTAGCCGAAGGTTCTCCGTAGTCATGAAGCCCCTCACATCCAGCTCATCAACACTAAGAGTGGCATAGTACTTTTTTCGATCCATGATTGATTTACTGAGCCGAGTTTGAGCATATGGACCTGTTTTCCAGGATCGTGAGTGTCTAGTAAACAAAATTAAGGGCTAGATAAAAAATGAAGAAGGACGACTTACCCACACGCTGGAAGTCCAATGCCAAGGTGGGGTTCTTCTCCAGGTGGAACCCGAATGTTATGAACCAGCAATGCCCGACATCCGGAGGGTGCTTCCACGTACTGAATGGAGCCGGACTAATGCCATGGACCTTCAGTTTATAAAACCCATCCCGCATCTTGTCTTTAGACTTAAGTTGCAGCTCCAGCTTGTAAAAGTATAACACCTCTGCGGGGGTGGGCGTCGGGATCTCCTTCGAAGCGCAAATTATGCGCCATCCCGCAAGAAACTTATACGCTTGAGGTAGAAGCAAGAAAGGCGCGATCCCCACAAACTTGACGAACCGTGCGAAGTAGTCGTGGAGCGAGAGAGTATCTCCCGCACAGATGTGGCCTATGCTTCAGGCCCCGAACATGCCTACGCTGGTATGAGCTTTCTGCTCCTTCCGAGCCAGTCGGTTATAAAGCAGCCCTGGAGTCAACTCTACTCCAAGGGCCTTCTCTAGCTGATGTAGCATCCGGTAATTCCATAATCGTTCTTTTCCCCGTCCATTTCTCACGTGTTGCCAGAAGGAAGCTTGGTCCCCTCCAGAACTACGAGGCCATCTTGAACAATGTCCTCCACGTACATAGTAACACCGCGACTCATGATCAGGGACCTGGAAGCGACAAGGAAAATGAGAACCAAGTAGTTAGCACCAAAACCAAGGAAAACTGGTTAACGAACGGGATTCTCCTAAAACTGCTTGGAGAGGTCCCCTCCGGACTCAGATCCGAGACCAATAGAGATCTCAGGAACTTAAGTCGGGAACTAAATGCCAAGGGTTTTTCTAATTAACCCCAAACAGTCTTGAGGCATGTGAATTGATCCGGGACAACCAGACTAGGATAAGGTGTCACCCAAAAATTCTACGGCTCATATCTACCACTATCCTACCTAGAACCACCCTAGACGCTGGTCACGACCCTAACAGTTTTATAGTCACAGAAATAGCATGACAATGAAAAAAACCAAACAGGAATAAAAAGAGGAGAAAATGACCAGAAAACTCACTTTGGGATATTGGATTTGAGATTTGTAGAGTCTCAGGCAACAACATCAGCATAATCTCAGTCTTGAACCTGAGAAGAAGATGTAGCAGTTCGTCGGCACTTCCAGATGTGTGAACCGGGACAAAATTGTGTACTGGTTGAGTGGGAAGAAGGGTAGTCAGAAACAAATGAACATGATGGTGAATTAATCGCCGGAGAATCTTGTCGGCAATGTTGGACATATAAAGCTTTCTTCTCTTCTCTCCAGTTTGAATATATGGGATGAGTAAAGTGTGAAAATATTTATAGGGTAAAAATCCACTATTTGATCCAACGGTCCGCAGTGGGGATCCCAAGATTATCCCCATCCTACGGTCCCAGACGATGCAGGGGCATTAATTAGCCCAATCGAGCACTAAATCGTGGATTCGTCAATCCATGATCCGCACCCACCTCATCCAACGGTCCATATAAAAAATCTCAAGACTATCCTCATCCAATGGTTCTTGATTATGTAGAAATATTAAACAACTCACTCGAGTACCCAATAAACCTTTTTCGTACAGAAGGGACGTTTCGAGAATTGCGCTGACACCCATCGGTCACCTGGATAATCAAAAGATTCTTTTTGGATTTTTAGGGTGCGAGTGGAGAAAACGCACCATCAACACGGGGATCGACCAAACCTCAAATCCAAGACCTAGCCTCGGGACCAATCCCGAGCCCTCGGGAAGCCCTAATTCCACCAAACGGGGTGGTGGAATCAAACCCCGAACCCCCGGGCAAAAACCCTTGAAAATAACCCAAAAACCCCTTTCTGGAAATAGGGTAGTGCTACAGCGCCCTAAGGAGAGCGCTATAGTGCTACAAACAGAGCCAAAAGGCTCAGGAACTTCAGGGCCTAGCGCTACAGCGCCCAATGACTAGCACTGTAGCGTTAGTCACAACACAACCCAGCACAGATTTTCCCCTTCAAATTTTCCCGAGCCAAATCTTTCCAAAACTCAACCAAACTTCAAAACAAGCCTCCCAACATCCTCAAATCATCCCATAAGTCCCAGTCACAAGAAATTCAATCAAATGCACCCCAAAACACAAAATCCACCAGGGCTGAACCTAAAGCTCAAAATCTCAGAAAAACCACAGAAATCACAAAGCTTAAACCAGAGTTTCTTACCTTTGATGGATGAGCTCAACTTAGGTTATCCTCCACACTATCTTAGCCTTCACCTCCTCAAAGCTTTAGCCTCAACTCCCTAGAATTCCCACAGAATTCTGCTTAGAAAACCAATTCAACACCAATACCAAGAACTGAATATTAACCTCAAAATCTTACCTCAATTGATGAGCAATCTCAGTTAGTTTCCCCAACCTGATCAAGACCCTAAGTACACAATATCTCAACCTAAAGCTCCTTTGGATTTTAGCCCCAAATCTCCAAAAGTGATGGAGAAGACCCAAACCGTTCTTGAAAAATTGCCTTGCTTTTCCCTTCTTTCCTTTTCCTTCCTTTCCTTCTTTCTTTTCTTCTTCTTTTCTTTTAACTTCCTTCAAATTCTAGACTTTCCACTAAGGCATAAAGCTATTTTACTCTTATTCCTTATAAGCCAAATGACCAAAATACCCTCCCATTAAAATTTAAGCCCTTAATCCATCCAAGGGCACTCTGGTCATTTATTCTCAATTCCCACTAATTCCTCGAGTGTCTCTAATATTTACTGCTTACTTCCCCACACCTAACTAATCACCAACTATATTCCCCAATATCAAAATAGACTCCAATATATTCTCTAAATTCCCATAAATACCCCCATGCTCATCCCTAGCCGGGTATAAATCCCTGCCATGACTTTTTCGTTGAACCACTCACTACGATCGTCTCGAGTCACAGATTACAAATATATCCACATAATAATGTGGTCTCGACAGTTTATCACAAATATATATACGGTTATGCCCTCAACGGGCCAAAATTACTATTATTCCCTTCTAACCTAATCAAGGCCTACATGCATACTTTTACAAATAGTCATGCGTCACAGATATTCAAATAATCATATAACATGATTTTAATCATTAAATCACATATAATCCAGTTATGCTCTCTCGACACACTAATCAAGGCCCTTGAGCCTTAATAGTAAATTTGGGCCGTTACAACTATCCCTCCTAATGAGAATTTCGTCCTCGAAATTTACCTGAATAACTCGGGATACTGATGCCGCATCGCTGTCTCAAGCTCCCAGGTCGCTTCTTCGACCCTACTATTCCTCCACAACACCTTAACAAGAGGAATCGTCTTATTTCGTAGTACTTTATCTTTCCGGTCCAAAATCTAAACTGGTTGATCCTCATAAGCCAAATTTGTTTGCAACTCCAAGTCTTCATACCTCAACACATGAGTCGCATCCGAGACGTACTTCCGGAGCATAGAAACATGGAATACGTCATGGACTCCTGACAATGATGGTGGCAGGGCTAACATGTAAGCCACCTGACCGATCCTTTCCAGGATCTCAAAAGGTCCAATGAACCTAGGGCTTAGCTTGCCCTTCTTTCCAAATCTCCTCACCCCTCACAATGGTGAAACTCGGAGAAACACGTGGTCCCCAACTTGGAACTCCACGTCCCTACGCTTGGGATCAGTGCAACTTTTCTGTCTGCTCTAAGAGGCGAGTATCCTAACTCGAATCTTCTCTATCGCTTCACTTGTCCTCTGAACCATATCTGGCACCAAATACTTTCTCTCAACCATCTCATCCCAATGAATGGGTGATCTACACTTCCTTCCATATAACATCTCATAGGGAGCTACTCCAATCGTTGATTGATAACTATTGTTATACGAGAATTCAATCAACGGGAGATACTTACTCCATGATCCTTCAAAGTCGAGCACACTTGCTCTGAGCATATCTTCCAACATCTGAATCGTCCTCTCAGACTGTCCATCAGTCTGAGGATGAAAGGCTATGCTGAACTTTAGCTGAGTCCCCATAGTCTTCTGCATACCACCCCAAAACTTGGAGGTAAAGATAGGATCCCGATCTGACACTATAGACTTAGGAACCTCATAGAGACGTACGATCTCCCTCACGTACAACTTAGCATACTGATCCACAGTATATGTCGACTTCACTGGAAGAAAATGGGCTGACTTGGTGTATCTGTCCACTATCACCCACACCGAGTCATGAAGCCCTACAGTTCTGGGTAAACCTCCCTCAAAATCCATCGTAATATCCTCTCATTTCCACTAGGGAATACCCAAAGGCTGAAGCAACCCTGTTGGTCGCTGATGCTCTACTTTCACCTGCTAACAGGTTAAACATCTGGCTACGTACTCCACCATGTCCTTCTTCATCCCGGGCCACCAATATATCATCCGTAGATCCTGGTACATCTTCGTGGTACCTAGATGAAGTGAGTACGGTGTCGTATGAGACTCATCTAGTATTTCTCATATGATCCCCTCATCATCTGGAACACAAATCTGTCCCTGATACCGAAGCAAACCAACCTCAGAAATAGAATAGTCCTTAGCTACTCCCGCTAAGACATTCTCTCTAACCTCCTGTAACTGAGCGTTTACCAATTGCTCTTCTCTAATCCGCTCTAGCAAGGTCGACTGCAGAGTAATATTGGTGAATCGGCCTACCACCAATTTTATCCCCGCTCTGACCATCTCATCAACTAACTCTCTTGAGATCTGGGTGGAACTGTATAACTGACCTGGGCCTCTCCGGCTCAATGCATCCGCCACTATGTTGGCTTTCCCTGGATGGTAGAGAATATCACAATCATAATCTTTCACCAACTCTAGCCAACGCCTCTGTTTCATGTTAAGGTCCTTTTGTGTAACGAAATACTTCAGAATCTTATGGTCAGTGTATACCTCGCACTTCTCCCCATAAAAATAATGTCGCCAAATCTTCAGTGCGAATACCACCGCTGCTAGCTCCAAATCATGGGTTGGACACCGTTGCTCATACTCCTTCAGCTGTCGTGATGCATAAGCTATGACCTTCTCATTCTGCATCAACACACAGCCTAAACCCAACCTTGATGCCTCACAATAGACAACAAACTTCCCTACCCCCGAAGGAAGACTCAACACAGGTGCAGTAATAAGTCATCGCTTCAGCTCTTAGAAACTGTCCTCACACCTGTCTGACCAAATAAACTTCAAACTCTTCCGTGTCAATTCCGTCATCGGTGCCGCTATCTTCGAGAAGCCTTCCACAAACCGTCTATAATAACCCGCTAGACCAAGAAAGCCCCGCACCTCCTAGGCGTTCCTTGGCCTCGGCCAATCCCTAACTGCCTCTACCTTAGATGGATTTACCTTAATCCCATCTGCACCCACGATATGTCCAAGGAATGTCTCTTCAGGTAAACAAAATTCACATTTCTTAAACATGGCATACAACTGATGCTCCCTCAACCTCTAAAGAACCTGTCGAAGATGAATCTCGTGCTTTGTCTCTAAACTGGAGTACACTAAAATGTCGTTGATGAAGACAATAACGAACTAATCCAGAAAGTCCTTGAACACCCTGTTCATTAGGTCCATAAAGGCTGCTGGGGCATTAGTCAAACCAAACGACATGACCAGAAACTCATAGTGCTCGTACTTCATTCGGAAGGTCTTCTTCGGTATGTCCTCGTCCTTGATCCTCAGCTGGTGATAACCACATCGAAGATCAATTTTCGAGAACACTGTCTTACCCTGCAGCTGATCGAACAAGTCGTCAATCCTTGGTAGGGGTACTTATTCTTGATAGTCAACTTGTTCAATTCCCTGTAGTCTATACGCATTCTCAAAGTTGCGTCCTTCTTCTTCACAAATAGAACTGGAGCAGCCCATGGCGAGTAACTAGGCCTGATGAACCCCAAATCCAGAAGCTCATGCAACTGTATCGTCAATTCTTTCTGTTATGCCATTGCCATCCTATACTGTGCCCTCGATACTGGCTCAATTCCTAGCGCCAACTCAATGACAAACTGAATCTCTCTACGCGGTGGCAACCCCGACAAGTCCTCAGGAAACACATCCAAGAACTCGCAAACCAATCTGGTCTCTTCCGGTCCTGCTGGCGAAACCTTGGTGGTATCCACCACACTAGCCACAAAACCTATACACCCTCCTTATAACAAATCCCTGGCTCTCAGCGCCGATATCCTGGGTACGCGGGGTCCATGCACCGCTCCCACAAAAACAAAGGGATCCTCGCCCTCTGGTTCAAAGGTCACCATCTTCTTCCTGCAGTCAATGGTAGCTCCATATCTAACCAGCCAATCCATACCTAAAATCATATCAAAGTCCTCCATACTCAACTCAATCAAATCTACTGATAACTCTCTACCATCAACTATCACTGGCAGTGCTCTAATCCACCTCCTAGATACTACCAGTTCCCCTGTAGGCAAAATAGTCCCAATCCCTGAAGTACAATACTCACTAGGTTTACACAGTCTATCAATCACCTTACTAGAAACAAACGAATGTGTAGCACCAAAGTCAATCAATACAGTAAAAGGAGAGCCAGCACTAGAAAGCTGACCTGTCACTACCGAGGGACTATCCTCGGCCTCGGCCTCGGCCTCTGCCTGTGTCAGCGTGAACACTCGAGCTGGAGTCAAGCTATCCACCTTCCTCGCATCTCCCTTCTTCACTATCGGGAAATCTTTCTTGAGGTGTCCCACCACCCAACACACATAATAGGCCCTAGCCCGGACGGCATCTTCTGCACCTCGTGCACTCGGGGTAAGTTCTCCATGCATCACCGCCTCCCTGACGGCCACCCTGAGTACCCCGACCTCTCCTATCAGAACCAGGAGCGATCGAAGCATCAGGGGTCTTCCTGTTTAAATCACTTGGGCCTCCACCCCTACCAGATCCAGAATATGGAGGCACCGCCCTGCGGCCCTCCCGCCTTGATGCACTCTCTCTCCATATCTTATTCTTTGCTTCCTCAGCGGTAAGAGCCTTCTCTACAGTCTGGGCATAAGTCGTCCCTCTAGGTACTGTTGTAATCCTCACATCTCGGGCTATCATAACATTAAGCCCTCTAATAAATCTGCCCTGCCTAGCTGCATCAGTAGGCACAAGGTCAGGTGCGAATTTCGCAAGTCTGTCAAACTTTAGGGCATACTCTATAACTGTCATGTTTCCCTGAACCAGCCCCATGAACAGATTTACTTTCGCTGCCTTGATGGCAACATTATAGTACTTCTGTCTGAATAGGTCCATGAATCCTTCCCAAGTCAAGGTAGTAACATCCCTGGCCTGTGATGCCACCTCCCACCAGATTTGGGCATCCTCTCTCAGCATATATGTGGCACAGGCAACTCTATCATGTCCCTCTACCCTCATAAAGTCCAGAATGGTAGTAATCAAGGTCATCCACTGTTCAGCCTTCAGTGGATCAGGTCCTCCCTCAAACATCGTGGGCTGCTGTTTCCTGAACCTCTCATACAATGGCTCCCATCTATTCCCAACCTCTACTAGCTGTACAACAGGTACCACTGCAGGTGGCACAATAGGGGCAACACTCCCTGATGGAGCCTACTGCCGCAGAATTCAGATCTGTTCATCCTGACTCTGTAGCCAAGCTTGCATGTCTGCCATAAGCTGCTGCCAGTTCTCAGGGACTGGCAGAGGGGTCTGGCCCTGGTCATCATCTCTAGTCTCAGACCTATTGTCGACTAGTCGCGTAGATTTTTTTGGACGCATAATTATCCAAGTCAATCTGCAATCAACGACTTGGTAATCAGACTATGATGAGAGGGTAATAATCCTTTCATGATCCACCATTAGAACCCCAGACATTCACAAACAATCAAAATATAATAGTTTATCCAAATATTCATCCATATATTCATTCACATGCATAGCAGTGCTGATAAGCACGCCTCAATATCATCACGCAATAGTAAAGGGCCAAGCCCTATCAGTATCTCATGCTCCCTATTAATCAAGAAGATATCAACAATCATATTCCATTAAGATCATTTAAGCATATAGTCATGTATACACAATTACCAAACCCTGAGTCGAGCTTGTCTTTCGCGGGAAATGTACATGTCCAGCCAATCTTCTGGAACCCTTAAACCTAGGACACTCTGATACCATGTAACGCCCTGGATAGCCAAGACCGTTACATTGTGTGTTTATAAAGTGTTGGACTTGCTAGTCAAGTCATTTAATTAAAAACGTGTTATTGAAACTATAAAGGAACTAGGGCTAAAATGTTTTGGTCTCAAAAGCCACATTTTCATTAAGAAACATTTCCTGTTTACACGGGATCCCAAAAATATTAAGTTTGAAGACTGTTTATAGAAGTCATAAGGTTTAGATACAACAACAAGCCATACTAAGGAAAAATAGACAGTTAGGCAATCCCTGTCCTGGTCCACTCCTCGACCATGGCGATCGAACAGCTGGCTATGTACATTCAACCCCGCAACTCTCCATCTCAGGGTTGGTCCAGTTTGCTCTTGCCTTTACCTGCACCACGTAGCACCCGTGAGCCAAGGTCCAACAAGACAACACAACAGCAGAGCATAAGCAATCAACAGACAAATCAATATCTCATATTGCATCACATATTCTCAACCATATAATCATACAGTATAATCAAGTATTCAACATGCTAACATATTAACTCATATCATATAACAGTTCACAAATGATAACTAGGGCTAGCGCCCTCAGGCCGCTCCCTCCGTTATCCCACTGACTCCAGCCCGCTTAAACCGAGCTCAGTGAATATTAAGCTGTCCTCGGCTACCAGTGGCCGAGCCGCGCCCTGTGCGCAAATATAGTGTACGGCACCCTTAGGCCGCTATCACATGTCCCATGGCGTAATACCATCATTGACATAATACAATATCGGGAGCACTTAGTCCCATCACAAACATATAATAGGGAGCAATTTTCTTACCTTTTAATTCGCTAGCTTTGATCACTCGACTCCTTGAGCACGATCCCTCCCAAGCCCAAGCGCTCACCTAAGCACAACCATAGGCCAAAGTCATCATCAAACCTCAAGTCCAAAACCTAGTCTCAGGACCAAACCCGAGCCCCCGAGAAGTCCTAGTTCCACCCTACAAGGTGGTGGAATCAAACCCTTGGTCAAAAACCCTTGCAAATAACCCAAAAATCCCTTTCTGGAAACAGGGTACCGCTACAGCGCTCATTGGAGGGCGCTACAGCGCTACAAACAAAAGCAAAATCCCTTCAGCATGCATGGCCTAGCGCTACAGCGCCCAAAGGCTAGCGCTGTAGCGCTAGTCACAGACAGACACTACTTCAGTTTTCCTTCCTGCAATTTCCTCGAACCAAACTCAACCAAAACCTCTCCAAACCTTCACCAAGCTCAAAAACAACCTTATGGACATAGTCCACTCATCCCAAGCACCCCAAAACCCAAGCACATGCACCCCTAAACTAAAAATTCACCATAGCTGACCCTAAGTTCAGAAACTCAGCAAAACCAGTCAAAACATCAGAGTTAGAAGCTTAGAATTCATACCTTTAATGGGGTTTCGATTTCAAGACAACCTCTACACCTCCTTAGCTTTCTCTCCCTCAACCTTTGGCCTAAATTCCCTAAAGTTCCCATCAAACTTAGCTTATGCACCATAGTTCAAAACCAAAACCAGAAACTGAAGAAACTATAGAACCTTACCTCAAGTGTTAGGGTGTTCCTGCTAAACCCCTACCAATTCTCCAAGCCTAGCTTAGGATTCTTGATGCTCAGCCTAACCCAGCTCTCCTCTGAGCTTTGCTCCAAGAAAACCCAAGAAAAGTGGTGAGAGAACCACAAACCGACCCTAGAGAAAACAGCTCTGTTTTTCCTTCCTTTTCTCTTTTCTTTCTTTTCCTTCTTTCCTCTCTTTCAGACTTCTACACTTTTCTACAAATTCCACTAACATAAAGCCTTAACTTATCTATCCCTTGCAAGCCAAATGACCTTAATGCCCTCCCCTTTATTTCTAACCCTTTAATCCACTTAAGGGCATTCTAGTCATTTTACCCAATTCCCGCTAACTCCTTGAGTGTCTCTAATATTTACCGCTTAATTCCTGATACCTAACTAATCACCAATAATATTCCTCGATGTCAAAATAGACTCTAATATACTCACTGAATTCCCATTTATACCCCCAGGCTCACCCCGAGCCGGGTATAAATCCCCGCCATGACTTTTTCGCTACTTTGCTCACTAGGATCGTCTCGAGTCACAGATCACAGATATATCCACATAATAATGTGGTCTCAACAATTATCACATATATCAATACAGTTATGCCCATACTGGCCAAAATTACGATTATGCCCTTCTAACCTAATCAGGGCCTACATGCATATTAATACACATAGTCATGCATCTCAAATATTCAAATAGTCATATAACATGCTTTAAATCATAATCATGCATCTTACTCATTAAAGTCACATATAACTCCCATTATGCCCTCCAGGCACACTAATCAAGGCCCTTAAGCCTTATTAGAGAATTTGGGTCGTTACATACCAAGTTGTAATGCCCTAGATAGCCAAGACTGTTACACTGTGTGTTTATAAAGGTGCAAGACTTGCTAATCAAGTCATTTAGTTAGAAATGTGTTACTGAAACTATAGTTGAACTAGGGTTAAAAGATTTTGGTCTCAAGAGCTTCATTTCTTATAAATAAACATTTTCTTTTTACATGGGATCCCAAAAGCAATATTTTTAAGATCGTTTACAAAAGAATTAAAATTTAAATACAGTTGCTAGCCACTCTAAGGCAAAACAGACAAATAGGCTTTTCTCATCTTGTTCCACTCCTCGGCCGTCGTGGCCGATCAGCTGACTATGTACATTCAGCCTCGCAGCTCTCCATCTCAGGGTTGGTCCAATTTGCCTTTGCATTTACTTGCACCACGTAGCACCCGTGAACCAAGGCCCAACACAAAAACACAATAACAGAGCATAATCATTCAACAGACAACCAGATAACTCATACCGCATAAGCATGTACTCAACAGTCTAAGCATTCATTTTAATCAAGTGCTCAGTGTCACGGGCCGACTATTTGGGTACTCCAACTATACGGAACGTGCGGCACTTGCAGACTCTTCAACCTAGCAAGTCAGCCTACAACACACACCTACAAGCAAACAAACTCAGCGGTTAGCCACATACACATCTCGGACATGCAACGGGCAATAACGAAGTATGAGCAAGCACACAACAAATCATTCCTAGGATCGTCCACACAACACAAAGCTCACAACAAGGAAAATGGCACGCAGTGGCCCAACGAAGCTAACAAACAAGCAACACATAAGCAACAAGGAAGCACACAGGGGCAAGTATGGATAAATGTTATTTCATTAATATATAGCCTTGATAGGGCAAGGGAGTACACAGCTTTGGCCCCTATCTGCTGATGGCCATGGTGCTTCCCTAAGTCACCAGGTCACCTCCCCCTAAGGAGCCTTCTAGGGAAATAAAGTCTTCCCAGGAACATATATGATTTTTGTCTGGGAGACATATGCAATATTACAAAACTGCCACTACCCTATCCCATGAGGTTGCTTGGTGCAAGACTTCACTAATGATCAAGCACCAATGCATGCTCATTAACAAAATGGCCCCATGTGGGTGTGCCAAAGGGCAGCACGCCACACTCTCCCCCACTTAATCTTTCGGCGCCCTCGACGAAGTAGCTTGTAGATCTTCAATCTTCTGCGTGAGCTTCTTCAAGTCTTCCGCCCTCTCCCAGCTGATTTCGTCATCAGCGAGCCCCTTCCATTTTACCAGATATTCTTTATGCTTTTTTCGGTCAGTGGTGACCGTTCTTTCCGCCAGGATTTCTTCAGGTTGACGCTTGCTCCTTGGCTGAACAATGACTCCTCCTCTGGTTGACTGGTTGCGCTCTGGATTTGCTGGATCTTCATGATACGGCTTCAAGTTGCTGACGTGAAGGACCGGGTGTATCTTCATCCAAGCTGGTAGGTCAACTTTGTATGAAGTTAGGCCAACTTTTGAGATGACTGAGACCGGACCCTCGTACTTGCGAACGAGTCTGATGTCTTTGTCCCCTCGGAATCTCAACTGTTCGGGCCTCAGCTTAATTAACACTAAGTCACCTGCTTTGAACTCCAGTGGTCTGCGCTTCTGATCTTCCCACTTCTTCATTCTTCTTGAGGCTTTTTCTAGATAAGCTCGGGCAATCTCTGTTGTTTTCTTCCAATCTTTTGTGAAGTGAAAGGCTCACGGGTTCCGCTGCGATATTCGTCCACTGTGTGGGGTAACAGTGGTTGCTGTCCATTAACAATTTCAAAAGGGCTCTTATTCGACGAAGAACTCTTTTGAAAGTTGAAACAAAATTGAGCTACATCGAGTAGTTGCGGTCAATTCTTCTGATTGACATTCACAAAGTGGCGCAAGTACTCCTCCAACATCCCGTTGAATCTTTCTGTCTGCCCATCTGTCTACGGATGGTAGCTCGAGGAAATATTCAGTTGTGACCCCAAGAGATTGAATAATTTGGACCAAAACGTCCCCATGAATCTTCCATCTCGGTCACTGACGATGTTCTGGGGCACTCCCCAATATTTGACAATATATTTGAAAAATTGTCTGGCTGTCTCTTCTACCGAACAGTACTTCGACACTGGGATGAATGTTGCATACTTCGAGAATCTATCCACGACCACCAAGATCGCACTTAGATCCCCTGTCTTCGGTAGACTGGTAATAAAGTCAAGCGACACACTCTCCCATGGTCGGCTTGGGACTCGCAAGGGCTCCAACAAACCCGGTGTCTTGTTCCTATCGACCTTGTCTTGCTGACAGACGAGACAAGTCTTGGTGTACTCCACTACATCATCTCGCATTTGTGTCCAGTAGTACCCCTACTTCAAGAGTGCGTGGGTTCTCTGCCACCCTGGATGACCTGCCCACAGGGTGTCATGACACTCGCTTAGTAATGTCCTTCGCAAATCTCCAGCTTTCAGAACATACAAGCGCCTCCCTTTAGCCCGCAGAAGATCATCCTCCACCCAAAACTGGCGAGTCTTGCCTTCTTTTACGAGCTTCAGGATGGTCCTGACCACTGGGTCCTTCTCCAGGTTCTCTTTGATGCGTTCTTTAAGTGGAGTGTTCACCACGCTAGCCGATAAACTAGCCAAGACCTTTAGAGTCGCTAACTCCGCTTTGCGACTCAAGGCGTCAGCTGCCTGGTTTAAGCGTCCTGCCCTGTGCTCAAAACGGAAGTCGAATTCTGCCACAAACTCCTGCCATCGAGCCTGCTTAGGGGTCAGTTTCGGCTGAGTAAGGAAATGACTCATAGCTGCATTATCAGTCTTCACTACGAACTTTGACCCCAGCAAGTAATGCCTCCACACTCGCAAGCAATGTATAACTGCGAGGAGCTCCTTCTCCTGGGCAGTATACCTCCTCTCAGCTTCAGACAGCTTGCGAATTTCGTATGCGACCGGGTGGTCCTCTTGTACTAGTACCCCTCCCAGAGCATAATATGATGCATCCGTCTATAATTCGAAGGGCTTGCTAATAGTTGGCAAGGCAAGAACAGGATCCTTCATCATGGCTTCTTTCAAACTCCTGAACGCTTCAGCACACTTGTCAGTCTACGCCCAAATCACACCCTTTTTCAGAAGCTCGGTCAAGGTTGTCACCCTTCTTGAGTAGCCGTCCACAAATCGTCTATAGTAGTTGGCTAAGCCCAAGAAGGAGCGGAGTTCTTTCACGTTTGTGGGGGCTTTCCATTCCTGGATTGCCCTCACCTTCTCCAGATCCATACGAATACGGCCACGTTCCACTGCGTGGCCTAAGAACTTGATGCTCTCCTGTGAAAACGAGCATTTCTCTCGCTTCACATATAGCTGGTTCTCTCTCAACTTCTGAAACACTTGAGCCAAGTGTTCTTGATGCTCCTCAATCGTAGCTCTATAAACCACGATATCATCCAAGTACACCACCACGAACTTATCTAGATACTCGTGGAATACTTGGTTCATTAGTGTACAGAAGGTAGCAGGTGCATTTGTCAACCCAAACGGCATTACCCGAAACTCAAATGCTCCGTATCGAGTAACACACGTAGTCTTTGGTTCATCCCCATCCGCAATCCTCACCTGATAGTAGCCCGATCTCATGTCCAACTTTGTGAAGTATTTGGCTTCACTTAGCTGGTCGAACAAATCAGCGATCAGAGGGATGGGGTAGGTGTTGCGAACTGTCACCTTATTGAGAGCCTTATAGTCGATGCACAGTCTCAAGCTTCCATCGTGCTTCTTCTGGAATAGCACTGGTGCGCCAAACGGCGCCTTCGATGGTCTGATGAAGCCTGCCTCCAATAACTCTTTTAATTGCTTCCTCAATTCTTCTAGCTCCGGGGGTGCCATTCTGTATGGCGCTTTTGTTGGAGGTTTCGCTCCGGGCACCAGCTCTATCTGGTGATCAATCCCCCTCTTTGGTGGCAAGGCTTTGGGGAGTTTATCTGGCATCACATCCCCATACATCTTTAAGACCCTCGTAATTTCTAGTGGAACAATTTCTTCCACTACTTCTTAGAACACGGTGGGTACAGCTACATAAGTGGGCTCCTGCTTCCTCACACCCTTCTTGAACTGTAAAGCTGAGAGAAGCTTCACACCAGGGGTGGTTTCACATTTGCAGGTACCATTGAAGGAGTCTCTCCCATTATGAGTAAGCTTCCAGTGGCAGGAATTGGAATGGCACCTTTCTCGGTTAGAAAGTCCATTCCCAAAACTACATCGAAGTCGTCCATATGGACAACCACCAAGTCAGTCTGCACCTCCCACGTGTCGATTTTCACCTTTACCCCTTTAGCCACGCCAGCTGTGGCCAAGGCTTTGGAGTTGACTGCTATCATGCGGCCTGCATCTTTCTCCAGCTTCAGTCCCAGTCGCTTTGCTTCGAGCTCAGAGATGAAGTTGTGGGTGGCGCCAGTATCAATCATCACGCTTTTGGCAGGCTTGCCATTGATAGCGGCATCCACGAACATTAGCCCTTTCCCCAGGGTCTTCTTCCCTTTCTCGCCATGCTTCTTGAGAGCGTTCAACAGGCGAACAGCGCCCATGTGCGCGTACTCTTCTTCTTCCTCTTCTCCTTCACCCTGTTGTTCTTGGCCGATGAGGGCATTCAGCTTGCCCCGGAATCGGCAAACTGCTGACTTGTGTGGGCCTTTGCAAATCCAACAAGCTAGCGGCTTCTTCCCTGCAACAGCATCAATCCAACTGGAAGAATTGGACTCAGCTGTCCTCTTCTCTCCCCCACTCTTACCCTACCAGGACTTCCCAGACTTCTTACCCCCGGCGCTACTTGAGCTAGCTGGAGGAGTAGCCCTTTTCGGCAGGCTGCTCTCCGGAGTGTAGTCTGTTAAGCATTCGACAGCAGCTTGAGCGGTGGCCAGATCAGAAACCCGCTGTCTTTGAAGTTCTTGCTTGGCCCATGGTTTTAATCCCTCGAGGAAGCAGAAGAGCTTGTCCACTTCGGACTTGTCTTTTATATCGAGCATCAGCCCCGAAAATCTCTTTACATATTCTCGGACTGTCCCGACTTGTTTAAGCTCTCTTAACTGGCGATGAGCTATGTAAGCTACATTTTCTGGCAAAAATTGCATCTTTAATTCCCTCTTTAGGTCCGCCCAAGATGTGATGGTACACCTGCCATTCTCTATGTCATCATACTTGGTCCTCCACCACACCTTGGCATCCCCCGACAAATACATGGTAGCCATGGCAACCTTTCCGTCTTCTGAATCGGCCCGCACTACTCTAAAGTAATGTTCCATGTCAAAGAGGAAATTCTCCAAATCCTTTTCATCTCTGGCCCCATTATAGGGCCTCGGCTCGGGTACTTTGGCTCGGCCATACTCCATACCTATCGGCCCTGTTGCAGGGGCATTCCCAACCGCTCGCATGGTCAGGTTTACCTTGGCAGATAGCTCAGCCATTTCTTCTCTTAGCACACTGACTGCCTCCCTGCAATCTTCCGTCGTGTCATTTATGGAAACTTCTTGTTCCTTCAGCATGCGCTCCACTGCCGCGATGCGCTCTTCCCACCGAGGGGAAACAGAAGTACTTGTTGGAGTATTTCTTTTCTCCAACGCGATAATTCTGGATAGGAGAACATCATTCTCCTTTTCCAACGCAGCTATGCGAATGTTTGCATCAAACGATCCCGAGTCCTGACTTGCAGAGGAAAGATCCCTGACCCTCTCGTCCAGGCCATCTAGTTCCCCTACTCGCTTCTCAAGAGCTTCGATCCTCTGAGTGTTCCTCACCATAGTGTGTTTTTTTCCAAGCACTTTCTAACTTGGCTCTGATACCAACTGTCACGGGTCGGCTATTTGGGTACTCCAACTAGACGGAACGTGCGGCACTTGCAGACTCTTCAACCTAGCAAGTCAGCCTACAACACACACCTACAGGCAAACAAACTCAGCAGTTAGCCACATACACATCTCGGACATGCAACGGGAAATAATGAAGTATGAGCAAGCACACAGCAAGTCATTCCTAGGAACGTCCACACAACACAAAGCACACAACAAGGCAAATGGCATGCAGTGGCCCAATGAAGCTAACAAACAAGCAACACATAAGCAACAAGGAAGCACACAGGGGCAAGTATGGATAAATGTTATTTCATTAATATATAGCCTTGATAGGGCAAGGGAGTACACAGCTTTGGCCCCTATCTGCTGATGACCATGGTGCTTCCCTAAGTCACCAGGTCACCTCCCCCTAAGGAGCCTTCTAGTGAAATAAAGTCTTCCCAGGAACATATATGAATTTTGTCTGGGAGACATATGTAATATTACAAAACTGCCACTACCCTATCCCATGAGGTTGCTTGGTGCAAGACTTAACTAATGATCAAGCACCAAGGCATGCTCATTAACAAAATGGCCCCATGTGGGTGTGCCAAAGGGCAGCACGCCACACTCAGCATACCAAGTATATCATTTCATATCAGTAATCAATTCACATATGATAACTAGGGTTAATGCCCTTAGGCCGCACCCTCTATTTATCCCACTGACTCCGGCCCGCTTAAACCGAGCTCAATGAATATTAAGTTGTCCTCAACTAGCAGTGGCCGAGCCGCGCCATGTGCGCAGGTATTAATTTACGGCACCCTTAGGTCGTTTATCACATGTCCCATGGCATAATACCATCTATGACATCATACAGATATAGGGAGCTCTTAGTCCCATCACAAACACATAACTGGGTGCAGTTTTCTTACCTTTAGATTCGCTAACTTTGTTCAATTGATCCTCAAGCACGATCCCGTCTGAGCCCTAGCGTACACCTAGTCACAGCCATAGATCAAAATCATCACCAAACCTCAAATCCAAGACCTAGCCTCGGGACCGATCCCGAGCCCTCGGGAAGCCTTAATTCCACCAAACGGGGTGGTGGAATCAAACCCCGAACCCCCGGGAAAAAACCCTTGAAAATAACCCAAAAACCCCTTTCTCGAAACAAGGTAGCGCTACAGCGCCCTAAGCAAAGCGTTATAGTGCTACAAATAAAGATGAAAGGCTTAGGAACTTTAGGGCCAAGCGCTACAGCGCCCAGTGACTAGCGTTGTAGCGCTAGTCACAGCACAGCCCAGCATAGATTTTCCCCTTCGAATTTTCCCGAGCCAAATCTTTCCAAAACTCAACCAAACTTCAAAACAAGCCTCCCAACATCCTCAACTCATCCCATAAGTCCTAGCCACAATAAATTCAATCACATGCACCCCAAAACACAAAATCCACCATGGTTGAACCTAAAGCTCAAAATCTTAGCAAAACCACAGAAATCACAAAGCTTAAACTAGAGTTTCTTACCTTTGATGGATGAGCTCAACTTAGGTTATCCTCCACACTAGCTTAGCCTTCACCTCCTCAAATATTTAGCCTCAACTCCCTAGAATTCCCACAGAATTCTGCTTAGAAAACCAATTCAACACCAATACCAAGAACTGAATATTAACCTCAAAATCTTACCTCAGTTGATGAGCAATCTCAGCTAGTTTCCCCAACCTGATCAAGACCCTAAGTACAAAATATCTTAGCCTAAAGGTCCTTTTTATTTTAGCCCCAAATCTCAAGAAGAAAGTGATGGAGAAGACCCAAACCGTTCTTGAAAAATTGCCCTACTTTTCCCTTCTTTCATTTTCCTTCCTTTCCTTCTTTCTTTTCTTCTTCTTTTCTTTTAACTTCCTTCAGATTCTAGACTTTCCCACTAAGGCATAAAGCTATTTAACTCTTATCCCTTATAAGCCAAATGACCACAATACCCTTCCATTAAAATTTAAGCCCTTAATCCATCCAAGGGCATTCTGGTCATTTATTCCTAATTCCCGCTAATTCCTCGAGTGTCTCTAATATTTACCGCTTACTTCCTGACACCTAACTAATCACCAACTATATTCCCCAATATCAAAATAGACTCCAATATATTCTCTAAATTCCCATAAATACCCCCAGGCGCGTCCCGAGCAAGGTATAAATCCCTGCCATGACTTTTTCGCTGAACCGCTCACTATCGTCTCGAGTCACAGATTACAAATATATCCACATAATAATGTGGTCTCAAAAATTTATCACAAATATATATACGGTTATGCCCTCAATGGGCCAAAATTACGATTATGCCCTTCTAACCTAATCAAGGCCTACATGCATACTAATACACATAGTCATGCGTCACAGATATTCAAATAATCATATAACATGATTTTAATCATTAAATCACTTAAAATCTAGTTATGCCCTCCCGGCACACTAATCAAGGCCCTTGAGCCTTATTAGTAAAATTGGGTCGTTACAGGAGACAAAACTTATCAAGAATGCAGAGGAGATCTTCGGCACCACGATGTCCGCTTTGACAAATGAACCCGAGTCCTAGTGAACGAATCAGGATTCCGGTAAATGAACTAGGACATTAGTAAATGAACCTAGACCAGATGTCCAGTTAGGGCCAGCCTAGTTTTCCCTGATGTTGACCTGTTCCCACGAAATACAGCAGTTGGTCTCCTCAACTAACCTGCAGAAGAGGATATGCACGGAACGTACACTGTTCCTAGGAAATAGTACTGCCACTACTCTGACATATCTTGTCCCCAGAATCCCCTTAGTTGCCCACAGGACCAGATCATGCTAACGTACAATGGGCATATATAAGGCTTGGTCAGGCCTAAGCAGGCACAATGGGCCCTAATTAACAACATTTAGTTATCTCACATTCTTTGTAGTATGGCTCCATTAGCGAGCAAACTATAATTACACCAGTATTGGGTCCGGATTAGTCTGGCCCGAACTACTCAACTTCCTATAAATAGGGTCAGTTGTGCAGTGTAGCAAGGATCTCGAAATTTCTCTTGTAAGCAAAAACTCTGCTAAAACTCTGCTAAAATTTGTAGAAAAACTCCATTGTTAAAACTCTCTAAAGCCTAATACTAGTGACTCATGGACTAAGCTCATTAATGCCTCAACCATGTAAAAACTGTGATTGTCTATCTTTTATCCTTTATTTCCAGCTCTTACTTCATAACGTATTTCTAGTTTTTAAAAAACTCGATAAACAACATACAAATAAATTTATAATATAATTAATTAAGAATAAAATACTTATTTTGAAACTAATTTAATGTTTTGTGAAAGTTAAAAACATTAATTATATAATTCAAATATTCATGTAAAATAATTATTAAGTGTACTAATTTATAATATTATGTACCAAATTACATTAGATTTTTTCTTTTGCGCGATTATATGTTTGGACTTTATGTTTTTAAAATTTTATTTTTAGATTTTCCATTTTGTAAAAAAAACAATTCAAAATAATCATCCAAATCCAATTTTGGTATAAAAAAACTTTCAATATCACTAAAATGACCCACATACTTTATTAAATATTAAAAATAAATACAATTGAAAATGTAAAGTTTAATTAATAATATATTAATTAATTAAAACTTAAATATAACTTTAAATAGGATTAAAGTAAAAAAATCAAAATTAAAACTTAAATATATCAAATCAAGATTTCTCCCACCTATCAAACTCAGATTTCTCCCAAAATCAATTAACAAACAAAACACATACACACAAAAAATAATAATAAATAAATTATGCTCAAATGGGTACAAAAAAACCCAGGAATATTGATAGATACCTAAATTCTAGATTTAACCTTGACTCTGTTACCCAGCCGACTGTGCTTGAAGGTCGAAACCTATAAGCTATATTCCTTTTGGTGACGCCATTTTTCATCAACTTAAATCGCAGAGCAATTAAACAATATAAACTACGGTGCGAACGAATAGTAAAGAGGAACTAGAAGGTTTTTACGTGGTTCAGCAGTTAAATTTGCCTAGTCCACAAGTTTGTGTTATTAAGACTTAGTGTTTTCTGGAAATTCTTCAAGGATGAATTACCCAGAGTTTTCTCTCAAGATATCAAAAAATCCCCCCTTTTACAAGTGGTCATTCCTTCTCTATATATAGGGAAGGTTACAGGATTCGTTCCCACATATTTCGGGAAGATATTCTGTATATCAATTTAAATAATGACATTAAATGCTATATCTTCTATATACAAGGAAACGTCCCCTGAAGACCCGGGAATGAATAACAAACTAAATAATATCCCTTTAATATTAGGATTTTACAGCAATAAATATGTTCACACATACAACGAGTTATCTCAGGTGACTCATCGGATCTTCGAAATCAGCGATCGACATCGTGACCGTCAAAACTTACGGACTTGTTACGAACTTTCCATCTTACTCCAAGACCTGCTCGGAGTAGATAAATACGGTCGAGGCTATCACACTCGAGCTTGTATTTCCTAAGCTTGGGCTGCTCAATCCAAAGGCGCTCGATAACGGATGTATCCCAATATCATGTCATTTCGAGCGTAGAAAGAATCTCGAGGGTACACGTCTTCGAGATTGCCATTTTACTTCGGAGGTTTTACAACAGGACCATAAAATGTATTTCATATATTTTGAGCTCATACTTGACGAGTCCAGTTTTCGAGGTCATAATTTCTGGTCTCGAAATCTAGGTGTAACATTTGCCCACTCAAAAGTATTAGTTCGAATCCTATGAGAAGGAAACTTTTGAACAACTTCCATTGGGAACTGTACCACCAAATACACTCGAGTGTAGACACGCGTCAATTGAGTATTAGCCAATCAAAGTACTTGAGTGCCTTGGAACCCTGTCCACGTTCGTTTGCCTGCCAACTTTATGTTACTATCATTTCATTTGTCCCTGACCGTCGAATCTGATACGGAATCTGACCAATGGCCTAGATTAGTTTGACTTTTAACATTCTCAGGGGTCTATAAATATATCCCCATTCATCTTCTCCATTTTATTTCACGTTCAAGTTTTCAGAGAGAAAAAACCAGAAACTTCTTCACCCAGTTCTTGCATGTTCTCCAAGCCAAGAAGATAAAGCAGCATTGGTCTCTTTGATTCCGTGAGATCTTCCTTGCAACCGCTTATTCGGTCATCAACCTCTCTGTTTTCACCAACTGCATTGTGTAAGTCTTTGTTCATAGCTTCGTATGCCCGTGTATATGCATAGTTTTCATGCAGGTTTATATTGTTGCACTGTTGTTTCACTCACTAGTTTAGCACACTAGAATGTTTCTGCTAATAAATATTAGACTTAAGTTCTAACATCATGGGTTCCAGACCCAGATCATGTGTAAAAGACCCAAATATGGTTCCTTCACTAAATTTTTTAATTTCAGATGACATATCTTGTACACCAAGATATTAGGTACAAAATTAGGGTTTTGTAAATTGCACGTTTCCCAAAAATATCACTTTTTGAGTAACCGTGAATTTTTTTCCCTAAAATATCGGGATCTCCAATAGCAAGCCCACCTTTCTTCCTTTCAGTGGAATACACGCTCTGAGACTGGCCTCATCCTTTGGATCGTGTTTGCCTTATAGCCTCGATCATTCGAGCTTAGGTCCTCTATTTTTTTCATTATTTCCTATTCTCTTGGCCCTCACCCTTTTGCTTTCTTGTTAGATGTCGCAGAACTCGAGAAAGTGGTGGGGGTCAAAGCTTGTGATTCCTTATTCACCAGTAACTCCAAGCCCAGAGTCTCCTTTCACTCGAAACCAGCGCTTGATTTGGGAGCATGACCTGAGGTGTGAACAAGAGGACATTCGAGATCACTTTCGACATCAGATTGACGAGGTCAAAGAAGGAAAAAGGAAAAAACTAAGGGTCGCCATCTACCCAGATCCAGACCTCGAGCCTAGACCGATCCCCCTCGACTCTACGCTTAAAGTGACAATCGCTTTCAAGCCAAGTGATCTTCAATTCTCCTGATGGGGGAACCTTCTACCTTGCAGCCAACCTCCGTGCCTACCCTGAGAAGGGAATTTTTCGAGGCCAAGCATTATTGGAGCTCGATCTCATCATTAGGAAAGATTACTGACATCCTGACCCTACACAACGTAGGACTATCGGGCTCGCTAAGGTGTCGAGCTCCGGCCTCCCACGAGCGAAGTTGCCGCGGCCCGGGAGATGGGAATCCTGACAGCAAGCTGAGGTATGAAGCTTGGACCCACAAGCACATGAAGGCGGGGGATGTATTTCCTTTGAAGTCCTTTTTTAAAGGCTTCTTGGATTTTGTTGGGCTGGCTCCCTTCCAGCTTAACACCAATTCTTATAGGGTTTTGTCCGCCTTGAGGTCGCTTTACCACGAGCTGAAGTGGGAAGAACCTTCGCCTGAAGAGATTTTATATCCCTTTTGTCTGAAAAGCAATCCCTCCCAAGCTCGGGGAGGAGACGGCTTCTATTACCTCTCGAGCTATCCCAAGGAGAAGAAGATCTTTGAGTATCTTCCCAACCATCCTCTAGACTTCAAGAAGGCCTTCTTCTGGACAGATGGCCTAGCTCCATCTTGATACTATTCGTTCAGGCGAATTCGTAAGTATCTAAAAATTCTTTCCTTTTTTCTTGTGCTCGAGTTTTTGTTTAAGCTCGCACTTAGTTATAATATGTTTATTCTTCCAGCCAATTTCCACCGTCCTTCTCCCACCAAGGAGATGAAAGAGCACAAGGAGGCTCTACTCCAACTCCCCTATGGCAGGAGGTCCCTCTCCTATCTCCTGCATGAAGACAAACTCTGAGCCTACGGCCTCTTGGAGAAGAATCAGTCCACATTTGACTGGTCCAATAAAAAGTATGCCCAATGGGAGCTTTTGCCTCTCCCAACCGGCAACCTCCCCCTGAGGCGAAATGCTAAGCCTCCATCTCCAGTTCGGCGTCGTGGGAGCCCGCAATCGGGAACGAGGCCAACGATGAAGCCTCGAGCACGAGCTCGAGTGGCAGAGGTACAGTCATCCTTAGCTCAAATTTGTGGTCTCCGTCACTACTAAACCATAAACCCGATAGATTAGTATTGTGCAAGGATGATAGGAACCATTTCTATGTATGGACTTGGATAGATGAGAGGGTACATAGGTTTGATAGTTGGCTAGAGAAGTATGACACCATATATAGTCTGAACGAGGTATGAGTCGAAATAATCGTTCAATATGAGATGAATGACTATAGAGACCTTTCGAGGTTGACTTCCATTTATAGGGAAGGTACTCCCCCCGCCTCCTCTGAAGATGGGGGAATTACGTGGTTTCCAAGCACGAGCTCGGGGGAGAGTTCCAGTTAGGCTTGTCTCCACTTGTCTTTTCATTCTTTGTATGTCTGCATCAAGCTAACTTATTTTGTTTTGGAATATCTTATAATGAAATGTGAATGTGCAGGTGATATGGATTCTGACCTCGACAACGTGCTCCCTAGTGGCGAGGGAGCCCAAAGGAGTAAGAGCCCAAGGGGGTCACGGAGATCAGACTGACCTGCTAAGGTCCTTAAGAGGACCGAGAAGACACCTCCTCCACCAGCTCCAGCTACTTCGAGCCCAGCTATGGATCCGACTCCTCGGGTCGAGGTGTCTTCTACGACCTTGCCTCCCGCTCCTCCTTCGATCTAGGTCAACTCCACGCTTGGCCCACCTTCGAAAAAACCCTCAGCCTCCAAAACACATCTTTTGTCGATATCCACTCACGTCGATGAGTATGTAATCGATAATGCAGCCAGACCTCACGGGGCTACACTTGGCTCGGACATTCTGTCTCGAGTGGGCCAAAGTTTTGGCAACTTCGACGCCCCTCATTGGCAGTCCTTGAATAATGCTCGAGACTGCAACACTCTTTATGAGAAGAGCATCAAGCTCACTGCCGCGGTAATCTTTCTCATCTCGCTACTGGCTGTATTTATACTTAGTTCATATTCTAATTTGATTTCTTTGTATGTCAGACTCTTGCTATCTCTGCTCAACTTAACTATAAGTTGAACAATGAGGTCCATTTGAGCATGTCTTATGCTCAGGAGTTGAAGGATCTCCAACTCAAGCTCAGTGATGAGCTTAAGGACACAAAGGATAAGATGGAGGCTGAAGCTGAACAGCAAAAGGCCAAGACAGCCGAGCTCGAGGAGCTGAATGCCCGGCTCGCGGAGCTTGAGGAGATGAATGCCCAGGTCACAGAGCTTGAGAAGATCAATGCCAAGCTTGAGGAAGAGAAGGCCGCCACTTTCGAGATCATGGAGAGTGAAAAGGCTCGTCTCCTTGCAGAGTTTAAGGAGAATAAGGATCGGGCGGTCGACCTGGCCATGTATAGAATCTGGGCCAGTAATTCCGACCTCGACACCAGCTTCTTAGGCTCTTTTGAGGCAGAACTCGTGGCTAAATGGCAAGCTCGGCTTGATGAGGAGGAGGCTGCTCGGGATGAGGCAGAGAGAGCCAAGGAAGATGCTAAGAAGGCCAAGGAAGATGCTAAGAAGGCCAAGGAGAATGCTCTTACTTCCTAAATCTTGCCTCAGGGCTGCGTCCCTCTGAATTCTTTGTAATAGTTTTTATTTTTGATTTTTTGCTTTTTATGCCCCTGGGGCTAAGACAATTTTATAGCTCGTGAAAGAGTTGTTTTCTTATGAGCTATTTTCGAGCTCATACTTATGATATTTGTGATACCATATTTGACTTTATTTTAATATATTTGCTTTACATTTCTTGGGTCAAAATATTTCACGCATTTTATATTAAAGTGTCTTATTATATGTCTGTTTATTCATACAAACATATGGTGGACTTAAGCCCGAGGTTCAATGCATTCATGCACAGTTTGCTCGAAATATCCGCATCCGATCTCGTTATTTGTCAAGGTCGGAGATTACTTTTACCATGCACCGAAAGGTACTTATATGGCGTGTAATGTAAGTGGTTTAGTTATATCTTACTTTTTTAGTTACTTTTCCTCATCCTTGGGTAGCTCCCTGAGGTTATGAGGTCGAAACTATCGTTTTGCAAGATACTCCAGCCTCGATCTCGACTTAACACGAAGTTGTTTTAAGTTCCAACTTGCTGTCGATTAGTTTTAGCTGGTTTGTTCCAAACCTATTAAGGTCGTATTTGGTTTGTAATCCATACACTTAATCTAGTTCGCATATTTGGTTACATCCAAACACTTATCTTTT
Source organism: Humulus lupulus (assembly GCF_963169125.1). Lineage (NCBI taxonomy): Eukaryota > Viridiplantae > Streptophyta > Magnoliopsida > Rosales > Cannabaceae > Humulus > Humulus lupulus. The sequence continues at coordinate 89,511,841 of NC_084793.1, read as the reverse complement.
GATAATTTGGTTATGTCCAAACTTTCTTAGCTCGCGTGTTTGGTTATATCCAAACACTTGTATGTTTTTTATAGTTTGGTTATGTCCAAACTATCTTAGCTCACGCATTTGGTTATATCCAAACACTTATATGTTTTTTATATATGCTATTTCATTTTTTCAAGTTGATGGTATATGTACCACTAATGCCCCCTTAATATCCTATGAGTGTGACCGTAGGTTATTTAATTAAGAGAGATTGCAAAAAATACAGCATATTAAAATGAAATCAAACTTTATTCGAATAATTTATTAACCGGAATATAGTAAAGATTAACAGGCATGGTTACAGGTGACATCATTCCTACACTATTGATAGTAAGGTCGTAGATGTTCGCCATTCCATGCTTGTGGTACCAAACTCCCATTAAATCTTGCCAACTTGTATACGCCGGGTCGGATGACTGATTTGATCTGATAAGGTCCTACCCAATTAGGCCCGAGCACGCCAGCAACTGGATCCCGTGTCGCCAAGAATACACGCCTTAGCACCAAATATCCCACACCGAATTTTCTATTTCTAACTCTTTTATTGAAATACCGAGTAACTCGCTGTTGGTATGCAACATTTTTTTAGCTAAGCTTCGTTCCTTCTTCCTTCAATCAGGTCCAGACTTACTTCGAGCTGGGTTTGGTTCGAGGCTTGGTCATAAGCGAGGGCGCGAATTGTGGGAAATTCGACCTCGATTGGCAACATAGCCTTGCAACCATATGCCAGAGAAAATGGGGTATGTCCTGTTGATGTACGAGCTGTGGTTCGATAGGCCCACAAAACTTGGGGTAACTCTTCGGGCCATTTCCCTTTAGCTTCTTCCAACTTTTTCTTTAGCAAACTTTTTAGGGTTTTATTCACAGCTTCGACCTGGCCATTCGCCTGGGGATGGGCCACAGAGGAGAAGCTCTTTATTATCCCATTTTTTTCGCAAAAGTTGGTAAACAGATCGCTGTCGAATTGAGTACTGTTATCGAACACAATCTTCCTTGGCATCCCATATCGGCACATGATGTTCTTTACCACGAAGTCCAAGACTTTCTTCGAGGTGATTGTCGCCAGAGGTTCGGCTTCGGTCCACTTCGTGAAGTAATCTACGATGACTACTACGTATTTCACTCCGCCTTTGCCAGTTGGCAATGAGCCTATGAGGTCGATTCCCCAGACTGCAAATGGACACGGGGAGGTCATCATAGTTAGCTCGGAGGGTGGAACTCGAGGGATTGTGGCGAATCGTTGGCACTTGTCGCATCTCTTGACATAGTCGAACGAATCTGCTTTGATGGTAGGCCAGAAGTACCCTTGGCGTATGATTTTCTTGGATAGGCTATGCCCCCCAATGTGGTCTCCATAGAATCCTTCGTGGATTTCCTCTATTATCTCCATAGGGTGGAGTCACACATTAGAGTAGCGGCATGGAATATCCTCTTCTATATAGCCTTCCATCTATAACGGTGTACCTGGGGATCTGATAAATCAGTTTTCGAGTCTTGGTCCGTTCTTCTGGGAGAATGTCGGCCTCAAGGTATTCAACTATCGGGGTCATCTAAGTTGGCTCAGAATTTATCATGCAAACATCTTACTGCTCAGGCTTGGTTATACTGGGTGTCATTAGATGTTCGATCGGCACAACATTGAACTCGTCGACCTCGGTGGATGTGGCGAGCCTGGTTAAGGCATCTGCATTCGAGTTTTGCTCTTGGGGGACCTATTCTATCGCGTAGAACTCAAAATGCTCAAGTGTTGCTTTTGCCTTTTCTAAATATGCAACCATTCTTGTCCCATGAGCCTGGTATTCCCCTAAAATTTGATTGACCACCAACTGGGAGTCACTGTAACAATGTATTGCTTTGGCCTTGAGTTCCTTGGCTATACAAAGTCTTGCCAGTAGGACTTCATATTCAGCCTCATTATTCGACGCTTTAATCAGGATTACACCTGCCCCCGATCCATTTTCATTGGAAGACCCGTCAACATAAAGTTTCCACAGCTCGCGGGCCAGGGTTATAACTTCATCGTTGGTCACTCCAGTGCATTCCACTATGAAGTCTACCAGGGCCTGTCCTCTTATGGTTGTCCTAAGATGGTAGGTGATCTCGAATTTTCTGAGTTCAATGGCCCATTTTAGTAGCCGACCCGAGGCTTCTGGCTTGGACAAGACTTATCTTAGTGGTTGATCAGTCAGTACATGGATGGGGTGCACCTGGAAGTAAGGTCGGAGCTTTCGAGACAAGTGGATTAGGCTGAGAGAAAACTTCTCCATCAAGGGATATTTCGATTCTGCCCCCAGCAACCTTTTACTAACATAGTACATAGGCCTTTGCACTTTTTGCTCTTCTCGAACGAGTACGGCGCTAATGGCGTGCTCGGTTGTAGCAAGGTATAGGTACAGAACTTCTCCCGTGATAGGTTTCGACAAGATGGGGAGTTCCGCGAGGTGCTTCTTGAGCTCCTAAAAAGCTAACTCGCATTCTTCCGTCCACTCGAATTTTTTGCCTCCCCTCAAAAGGTTGAAAAATGGAAGACAATAGTTTGTAGATTTCAAGATAAACCTACTTAGTGCCGCCATCCTTCCAGTCAATCTTTGGACATCCTTATGCTTTCGAGGTGAGGGCATATCAATCAAATCTTGGATCTTGTCTAGATTTGCTTCTATTCCCTGGGCATTTACAATTAAGCCTAGGAACTTTCCCGAAGATACTACGAAAGAGCACTTCTGGGGGTTGAGCTTCATGTCATATCTCCGTAACATGACAAAGCATTCTTCGAGGTCGTCCACATGGTTATTGTTATGTTGAGATTTAACTAACATATCGTCAACATAAACCTCCATGTTATTACCTATTTTTTCGGAGAACATCATGTTTACGAGTCGCTGGTAAGTAGCTCCAGCATTCTTGAATCCGAACGGCATGACATTATAGCAATACAGTCCTTTGTCCGTCACGAAACTCATATGCTCTTGGTCAAGGGCATGCATGGTAATCTAGTTATATCCAGAATACGTATCCATGAATGACATGAGTCCATGCCCTTCCGTGGCATCTACGAGCTGGTCGATCCGAGGTAAGGAAAAGCAGTTCTTAGGACAGGCCTTATTGAGGTCCGAGTAATCGATACAGGTCTGCCATGTCACGTTAGGCTTCGAAACTAGCACCGGGTGGGCTACCCAATTGGGGTAGAAAGCGTCCCGTATGAACCGGTTTGCTTTCAACCTATTGACTTCCTCTTTTAGGGCCTTCTTCCTGTCGTCATCCAGTAGTCTTCGCTTTTGTTGCTTCGGGGGGAAGCTTTTGTTAATATTCAAATTAGGGCTTACTACATTCGGAGTTATCCCTACCATGTCTGAATGCGACCATGCAAAAACATCCTGGTTCTTTTTCAAAAAGCAAATTAATTGTTATTTCGTTTCTTCGGGAAGGTTTTTCCCTAACTTTACTGTCTTCGGGGGGTCTACTTCCTCGAGCCTGACCTCTTCGAGCTCTTCCAATGGTTCGAGTTCAGCTCTTTCTTCTATTCTTGGATCGATTTCTTCGTCTATTTCAAAGACTGTCCCGTCCTTATTCTGAATTATGACGAGCGTTTGTGCACTCGTCTGCTTTTTTCCTCTAATGGAAATGTTATAGCATTCCCTCCCTGCTAGCTGGTCTCCCTTTAGTGTCCCGATGCCACTAGAAGCCGGGAACTTGATGACCAAATGCCTCACTGACGAAACTGCCCCCAGCCCTACTAGGGCGGGTCTCCCGAGCAGCACGTTGTAGGCCGATGGTAGGTCCAGTACTACGAATTCCATCATCTTGGTTATTGAGACTAGGAAGTCTCCCAAGGTTACAGGGAGTTCGATGGACCCCATACATGCAATCCCTTCTCTTGAAAAGCCATATAATGTCGTTGCACAGGCCTTTAGATCACGAAGCGCGAGTCCCATCTTTTCTAGAGTGGCTTTTATAGAGGATGTTCACTGAGCTCCCATTATCAATCAAGACTCGGTGAACCCTCTTGTTCGTGAGCTGGAGGTTGATGACCAGTGGGTCGTTGTGAGGAAATTGGACATGGGACGCGTCGTCCTCAGTAAAGGTTATCGGTTGAGATTCAACATTTTGGTATTTTGGAGCTCTGGGTTCGAGTTCATAAGGAGACCCATCGCTAGTTTTTAGCTCATTCACTTATCGCTTTTGGGCGTTCCTGCCCGATCCTGCGAGATAAGGCCCGCCCGAGATGGTTACGACATCTTCTCCATCAATCGGAGGGGGTCTCTCGTCTTCCCTTACTCGGGAGTTACTGTTTTGGGCAGACGGTGGTACAGCTGCCCTCTGGCTAGTAGAAGCCTTATTATTGTTTTGGTTCCTTACATACTGCCTCAAGCACCCTCTCGAGATCAGTCCTTCGATCTCGTCCTTCAGCTACCTGCATTCATCGATTGTGTGTCCGGTATCTCTGTGAAATCTATAGTATGTACTTGAGTCTCTCTTGGATTTCTGGTTTCTCATGGGGTATGGACGCCTGAAAGGGACCTGGTTTTCATTTGCCAGGTAGATATTCTCCCGAGACTCATTGAGCTCGGTGTACACCTTGTACATGGAGAAATACCTTTCCCTTTTCTTTTTCTTTCCCCCTTCCGCCTCGAGGTTATTCCCTTCATTCTTCATTCTTTTGGAAAGGTTTTCTACTGAGGGTTTTGAGGTTGATGGGTCCACCGAGGTTGAGGCAGAGTTTAAGTTTGTCGTTGTAGTTATGGGCTGAGAGGCCATATTCAGCGTTGACCTCGCCTCATCTACATTGACAAACCTCTGAGCTCATCGATTGAACTAGGTTATGGACCTCACAGGTTTCCTCCGCATATCTTCCCAGAGGGGACTTCCTGGCATTACCTCGGCTTGAACAGCCATTAAATGGCCACTGTCGTCTACATCATGAGCTCAGAAGACTTCCAGATTGAACCTTGTAAGGTAACTCTTCAGCGTTTCATTCGGTTGTTGTCGGACATTGGTCAAGGCAGACGCCTCGGGCCTTATTCTGATCATGGCTCTAAATTGCTTATTGAAATCTCTAGATAACTAATCCCAAGAAGCAATTGAATGCCTCTTATATTTTTTGAACCAATTTTTTGCTGGTCCTGTAAGTGAAGCTGGAAACAGCATGCATCTGAGCTCATAGCCCACATTACTTGCTCTCATAATAGTATTAAACGTACTTAAGTGACTGTACGGATCAGAATTCCCATCAAATGGTGGGACATGAGGAATCGAAAACCCTTGAGGAAACAGAGTGCTGGAAATATGGGGGGCAAAGGGTTCGAGTTCCTCGTTAGATTCTTCGTCCCGATCCTAACCTCGTTCATTTTGTAAGAGCTTGAATGCTCTTTCCATTTGATCAATCCTCTCCTGGACTGGATCCATGGGGGGTCTAACCTAAAACTGGTTATCGTTGATCACAATTCTAGGTTCGCGCATTTACATGGGATCCTTGCATCCATTTAGGCGATCCCTCAGGTCTGGGTTCGAGGGGTTACTATTACCCCGATTCTGATTCAGGTGTTCCCGTAAGTTTGGGTGGTCCCTGTGATTCCTAGTATTTCTGTGTCTTCAGTCATGCATACTGACCAATCTGATGTCTTCTGAGCCTTCGCTGGTAAGGCTTGCTGCGTGGTTGTTTCGAGATGGGTTCCTATCTCGTTGTCTCATCTCGATAGTGTGAAACCGAGACATTTGGCTTCTTGTAGGTTGGGCACCTCCATGTTCTCTAGCAGTTTCCCCATTCCCATGTTTCTGCCCAGCCCACCTTTCCCTATCACCCTAAGTTGGTTGCGTGTTTCTCCGAGGAGGTGAGGGATATCTTATCGGCGACGGTGGGTGCCTTATGGGTGATGGTGGCTGCCACCCATTTCGGGGCCTGGAAGGTCCCGAGTTTGCCTGTGTTGGTTCAGGAACATTTTGTGCGTTACCAAGATTCTGGGTCCGAGCCGCTGCGGGGGCTCGGTTATTCCCAGTTTCGGCTGGTAAGTCAGCAGTTGAGTTGACAGGAGCTCCAGCCCGGGTGTTTCTCCGGGGCCTCAAGGGAGTAGGTTGTTCTATCGGTAGCGGAGGTTTCTCTGTTATTCCTGCAGCAGGGTTTTTGCAAGGTCGCGCACGAGGCCTGCGGGGCGGAACATGAACATCTCGCGGAGGTGGAGCTTGGGCCTCAGGCAGAGGCGGGGGCTGAGCAGCCTACGCCTCAACAGCCAATCTGGCCAGCTCCTCATTACGTTTCTTGGCCTCCGCCAACTGCTTTTGCAACTGATGGTTTTCAAGCTCCACAATAGGGACATATCGCTCAGGGTTATAATACATGTCCTCATCATCCCTAGGGGCCGGTGGTGCAGGTGGTCCTCGAGAGTCAGAGGATCCACTCCTCTCATCTGAGTCCGGATTCGTCATTGACTGTTTCCTAGGGCGCCTCGGATGGCTAATTTCCTCTTCAGGAATATTAGGATCATTCGCAACCATAGTTGATTAAGGGAGGCTTCTTCGACTGACTGGACTCAGATTCATATTGCTTAATGCTCTCAATGAAAGCACCAAACTATTGACGCCATTTTTCGTCAACTTAAATCGCAGAGCAATTAAACAATATAAACTACGGTGCGAACACATAGTAAAGAGGAACAAGAAGGTTTTTACGTGGTTCAGCAGTTAAATCTGCCTAGTCCACGAGTCTGTGTTATTAAGACTTAGAGTTTTCTGGAAATTCTTCAAGGATGAATTACTCAGAGTTTTCTCGCAAGATATCAAAAAATCCCCCCTTTTACAAGTGGTCATTCCTTCTCTATTTATAGGGAAGGTTACAGGATTCGTTCCCACATATTTCGGGAAGATATTTTGTATATCAATTTAAATAATGACATTAAATGCTATATCTTCTATATACAAGGAAACGTCCCTTGAAGACCCGAGAATGAATAACAAACTAAATAATATCCCTTTAATATTGGGGTTTTACAGCAATAAATATGTTCACACATACAACGGGTTATCTCAGGTGACTCATCGGATCTTCAAAATCAGCGATCGGCATCGTGACCGTCAAAACTTACGGACTTGTTACGAACTTGCCATCTTACTCCAAGACCTACTCAGAGCAGATAAATACGGTCGAGGCTATCACACTCGAGCTTGCACTTCCTAAGCTCGGGCTGCTCAATCCGAAGGCGCTTGATAACGGATGTATCCCGATATCATGTCATTTCGAGCCTAGAAAGAATCCTGAGGCTACACGTCTTCGAGATTGCCATTTTACTTCAGAGGTTTTACAACAGGACCATAAAATGTATTTCATATATTTCGAGCTCATACTTGACGAGTCTAGTTTTCGATGTCATAATTTCTGGTTTCGAAATTTGGGTGTAACACCTTTTCTCATTAGTTCTAAGAGCCCATGAAATTTTTGCCCTCAGATATCTACAAAAATTCATCCTACGCCCTCAAACCTATGCCCGATCCATGACCCAAGTTAGTCAGTAATGATGGTAGACCACCCATGAACGACGATGCCTTCTCAGATCCAAGTCCCAAGCTAGTTGGAGATGATTGATTTGTGTCAATGATCGAATCCTCATCTTCTTCTATGGATCTAGCACGATCGGGCTTCCATGATGACCATGATAGCTAGTTGAATCTCTGACAGTGCAATATAGATCGATGACATGTGGTTAACGGAGATGGCTAGGTGACTCATAGTGATGGTTGGGCGGCTAAGGTTAAAGAAGTAGTTGGGCAAAAAAATCAGTTTCCACTAATGGTTTTATTTTTATTTAGGTAAATTTTAATTTGGTTAATGTTTTGTTTCTTATTTTATTTTAATGAGATTTTTCAAAAGTTTAAACTAATTAAAATGTATGCTCAATAATTATAATTTTTTAATATATTTAGAAAAAGTAAATAAAAATAAAATTTGATGTTATTTGGTCATACAGAATATTTTTTTCAATCAAAATTGAGTTAATGAGACTATTTTAAACTTTTTTATTTTCCATCAAAATTGAGTTCCTAGACGTCAATTGTTAAAAATATATAGGTTTCAATTAGGTAATCACATAAAACATAAAGGAAAAAATAATTTAAACTTTTATAAAATAAATTTAAAATACAAAATTAGCACTTTCTTTGTTCAAAAATCAAATTAGAATGATCTAGCTAAGTAAACATATGATGAAATTCAGAAATAATGATTTTATTTTAAATATGCATTGTGATCTAGATCGTATATTTTAAAGAAAAATTTACAAAAATGCCTTAGTATTTAAAAAAAAATTGAAAAATACGATGAATTACAAAAATGCAGAAATTTTACAAATAAAATAGGAAGAGACAAAAGTGTAAATATAAAGCACCAGTAAAATATAGTTTTTTTGTAAACATTTGTTATAGATGTGTAGACATCTGTTAGGTATGTAAATACCCGTTACATGTTTATAAATAGTATTTGCAAAAACCAATTACAAAATAATATTTTTGTAAACAACATTTATATTGTAAACAACATTTACAACCATCTCTTAATTAAAAAATTTACTAAATTAATTTCATAACTAAATAATATATTAGTGCAACAAAGTTTTACATAATCAATTTATAAATTTACTTCATAGGAATACAATTAATATTACAAAAATATTATATAATTTCAATCAACGTAATTATAACAAAATATTTATAAATATAATTTTAAATAATTCAAATAATAATATTGTGACTATCATGAACTATTTTGTAACATATAGTTTTTAAACTAGTAACTCATGTTATTATATTTAATAAATTTAAACACAATAAGCAAAGCATAATTTTATTTATTTTTATTTAGTTTTATCAAATTATTTAATTGTTTGTTATCACCATATATAATTCATAAAAACAAAATATTATTGATTCATTTATTTGAATGAAGTTTTTTTTAATAGTAATATTAGATGCTTTCTCAAAGCAATGTAATAGTTTCTTTTTGTAAAATTCTTTATTGGCTAACTTTAATTTAGACAAAATATTTTAAAGATTTTAAGGAAAATCAGTAGAATATCTCCTTATTGATTCATAGTTTAAATATCACATTGATTCAGCTGATTTTCTAGTGTGAATATATTTTTTACTTTATTTATCACAAATAATCAATATTTGGTAAAAATATATATTGCAATTATCTTAAGATTATTTTCAGGAATTATGTTTATTCTGGAATAAAGAAGGTATCGAAAATGAATATGGTCAAAAGAAATGACCATGTTCGTTCTGCCAGATAAAACTGATTACATTGCTGACTCATCAATTTCATTTTCTGTCGACACAGAATTCATCTGGCTGGCTGATTTCTTTAATCAATGGAATTCGCAAATTGATTTCAAAGATATCAGAAAATGATGGTCTTGGACGATTTCCTTGCCTATAAATATCTTGCCAAGGCCTTTGGAATTTTCACCTCTTCCATTTTGAATATTTGTAAACATTATGTTATTTTGAAGAGTGTCTTTATTTGTAGAGATTAAGTTTGTTCACCTTAATCTTTATAATAGTGCTGAGTGTACTTGTGGATATCTATCTAGTCCATTGTAAACAGCTAGTGTCTATTGTGAACGTGTTCATAAGGATCTTCGGGAGAGGATTCTATCTAAGTCTCACTTCGGGAGGAAGTGTGCACTCGCTATTCTTTGAAGGGAGTTCAAGAGAATCAGCGTTTCATCAAATCAGATTCGTAGAGAAGAGTACAACAAGATTGCAACAATAGTTTAAGAGGGAGTCTTACATTATTTAAGTCAATGCTTTTATACACATAGTTTCTTTACTAATTGGTTTATTCTCTGGGCGTGGTCCCGTGGATGTAGGTTATGTGAAAAGATTTCTTAACCACGTAAAAATTCTCGTGTGTTGAATTTTTACCTGTTTTTCTGTTTCTGTTTAAATAGTTGCATAAGTAGTGTGAACAAAACTGAAATCTGTCTAAACAACTTAATCAGTATTCCGCATTCAATTAAGTTGTTTATTTTTAATCACTTGGTAATATTAAAATACGGAATTTCAATTGGTATCAGAGCAGGTCACTAAACTCTTAGTGAGATCTTGTATCTTTTCGTTTGTTTTCTGCCTTGTGAAATGTCTTTCTTTGCAGAAGGTGGATCTATAACTCGTCCTCCTTTACTGATTGATTCCAACTATCCTTATTGGAAGGTGAGGATAAGAGCCTTTATTAAATCTCAAGAAGAAAAGGCATGGAGATCAATCTTAACCAGTTGGACACCTCCATCTGAATCAAATGATGTAACAAAGGTAAAATCTGAACTTAACTGGACCGATGCTGAAGATAAATTGTCTAGTTATAACAACAAAGCCTCGCATGCTATCTTTAATGGAGTTGGTGAAGGACACATAAAATTAATATCCTCATGTGAATCTGCCAAAGAAGCTTGGGAAATCCTTCAAACTCAATTTAAAGGAACTGCTGATGTAAAACGTTCTAGGCTTGTTATGCTAACTACAAGATTTTAAAATCTTAGAATGACAGAAACTGAGTCTCTCACAGAATTCTATGAAAGACTATTTGATATAGCTAATGAATATTTTGCTTTGGGAGAAAAATTGGAAAATAATGTGTTAGTTCAGAAAATTATTAGAGTGCTTCCTGACAGGTTTCAAACAAAGCTCACAGCAATTGAAGAGGCAAAAGATCTCGACACAATGAAAGTACAGGAGTTGATGGGTTCATTGCGAACGTTTGAACTCAATCAGCAAATTCGTCAAAAAGAAAAGCCAAGTGCTCCCAAAGAAAAATCAGTTGCTCTCAAATCGTTAAAAATGAAAGATTCAGATGAAAATGATGGTGAAGACGAAATGGCCTTGCTGACCAAAAAATTTCAAAAATACATGAAAAAGATTGGTAACAAAAAATCCACATTCAAATCTTCCAAAGGTAATCAATTCTCTAAACCTTTTGATAATAGCAATAAAAGAGGCGTGCAATGCAGGGAATGTGAGGGATTTGGTCATATTCAATCTGAATGTGCCAATACACTGAAGAAAAATAAAAAGGTGATGGCAGCTACTTGGAGTGATCAGGACTCTGAAAGTAGCGATGAGGAAGATAACTCAAACCTTGCTTTAACCTCTGTTGTATCTGGATTAACCTTGAATTCACAGGTTAATAAAAGTGTTGTTTGTCTGAACAACACAGTACAGGAAGATAATTCTAAATTTGAATCCAGTGAGTCTGATCTAGATGAGGACTCTCTAAAAGAATCATACAAAGATATGTATGATCAATGGTTAAAGGTTTGTTCTGATAATCGCTTAATGGCAAGCAATAAAAAATCCTTACAGGAAAAGAATGATGAACTTGAAAACACTGTGAAGAATCTTGAGGATAAAATTATTGCAAAAGATTGTGAAATTAAGAGATTATCAAATGAAATTAACCACATGGTAAAAGGTCTTAAAATGCTTAATCCAAATTCCAGGATCTTGGATGATGTTATTGGTGCAGGACAAAAAGCTGGTAATTTTTTGGGATTAGGATCTGATGGTTTTAAATCAAAAGGCAAAACCATTTTAGTGAAATCTGGCATTCATTTTGTGTCAACCACTAACGTCTCTGCAGGTACATCTCAGACAGGTGATTCTACAAAAGTCCAATATGTTTCCACATCTGTTAAACAAGCCAATTTTCTCAAAAGAAATAAAACATATCGGTTCATTCCAATATGTCATTTTTGTGGAGTGAAAGGGCACATCCGGCCCAGATATTTTACTATGATGAATTTTTTCAAAAACAATTATTTAAATCATTATAGTAAAACAAAACAGGTTGTGAAAAAACCATCAAAAAGTGTTTGGATTAAAAAAGCAAGAACAAATTGTCTTGCTGCTTTTACTTGTCATAAATCTCATACCTCTAACTCTTGGTATTTTGATAGTGGATGTTCTAGACATATGACAGGTGATGCAAATATACTCACAAATTTCAAATCTTTGAAATGTGGTGCTGTAACCTTTGGTGATGGTATGTCAGGTAATATTGTTGGAAAAGGTACCCTAAGTCTTGATGGATTACCAACATTGAGAAATGTTTTTCTTGTTGAAGGCCTTAAGGCTAATTTAATTAGTGTAAGTCAAATTTGTGATCAAGGCTTCAAAGTAAATTTTTCTCGTGATGATTGTAATGTTATTGATCAAAATGGTGTGAGTGTATTGAAAGGATATAGATCTATTGATAATTGCTATACTCTTTCACTAACCCTCACATGTCATTCGGCTATAGGTAATACCACTGACTTATGGAATGAGAAACTAGGTCATATAAATTTCAAAAATTTGAAAAAGATTGCAAGTGCAGGGTTAGTTCGTGGGTTACCCAAATTGGGTAAAGAATCTGCAGGTAAATGTTAACCTTGTCAGTTGGGGAAACAATTAAAAAACTCCCACACAAGTGTCACATGAATTAATACTTTAAAAGTTCTTGAACTCTTGCATATGGATCTCATGGGTCCTATTCAAATTGAAAGTATTAATGGTAAGAGGTACATCTTTGTGTGTGTTGATGATTTTTCTCGTTTTACTTGGGTTGACTTTTTAAGAGAAAATTCAGACACGTTTGATGCCTTCAAAAATCAGTGCATTAAATTTAGAGTTGAAAAAGATTGCAATATAGCTAAAATTGTGAGAATCAGAAGTGATCATTGTAAGGAATTTGAGAATACTATTTATGATGATTTTTGTAAATCTCTAGGTATTTCCCATGAGTTCTCAGCTCCCAAAACTCCTGAACAAAATGGGGTTGTTGAGAGAAAAAATAGAACCTTGCAGGAGATGGCTAGAGTAATGCTAAACAGTAAGAAACTCTCCAAACGATTGTGGGCAGAGGCAATATTCACTGCCTGCTACACAATCAATCAAGTGTTTCTTCGCCCAGGTACCTCCAAAACTCCCTACGAAATCTGGAAAGGTAAAAAGCCCAATGTAAGTTATTTTCATGTTTTTGGGTGTATATGCTATATTCTTAGAGATCGTGAGAATATTGGAAAATTTGACTCAAAAAGTGATATAGGAGTTTTTCTTGGATATTCTATGAATAGTAGAGCTTATCGTGTTTATAACATGAGAACTCAAACTGTTATGGAATCATCCAATGTTGTTATTGATGATTTAAAAGATTTTTTTGAATATTCTAATGAAGAAGAAATTGATAGGTTCATTGCTGAAACCTCTCAAACAAAATCTCCTGTAGTGACAATAGGTGATGTTGTGTCCTCTCATACAGAAACTGTTGCAACAGAAGCTGAATATGTTCCAACATCATCTGAACGACCTACAAAGGAAGGGCAAGACATCATCACAGATTCAATACAGAGATAACCTTCTGCCAAAATTAAAAAGAATCATCCTTCAGATCTCATTCTTGGTGATATTGAAGAAAGCATGGTGACCAGAAAAATGTATGTGAATTTGGTTCAATTCGTTTACTTCACATCCAGCTTTGAACCAAAAAATGTGAAAGACGCCTTGAATGATGAGACATGGATAAAAGCAATGCAAGAGGAATTAGAACAATTCACAAGAAACGAGGTATGGACTCTTGTTCCTATACCAAATAATACCAATGTTATTGGTACCAAATGGATCTTCAAAAATAAAACCAATGAATTTGGTACAATAATAAGAAATAAAGCTAGGCTAGTTGCCCAGGGGTATACTAAAATTTAAGGAGTTGATTTCGATTAAACTTTTGCCCCTGTCGCAAGACTTGAGTCAATTAGATTGCTATTGGCTGTTGCGTGTGCTATTGGTTTCAAATTATTCCAAATGGATGTTAAATCTGTCTTTTTAAATGGAATTTTGAATGAAGAAGCATTTGTTGAACAACCAAAAGGATTTGAAGATCCACATAATCCTGATCATGTTTTTCAAATTAAAAAGGCTCTCTACAGTCTAAAACAGGCTCCTAGAGCTTGGTATGAAAGATTGACTCAATTTCTTGTTTTGAATAAAGAGGAGGAGTCAATAAAACTCTTTTCATCAAAAATGTTGATTCTGGTATTGTTATTGCTCAAATCTATGTTGATGATATTATTTTTGGCTCTACTTCTAACACCTTAGTGCAGGAATTTGTCAAACAAATGACAGATGAGTTCGAAATGAGCATGGTAGGTGAGTTAAACTATTTTCTAGGACTGCAAGTCAAACAGTCAGAAGACGGAACCTTCATTTCTCAAAGTAAGTATGCAAAAAATCTGGTCAAGAAATTTGGGATGGAGTCTGCTAAACATGCAAAAACACCAATGGGAACCACGATCAAACTAACCAAGGATGAAAATGGTCTAAAAGTAGATCCAACATTGTACAGAAGCATATGATTGGAAGTCTTCTGTATCTCACAGCTAGTCGTCCTGACATTAGCTACAGTGTTGGGGTTTGTGCTCGATATCAAGGGGATCCTATGGAATCCCATGTGACAACTGTAAAGCAAATCATTCGCTATGTGAATGGTACTCAGGAGTATGGAATTTGGTACTCAAAAGAAACAAACTCTAACCTTGTTTGTTTTAGTGATGCTGATTGGGCAGGGAATGCAGATGACAGAAAAAGTACAAGTGGTGGATGTTTTTATCTGGGAAACAAACTGGTTTCTTGGCATAGCAAGAAACAAAATTCAATCTCCCTGTCAACTGCTGAGGCTGAGTACATAGCTGCAGGAAGCTGTTGTACGCAACTGTTATGGATGAAACAAATGATGACAGATTATGGGTTTGATCTTAAAACCTTGACTATTTTTTGTGATAACACTAGTGCTATTAATATCTCAAAAAAATCATGTTCAACACTCACGCACTAAACACATTGACATTCGTCATCATTTTATCAGGGAACTCGTTGAAAATAAAACTTTGATCTTAGAATATATTGAGACTGACAAACAAATTGCAGATATTTTTACAAAAGCCCTTGATACAGTCAGGTTTGATTCCCTCAAGAAATCCTTGGGGGTTTGTCCTAATTAATCATTTTTGTGTTGTACCATATCCCTGTGCTAGAAAAAGTTGTATAATTTCTTCTTGTCCTTGTTCACCGAAAAAGTCTCAATCATTATGTCAAAATATATTTTTACTTCAGGCTAGAATTTATAATTAATATATATCATGCACATATTTTTAAAAATAAAAAAACAAAATAAATAGTCCCTCCAATTAATATTCTTTCAAATCAATCTATGTTTATAGTGTATGAGCATTTGATCCTTGAAAAGTATTTCAGGCTCCATCTTAGAATAGAGCTACCTACACTGTTGTGTAAAATATTATCTTTGAGTAAGTTGGAACTATGTAACTAAAAATTATGTAGAAGATACTCTACCATTGTTAAATGCAGCCTTCAATGTAGTGTGAAAGCGTCTAATTTGGGTACTCATTGAGAAAAAGGCTAAAAGATGCCGCATAGGGCAATGTCCCTGAAAAAAGCTAAAATTGTCATACAGGGCAATGATCTCTGCTTTCACAATCACACACAAATGCTTAAGATATACTGTCGGAAAAATCTGTAAGTCTCATACACACTCATTGATTTGAATTAAATATTTTTTGTGACAAGAGTAAATATTTTGTGATTTTTTATTTCGAAAATGAAAGCATGATTTATATTAAATATATTTTCTAACCTTATAGTAAAAATTTGTTTTGAAATAATGATTGTTTCTCTCTTCACATGCAAGGGCACGAAGACTTTAAGCACTATTCAAAATGGGATATTTTTTGGTACATTTGGTTATATATATATAATAATTAAATAAAAAAATATAAATAATATATATATTGTTTCAAAGGAAAATCGAATCTGAGTGTGTCAAGAAGGGTATGTTGTATCAATTTTGTTTTTGTCTTTATCTCATATTTTTTTAAGATCAAAAGTTTCCTATTTTGGCTTGTTTCCCAATTGTGTGTCGTGTACTTTTGTTGGCAGTTATTCTTGGGATATTATTGTGTACTTTCCAAAAGTGAATATTCCATTTAATTCTCAAATAATGGAATAAAAGACCAAATCCCTATCTATCCCTTTCTTTATATTCGGATATCCTTGGGCCCAATATCTCAACCGTCTCAATCTTTCTTCTTCTTCCTTTTTCAGTTTCCTCTTTTTTTCTCTTGTGACAGTTTTCTCTCATTTTCGTGCAACACATGGTGAAAACTAGAGGAAGTGGCTCTAGGTCTGTCAAGGATTTGAAGGCTAGCTCGTTGACTGCATCTCCATCTCTCACCAAGAAA
Organism: Humulus lupulus; assembly: GCF_963169125.1. Classification (NCBI taxonomy): domain Eukaryota; kingdom Viridiplantae; phylum Streptophyta; class Magnoliopsida; order Rosales; family Cannabaceae; genus Humulus; species Humulus lupulus. The sequence continues at coordinate 89,495,537 of NC_084793.1, read as the reverse complement.
AAGGCTCGAAAGAGTACCTTGTCTCAAACTAGCCTCATTGACGGTTCCATCACCACGGGCAAAGTCGTAGTCATTCCTGACCTAGAAGCCCCCAAAGTTCCATCTGGACTTCCCTCATTGGCAGCTCCGCTCGCCTCTGTCCCTGGGTCCTCCAAAATGGGTCGAGCATCCCTCTCAGATGATGTCTCTGTTCATGACGGTGATTCGGCCAAAACCCATTCCGACTCCTCAGAATCCCCTGATGTTCTTGCACCCAAGAAAAAAAGCAAAGGATGGTTCCAGGTCTCCTCTTCTCGAAAATATCCTCGGTCCAAAGGTACTAATCCCTCAAATTCCACACCAAAGGTCTCTTCTCTCGTGGGTTCCACTCCATGTTCCAAGTTTTGGTCGAAGGTGAAGAAGATTCCTCCACCATGTTCCTCTTCTGAAACTGATCCATCTGAATCTTTTGTTCCCTCTGATGATGATCCCCTTAAAGATGATCCCTCTCTTGATGATGATGTTGCATCTGGAGCTGAGTCTGACCCATCAGAGGACCCTCCTATTTCTCCAAAGGGCAAGAAAGCTGTGAAAATTCTTGAGATTCGTACAAAGTCACCAATGGATCCTAAAGTCTCTTCAGGTTCAACCTTTAAAGCTCACTCTGTGAATTTATGTTTCAATGACAATGAGAAAAATATGAAGCATTATGTGCATCATGATTTTATCTGTGAGAAATTTTTTTCTTTTTCTGCCCATAAAGTGTTTGGGGTCATTAAGAATATTGAGGATCGAGGGTGGTTAGATTCTTTAACTGGGTTTGATGGTTTTGTTCCTCGGGTTGTTCAAGAATTCTATGCTAATCGTAATGATGATCTGTTTGATAGCAAGTCTTTTATGTTTGGTCAAGTTTATGTTAAGGGACATTGGTATTTGTTTAGTGCTGCTTAAATTGCCAAGGTTCTAAATTTGCCTCGTGCTATTATCAATGTTGCTATGGAGTTCAACAAAGACACGGTTCTATCTGAGTTGGTGGGACATAATATGGCTTTGGAACAATACTCGGTTCTCAAGGTGACCGATCTTACTCATTACTATGTCGTGCTTCACAAATTTTCCACCAACAACTGGATTCCCACCACTCATACCTCCACCATTACCTTTGACACGGCCTTCTTTCTGTACAAAGTCAGGACTGGTCTCCAAGTTGATCTTGCCACTCTCATTTTTTATCAGATCACTGCCTTAGGAAATGCCAAAAAGAAAGGAAAATATTTGGTGTTTCCTCATTTGATCTACAAGTTGCTTGATTCTCAAAAGTCTCTCCGATTGGAATATGAACTCGTGATACCTCCCACTGCCGGTGCAGATTACTAACTCAAGAAGGAACCCTCATCAATCAAGGAAACTAAAGGGATTGCTCTCAAGGCTGGCGATGCTGATTCTGTCATTACTGAACTCGCTGGTGTTAAGGCCACTTTGGAATCTGTTCAGTCAAAAGTTTTTAGTCTCAAAGAATTGTCTCTCGACCATGATGTCTCAATTTGCTGCGGGACCTTCCAAATGAGGCCATCTGTTTCTACTTTGTTTTGTTTTTCTCTTTGTTGGTTTAAATAAATTGTAAAAGAACGTTGTTAAGTGTCTTTTCATTTGGTTTCTTTTGTTTGTGTGTTACTCCTTTGGCTTATTGCTAGACAACAAGGGGGAGTAAGAAGGTTTATTATTTTGTTTTCATGTTTGTGATCCTTGTTACAATTGAGACGCATTTCGTAGGGGGAGTAATTTCATTACTATTTGCTCTAACATGGTTTGTCTTTGAAAGATCTTTCAAAATAAACTCTTAAAATATTTTTGTCTATCGAGTTGCCAAATGGGGAGATTGTAAAATCCTTTATTGGCTAACTTTAATTTAGACAAAATATTTTAAAGATTTTAAGGAAAATCAGTAGAATATCTCCTTATTGATTCATGGTTTAAATATCAAATTGATTCAGCTGATTTTCTAGTGTGAAAATATATTTTAAGTGTGAATATATTTTTTACCTTATTTATCACAAATAATCAATATTTGGTCAAAATATATATTGCAATTATCTTGAGATTATTTTCAGGGATTACGTTTATTCTGGAATAAAGAAGGTATCGAAAATGAACATGGTCAAAATAAATGACCATGTTTGTTCTACCAGATAAAACTGATTACATTGTTGATTTATCAGTTTCCTTTTCTGTCGACACAGAATTCATTTGGCTGGCTGATTTCTTTAATAAAAGGAATTCGCAAATTGATTTCAAAGATATTAGAAAATGATGGCCTTGGACGATTTCCTTGCCAAGGCCTTTGGAATTTTCACCTCTTCCATTTTGAATATTTGTAAACATTATATTATTTTGAAGAGTGTCTTTATTTGTAGAGATTAAGTTTGTTCACCTTAATCTTTGTAATAGTGCTAAGTGTACTTGTGGATATCTATCTAGTCCATTGTAAACAGATAGTGTCTATTGTGAATGTGTTCATAAGGATCTTCGGAAGAGGATTCTACCTAAGCTGACTCATCAGTTTCCTTTTCTGTCGACACAGAATTCATCTGGCTGACTGATTTCCTTAATCAAAGGAATTCGCAAATTGATTTCATAGATATCAGAAAATGATGGCCTTGGACGATTTCCTTGCCTATAAATATCTTGCCAATGCCTTTGGAATTTTCACATCTTCCATTTTGAATATTTGTAAACATTATATTATTTTGAAGAGTGTCTTTATTTGTTGAGATTAAGTTTGTTCACCTTAATCTTTGTAATAGTGCTGAGTGTACTTGTGAATATCTATCTAGTCCATTGTAAACAAATAGTGTCTATTGTGAACATGTTCATAAGGATCTTCGGGAGAGGATTCTACCTAAGTCTCACTTCGGGAGGAAGTGTGCACTCGCTATTCTTTTAAGGGAGTTCAAGAGAATCAACGTTTCATCAAATCAGATTCGTAGAGGAGAGTACAACAAGATTGCGGCAATAGTTTAAGAGGGAGTCTTACATTGTTTAAGTCAATGTTTTTATACACATTGTTTCTTTACTAATTGGTTTATTCTCTGGGCGTGGCCCCATGGATGTAGGTTATCTGAAAAAAAAATTTAACCACATAAAAATTCTCGTGTGTTGAATTTTTACCTGTTTTTTCTGTTTCTGTTTAAACAGTTGCATAAATAGTGTGAACAAAACTGAAATCTGTCTAAACAACTTAATCAGTATTCCGTATTTAATTAAGTTGTTTATTTTAAGTCACTTGGTAATATTAAAATACAGAATTACACTTTTGTTAGTATATAATACTTTATTAAAATATTTCAATATTTGGTTGAGTATTAAATAGAGAGAGAAATAAAATCTGTTGGACTACTAAGACAAAAAATTTATAGAATATTAACAAAAAGATAAAAATAAAATGTACCATATATATATAAATATATATATATATATATAAATGTGGTTAATTTATCCGAGATTTATTCAGTAAAATATATATCTCTTTTATATAAAAATTATGTAGATAGCATAAATTTTATGTTTTAGCAGTTTTTTTAAACTTTAACATAATATTATAAATATTTACGAAATATACATTTAAATGTTATTAAAAATAATTTTTTATTAATTATATTAATATAAATTCAAATATTATAAATATTATTATAATAATAATATTTAATACAAAACTAAATATTTAAAAATTATATTAATATAAATTTAAATATTATAAATATCATTATTATAATAATATATAATACATAATATATCATTTATATATATAATAATAATATATCATTTATATTTATAAAGAAATGATTTTTTATTACTTAATGTAACTTAATTAAAGATATATTCATATTAAATAACAATAATAATTATAAATACATTATATATAGGTATGTGTACAAATAGTATGATTGTGTAACTACATAACAAATTAGAATAACATTAATTTATCTTCTATCAAGAATAAACAAGTTTTTTCTCTAATCATAAATGTGTAATTTGAATAATATCATGAATGTTTTATACATTAAATAGTGTAGTTTATGATCTTAATTTTTTATATATATAATATTATTCAAATTTTATATCACATTCATCAAAAATTAATAAATATATTTAATAAATTTTTAAAATAAAAGTAAGAAAATGTGTATGTTGTTTGCACCTACTGTGAGAGTAGCATATTAATTATTTTATTTTATAGTATACGAATGTTTTGTTCCAAATAAAAAAAAAAAAAGCATTAATGGTATTGTTGGAATTGTGTAGGGGTCAGATTGGGGAGTGAGACGAAAGAGTCGTGTGGTCGGGTAAGTAAGTGAGTCTAGAGCCGGTAAATTTGTAATTATTTTATAATACTATATATTTAGAATTTTTTTGCTAAATGCAGTGTCATTTGTAATTTTCTCTATTTTAAATTATATTAGATTATACAATTTAATAAAAATTGAATCCATACAGATTCAATTGAAATCAATTCACTATACAGCTTACATTTATTTTTGGAATAAATACACGTTACAATTTGATAACGCCATTTTAGTGATTTTGGCTTTTTTTTTTTTCTTCCTCTGAAATTGAAAAGCCCTTATGTCTTTATTAACTAGGGGTGTTTATGGTAGGGGCGGGTGATGCGATTTTTTGCTGATTTATTAGAGCGCACCACATATATAATTTTAACAATTTTTTAAACTACAACTCGCACTGCATATACCTCAAATTATATAAATTGCACTGCAAAAATACAATGTGGTGTAGTACGGTATGATACGGTACGGTTTGAGTGGTTTATATCTATTGCTAAATAATTCAATAATTAAATATTATAATTAATACATGTTCATAATAAAACTCATTATTAAAGATTGTTAAAAACTCAACAAACAGACAATAAACTAATAAACTTTTAACAAAATAATAAAAAAAAACAAAAAACTAATAATAAATAAAAAAATATGATTTAAAAGTAAAGATTTTGATTAAGAAATAATATATTTAGGTTGACGTAGAAAATGCATTAGCATAAAATATAATAATTTTTTAAATATTGTGTATATTATACTACATAAATATATATGTGTAAGTTTAAAGGTAATAAAATTAAAAAGATATTATTTTAAAAAAATTGATATCTCTTCTATATAATAAGTGTGTAGATAAAGTAAATTTTTTGTTTTAGGGGTTTGTTTATTTCTTTTAATGTTAACTTTAACGGAATATTTTTATATTTAACAGAATATTCTTATATTTAACGGTAGTTTGCAAACACTTAAACTTAAATAAAATAAAATAAATAATTAAAAAAATTAAAATAAGATATTTTTGAGATATTTTACAATGATAATTGTTTAAAAATAATAAATAATTAAACAAATTAAAATATGGTATTTTTAAAATATTTTACAATGATAATTATTTAAAAATAATAAATAATTAAATAAATTAAACTGTGATAATTTTGATATATTTTTCAATGATAATTATTTAAAAATAACAAAATTATATGTTTTATAAGTTAAATAAAATTTAATTAAATTTAAACTCACTTATTAGAATAATAATATAATTTAATGTCAATTAGCAATAAATTATTTATTTTAAAACTAATAAGAAACTTAAATTTAAAATACACTTATAATATTTAAAATTACATTAAACATATAATATATAATATCTTATTGTCATTTCCAAATTCAAAAATTGAAATAAACATAAATTTAAATAAAAATAAATAAATTATTTAATTAAAATAAAATATTTATTTAAAATTTAAATAACATTAATACAAATTTAATAAAAATAATTAATAAATTCTACACATTAAACTAAGTAAGCATGAATAATATCGGGGGTTTAGCAAAAAAAGGAAACTACAACCGACCACGAAAGATCTCCAACCACAAATTACGGGGCATTGTGGTGTGATGTAAGGGCTTTGTGGGGTGTGAACTGTTTGATGAAAATCCCTAGCATCAACATTAACTTCACTCTCCTTCTAGACTATACATGAAGTAATATGTTGTGTGACTCAAACTCAATCATTATATTTATTTTTTCTGAGCAAGAAAAAAAACTCATTATTATTCTCATTCGCGTTTTGGGCAATGTATTTGGGTTAGACTGGCATGGAGGAGGAGTAAATAAGCAAATGGAGGGAGAGAGATGAAATGAAGTGAATGAATTGGTATTGGTGGGGTTGTGAAAGACAGGGAAGGTGAAATCAATCTCTACTGTCCAGCTGTAAAGTAAAGAGTGATATAAGTACCATAAATAGCAATATATTATCCCTGGGGCAAAGATTTGATTTTAAACAATGTCACATCACTCTTTTTGATTGTACGGGAACATCAGAACTTAAAAGATCCCTTCTTTCTTGCCTTAATATATATAATATATTTGTTTTAAAAGTAGAAAATATTTTAGAGAATGTGTTACGAATCCAACACAGGAAAAGTCCTGTTTGTCGTTGTGTTACCTTCTATTTTCAGTTTGATGTTTCCATAGTAACCTTTTTGTTTTCTAGTGTAATTGCTTAAATTATAACATCCGCACATAAGTTGCCATTAGATTTGTATTAGGTGTGTAATTACATATTACAACATATACATATATAGTGACAGCTTTGCAACATAAAAGTGGTTTTTCTAGGCACTTTTTGTTGCAGTAGTAATTTTCATAACTTTTTTTTGTTGACATTTTGCAAATATTAACTATAATTGGACACTGGTTACGCCATCGGCAATACACCATATATATTTATTGTTGCTGTACATAAATGCCTCCAACCAAACCTTAGAAATTACCTCATTTAGCCAACTTTTTTTATTTTTTAATATATATCATATTTTTGCTGAAAGATAAATATATTTATATTTTATGTTAGGTTTTTAAAATTATAAATACACATATAAATTTTTTATATAATTTATTTTAATTTGTGTATGAAAATTCTTACTATACACTATAAAAAAATAAAATTAACATTGAAATTTATTAAAGATACAAAAGATAATTAAAATATTATAAACATACATTCTAATATTAAAATTAAACACACCAAACATAAAAGTATAAACAACAATATATATATATTTATAGAACACAAGACAACTTAAGACATACTTCTAATAATTTTAAAAATTATTCCCAGTTCTACCAACATAGTCATAATATTGACTATAATCTTGTGAAGGACTATGAGATCATTGATGTTCATCTTCAGCTCCGACTCTGTTAAGAGCAAAAGTCAGTTAGTTAGTTGGTGTGTTAGTTTAAGTAAGCTGACATGTTAATGAGCTGTTTATGAGCTGTTATAAACAAGTGTAACTAACTTCAGTTACTGAACTATTATGAGCATGAGCTATATAAGGCTCACTCATTTTTCTGTACTGTTTTGATTGATCAATACAATTCATTCTTGATTCATTTTCCTCTGCTTCTTGTTTTTCGTTTTCTGTCTTGTAATATGGTACCAGAGCCCCGATCACGGCTTCTTTGCGTTTTCTCTGATTGATGTTCACGGTTGCTGATGGTTATGGCTCGTGGTGGAGCTCACACTCGAAGCACAGCAAATCAAGGAGTTGGATCTGAAACTGCAAACATGTTCTCTGTTCTTGAACCTCATGATCGCCCACCTGGTGATGATCCTCGCAGTCCTTACTACATTTCTAATGGAGATCAATCTGTTGTTAGCCTTGTTCCAAAGATCTTGATTGGATGCGAAAATTACAGCTCCTGGAGGCGATCGATGGTAGTTGCTCTTGTTGCAAGAAACAAGATTAAGTTCGTTGATGGTCGATTACCTGCACCTGAAGGTGATGATGAAGCTTATGATGTCTGGTTTAGGTGTAACAGTTTGGTGATCTCATGGATTTTGCATGCCATTTCTAGTGAAATTGCAGACAGTGTGATGTATCTTGACAATGCAGCAAGGATTTGGTCTGAACTTCAGGAAAGATATCATCAAAAGAATGCACCTAGGGTGTTTGAGGCTAAACGATCTATGCAAGCTTTGGTTCAGGGATCCAATTCTGTCACTACATACTTCACTCGACTGAAGTCTCTTTGGGATTTGATTCAAGAATTCAGACCACAACCTGTTTGTACTTGTGGTGCAATGAAGATTATTCAAGAATATCAGGATGAGGATCGGGTTCTTGAGTTTTTAATTGGTCTCAATGAATCTTACAGCAATGCACGATCTTAGATCTTGATGCAAGATCCCTTTCCCAACATTAACAAGGCTTTTGCCTCAGTGGTTCAAGAGGAAAGACAGAGAGGAATTACCTCAAATCACATTGAAAATGACAAGCCTGCTGTTCCACCACCATCATCTAGCTCAGGTCAATTTGTAGGGAGTGTTCAGCCACACAAGCCTAAAACAGTGTGTAATCATTGTGGAATCACAGGTCATATCATGGCTAAGTGCTATAGGCTTCATGGTTATCCACCAGGACACAAGTTGCACGGCAAATTTCCCAATAGAAATGCTCCAGGACCTGCTAAACCTGCTGCAAACTTCTCTTGTGCACAAGAGGATGGCGGAACAAATGGAGCTGGTCAAAATGTTGAGCAAGATCTCATAGCTACCTTTGTTCAGTGCCAGAGGCTCATGAATATGCTGTCTCAGAAAGGTGGTGAACAACTCAGTTCTATTCATGTTACTCAGCCATCAGTATCACAATTCTCTGGTAAAACTCTTTCTAAAGCCTCATCTTCTTGGATTCTTGACACTGGTGCTACTCACCATGTGTGTCACAACTTGTCCTTATTTCAAAACACTTATTCAGATTCCACAATTTCTTGTGTTAATTTACCTAATGGCAATTCCGTTAAAGTTTCTTGTCTTGGAACAGTTGTGCTCTCTTCAACTCTTATTCTAAAAAATGTTTTATATGTTCCAGATTTTCATCTTAACCTCCTTTCTGTTACATCATTACTTGAATCAGCAGCTTGTGTATTCACTTTTCATTATGATCACTGTGTGATTCAGGACACTTCGAAGACCCAACTGATTGGGATGGCTGAAAGGCATGGGAAACTGTTTTACTTGAAATTGCCTGTTGAGAAAAATAGTCCACATGTTTTCTCTTTGTTTTCAGATTCCAAAATAAATAATGATACTGAGTGGCATTATAGATTGGGGCATCCCTCTTGTATCAAACTTCATTCCTTGAATAAAGAATTGCAATTTCAAAATCACTCTTGTCCAAATTTCCATTGTTCTGTTTGTCATTATGCAAAACAAAGAAAATTGCCTTTTGTTTCAAATCATAACATTGCTAAATAATGTTTTGATCTTATTCACATTGATATATGGGGACCATTTAATACTCTTACCATTGGGGGTCATAAGTATTTTCTTACCATTGTTGATGATCATTCTAGATACACTTGGGTGCATTTTATCAAAAGCAAAGCTGAAGCACAAACTGCCATTCCAAATTTTATTCAACTCATCAAAACACAGTACCAAAAGACCATTAAAGCTGTTAGGTCAGATAATGCCAAAGAATTGCAGTTTGTAGAGTTGTTTAGCTCTCTTGGGATTATCCATTATCACTCTTGCATCCATAGACCCCAACAAAATTCTGTAGTTGAAAGAAAACATCAACATCTGTTAAATGTAGCTAGAGCCCTCTTATTCCAGTCTTGCATTCCTTTAGTTTACTGGGATGAATGTGTTGCTACTGTTGCCTACTTAATCAACAGAACACCAACTCCAAATTTACAAAATGTCTCTCCTTTTCAGGTTCTCAAATCTAAGCCACCAAATTATACTCATCTAAGGGCTTTTGGATGTCTTGCATATGCCTCTACTTTGTCTACCAATAGATCAAAATTTTCACCTAGAGCTGCACCATGCATCTTTCTAGGATACCCTCATGGCATGAAAGCCTATAAGCTGCTGGATCTTAATTCCAACATAATTTTTTGTTCCAGAGATGTCCATTTTCATGAAACAATTTTTCCATTTCATTCTAGTGACTCTCTTTCTGATGAGTACCAAATTTTTTTTTCTAAATCCGTTTTTGACTTTCCCATATCTGCGCTTCAGCATAATGAACAACCTGCCCCTGTTTCTTCTTCATAGACCAGACCTGTTAGAGCATCTCATAAGCCTTCCTATTTACAAGATTATCACTGTTATCTTGCCCAAACTAATTCTTCTGATGTGTCTCAGGTTCCATCAGCTGTTACTGCTTACTCTATTTCCCAAGTTCTTGATTACAGCAGGTTGTCCCCTCATTTTCGAACAGCTGTTCTGGCCATCTCTAGTCACTATGAACCAGAATATTTTAGTCAAGCACAAGGAATACCAGAGTGGGATACTGCCATGAATACTGAGATTGATGCTCTTGAAAAGAATAACACATGGAGAGTAGTTTCTTTGCCTGCTGACCACCATGTTATTGGTTGCCGATGGGTCTATAAGATCAAGTACAATGCAAATGGCTCTGTAGAAAGATTTAAAGCCAGACTTGTGGCTAAAGGCTAATCAACAAGAAGGTATAGATTACACAGATACCTTTGCTCCGGTTACAAAATTAGTCACAGTAAAGCTTGTTCTTACACTTGCAGCTCTCCATGGTTGGCATCTTCATCAACTTGATGTTAACAATGCCTTCTTACATGGAGATCTCCATGAAGATGTGTATATGACTCTACCTCCAGGGTATAGTCCTAAGGGGGAGCTTCCACCAAATGTAGTATGCAAACTTAAAAAATCTCTATATGGGTTGAAGTAGGCATCAAGACAATGGTTTGCAAAATTTTCTAGCGCCTTAATTGAGGAGGGTTTTCATCATTCAGCCACAGATCACTCACTGTTTATGAGACAAGTTGGAGACAGTTTCATCATTCTTCTCATCTATGTTGATGATGTAATTTTGGCAAGTAACAATGTTGCTGAGTTGGAGGCACTCAAGGTTAAGTTGAATAACAAATTTCAGCTTAAAGATCTAGGAAAACTTAAATACTTCTTAGGATTGGAAGTGGCTAGATCTCCTAAGGGAATTTTCATATCACAAAGGCCTTATGCTTTGCAATTGCTTGAAGATCTTGGTCATTTGGGATGCAAACCAGTCACTACCCCTATGGAAGCTAACCTAAAGCTAAGTCAAGATGAAGAAGACAAGCTGGCAGATCCCAAAATTTACAGAAGAATAGTTGGGAAGCTGCAATATCTCACCATCACAAGACCAGATTTGTCATTCTCTGTGAACAAACTGAGTCAGTTTTTGGTCACTCCCAAGGCTAGACACATGAAAGCAGCACAAAGGGTACTCCAATATGTGAAGTATTGTCCAGGACAGGGACTGTTTTTCCCTGCAACATCAGAAATACAACTAAAAGCCTACACTGATGCCGACTGGGTAGCTTGTCCAGATACCAGAAGATCAACTACTGGTTTTTGCATTTTTCTTGGAGACTCTTTGATATCATGGAAAAGTAAGAAGCAACAAGTTGTATCCAGATCATCTGCAGAAGCAGAATACAGGGCCATGGCAAATACAACTTGTGAGCTTGTATGGTTGTTGTCAGTTCTTAAGGAACTAAATATTGAACATAAGGATCCAGCTTTGTTATATTGTGACAACAAGGCAGCATAGTACATAGCAGCCAACCCTGTGTTTCATGAAAGAACCAAACATATAGAGATTGATTGACATTTGGTTCGGGAAAAGGTTCAGCAAGGGGTGATCAAAACTACCCATGTCTCTTCTAAAGATCAACTAGCTGATGTGTTCACCAAAGCCCTGTTTCCTACTCAGTTCAATAGCTTCAAAGACAAGATGGGATTAATAAGCATTAGCTCTCCATCTTGAGGGGGAGTGTTAAGAGCAAAAGTCAGTTAGTTAGTTGGTGTGTTAGTTTAAGTAAGCTGACATGTTAATGAGCTGTTATAAACAGGTGTAACTAACTTCAGTTACTGAACTATTATGAGCATGAGCTATATAAGGCTCACTCATTTTTCTGTACTGTTTTGATTGATCAATACAATTCATTCTTGATTCATTTTCCTCTGCTTCTTGTTTTTCGTTTTCTGTCTTGTAATAGACTCTTTGTTCTTTTTTCATATTGAGATCCTTGGAATTGAGATACTCGATATTGAGATCCCTGATATTCAGATCATTCTCATTGTTCTCCATGTTCGGATGTTTGTGCTCTTGATCTATAAATTTTTCTTTTTTTGTTTTGAATTAATTGGCGAAATTCTGAATCGCATATAGAATTCAAATCCGTAAATAAAATTTTGAAATTTATTTTTCAATTATTTATGTTTGTAAGTTGAGGGAGTTTTTTTTTTTTAAAAAAACAAAATTATAATAATTGTTATGTTATTAGTCATTTGAAATCATTTAAAGAACATGAATTTCAAACTAATGTCTTCTGTTTTGGATGGCATTTAGCAACGATATTTTTTTTCAAATATACTCCAAATTTTCAGCTTTTATAATTATACACGATATTTTTTTAGTCTTTTTTTTTTGTACTATTTTTTATTTTATATTTTAGCTATGGTCCCATTTCTTTGAATTCTTGGTAATATTTAGGTATCAAGGGTTGATTTGGTCCAATCTTCATATTGTAATCAGTTAGGTTTTAAAAGTTATTATTATAACTTTTTTTAATTTAACAAGATTGGAGATCTGACTGATAAGTGATAACCCACGTGTTGCAAATTGTGAAAAATAAAAATTGCAGCTAGAAAAATATATTTTTAAAATAAAAAAAAATAATGAACTCAAATAAAGTATTATGTCATAATAATGGTTATGCTATTAGAATAATCAACTAGGGATAATAATATTGTCTTCTAGGATGGCAAACTTTAATTTTATCAGATAACAATCTATATATTGGATAAGGAATTGATTGATTGGATTAATTAAATCATGTATTTGAAATTTAAGAGGGAGAAAACAGTGATTGCTTAGACTTAGTACCATAGTAACTTATTCTTGGTAGGTACTGCTCCTCTAACACCCAGCAGAATCCATAAAGGTTTAATATTTTTATGTCAAACAATTTGACTCCTGCTGGCTGGACATCACATTAATTACGAGCACATGATCTTACTTAATTTATTTATTTAAAAAAAATGATTGTAAAAATTAACTTATTATTTATAATAAGAGAGGACAACTATGCAATTTTTGTTTTCTCCATAACGTCTCAGTCATAGAAACGCCACATCCTAATTCATTGTTCCCCCTCCTACGTACCCCTAAAAATAGGTAATATTTAACGCTAAAATAAATTTATATTATTTTCAATGATTTAGTCGTGATTGGGTTAAACAATATTTTTCTAAATAAAAAAAATGGAGAGAATAATACTAGAAAATAAAGGAATTTATACTTTATGGTGGACAATGATCGCCACTTGCAAAATTTAAAATATTATTTAACGTGGCTTTTCCCATGTCAAATTAACCTCAAATGTCCATGTTTATATGTTTATAAAGAACCATTATATAGTAATTAAGATCACAATATACACTATATTAGGAATCATATCGATAAGTATATAAATTCAGATACCATTTTCGTTGTACTTGTATACACTACAAGAAAATACTAATTTTAAGAGCAATAGTCATTATTAGCATCGACACTACGTAGTCACCGCTAATATAACACCAATTTTAATTAATCAACCACAAAAATAAACATGGACGATTGTTCAACTATTAGCGGCGATAATTGTCGCGTGAAATTATTAGCGGCAATAATTGTTGCTGCTAATAAAAATAAAAAATATCTAAAACAAAATGTGGGAAATTTCCCACTAAATTTTTATTGGGACATTTGCAGCGACTTTTATATCTTTAGTGCGCGAAAAATGTGTCCACTAATAATCTATTGGCAATTAAAAAAAATTAATAAAACAATGTGTTTGATCTTTAGCGGCGACAAGTCCTTTATCCGGCACGTGCACTTCGTCTCCTTCATTTCTCACATCGACTCCATCAACCCTAGTTGTTGTTTGCTCGAGCCCCACCATTAGAAAACCTATTTTCCACCCCCAAACTCCAATTCTAATCCTAAAAACATATTCCCCAACCCTCCAAACCGAAAACCCAACCCCCTCCCTCCCCCCCCTCTCTCTCTCTATTTCCTAAGCTATCTCACTTTCCCCCTTTCTTTTTATAACGACCAAAAAATGCTAATAGGGTTTAGTGCCTTGATTAGTATGCCAGGAGGAGGGCATAATTGGATATATGCGTGTTTAATTAGTTAAATGCGTGACTATGTGGCATGCATGATTTATATGATTATGTGAATATATTATATGCATGTTTATGAGTATTATATATGCATGTGTGCCCTTTAGGGCCCTTTACCATACCTGTAATTTTGGCCCGTTAGGGCATAAATGTGACTGTGTGTGTTAAATGGTTGAGACCACATTATTATGTGAATATATTTGCAGTATATGGCTCGAGGCGATCCTAGTGAGCGGAATAGTCACAGTGGGGTTTAATACCCGACTCGGGGTGAGCTTAGGGGTATTTTGGGAACTTAGAATATAATTTGGGGTTTATTGAGTAAGGAGTAAGTATTTGGTAATTATTTGGACATGTCGAGATTAATTTGGAATTGATAGGATGACTTGAGGAATTGGCGGGAATTTGGGAAAAGACTATTTTACCCTTGGAACAATTAAAGGAAGCTGAGACTTTAGAGGGGCAATTTAGTCTTTTTGGGTAAAGGATATACACAGAAAGCCTTAGGAATTTATCAGAAACAACAAGAAGGACTCTCTCTCTCTCACTCCCTCACATAAACGTTCTCCCTTTCCCATTCTAGAACTCAAGGGGAAAATTCTGGAATTTGTTGGAGAAAAGCCAGGGATTCAAGCTGGGAATTGAACTGAAGATAGCATGGAAATTAAAGCTAGGATTAGTCCAAGTGCTTGCTGAGGATTTAAACTACAAACTGAGGTAAGGCCTCAAAGTTCTAACTACTGAATTCTGCTAAATTGTTATTAAAGTTCAGAGGTTGCATGAATTCTAGGTTGTGATTGATTATGGGTGTTTGATGGGTGCAAGGGAATTGTTTATAGATTGGATATGATGTTTAGGTTAGAGGGATGAGAATTCTGGGTTCAATTCTGAGTTTGGCTGAAGGTTTGGGTTTAATTTTAAGGCTTAGACTCGAGGGAAACGCTGGAAAAAGGGTAGTTTTTCTGGGTTTGGGGGCTCGGGTCCCGACCCTGTTCTTTAGGCGCTGCGACCCACGTGCTTGAGGATGTTGGATGCCTCTGGTTCACCAGGTGTGCCGCAACCTAGGGGGTGCAAGTCACAGCCTGTGCCCTCTAGCCGGGAGGGCTTTGACTCTCTCTAAGGGGCGAGGGGCTCAGGGATTCAAACCTAAGCGCTCGGGACAAATTCTACTACCCAGTTTAGTAGAATTCGAGGTCATGGAGGCTAGTATTTGTTTCCAAAATATTTATTTGAATTAGAGATTGATAATTATCAACTGTTATTTATGACTAGGATTATCGTTAAGGCTCAGGACTGAGGATCGTGCTCGGGAACGCTCTTTATTTATCGCTCAGGATTCAAGGTAAGAAAACTTCACCCATGTGGTTGTGAACGGGACCGAGTTTCCCTGTAATTGAACGTATGTATTCTGTGATTATATGGTTGTTATGCGTTCTATGAAAGTACGACCTAAGGGTGTCGGGGCTAATGATAAGCGTATTGAACGCAGCTTGGCCTAAGCTAGTCGGGATCATCTAGATAAACAGAGGGCTCGGCCTAAGGGCGTCGACACCTGAACAGTTGTATTATTGATTGAGATGTATGCTTGAAAATACATGTTTACCGTTGTTTAGCTTAATGCTTGTACTCTGCTGATTAATTGAATTAATTGGATTAAAGTTGATTGAATGCTACTGCTGTTATATGTGTTTGTTGTTTATGGTTTTCTTGTTGGGCATTGGCTCACGGGTGCTACGTGGTGCAGGTAAAGGAAAAGGGAAACTGGACCAACCATGAGTTGGAGAGCTCTGGGGGCAGAGTGTACATCGTTAGCTGCTCGACTGCCACGGCCGAGGGAAAGTTACAGGAATAGAGCTCTAAATTGTATTTTGTCGTTAGTCTAGCATTTGTTGTATCAACTTTTGAGAGTTGTATTTGTTAGGAACGAGTTTCCTAATACGCAGCGGAAAGGTGGTGTGGTTGGCCCAGTGTACAACAAAAATTTTGTAACATATTTAAACTACCTTTAAATATGCGGATCCATTAATATACATACATTAATCATAAGCAAGATAGTGATAGAAATCATACCTCTTGAAGCCTATCAAGTGTCCTTGCTATCTTCTCGTATTTAGAACGATCTTCCTATCCAAGCCGCTCCACGTACTCACACCAAGATCTTCCAAAGCGTTCTCTACACCTCAAGAAATGTGTGGGCACTTAGAGAATGAATGATAGTTTATTTGTGATTCTACTTGATGTACTCAACACATGAGATCAAGAGAATAGGCCTGAGAATTGGTTCTTTATTTTCAGGGAGAGAAAACTATCGTTTTATTTTCACAGAGCGAATTTTTCAGAGTAGTCTCACACTCACTTATCTTGTTTTTAATAATAATCTGATCAGTCTTACTTAACAGAAAATATTCAAAATTTAAAAAATAAATCTGTAACCATTTTACAATTTACTTTTTAATTAATTAATTATTCCATTAATGAAAAAATCCAAAAACCAATTTTTGAATTATCCATTAATTAATTAATTAAACAAATAAAATTGAAAATCCCATCCCTGAAAAAATACTGCTCTACACGCCACACACAGTCTATGGACTGTGTGTGAACGTATAGCTTCCTAATTTCTAGGGATATTAGTTTTTCAAATTTTATTTAATTATTTATTCAAATTTCTTTGTCAGATAAGATCTAACAACCTGATAGCTAATTCAAATTAACTATCTTTTTAATTAATTATCAAATATAATTAATTATTTGAATAAATATCAATCTTTTAAATTCAAATCCAATTTGAACTTATCAGATTATCATCTCCCACTCAAATAAAGATATTTAATTAATTCTACTAATTAATTAAACCCAAATTTTCAAAAATAAATATTTAATTAATCATAATTTCGAAAATTACAATTAATTAATTATTTAATTAAATTTCGAAATTTAATTTAATTATTTAGTATAATTACGAAAATTATATAATAATTAAATATTAATTAATTTGGTTAACTACAACTAATTTGTAATTAATTAATTAATCACCATTATCATATAATTGCATATTTGGCCTGAAGAACAAATTTCTTCCTAAATATGTCTTTAAACTATTTTCCCTTCATTTCAACTCTTACCTTGAACAGTGTTGATAAAGCCGCTATGGGGACCTATGGACCTATAATTCCAAGCTCCAATAAATTTGAGATTATTAATTAAACTCTTTAATTAAATAATCTTAATTTATTAATCTCATGATTATTCCACTATAAATATGAGATTGAACTCTTGTAATTATAGACATTTCATTTACTGAGTACTTTATAATCATAAAGCGTTCATTGATTTAATCATTGCATACAACTTGACCCTCTAATAATGGTTCATAATTAATCGGGAATAAAATTACCGTTTTACCCTTTTAATTATGTATTGTTTCCTTAAGTACCATTGACTCTACTAGTGAAGGTTAATTCATAACTAAATTATGAATTTGAGCTCAATAACCTTTCAGTCCCAAAAGTCAACCCTTAAGAGAACCATCATTCAATCTCTTGCGAGAAGGTATAGATTCCATATCTGTATACTATGTCCCCAGCCATCTATATTAATGAGTTCCCAAAACAAAAGTTTTTAGCCTGATCATTCTGACAGACCCTAACAAGTGAATCAAAGAACTCATATAACATAAACAGGAGTTCATAGTAACTTCAGGATTAAGATCTATTTGTATATGATCATCAGTTGATACATTTAATTAATACTTCGAAACGGTATTTAACTAAGTACTAATAAACATAACTGGTCCAGTTCTATATATTCTCTAATATATAAAGCACCTCCACTAAAGTGTCCTACCACACTAGTGATCCGGATCTAGATCACATGTATTCATAATACTAGTGGACCGTACTTGCAGTAATTAATCTAAAGATTCCATAACTTTATTTTACTGCGAACTATTCAAGTTCATTTATCTCAAACACAATCCTCTCGTACTAATACGTGTTTGAGATTACATTCATGAACTTAGGAATTTTCGTGATATTTACATAATATTATCATAGAATAATATAGTCCATAAAATATATGCATAACAAATTCAATTTATTTATTTATTTCATAAAAACAATGTCTACTACATATGCTTTCAGGGCACATCTCCAACAGTATTTACCACATAAACCGTGTTTTTGGGATCCCATGTATTAAACATTTGTTTTAATGAAAATTAATCGTTTATGATCAAAATATTTTAACCCTAACTTGTTAGTGACTTTAGAATCACATTTATGTTCAAACGACTTGATTAGCAAGTCTTGCACTATTTTAAAATACACAGTGTAACGGTCTTGGTTATCTAGGGCATTACAACTTGGTATCAAAACGGTCTAGGTTTAAGGGGTCCTGAAGACTGGCTGGGCATGTACACTCGCAGCTAAAGACAAGCTCAACTCAGGGTTTGGTAACTATATATATGTGATTGTATGCTTAAATGAAATGTAAATGTTTTATCTGCATGCTTATTAGCATTGTTACTGTATGATAATAAATGTTTAAATGCTTGTTTTCATCTTCATTGCATATTGTTGGTTGAATTTTGATGTTGGACCATGGAAAGAACGTGAACCTGTCATCATTGCCTAACTTCCAAATCATTGATTGTAGTTAGACTTGGATAGTTATGTGTCCAAGGTGATCAATACGACTAGCCTACACAGGAGTTAAGGATAGAGATGATGAGCAAGGCCAGAACCCTCCGCCATTCCCTAAGAACTGGCAGTAGATACTTGTTGATATGCAAGCCAGGCTACAGAGTCAGGAAGAGAAAATTCGCCTTTTGAGACAACAGGCTCCATCAGGGAGTGTTGCACCTATTGTGCCACCTGTTGTGGCACTAGCTGTACAGCCACCTGAGGTTGGGAACAGGTGGGAGCCGATTTATGAATGATTCAGGAGACAACATCCTTCAGTCTTTGAGGGAGGACCAGATCCATTGAAGGCTGAATAGTGGATGAGTATGATCACCTCCATCCTAGACTTTATGAGGGTGGAAGGTAATGACGGGGTGGCCTGTGCCACCTATATACTTAGAGAGGATGCCAGTATTTGGTGGGAGGTGGCATCACAGACTCGGGATGTTTCTACTTTGAGCTAGGATGGGTTCAGAGATTTTTTCAACCAAAAGTATTACAACGTTGTTGTCAGGGAAGCATAGGTGAATGGGTTTATGGGGTTGGTACATGGCAGCATGACAATCACAGAGTATGCCCTGAAGTTTGATAGGCCTACAAAGTTTGCACTAGACTTAGTACCTACAGATGAGGCCAGACATGACAGGTTTTTTCGTGGGCTTAATACTATGATAGCCTAAGATGTGAGGATCACATCAGTACCTGGGCATATGACTTATGCCCAGGCTGTTGAGGAGGCTCTTGCTATTAAGGAGGCAGAGAATAAGATATTGAGGGAGAACGCTACAAGATGGAATGTTCGTAGGGTAGTGCCTCCATATACAGGGTCTGGTAGGGGCGGAGGCCCCAATGGTCAGAAGAGGAAGACCCCTGACACCTTGACCATTGTTGGTCTTGATAGGAGGGGTTGGGGTGTTCAGGGTGGCCTCCAAGGAGGTGGTGAGACATGGAGAAGTTATCAAGAGTGCACAAGATGCAAGAAGTGCCATCCGGGCGAATGTCTCGCAAAATCTTGTTACTTGTGCAAGGTGGTTGGACACCTCAAGAAGGATTGCCCAACGTCGAAGAAAGAGGAACCAGGGAAGGTGGACAGCTTGACTCCAGCTCGAGTGTTCACCTTGACGCAGGTAGAGGCCGAGGCTAGTCCCTCGGTAGTGACAGGTTAGCTTTCTAGCGCTGGCTCTTCATATATTGTATTGATTGACTCTGGTGCTACACATTCGTTTGTTTCTAGTAAGGTAATTGATAGATTGTGTAGACCTAGTGAGTATTATATTGTGGGATTTGGGACTATACTGCGTCAGGGGAGCGGTAGTTTCTAGGAGATGAATTAGGCATTATTAATGATGGTGGATAGTAGGGAACTATCAGCAGATTTGATTGAGTTGGGTATGGATGATTTTGATATGATTTTAGGAATGGATCGGCTAGTCAGATATGGGGCCACTATAGATTGTAAGAAGAAGATGGTGACCTTTGAGCCCGAGGGTGAGGACCCCTTTGTTTTCTTGGGTGTCGTGCATGGACCCCGCATTTCCATGATATCAACATTGAGGGCTAGGGACCTGTTACAAGCAGGTTGTATAGGTTTTCTAGTTAGTGTGGTGGATTCCACTAGAGTTATGCTAGTGGGGCCGGGAGAGACTAGATTGTTTTGTGAGTTCTTGGATGTGTTTCCTGAGGATTTACCAGGACTGTCGCCACACAGGGAGATTCAGTTCATCATCGAGCTAGCACCGGGTACAGAGCCAGTGTTGAGGGTACCATATAGGATGGCTCCGACAGAGTTAAAGAAGTTGAAGATACAATTACAAGAGCTTCTAGATTTGAGGTTTATCTGGCCCAACTTCTCGCCATGGGGTACTCCAGTTTATTTGTGAAGAATAAGGATAGGACTCTGAAAATGTGTATAGAATACAGGGAGTTGAACAAGTTGACCATCAAGAACAAGTACCCCTTACCAAAGATCGATGACTTGTTCAATCAGCAGCAGGGTAAGACAGTATTCTTGAAGATTGATCTTCGATCTGGTTATCACCAGTTGAGGATCAAGGACGAGGATATTCCGAAGACGACCTTTCGTACGAGGTATGGGCATTATGAGTTCTTGATCATGTCGTTCGGTTTGACCAAGGCCCCAGAAACATTTATGGATCTGCTGAACAGGGTGTTCAAGGAATTCTTGGATCTTTTTGTGATTGTCTTCATCAATGACATCTTAGTTTACTCCAGTTCAGAGGCAGAGCACGAACAACATCTTCGACAGGTATTACAGAGATTGAGAGAGCATCAGTTGTATGCCAAGTTTAAAAAGTGCAAGTTCTGGCTACTGGAAGTGACATTCCTTAGACATATTGTTAGTGGAGATGGATTAAGGTAGATCCGGCCAAGGTTGAGGGGGTTAGGGATTGGCCGAGGCCAAGGAACACCTCAGAAGTTAGAAGCTTCCTTGGATTAGTAGGTTATTACAGGCGATTTGTGGAAGGGTTTTCAAAGATTGCCGCACCGATGAAAGAATTGACACATAAGAATCTAAAGTTCACTTGCTCAGACAAGTGTGAGGGTAGCTTCCAGGAACTAAAGCGGCGACTGGTTACCACTCATGTGTTGAGTCTTCCTTTGGAGGGAGAAAATTTTGTAGTGTATTGTGACGCATCAAGATTGGGGTTGGGATGCGTATTGATGCAGAATGAGAAGGTTATTGCTTATGCGTCGCGACAGTTGAAAGAATATGAGCAGCGATATCCTACCCATGATTTGGAACTGGCAGCGGTGGTATTCAAACTGAAATTTTGGCGACATTACTTGTATGGAGAGAAGTGCGAGATATACACCAATCATAAGAGTTTCAAGTATTTATTCACCCAAAAGGACTTGAACATGAGACAGAGAAGTTGGCTGGTATTGGTGAAGGACTATGACTGTGACATCCTTTACCACCCAGGGAAAGCCAATGTAGTGGCAGATGCGTTGAGCTGGAGAGGCCCAGGACAGTTGTTTAGTTCAAAGTAGACATCAAAGGAATTAACAAAAGAGATGGCTAGAGCAAGGATAGAACTGGTTATGGGCCGGTTGGCCAATATTACTTTACAGTCCACCCTCCTAGAGAGGATAAGAGAGGGTCAGTTACATGATGTGCAGTTGCAGGAGGTTAGAGAGAATGTCCTAGCTGGAACAACTAAGGATTATTCTATTTCAGAGACGAGTTTACTATGGTACAAGAATCAGATATGTGTTCTAATGGATTTGGGTGTTAGACGAGAGATACTTGATGAATCCCATACTACACCATACTCACTCCATCCAGGCACCACGAAGATGTATCAAGAACTACATACTTTATAATGGTGGCCTGAGATGAAGAAGGATGTAGTTGAATACGTGGCCAAGGGTTTAACCTGTCAGCAGGTGAAGGTTGTGCATCAGCGACCAGCGGGGTTGTTGCAGCCTTTAGGTATTCCCGAGTGGGAGTAGGAAGACATTACCATGGATTTTGTGGGAGGTTTATCCAGGACAGTGGGGCTACATGACTCGGTGTGGGTGATGGAAGACAGATACACCAAGTCAGCTCACTTTCTACCAGTGAGGACGACCTATACTATGGATCAATATGCAGAGTTGTATGTAAGGGAAATCGTACATCTCCATGGGGTTCCTAGATCTATAGTATTGGATCGGGATCCCATATTTACTTCCAAGTTTTGGGGTGGTTTGAAGAAGGCTATGGGGACTCAGTTGAAGCTCAGTACGACCTTTCATCCTTTGATAGATGGGCAGTCTGAGAGAACAATTCAGGTATTGGAAGACATGCTTAGAGCGTGTGTGCCAGACTTCGAGGGGTCTTGGAGTAAGTATCTTCCGTTGATTGAGTTTTCGTACAACAACATTTATTAATAAATGATTGGAGTAGCTCCATACGAGATGTTGTATGGAAGGATATGTAGATCGCCCATACATTGGGATGAGATGGGTGAGAGTAAGTATTTGGGACCGGAGATGGTTCAGAAGACTAACGAAGCTATTAAGAAGATTCGATCTTAAATGCTCGCTTCGCAGAGCAAACAGAAAAGCTACGCTGATCCTAAGCGTAAGGACGTGGAGTTCCAGGTAGGGGACCACATGTGTAATGCCCCAAAATCCCTAATGCGGTTTAGTGGTTGGATTAGTAGGCTGGGAGGGCCATAATTGATTTATTATGCCATTAAATGATTATGTTCATGTTTATGTGAATTATATTATAATATGATGTTAAATGCATGCATATGGGTCCACATTTAATTATAGGGGCATTTTGGTAATTTGGCCCATTGAGGGCGTAATTGTATATCTTCATGCATGTTGGTGAATTATTGATAAGGCCACATTATAATGTGGATTTTTTCAAGCCATTCGGCATGAGATGATCTTTGAGTGCAAGTTAGCGATTTAGTCATAACGGGATTAAGTTCAGGGCTCGGGGTGAGTCTCGAGGTAATTTGGTGATTAGAGCATTGCTGGTAATTAAAGGGTAACGAGATATAAATTATTGGTATTTGAGAATTTTGGGCATTTTTAAAGGTTTTTGACTCGGGGTTTCAATTCCTAAGGCTCGAGATCGAATCTACTCCCCGTTTGGGTACAATTCGGGGTCCCGGGTGAGGTTTAGGTCAAGACCATTTTATTGGTGATTTTCATTAATGGAAGTTATAATTGTTTATGATTAGGTAACTGCTATGGAATCAAAAGGTCGATCGTTCTCAAGGGTCATTCTTTTACTATTTCTCGCTCGAACCAGAGGTAAGAAAATTGCACCCCATATGTGACATGCATGGTCATTATTGAGGCATGTTGAGTGTTTAAATGTGGACATTGATTACATATCAAATTCTTAGCAAATTTTGCTTACTTGTGAATGGCACTGACTTATTAGTCAGAATTGGCAATGGTGTCTGTAGCGTCCCAAATTTGCTAATAAGGCTTAGGGCCTTGATTAGCGTGCCTGGAGAGCAATAATTGATATATTGTATTAGTATGTGAATTTGATAAGTATGTCATTAGAAATGCATGTTTAGGTGAATTAAATATGCATTTAGGCCCCATTTGGTTGTTAGGGGCATATTTGTAATATTAGCCTGCTAGGGCTTAAATGCGATATTTGTATATATTGTGATTGATACCATGTGTGAATGGTGATATAACTGTGATGCACGATCTGAGAAGGTTCTAGAGAGCGATATAGCTAGAAAGTCACAATGGGGTCAAATGTCCGGCTCGGGAGGAGCCTAGGAGTATTTTGGGAATATAACTTGTGTTCAGGAATTATTGGGTAATGGTTAGTAGCTTATCAATAATTTGGTATGTCGGGATTAAACGGGGATTTATAGGAATAATCAGGGACTTAACGGGATATGGAAAATGACTAGATTGCCCTTGGAGGCACTTAAGGATTTAACTAAGCTCAATGGGTATTTTGGACCTTTTGTATAGGAGGGGATTTTGATCAAATAAGGCAGCTGATTCGAGGGTCATGTCGAAGAAATTAGAAGGAAACAAGAAGAAGGAAACTCTCATCTCTCTCTCTCTCCCTCCCTAAGGTGTTTGATTTTTGGAGGATCATAAGGCAGAAACTCAGGAGCTCAAGGGCTTAGTTAGGATCAAGGGTAAGTCTTTAACTCAAATCTTTGATGAATTTCTGCTGGAAGTGTTTAATTAGTGAGTTAAAATTGTGTTTTGCTTTGTGGATTCTTGGGATGAAGTTTGGCAAGGTTCAGCTTGGGATTAGTGGATTTGAGCTTGGAATTGGATTAGGAAAGCAGCTTAGGGTTGAATTTCTACTTGAGGTAAGAGTTCCATGCATCTCTGAAGTTTATTTGCTGGCGTGGTTTATGTTTTCTGAAGGGTGGTTTAAACTTTGTGAAGTGTGGTTTAAGTTTTCGTGAATTTTGAACCACTTGGTGATTCTTGAGTTTGATTAAGTGATTCAGTGTGTTTCTGGTGTTTATGGGTTGCTATACTGTTTATTTGGGGTTTTAGGCTGAATTGGGACTTGGGTGTACTTTGGTGATGATTTGGATGAGTTTTGACTCGGGAGAAATGTTTGGAAAAACCCAGTTTTCTGGGTTCACGTATGAGCGTTGTGGCCCTGTTCTTCCATGCTGCGGCGCTGGGTTGAATCAGGATAGGGGAGACTTGCTGGGGGCCGCGGCCCCTATAGGGTTGTGCTGCGGCGCTAGGCCATTTTCAGGAGGTGGAATTTTGGGTTTTTAGGGATTTTGCTCAAAGGGCTCGGGAGACGCTTTCGCTACCTTGTGTGGGGAAACGGGAGGTCCCGGGAGCATGGGATTAGTTTCGGGGGTATGTTTATGAATTGGTTAGTAACGAGAGTGTTATGTATTTGTTGTGACTAGGTTTTCAGCGAGGCTCGGGTTAGAGGATTGTGCTCGGGATTTCGGTGCTCAAGAAGCTCGGGACACAGGTAAGAAAACTGTTGTACCCATAGAGTAGGGCGAGGCCCTATAGTTTGTGTTGCAGGGCCCGACCCTATATGATTGTATTGCAGGGCGTAGCCTCATTGAATATGTTTATACGTGTTTAAGTATTTGTTTAATTATGTTATGTGTGCATATATGTGAATGAACGACACGAGCCGGGAACGGCGAGGGCCGGGAATGGCGAAGGCCGAGAACGACAAGGGGCCGAGAGCAGCGTTTAACACGCGGAGTGTGAGTTTCCAAGGCAAAACCCTGTAGGATACCTGGGATATCCTCACGGTGTAGACCGCGAACCCAGGGCCTAGTAAAGCGCCTGGGACGGCATGGTCGTATGTGTTTAGCCTGTTGGCGGATTTGTTATATGCTGAATGATTGATACGCATATGTTGTTTATTTGTGTGGAGTTTTCTTGTTGGGCTTCGGCTCACGGGTGCTTTGTGGTGCGGGTAAGGGCAAGGGGATAGTCGACCAACCATGAGGCGACGCATACATGTTTGGCGTGCTTGGCTGCCACAGCCAGGGGTTTTTTTTGGGAGACGTTTGTATTAAACTTAATTTTGTCGTTTAGTCGACTTTAATCATATTTTTAAGTTGTAAATATTTTTAAACAGTATTTTGGGATCCCAAATATTAATCGCTTTATAATTTTCAATAAATGATTACATTTTCAAATGATGTGCTTTCGTTACAGTTTAGTTACACTTTTGACCTGAATTCTTGATTAGCGGGTTAATTGCACGTTTTAAACTCACTTAGTAACGACTATAAGGAAGTAGGGCGTTACAGTGTCAGAACTGACTGTGAAGCTGTGACTTACTAGTTAAGTTCGATAGTAGTATTGAGCACTGGTCGTATGTTATTCACCTATGAGTCAGGAGCGGCATAAGCGTCATGAACGCAGAGCCGAAAAGATTAGATCTAATCGATATCAACATTGAATGACTCATCATGAGCATTAATGCCGGACTGACCCCAAGTTGGATGAAAACTAAAAGCACTTGCCTAGTTCTATGACTAGTCACTCAGAGTCAGGGCTAGAAGGCCCAGGTGACTCCATCATCACATGGCTAAGGGTACGGAACCCACACTAGTGACTCCATGGCCACTCAATTGGTTTACATTAGTGACTCGTTCATCAGTCACACATCTGGTTTAAGCTAGTGACTCGATCACTCATTTGTAAAGGGTGCGGAACCCACATTAGTGACTTACAACATTAGTCACTCATTTGTTTAGGGCTATAAGCTCTGGATGATTATCATGATCATCATTTGATATTATATAAATGTAGTAATGAGTTTTCTTGCTGGGCTTTGGCTCGTGGGTGCTATGTGGTGCAAGTAAAGGGAAAGAAAAGCTCACCCAGCCTTGAGTGGAGAGCTTAGGTGGTGATGTGTACATATGTGGCTGCTTGACCACCACGACCAAGGAGTTTCTCAGAGGAACTAGGGGGTTAACCCTATTTTTTCCGCTTAGGTCGGCGAGTTGTAACTTTTGTACTGTAATGACCATTTTGTTTTTTAAATAACTTGTAAACGTTTTTATGGGCCCATGAACAGTTTTATGTTTTAAATAAAATATATCATTTCCTTTTTGATTGGTTTTTCACCTTAACCTATTAATAACACCTAGTTGCACGTTTATAACC
The DNA here is from genome assembly GCF_963169125.1 of Humulus lupulus. Classification (NCBI taxonomy): domain Eukaryota; kingdom Viridiplantae; phylum Streptophyta; class Magnoliopsida; order Rosales; family Cannabaceae; genus Humulus; species Humulus lupulus. The sequence goes on along the minus strand of NC_084793.1, from coordinate 89,468,492 downwards.
AAAGAACTCGATTAGCAAGCTAAGCACGGTTCAAAGTTCACAGTAACAGTCCTGGAGTAACTAGGGCATTACAACGTGTTTCTGCGAATTTCACCATTACGGGGGGTGAGGAGGTTTGGGAAAAAGGGCAAGTTGAGCCCTAGATTCATAGGACCTTTTGAGATCCTAGAGAGGATCGGGCAGGCAGCCTATAGATTAGCTCTACCACCATTGTTATCAGGAGTTCACGACGTATTCCACATCTCAATGCTTCAAAAGTACATCTTAGATACGACTCATGTGTTGAGATATGAGGATTTGGAGTTACAGACAGGTTTGTCGTATGAAGAGCGACCAGAACAGGTTCAAGAAAGGAAAGATAAGGTTCTACGGAACAAGACGATTCCTTTAGTCAAGATATTATGGAGAAATAGCAAGGTCGAGGAAACGACCTGGGAGCTTGAATCAGCTATGCGGGATCATTACCTCGATCTATTTAGGTAAATTTTTTAGGACAAAATTCTCAGTAGAAGGAGATAGTTGAAACGACACAAAAATGTGAATAGGGTTTAGTGCCTTGATTAGTGTGATGAGAGGGCATAATTGGATATATGTGTATTTAATTAGTTAAATGCATGACTATGTGTTATGCATGATTTATATGATTATGTGAATATATTATATGCATGTTTATGAGTATTAAATATGCATGTGGGCTCTTTACTGTTTATAAGGGCATACCTGTAATTTTGGCTCGTTAGGACATAAATGTGACTATATGTGTTAAATGGTTGAGACCACATTATTATGTGGATATATTTGCAGTATATAGCTCGAGGCAATCCTAGTGAGCGGAATAGTCACAGCGGGGTTTAATACCCGGCTCGGGGTGAGCTTAGGGGTATTTTGGGAACTTAGAATATAATTTGGGGTTTATTCAGTAACGAGAAAGTATTTGGTAATTATTTGGACATGTCGGGATTAATTGGGAATTGATAGGATGACTTGAGGAATTAGCGGGAATTTGGGAAAATACCATTTTACCCTTGGAACAATTAAAGGAAGCTGAGACTTTAGAGGGGCAATTTAGTTTTTTTGGGTAAGGGATATACACAAAAAGCCTTAGGAATTTATTAGAAACAACAAGAAGGACTCTCTCTCTCTCTCACTCCCTCACATAAACGTTCTCCCTTTCCCATTCTAGAACTCAAGGGGAAAATTCTAGAATTTGTTGGAGAAAAGCCAGGGATTCAAGCTGGGAATTGAACTGAAGATAGCTGGGAAATTAAAGCTAGGATTTGTCCAAGTGCTTGATGAGGATTTAAACTACAAACTGAGGTAAGGTCTCAATGTTCTAACTAATAAATTCTGCTAAATTGCCATTAGAGTTTAGAGGTTGCATGAATTCTAGGTTGTAATTTATTATGGGTGGTTGATGGGTGCAAGGGAATTGTTTATAGATTGGATATGATGTTTAGGTTATAGGGATGAGAATTCTGGGTTCAATTTTGAGTTTGTCTAAATGTTTGGGTTGAATTTTAAGGCGTAGACTCGAGGGAAATGCTGGAAAATGGTGGTTTTCTGGGTTTGGGGGCTCGGATTGCGACCCTGTTCTTCAGGCGTCGCAGCCGCGTGCTTGAGGAGGCTGGATGCCTCTGGTTCGGCAGGTGCGCCGCGAGCCAAGGGGGAGCAAGTTACGGCCCGTGCCCCCCAGAAGGGAGGGCTTGGCCTCTGTCTAAGGGGTGGGCCGTGACCCTTATTGGCAAGTCGTGGCCCTAAATGGAAAATAAAGGGCAACCAAGGTTTTAGGCTCGGGGAGGCTCAGGGATTCAAACCTAAGTGCTCGGGATGAATTCTACTATTCGATTTAGTAGAATTTGAGGTCCCAGAGGCTAGTATTTGTTTCCAAAACATTTATTTGAATTATATATTGATAATTATCTATGGTTATTTGTGACTAGGATTATCGTTAAGGCTCATAATTGAGAATCGTGCTGGGGACCCCTCTTTATTTATCGCTCGGGATTCGAGGTAAGAAAACTGCACCCATGTGGTTGTGAACGGGACTGAGTTTCCCTGTAATTGAACATATGTATTGTGTGATTATATGGTTGTTATGCATTATATGAAAGTAAGGCATAAGGGTGCCGGGGCTGATGATAAGCGTACTGAACATAGCTTGGCCTAAGCGAGCCGGGATCAACTAGATAAACAGAGGGCTCGGCCTAAGGGCACTGACACCTGAACAGTTGTATTACTGATTGAGATGTATGCTTGAAAATACATGTTTACCGTTGTTTCGCTTAATGCTTGTACTCTACTGAATAATTGAATTAAAGTTGATTGAATGCTACTACTATTTTATGTGTTTGTTATTTATGGTTTTCTTGTTGGGCCTTGGCTCACAGGTGCTACATGGTGCAGGTAAAGGCAAAGGGAAACTGGACCAACCATGAGTTGGAGAGCTCTGGGGGCAGAGTGTACATCGTCAACTGCTCAACCGCCACGACCAAGGGAAAGTTACAAGAATAGAGCTCTAAATTGTATTTTTCCTTTAGAATGGCTTTTGTTGTATCTACTTTTGAGAGCTGTATTTACCATATAAACCCTGTTTTGGGGATCCCATGTGTTGTACCCTAATTTTAGCTCAATCATTCACTCAATTCGAGTACAACTGAAAAATAAATATATGGAGAAATAACCAGGGGAATTATGTATGCTTATTATCCACGTAAGTAACTCCAGTTTCACATGGGCATGTGCGGTATTAGGCGTCCTGGGTTTCACCCTGAGGTACAGACATGGAGGTTGGGAAGTGTGAGCTCGTAATATTTAAACAGATGTCGAAGTACGAGCTCGGAGAGATATCCAGCTCGTGATAACTCAAATATATTGTGAACCTGCGGATCCCCAAAGACTCGAGTACTTTTATACGATTATTTATGACCAGCGTGCCGTATTTAATCTCCCAGATATTAGGAGACCATTTATTTTGTGATCAAATCATATCCCAGTATAAATGAGAATTGTTTGTATTAAATATAATAAATATGAAAATCTGTGATTGACTCACGCGATTACCTAAATCTGTCCGTGGAATTTCTCTATAAATACTGAGAATATTAGACAAGAAAAGGGGATCGATTATTTTGTAATACTGAAACTCTACCAAAATAGAGAGAGAAACAACAATAATATAGACTCGTGGACTAGGTGGATTTTAACCACTGAACCACGTAAAATATTTGTGTTCTTGTGAGTTCATTTCATCTTTCGTTATAGTTTATTACTAAGCACTAATCAACCTTATTATTTCTTAATACATTGTTGGCAAAAAACCGCGTCAACACCATGTATTAAACATTTGTTTTAATGAAAATTAACCGTTTATGATCAAAATATTTTAACCCTAACCTGTTAGTGACTTTAGAATCACATTTATGTTCAAACGATTTGATTAGCAAGTCTTGCACTATTTTAAAATACACAGTGTAACAGTCTTGGTTATCCAGGGCGTTGCAACTTGGTATTAGAGCGGTCTTGGTTTAAGGGTTCCTGAAGACTGGTTAGGCATGTACACCCACCGCTAAAGACAAGAACGACTCAGGGTTTGGTAACTATATATATGTGATTGTATGCTTAAATGAAATGTAAATGTTTTATCTACATGTTTAATAGGGAGCATGAGCTATACTGATAGGGCCTGACCCTTGATTGCTATATGATTATGATGAGGCATGCTTATTTGCATTGCTACTATATGTGAATAAATGTTTAGATGCTTGTTTGCATCTTGATTACATATTGTTGGTTGAATTTTGATGTTGGACCATGGAAAGAATGTGAACCTGTCATTATTGCCTGACTGCCGAGTCGTTTATTACAGATAGACTTGGACAGTTATTCATCCAAGGCGATCAATACGACTATCCAACACACGAGTTGAGGCTAGAGATGATGAGCAGGGCTAGAACCCTCCGCCAGTCCGTGAGAACTAGCAGCAGATACTTGCTGATATGCAAGCCAAGCTACATAGTCAGGAAGAGCAGATTCACCTTTTGAGATAGCAGGCTCCATCAGGGAGTATTGCACCTATTGTGCCACCTGTTGTGGCACTAGCTGTACAGCCACACAAGGTTGGGAACAGGTGGGAGCCATTTTATGAACGATTCAGGAGACAACATCCTCCAATCTTTGAGGGAGGACCAGATCCACTGAAGGCTGAACAGTGGATGAGTATGATCACCTCCATCCTAGACTTTATGAGGGTGGAAGGTAATGACAAGGTGGCATGTGCCATCTATATGCTTAGAGAGGATGCCCGTATTTGGTGGGAGGTGGCATCATACACTCGAGATGTTTCTACTTTGAGATGGGATGGGTTCAGAGATTTGTTCAACCAGAAGTATTACAACGTTGTCGTCAGGGCAACAAAGGTGAATGAGTTTATGGGGTTGGTACAGGGCAGCAAGGGTGAGTGAGTTTGGTACCGTTGAGTGTCTTTTGCTGGGACAGAAGGTTTTAACTATTATGGACAACTTGAAAAAATATTGGAGGTATCTTATTCTAGTGCATATTCAATGGTATTATTTCAATTTAAATGGTTCAACACAGAACCGAAAAAAGAAAACAATTACTGAAAATAATGTGACTATTATAAATGTGAGTGGTGAATGGCATAAAGATGAACCCTACATAATTGCTAGCCAAGTGAAACAACTTTTATATCTCAATGATCTACTTAGAGGTTGAGCTTGGAAAGTTGTGGAAGAAGTGAATCACATGCAAGTTTGAGATATTCCAGATAGTTCGGATCAAATTGTTGATATTGATGTTGTACATGACACAAACTCATCCAATTTCGTATTGTTTGTTGAGCTTGAGGAATTGGTTGTTCAACATGCTAATCAATCCACAACATTCATAGGCAATGTCGCTCGACCTTATTCGACTGTTCAGGACGATGGTGATTTTATTAAAGATGATGAAGAAGAAGACGAAGATGTAGAAGAAATAGATGGTGAGGTTGAGTTTCTTGTTGACCTTAGTGATGATGACACCAATCCTGTCTCACCGATTAATGTTAATTTGATTAGTGATGATAGTGATAATTCTACTTATTTTTTGTATCTGTGTAAGAAAAACTATAAGTTTTAAAAAATTATATATTAGAAATATTGAACGATTTATGGATTTGTTATGTTGTGGATGTTTTTGAATTTTATGTGGTAATTACAACTATATATTCATAAATAATATATATCTGATTTTCATATTAACAAACAAATTGGGTCATAATTAGTTTAAAGATGTCAGCAGATTTAGCTTCATACCATGGCAGAGATGGTGGTGGTCAAGATCCGCCGGATCCTACGACGATCCCAATTAGTTGCGAGTCAGGTATTTTAATTTTTATCCTTTATGTATTTCTAATGAGATCTTATTATAAAACATACTAAATTATTTGATTTGCTCATATAAAACAATATAGCAGCCCCACCAAAGAGAAAAGGTCGTGGACCTGCCTCTGGAAAAAAAATAGAGGACATAAGGCGAGAAGTTGGAAATCCACTCCCTTTAGTGGTTGACCCCATCACATAAAAGGTGGTGAGAACTGAATATGCTGCTTTTTTCTGCCTTTTGGGCACCCAAGTAACGTCTTTATGTCAAGGAAATTACAAGGATCGGGAAAATGTCCCAAAATGGTTTAAGGACAATGTCATTAACAAAGTTAAGGTAAAAATTATAGAATTTATTTTACTAATAATTGTATTATAATCCCAATATTATTAATATGTTTTCTTTTGATTGTAGTACTAGTATCAAATAGATGAGCGGGATGATTATGACACCCTCATGAATGGTATCCTTGCTGAGATGACTAAGAGATACCGAGATAGAAAAACTAAACGGCACACCCACTTCCAAAAGTTGTACAAATGACCAGATGATTAGGACCAAGTCCTACAGAATCCACCCAAATATGTCAACAATGTGTTGGGGTTTTATGCCCTAATTAAAACCCAATTTCTTTGCAATCTCATTTTATTATCAATAAAAGAATAGAAATCAATTTTTGACTTGGTCAATCGCTTTGCTCACATGTTTTATTTTCATGATTATTTGTTTAATATAAATTTCAATTAAATTTTGACCATATAGCTAATCATATTTATAGTTACGTAATCACAGTGGAATATAAATATGATTATATGTTCAAAATAAGTTAGTCCTAAGATTAGTCAGCGCACATGATTTACATTGACTTGCAAATCTACGATATGATCTACTTACACATTGTACTATTATGTTCTTTCCAGAACATTAGCAAAGTAGATAAGATCGGATGTATTTGATACATCAGATTGGACCGAAATTGACAGTAGATAAGATAAGTAAACATACCGTTATTATCTATTTTAGTCATATCATATAGTTGACCATAGGTTAATTCAATCTCAATTCTGAGTGGTTAGTATTCTAACTGATTGTATTATTTGAGTTCTTTGATTTGTTCATTACCAGCTTACCCTACGGACTAGCCCATACTTACATTTTGGGAACTCGGTAATATAATTGAGTGGGAGTGTTAATCATAGATATGAACATCTATAGCTTCTAATGAAGAAGTAAAACGATGGTTTCATTTTAGTTTGTTTCAAGGTTCTAAATGATAGAGATCTCATTTCAGTAATTAATATTAGTTACTGAAATATCATTTACAAGGAACTAAGTATTTTAAGGATAAAATACAATGAGGGGTAAAATGGTATTTTAGTCCCATCTCATTGTAGATCGTCTATAGAAGATTGAGTGAAAATTATGGTTGTAAAAATGGATAATTAATAACGTACCTATATTGGTTATAGAGCGTTCTATGAATTCACGAGTGCAATTCTGAGTCTTTAGTGGAGTCACGAGAAATTAATAAGTTAGTAAATTTATTTGTTAAATTTATGATAACTTATTGGAGCTTGATTTTATAGGCCCATGGTCCCCACTGTACCTTGGATAAAATCATCTAGATAGTCTTAATTAATTGATTTAATTATCAACTAGAATTATCAAAGTTGATCAGGTCAATTTTGGATAGTTTCACAGAGTTATACAATTAAGAGAAGAAAATAGATTTTAGGGCAAAGTTATTAATTAAGATAAATTGGTGTCTAAATTAATAAATAAGTTTACATCAAGGTTCAAATTATAAATAATTAATTTGATAAAGGATTTAAATAATTATTTAATTAATTAATCAATAGAAAATAATACAGGCCTTGATTTTAAGTCCAACGGGCTTATAATTAAATGAGAAATTTCACAGGCCTAAAGCCCATGAGAATTTTGACCTAATGGCTGATATTATCTATTATTTTATTGATTTTTTAATTAAAATAAATTACCTAATTGAGTCTATAATGAAATCAGATGACAGAAAGACTATCTGACAGAAAATCAGATAATCTATTCTTGATGCTCTACATTTTAGATTCTCTCTACAACATAAGTTCTTTTCTAAGCCTCAATATTCTCTTCTCTTCTTCTTCTCTTTATATCTATCTCATGTGTTGAGAATTGTTCACTCTAGTCTAGGTGATTCTAAGGGTACTTTGGAAGACTGTGAAGAAAACTGAAGATTAGTTCAGTTTCTTGGTAATACCCTGCTACAGAAAGGATACAAGGGGTAGAGAAACTGAAGGAATGACTAATACATTCCTCTGCGTATAATGTAAGTATTCTTATCATTATTTATGTTTGAATTCAATTATAGAAAATTGTTCTAGGTTTTCTTATATTAATTTGTTTAATATATGATTTACATGAAAATAAACAAGATCATGTATAAGTTTTCCCAACACAATGATCACTAGAAAGAAATTTACGAGTTGTTCACGACTCTAGAGTTTATTGCGCGCTCACAGAAGAACAAAATCAATCGAGACCAAATGAAGTACTCGACAACACAAGGCACGAAATCATTAGCGGCCACTTGTCACGAAAAAGTAAGTGAAAATATCAATTTAATTAAGTTGTATTATATTATAAGTTCTTCAATATTCTCATTTTATTTATTAGTTGAACCCGAACACCACTACAAGAAAAAGACTCTACAGTGATGACATCTATAGCGACGACTCTAAAGTCTTCACTGTATGTAGTCGAAATCCCAAAAAATTCATTTTTTAAATTTATTAAAATAAATAAGCTATATAGTGATGACATGTCATCGCTGTAGGGTCATCAACAACACACGACCAGGCCCTCCCAATTCCTGGTACTGTACAACGATGACAACCAGGAATTTGGAGGGAACAAGCGATGTGAACTGACTCTACGACGGCGATATGTCATTGTCGTAGAGTCATCATCGAAAAAAAAGAGGGAAATATCTTTGTCTATAGCGACGACATGTCGTCGTTATAGAGACTCATTTAATCCAGTGAGCAGTTAAAATTTTAGTGTATAGCGACGACATGTCGCGATAGGGTCCAAAAAAATGGAGGGAAAGTGGACCACCAAAAATTTCAGCCAAATTTTCACTAGCTATATCGTCGCTCACTATAGAGTGGACGCGTAGTAAACAAAATGATTCGTGTAATGTTGGGTCTCACCGTTAGAGTGAAATAGTGCGTTCAACCTCGGGGACGATTGTTTATTACCTATAGCGATGACATGTTGTTGTTATAGGTCACAGCGATATAACCCTCCAAGGAGAGCCTTTCTCCCTCATTTCTGCTCAATTTTTTCAAAGACAGAGACAATTTCTCTGTTTCTCTCGGCCGCCCAACGTCGCCCAACGCTATTTTGGCCCTCCATTGTTAAGATTAGTTGTTGTATACCCTAATAATCTAGTTATTTATTTTAAATTTAGTTTTTTTAATGATTATTTGTGTGTATTTTGTATGTTATTTTAATGGGTTTGTTAGGGCCTGTTTGTTATTGTTTTCTGTTTTTTGTTTTCAAAATTGTGTTTTCAGAAATGAGAACAGTTTATAGTTTTTTGTAGTTTTAAAAAAACAACAGGTGTTTGGTTAATGTTTTCTAAAAATAATTTTTTAGTTTTATTTAAAAAAAATTAATAAATATATCTACAAATATAATTTTTTTTAAAAGTTTGTAATAAATAATGAGATAAAGTAATGTGAAAGAAAAAATGATGAAAAATAAGGAGAGAGAAAGTAAGGATAAAAATTTTGAGAAAGAAAAATTAAGAAGAGAGAAATTAATGCAAGCAAAAAAATGAGAGAGAAAATTGCGAGACAGAAAAAATGAGGACAGAGAAAATTAGGATATAGGAAGTGATGAGAGAGAAAATAATGAGATAAAGTGATGAGAGAGAAAACAAAGAGATCAAAAGTGATGTTAGAGAATGTGAGGAGAGATAAATTAATGAGAGAGAAAGTGATGCAAGATAATAATAATTAAAAATGTCATATGAGAAAAAAATTGACAAAAAAATTTGAGAACAACTAAAAACAACTTTTGGTTTTTCTCAAATTTTTGTTGTTTTTTGTAACTTTGTGTTTTAAAAATTATTTTTTGAAAACAATGTCAAATACTTTTACTTGTTTTCAGAAAATTGTTTTTAGGTTTTAAAAACAAAAAAAAAAAATTTTAGTTAAGGAGCCAAACACCATCTTAAACTTTTTATTGATTTTTTTTGTTTTCATATTGTATTGGAGCATCCCGAGCCTTTGCCCAAATCATTGATATCAGCCTGAGCCTTTGGGTATTGTTTGTAATTTTTTTTTTGTGACTGACTACTATATTAATTGATAAATGTTTGTTCCTGACGCTTGTTCCCTCCAAATTCCTGGCACCCTATGGCGACGACATGTCGTCACTGAAGGCATATCAACCCATACACTCTACATCGATGACATGTTGTTGTTGTCGATGTTGGTTGTCCATAAACCTACAACGATGACATGTGGTTGCTGTAGGAGTTTTTGAAATTCAAATTTTCAAATTTTACAGTCACCAATAGCGACCGACATGTTGTCGTTGTAGTAAAACCCTACTGCGACGACCGCGTTTTGTCATCGCTGAGCTCGCTACAAATACGGACCTACAACAACGCCGGCGACGACATGTCATCGTTGTAGACCTACAGCGACGACAAAATTCGTCTCTGTAGACCTATTTTCCTATAGTGATCATTACGGAATGGAAGGAGTATCACTGGATGAAAAATACCATGAAGTTTGTCAAAGAGGATGCTGAACGATATTATGTAAGTTTAACTTTATTATACGTCAATTCAAATAATTATGTTTTTGTTTTGTTTCAAATGTTTTTTTAAAACATGAAAAGTTGAAGTCAACTCTTGAAGCTAAGACTCAACAGACAGTTGAATCTGTTACCGATGATTCTTCCTCGGTCGATCAAATGAAGATACTACATCAAGTTCTTGGCGAAAGGCGTGGCTCGAGCGAGGATTTGGCCGCAAATTAAAGGGCAATGCGTGAACCCATCAATACACTCAGTCTTAGGCGCCACCTCACTAGTCAGCTGATAATATACGTGAATTGATTGATATGGTGAAGTGCATAAATGAGCAGGTTCAGTACATGTATCAGCAGCTTCCACCTGAAAAAGCGTCCGACAACAAACGTGGAGATGCATAATACAGGTCAACAGTTTTACCAGAAGTATGTAGATTCTTCTTCTGAACCTTAGAAACCTCACATGTCTCAAGTTTCAGCTTCTCACCCTTCACCAGGCCATCCAGACATGCATGAACCATTGTGGTCGTCTCAACCTCCGGCTCACCCATACATGTATCAATGGTCGATGCCTTCATAGCCTCAGACTTATCGTCCTCATATGAGTGGACCTTCGTCGCAAACCCCACCTCTTCATATGAGTGGACCATCGTCTCAACCTCCGCCCTATCCTTATCCATACATGTATGGAGCTGGAGGATCATCGTTACCTCAAAAGTATCCGTGGCTAATACCTCCACAGACACAACAACCACCACAGACTTGGCAGACACTGAAGGCACCAGAAAGGGACTATACAGACTACACTGAAGATTTGAGAGATTATATATCAATATTAAACATTTAATTTTAATTAATATATGGATATTAGTTTTGTAATCTGGATAAATTGTTATTTTTATGTGTTGACTGCCTTTTTCGCTATCAACCTTTATAGGAGAGATTAAAGAAATAAACTGTAAGAACACAAGGATTTTTACGTGGTTCAGGTTATAAAAGAACCCTAGTCAACGAGTCTCTGGTATTAAGAGGATTGTAAGATTATGATTGCAAGCTCCAATGGTGTATTCTCAGGCAGCGTTTAGATTGCTCTGAGTACAAGGAGTTTTCTCTCTAGAAAACCGAACCCTTTACGATGAGACTCCCAACCCTATTTACAAAGGCTGGGGTCATTAATGTTAATCAGTAATTAATACACATTTTTCCCATTATTGGGGGATTAATACACATCAATGCATTAGGCTGCATTGAATAGACACCACAACCCAAGTGAGATTTGCGTGGCCCACTGCAGAAAGGTAATCACTTTATGGGGAACATGTCCCTGGAGCTGTCAGGGCATGCTGTACGTACTTCTGTGTCAGGTGGTGTAGTGGGAGTGCAAGTTGTCGAGTCGTACCATCGACAACACTTTAGGCGGATCGCCCAAAAAAATTTGTTAGGTCTTCCTCTGAGGTAGCTAATCCGCATTGGCTGACACCTGGCTTATCCTTAAGATCTCGAGGACTAGGTCCTCGATCTGGAATGTAACTGAGGGCAAGGAAACACTTGGAATACCAAGCATCCTCGGGATATAACCTTATGAAGACATTCATAGCTCTAGGGACATGGCCCAGGAGAGATGTCGACACCCTCTCACTATCCGAGGAGAATGACCTCCAATTGTGGGATTGACCTCCCGAGGACATATCCTTTGGTCGTTGCCTTATAAAAAAGAGGCACGTGTCCTACTCGGGTGATCACGTATGCTTAGGTGAAAACACAAACAACATTTGCCCCCCAAGTCTCTACTTGTACTCGGACAGTGGAGACTTAAAACTGATGAAGGCTTCAAAAGGTCCTCAGGTAGGAAATGCTTGGACTTCTGCTGATGTCACTTTGAGATTTCTTGCCACGTGTTGTTACCCCATTGCTGGGCCATCAATCCTTGCAATTAATGCAAGGTCAATTCCACAGCCCGAAACGTCTTTTCCGTACCCTAGGTGACCTTTCAGTTTACACTCGACATTTTCCTTTTCTAATGCCAATGATCACGATTTGCATCGCTCCAATTTTAGACCCTTCGATCGTCCTCGAATACCTAGGTCCTAGATAATCCAAAGGATGGGGTGAAATTACTTCACCTTCAAGCATTGGGTCTATAAATGGTCGAGAATCAAATTCTCAATGTTACTTTAGCTCATATCAAATTTTGTGTGCCTTCAAACTCGTCAAACTCTCTCAACTTCTGTTAAACTCTTTTCTGGCATTGCCTCCTCTCCAGCTCATTCTGCCACCCTAGATGACTGGTGCGAGGCTTCGTACTTCCGGGTGAACGACCAATTGTTCTTCAAAGTTCACACTCAATTCAGCACATTCTGACACTTCATTTCGAGTAAGTATCCCCAAATTGTAATTTCCTGTTTTCATGCATATTTGAGAGTTTAGGATGCATGCTTAGGAGTTTTTTTTTAGCCTTTATGAGGTTGTTTTTGCCTTATTTACGATCATAAATAGCCTAAATGGCCCAGTTAACCACCCTATAGTATTATGGGGCGTTTTTCCTTAGTCTATGTCCTCGATCGGAATTTGGAAAATTTCCAGATTCCAGTGATGTTCATCATCTTTGATGGTGTTCATCTTTTCTAGTGGTGTCTCTGGTGTCAAGTACTTGGCTCAGAGGACACCCCAGAGCCACTAGTCTATTTTTTATTTGTTTTCTTCCCCGAGCAGTTGTCTTAGGGGCTCTCATTTTGTCCCAACTTCATTTAGGTCAAGGAACTAACTGCTTGATGTTTGCTTTCAGATGTCTGAGGAGCTTCATCAGCTCCACCAACAAGGATTCTATGCCTTCGACAACAAAATCCTCCAGATGGCCCGAGAGGTAGTACAACGTTTCAAGAAGGGGAAACACATGGCTGGCAGTAGCCAGGCTCTTACCGTTCGAGAGGATTGGGTGTCAACGACAGTGAGGCCTCACAGAGCTGGCCTCTCGGAGGAAGAGGCCAATGTTAGTCTGATGCTATCAGATACCTCGTATCCCGCTATCGGATTCGAAGTAGAGGACCTTCCGAGAAAACTTCGGCATCGAGGTGCCTTAAATAAAATACTCACCAACTACAGGGTAGATGACAATGAGATACTAGTGTGCCTGGCTCAGGAGGATGAGAGGGCACATGAAAGCGTTAACGGGCTCAGGCGTTGGAGCGCCTCGCATCTTCAGGCAGGTGCAACCCTTCCGCTGCACCAATACTTTGTCGAATTCCTCAACTACGTCAGCATAGCCCTGTTCCAACTATCCCCGAGCGGTTATCAGGTTTTGGTCAGACTTTATGTCTTATACAAAACCAAGGATTGGCCTACTCCTTCCCATGCCAAGATACTGTATATCTACAGTTTTTGGCAATGCTCAAAGAAAGGGGAGAAATGGGGATACTACACCCTGATGAAACAAACAATTATGGGGAAAAGTTGTAAAGCTCCATGAGGCAATGAGAACCACGCTCGGGCTTACAAAGATCAGTTCTTTAGGGCGGACGACTTCCCAACAAGGACTAATCTCACCTTACTCCCGGACTTCACCATCATTGGTAAGTATCGAACCCTCATAAGTTAGCCTGATGGCACCTAGTTCGTAACTGATATCCATACATATTTTCCGTACCGTCGTAACCTATTCGTGGACTCCTTCGATTAGAGGCTACGGGCGATGGGCTCCCTCCTTGAGAAGGAGCTAGAGCTCCCCCGTCTCATCACTGATGCCCGTCTTCGACAATGTGGGCTACTGCAGGCTGGTCAAAGTGTAATTCTAGTGGTTCTTACCCCGTTTCGAGACTCGAAGAGATCTCGGATAGAAGCAAAGCTACACACGGACTTCATGGCGGCCAAGGCACTTCAGCAATACCAGCAGCATCTTCGCAAGGAGCGCGTGGAGAGTGTTCTTTCCATCAAAGTCGTCAAGGTGGCAAAAGAAGATGAGGAGCTTGAGGCGGATCTAGAAGCGGGGATCGAATCATCCTCCACACACCAAGGTAAATCTTTGATCATTCTCCACTATGCTAGGCGCGTAGGGGAGGGAAGTAGTCCCTACCATATCTTATTTTCTCCCTCCCTTCTCGAGTGTGGCCAAGTTTTGGAGCGTCGCTGGTCTACGGAAGAGTATCACAACCCAAAGAGAAAAAGACACCTTCTCGGCTTCATACCTCTTGACGAGTCGACGACCATGCATGCATCTTGGTTTTGTTAGTACGAGACCAATTTGACACAAGAGATGGGTCCTCTTTTACGTGAATTTTCTAGTACCCTCCTTCATTCCGAGGAGCCTGATCGTGGTGGGGATTCCAAGGAGTTTTACCTTTATTTCATGCATGTATTACCCTGTTATGGTTTTCTTTTCATTTATCATGACTAACCAAGGGGTTTTCTTTGTACAGATAGCATGGGCCTTTTAGATTTGGTGCGTTCAAAGTGCTAAAGGGTGTCGGGCCCCTCCGAGATTGACATCCCGATGGCCCGACACTCGTGCCACCGCCCCCTCCGTCTGTTCCGGCCTCCTCAGCCGCTGCTCCAATGGCCCTTACCTCGAGCGCGGTAGTCGCCAGTGAGGTCATAGACCTTGAGGTCACCTCCCCCCGAGATGAGGGGTTCTCCTGGAATGGCAAAGAAATTCCTCCTAGTTCCCCCCAAGCCAAGGATCCCTGTCTAGTTATCATTCCAGAGTATTATGATGATGACGACTCGATTCTACACAGAGAGGTCACCGAGTACTACAATGCTCGCATGAGTGAAGGCAACAAGAGTGTCTGACTGCTGACAGAGTTTCTATGCGAGGACTGACCTAAGGAACTAGTCTCTACCCCTTGCCACGAAGAACTTTCACCTCTCCTCGCAGGGAGAATAGGAGAGAGAGCCATACCACTCGGCATGAAACTCCTGCAGGGATTAACGACATCCTTGTGTGAGATGACTGCAGGTAGCTTCACCCGTTGCGGTGGTGACAACGAGGTGGCGCTGGTGGCAACTAGTCGTCACACTGCTACTAGGGTAAGTCTCATTTTCTGTTTGAGTTCGATGACTATCTTGTCTTTTGGTTGATTCGTCATCGTGAATTTACAAGTTACTGCTTTAAACCAACGACTTAGGGACCTGGTGCTAATGCGGTCTCTTGAGCTAAAGAAGACTCGGGAGGAGCTGGCTCGCATCCAGGTGGAGCTTGCTCAAACCTAAGAGACTGCAGTTTCTCTGGAGGAACATTCACAACTTCAAAAAGAGGTGGAGGACACTAAGGGCTGCGTTCGAGAGTTGGAGGATCAACTGGTCGTGGAAAGGTCAAAACTGTGAGCCTTGGAGGAGACATCCATCAAGTTATTGGAAGATGCCGCAGTCTAGACAAGGACCGTGCAGGAGGAACTGGCCCGAGTCTGCAAGGAATTTCGGTTAAGCCGGATGGAACTTGAAACTCGTGTTGGTGAGCTGGAAAAGACCAATGGGGACCTGGCCAAAAACCTCGACGTGATGGCTAAGGACATCTCCTTCACAGAGGATCCTGATATGAGGACCAAACTCGAAGCGCGTCTCAAGGCAGACATTGCCCGCGAGGCTCAAGAGAGAGAGGCCTCGACAACTGGCCAGAATCCCGAAGACAACCCAGTGGTCGAGCTGGTGACAGAGTTGCCATCAGGTGAAGGCCCCCAGTAATTCCTTGAGTAGAAAATAGGCCTACATGCCATACTTTTTAGGGGTATAAATATTGAATGCTCGAGCCCCCGAGCACACTTGTACTTATTTTCTTGTTTAACTACGCATCTTTCTTTTCACTTGATTTGGTTATTTGAATTCAACGTAACCTAAGTTACCACACGAATACTCAAACCATTTTATACACGTGGTTCTATAAATTCAACATAACTCAAATGTCATGAGAACAAGAACTCAAATCATTTTGAACACTTGGTTCTATAAATTCAACGTAACACGAATGCCACGAGAACAAGAAGTCAAACCGATGTTAAACACTTGGTTCTATAAATTTAATGTAACATGAATGCCAGGAGAACAAGAACTCATATCGTTTTAAATACTTTCTTTTATAAATTCAGTGTAACGCGAATGTCACGAGAACAAGAACTCAAATCATTTTAGACACTTGGTTTCCGCGTTTAGTCTCCTGTAGGCCCATAGTCCTAGAAGTAGCTTTAACGCAAAATTTACTGTAGGTCTTCACTCGTCGTCTTATGCCCCTGCAATCCAAAGATTCAAGCTTTCAGGGGTGCTGGAATGTGAAAACACCTGCCCCCCGAGTATGCACTACTTGAGAGGTCAGGGGTTTCGACACTGCTCCCCGAGTGTATATCTCCTTAGGAGGTGATGTTAATGAGATGCCCAGCCGTAGGTCGCCTGGGTATCCATTCGTATCGCACAGATTAGGATTTGGTTATTCCTCTTCGGGCGCGTGCTGTCCTCGAGAGTTAACCTAAACTCTTAAGTCTGTTATACTAGTTTTTCTAGATATGGGATATTGTGACATTAAGGGTGCTTCACTCATCGACTAACCTAGCTTCCTATGTCACGGATTTCCCAACGCCAAGTATAGGGTACTCGGCCTTCCGTTCGCATCTCGAGACCAAGAGACTTGGTCAGAGCTCCTCGGGCTCGGTGTCCACGAGAGGTAACAATACTCTATTCTCACGCTACTTGGGTTATCTAGCTCCTAGGTGCTAAGCTTAGTTCTGCCTAGAACAAGTTGCCTTCTAGGCTAGACTTTATTAGTTTCCTAGATCGTTCCTTGTGAAGTGTAGTGCTGTCTTACTCCATGCCCCCAAGTGATCGGAGACTAGTCTGTGGTCACTTGTTCAGGCGAGCGGGTGCTCTTACACAACATCAATAGAATATAAAGGAAAACAAAGAACATAAGCAAAACAAACAAATTTCTTATAGTGTTTTATATACATGGTTTCCATTACATATGCCCGAAGGCTACAGGGGGTATTACAGAAATAGACAATGTTTGTTGCTCATATCACTGGTAATACCGGGAAAGATGCTCGACATTCCAGGCATGAGGAATCATCTCCCCATTAAGTCGGGCTAATTTGTATGTTCCTAAACATACAACACTTTCGACTTGGTATGGGCCATCCCAGTTGGGTCCTAGCACTCCTGCACCGGGGTCTCGGGTGGCTAAGAAGACTCTTCGCAACACCAGATCTCCGACCCCAAATTTTCTGTCTTTCACTTTGGAGTTAAAATATCGGGCCACCTTTTGCGGGCAGGACGCTACTCGTAGTTGAGAAGCTTCACGTAGCTCCTCGACAAGGTCTAGGGACTCCTGAAGTAAAGCATGGTTCGTGGTCGAATCATACATATCCCGTCGATGTGTGGAGATCACTGCTTCAACTGGGAGCATAGCCTCATACCCATAGGCCATCGAGAAGGGAGAGTGACTGGTGGTGGTTCGGGCAGTGGTGCGGTAGCTCCACAATGCCCTAGGTAGCTCCTTGGGCCAAGCTCCTTTTGCCTACTCCAGCCTTTTCTTCAGAGTGGGTTTGAGTGTCTTGTGAATTGTTTCAACTTGGCCATTGGCCTGTGGATGCACCACAGAAGAGGAGCTCTTGATGACACCATGACGTTGACAGAAGTCCATGAACACTTGACCGTCAAACTGCAATCTGTTGTTGGAGACTGTCTTCTTCGGAAGCCCATATCGGCAAACGATATTTTTTTATGACGAAATCCAAAGCCTTTTTGGAGGTGATTGTGGCAAGCAACTTGACATTAACCCACTTCGTGAAGTATTCGACGACCACTATGGCATATTTCACCCCTCATTTCCCCGTAGGCAGGGACCCTATATGGTCGATGCCCCAGCCAGCAAAAGGCCATGGGCTGGTCATCTGAGTATGCTCATTTGGAGGCGCTTGGGGGATGTTGGAGAAGTGCTGGCATTTTTCGCATTTCTTGATGTAATCCATCGCGTCTCCATTCATGGTGGGCCAAAAATCCCCTTGTCTTAAGGTCTTCTTGGAAAGGCTCTGCCCCCCGGCGTGATCTCCGCATAAACCCTCGTGTACCTCTCGTAGTATTAAACTGGCTTCTTGCTTGGACACGCACTGAAGCAAGGGCAAATAATAACCTCATTTGTAAAGCCTACTATCCATGATTATGTACCTCAGTACTTGGTACAACAACTTCCGAGCTGCCTTCTTATCTTGGGGCAACTCCCTGGAGACGAGGTATTTAACTATTGGCTCCATCCACCCATCTTGGGGATGTACTGACTCCACCTCGTCTGGAGCCGAGATACTTGGAGACTCCAAGTAGTCAATGGGGACCACATTGATTAATTTAGCATCTATGGTCGTGGCCAGCTTAGCTAGGGCATTCACCTTGGAATTTTGCTCCTACGACACTTGCCGAATAGTGAAACTCCAGAAGTTTTGCAGCATTTCTTGAGCCTTTTCCAAGTATGCTGCCATCTTTGTCCCCCAGTCCTGGTACTCTCTGAGAACTTGGTTCACCATGAGTTAGGAGTTGCTAAAGATCTCTAGTCATTCGACCTTGAGCTCCAGTGCAACGTGGAGCCCAGTGATTAAGGCTTCATATTCTGCTTCGTTGTTAAAGGCGCTAAACCCAAAGTAGAGAGAACTATGCACCCTATGGCCCTCGGGGGAAACAAAAATAAGTTCTGCCCTGATGCCATTATCATTCAAAGACCCATCCACGAACAACTTCCATGCTGGTCCGACCGCTAGGGTGAACTCGGCTCTCTCCTGATTCCCGGTGCACTTGGTGATGAAATTGACGAGTGCTTGACCTTTTATGGAATTCCTCAGGTGGTAGGTGATGTCAAACTAACTTAACTCCACCGACCACTTCAAGAGAATTCCCGACGACTTAGGCTTCTGAAGGAGTTATCTCAGTGGCTGGTTTGTGAGGACTTTAATCGGATGCGCCTGGAAGCAGGGCCGTAGCTTCCGAGAGGCAACCATTAAGAAAAAGGTTAACTTCTCCATCAGCGGGTACCTAGACTCTACCCCGAGGAGTCTTTTGTTGACGTAATAGACGGGATGTTGAACGCGACTTTCTTCCCTTACTAATGCGACACTGATGGCGTCTTCTGAAATAGCCATGTAGAGCAAGAGAGGTTCTCCGTTCCCTAGCTTGGATAGGATTGGAGGGTTTTCCATGTGCGCCTTGAGCTGTTCGAATGCCTGTTCGCACTCTTCTGTCCATTCAAACCTTTGACTCACTCAAAGAACATTGAAGAAGGGGATACACTTGTCCGTTGCCTTGGAGACAAAACGACTCAAAGTTGCAATCCTTCCTGTCAGGCTTTGAACATCTTTATGTTTCCGGGGAGAGGGCATTTTGATTAGAGCCTTGATCTTTTTCGGGTTCGCCTCAATCCCCCGAGCGCTTACGATGAAGGCTAGGAACTTGCCAGAGGCTACACCAAAGGTGCACTTCTGGGGGTTGAGCTTCATCCCGAACCGGCGGAGCACCGTGAAGACCTTAGCCAACTTGCCTACGTGATCGGGGGCGGTCCAGGACTTAACCAACATATCATCTAAATAGACCTCCATGTTCCACCCCAATAGGTTTTTGAACATCTTGTTAACCAACCTTTGGTAGGTGGCGCTAGCATTCTTCAACACGAAAGGCATCACTATGTAACAATAGACACCTTTGTCGGTTTGAAAACTAGTGTGTTCTTGATCAGCGACGTGCATGCATTTTTGGTTATATCCTGAGTATGGGTCCATGAATGACAACAACTCATAACTAGAGGTGGCATCAACCATCTGGTCTATCTTGGGGAGCGGAAAACAGTTCTTCAGACAGGCCTTGTTAAGGTCCAAAAAATTGATGCATGTCCTCCAAGTGCCATTCGGCTTTGGCACGAAGATAGGATTTGATAGCCACCTGGGATAGTGGGCTTCTTGGATAAACCCATTGGAGAGGAGCTTGTCCACTTCGACCTTGAGGGCCTCTTTATGAGTTTGTTAAAACGCTTGTTGCTTCTGTTGGATGGGAGCAAAGCTAGGGTCGACATTGAAGTCATGTCATATGATATTTGGATTAATGTCAGTCATGTCGGAATGTGAACACGCAAACACGTCTTAGTTTTCTTGGAGGAAAACCACCAATGCCTCATGAAATTCCATTTTCAAGCTTCCCCTGATTTTTACTTTCTTGTCGAGGTGGAGGCAAAAAACTACCTACTCCACCTCCTCCATTGGTTCAATATACCTCTCCTCTTGAACCCTTGGGTCTAACTCATCGGGCCCCGACTCTTGCACAACTTATACCTATGAGGCCTCGAACTTCTCGAGATTTTCCTCCTTTACCATCATCACAGGAGCCTTGAGGGAGACATTGTAACACTGTCTCACCTCTTTCTAGTCACCACGGACTGTGCCGATTCCTGCATCCGTAGGGAATTTCATGCACATATGACGAATGGAGGTGACAGCCCCAAACTCCACCAGTGCTGGTCGCCCCAAGATGGCGTTGTAAACCGAGGGACAGTCCATCACTACGAAGGTGCAGTATTTGAAGGCTTGACGAGGTACCTCTCCAAGCGTCACATGGAGCGTTATCTGCCCCATCGGGATGAGGGCTTCTCCTGAGAATCCATAGAGTGTCGAGGCACATGGGGACAATTCTGTCATAGTCAGCCCTATCTTCTCAAAGGCTGACTTAAATAGGATATTCATCGAACTCCCCTTGTCTACTAGGATCCGCGCCACCATTTTCTTGGAAATTTTTCTCTCAATCACCAACGGGTCATGATGGGGGAAATACACTCTCCGAGCATCATCTTCAGAGAATGTTATGACTTGGTTAGTCATTCCCAGCATTTGGGCAAGTAGCTAGATCAAAGCCATTACCTCATCATCGTGGTTCAAAGCTCGCACATACCTATTTTGTGAGCTTCATGAGGTGCCCCCCAAGTGAGGTCCTCCTGATATGGTTCCTACCCGCTCGTTCACCGGAGGAGGTCCTTGGGACACTGGATGTTGGGGAACTACATGAGCCATTGCTGGGGCTTGTGGTGCGGCAGGTGGGACCACCGGTCCTGCCATGAGAGGTTGTGCTTAACGCCCTCCACCCTTAGTATATTGATGGAGGTACCCCAGCTTGATTAGATTCTCTATCTCATCCTTGAGTTGACGGCACTCATTAGTGTGGTGCCCTATGTCGTTGTGGAAATGACAGAATTTGCTAGGGTCCCGCCTATCCCTATCTCTTCGGATGGGATGTGGCTTCCTGTAATGAACGTGTTGTGTCGTGGCCATGAAGATGTTCTGTCCCGAGTCCACCAAGTCAGTGTACTCAGAATACTGGGAGACATACTTCTCGCCTAATGTGATTCCCTTCTCGGGCTGTGTGGTTCCACTTCCTCTGGGTTTGCGACCCTTACCCTTCCCTCTGTGCCTTGTGCCATTGGGAGCTCTACTAGATTCAGCCGGCTGGGATGGGGCGACAACTCCAGCACTGAATGTAGGCTGAAAAGCGCTGTATCCAGTGGGCGCTGCCCAAAATACTGCTGTAGCCATACAAAATCCAGGAGCAAACATGGCGCTATAAATAGAAGGGGTGGCACTCTGGCTAGGTTGGGCTCCCACCAAGCCCTGTTGGACGTGAACATAGGGGGGAGTATTGGATCCCCGAGGCCATGGGACTAGGTGCAGCTGATGTAGGGAAAAGGGTGGACGCTTTGAATGCCCTGATCTGGGTGTCCTCCTAGTTGATGTATTCTTGTGCTAGATGAATGAAGTCGTCGATACGCCGGCATCCCCTTCGCTGGAGATCATCCCAGAGTGGGGATCCCACGCATATGCCAGCCTGCAACGCCATTAACTTTTGGCCATCATCAACCCTCTTGGTTCTTGCCACTTCTTCTTTGAAGCATTTGATGTAGGCCTTAAGGGTCTCGAAAGGCCCTTGCTTGATGTTGGCCAATGCGTTGACCTCAAAGCTTACCTTCTGAACTTCTCTGAACTGTCTTCGGAAGGCAGATGATAACTAGTGTCATGACTGAATGGACCATGGTCAGAGCTTCTTAAACCATTCATCTGCTGGTCCCGTCAAGGTGGCGTGGGAACACGTGACATTTAGTGTCGTTTGAGACACAATGCACCGACATTAACCTGTTGAATTGGGACAGTTGATCCGTGGGATCCCAACCACCATCATAGGACGATACGGATGACGTCTTGAATCCTAGAGGTAGCAAGGCCTCAACAAGGTGAGGAGCACGTGGCTCTACCTCTTCATCTTCCGAGTCAGACTCGTGGCCTTGTCACCTGGCCATCTTGAGCATTATCCGCTTCAAACTTTCTAACTCCGCACGGAGCGGATCGCAATCCTGATTGATGCTTTGAGTCAAATTATCTCTTCTCTGAGCATTTAGATTATCTCGGAAATCTGACGGGCCTCTTCCAATAGGCTCGCGCCCTTTTGCCTTATTGCACCTCCATTCATTAAGGTTGTCTCAGAGGTCGGCCTGTCCCCAAAACGCACAATCATCTTCTGGACAAGCCACTTCGGTCTCTCATTGAGATACTGATGCTACGTTCCCGGTTTTGTATGGCATTCCTCGGGCGGATTCCTGGACCGTTATTCCTATGGGGCAGGTTAGGTCCCGAAGGGACACCAGCTCAAGCTCACGCGATTCGTGTGGGCGCGTTGGGGCAGTACTATTGTCGAACTTGACTAATAAGTCACAGCTTCACAGTTAATACCGACACTATTGCTGATTCTGACTAATTGTCAGTGCCATTCACAAGTAAGCAAGATTTGCTAAGCATTTGATATGCAATCAATGTCCACATTTAAATACTCAACATGCCTCATGAATAACCATGCATGTCACATATGGGGTGTAATTTTCTTACCTCTGGTTCGAGCAAGAAATAGTAAAAGAAAGACCCTTGAGAACAATCGACCCTTTGATTCCTTAGCCGTCACCTAGTCATAACCAAATATAACCTCCATTAATGAAAATCAACCATAAAAGTTTCTTGACCTAAACCTTACTCCCGGGACCCCGAATTGTAACCAAACGGTGAGTAGATTCGATCTCGAGCCTTAGGAATTGAAACCCCAAGCCAAAAACCCTCAAAAGTGCCCAAAATAGGAATCTGGTAGCGCTACCCCCCTAGTGCCCCAGCGCTACAAGCAGAATGGAAAGCCCCTGGCTAGCGCTGTAGCGCTACAACCAAGGTTTTCAACCCTGGTTTTTCCCTCCTACGACTCCTCCATTTCAAATCTGAAAAACAAGCTTCCAAACCTCATTTAAACTCCCAAATGAACCCCAAAACCATATGCACAAGTCCTAGGCATCATAACCCAAGCTACCCTTGCCAAAAACTCCCATCAATCCTCAATATCCAATCTAGAAATCGAAGCTGAAATCCAATAAAAAAACAGAGCAAAACCAAAGTTTTAATGGCTAGAACCTTACCTCAAGCTCAGTTTAGAACCCTCTTCAATGGTGTAACACAACCCAAAGCCCTCAAGACTCACTTCCCTAGCTTGAATCCCTAAAAGAAGCTCAAAAATCCAAAGAGAAAAGGAAGGAAAATGGTGTACGGGAGAAGAAGAAGCTTACTCTATTTTGGCAAGGTTCTACAGCCTTCAATGGTTGATATAATCCATAGGGTGAAAAGACTACATTGCCCCTAGGTCATTTAAAGTCTTTTAAAGGTTCCCAAGGGTAAAACCGTCCTTTCCCGCCTATTTCTTTAATCTTAATTAACGCTCTCAAATTCTCATTATTCATAATATTCTCAAATACCAATAAATCATATCCCATTACCCTTTAATTTCCGCCAATGTTCTAATCACCAAATTACCCCGAGACTCACCCTAAGCCCTGAATTCAACCCCGTTATTACCAAACCGCTAACTTGCACTCAAAGACCGTCTCATGCCGAATGGCTTGAACAAATCCACATTATAATGTGGCCTCAACAATAGTTCACCAACATTCATGAAAATACACAATTACACCCTCTACAGGCCAAATTACCAAAATGCCCCTATAATGAAATGTGGACCCACATGCATGCATTTAACATCATAGTATTATATAATTCATATAAACATGCATATAATCATTTAATAGCGTAATAAATCAATTATGGCCCTCTCGGCTTACCAATCCAACCATTAAACCTCATTAGGGATTTTGGGTCATTACAGATGTTACCTTCTTGAGCATCATTTTTTATTTGTTGGGTGGCCACCTGCTCATGGAGCACCACCACCTCTGGTGTCTCTTTCACCTCCATGGGCTAAGGATATTCGTCCTCATAATACCCTTGGTCGGCACCATTATCTTTGCCGTCATACTCAGCGTATTCATCGTAGTCCTCCATCATCTCAGGTGCGTCCTGAGGTGGTTGCCTACTGGATTCTCCTCCTTCAACTTCGGCAGGAAGGAGCACCTCATCTGTAACATTTCTTCGTGTAGTCACCATGGTTGTGAGTGTTTCAAATTCTTTTATTCAAGCTCTCAATGAAAGAACAAAAATGTTGACTGCATTTTTTGCTATCAACCTTAATAGGAGAAATTAAAGAAATAAACTATAAGAACATAATGATTTTTACTTGGTTTAGGTTATAAAAGAACCATAGTCCACAAGTCTCTAGTATTAAGATGATTGTAAGCTTGTAATTGCAAGCTCCAATGGTGTATTCTCAGGCAACGTTTAGATTGCTCTGAGTACAAGGAGTTTTCTCTATAGAAAATCGAACCCTTTACAATGAGACTCTCAGCTCTATTTATAAGGGTTGGGGTCATTAATGTTAATCATAAGTAATTAATACACATTCTTCCCATTATTGGGGGATTAATACACTTCAATGCATTGGGCTGCATTGAATAGAGACCACGTCCCAAACGAGATTTGCGAGGCTCACTGCAGAAAGGTAACCACTTTACGGGGAACATGCCCTTGGAGCTGTCAGGGCATGTTGTACGTACTTCCGTGTCAGACGGCCTAGTGGGAGCGCGAGTTGTCGAGTCGTACCATCGACAACAATGTACATGGATCGCCCAAAAAAGGTTGTTAGGTCTTCCTCTGAGGCAGCTAATCCGCATTGGCTGACACCTGGCTTATCCTTAAGATCCTGAGGACTAGGTCCTCGGCCTGGAATGTAACTGAGGGCAAGGAAACATGTGGACTACCAAGCATCCCCGGGATATAACCTTATGAAGACATTCATAGCTCTCGGGACATGGCCCAGGAGAGATGTCGACGCCTTCTCACTATCCGAGGAGAATGACCTCCAACTATGGGACTGACCTCCCGAGGACATATCCTTTGGGCATTGTCGCATAAAAAGGAGGCACGTGTCCTACTCGAGTGATCACGTGTCCTTGGGTGAAAACACTAACAACATTATGCATATTTAATTTGGATATTATAGTTTTTATGAATTTTAAAAAATTATATTTTATTTAAATAAATATATTTTTTACTCATATTTAATGTATTAGGGGCAAAAATATCGCTCATAATATTGTATTATTAGAGGTGACGTTTGATTATTCAGGACGGAAATTAATTATGAGAACATCATTATTAGGAGTGACTGTCAAAGTATTAGGAGCAAAAATATCGCCCAATTGTTTGATTATTACGAGCAACTAAATTTGTCGCCACTAATAATAAATATTAGAGTCGACTTATAACATGTCACCCCTCTATTATTATGTATAAACTTTCATCTGGGCATGCAATTGGTGTATATGAAAATCGGAACTACTCAACTAATGGCATGCGATTGAGATCAAAGTCAATTTATTCATTTTATATATCTATATAAATATGCTACTTAAAAACCATATTTATTATAAAATTCCTTATTTTTTTTTGTTGAATGGAATAAAATTCCTTATTCATCAGGTGAAATTTTCTCTCTTCAACTTTTTCTTTTTGTAATAGTGTACGTAAAAAAAAATGTTCATTTCATTTTTTTAAAGATTGCTGACGTAGATACACGACTCAAGTCGGTTCCAGTTGGTTTTAATGATTGAAGACAGCCCTGCCAAATCTAAAAATTATTTCTATTTTGTCCTCATTGTGTGGATCAAATTTGAAAAACAGGGCAAACAAAATGGGTCCAAAACCAGAAAAAGAAAAGCTTCAGCTACTACACCGCTATACAAAATTATTTTTGGATCATTGATAATAGATCTAGCGCACGTATTACTTCAAAATACTGATATTTAATTAATTAATTAATATTATCACTAGGCATATTTATTGTAACATTGCATATTATCTGAAAATATGTGCTATAGCTAGTATCGAGTACCAAACGAAATTTATATGGGTTTGGT
Source organism: Humulus lupulus (assembly GCF_963169125.1). Lineage (NCBI taxonomy): Eukaryota > Viridiplantae > Streptophyta > Magnoliopsida > Rosales > Cannabaceae > Humulus > Humulus lupulus. The sequence continues at coordinate 89,441,957 of NC_084793.1, read as the reverse complement.
TATGGCATAACAAAGAAAGACAGTGATATTTTCCAATGCGAAAACTTGATGCTTTATGCATTTTAATATACTACATTTATTCTATATGGTAACTTCTATAATCATTTAAAATATATGCTATTTTCTAAAAATTTGACCAAACTACCCCTTCCATTTAACAACATTTCATTCTCTCTAACTTTACTCTCTCCCTCTCGTCTGAGATTCATCTCTCTTTCTCAATCACTCCCTCGCGAATCTCAGCCCCTAGCCACCACATCCACCTCCTTCACAGACGCCATCGACCACCACAAGGGTCTTTCTTTGCATCGTTGCCGACCACCACACAACCACATCTTCCTCAATTTTTTTTTTTATCTAGATGTTTAATGCATATGTGATGATTCTATGACAATGAGCACTTTAGAATAAGGATTTGAATGAGCTTTTCGTATCTAGGTTCAATTAAAAATCGATTAATAGATTATTACATTTTGAAGGGGAAAATGGGTTTGAAAATCTGGAAAAATGATTCTAAACGATGGCTAACCATGATACAATAATGGTTTAGCGATGGTGCCATAAAACATAATTTTTGGCATAAAAAACGATGGTATAACGATGGTTTAGCGATGATATCTTAAAGCTTAATTTTTGGCATCTAAACAATGATATAACAATGGTTTAGCGATGGTACCTTATAAACGTAATTTTTGCATAAAACAATTGTATAACGATGGTTTAGCGATGATACCATAAAAACTTAATTTTTGGCAACAAAATGATGGCTAATGATGGTTTAGAGATGGTACCTTAAAAACTTAATTTTGGCCATAAAACGATGGCTAATGATGGTTTCACGATGCGTTAACAATGGTACCATAAAACTTAATTTTTCGCATCAAAATGATGGCTAACGATGGTACCTTTAAAACTTAATTTTTGGCATAAAACGATGGCTAAGATGGTATGACGATGGTTTAGCGATGGTTTATGCCAAAAATTAAGTTTTTGAGGTGCCATCGCTAAACCATCGTTAGCCATCGTTTTGATGCAAAAATTAAGTTTTTATGGTACCATCGCTAAACAATCGTTTTGATGCCAAAAATTAAGTTTTTATGGTACCATCGATAACACATCGCTAAACCATCATTATACCATCGTTAGCCATTGTTTTATGCCAAAAATTAAATATTTAAGGCATCATCGCTAAACCATCATTTTATGCCAAAATTAAAGTTTTTAAGGTATCATTGCTAAACCATCGTTATACTATCATTTTGATGCCAAAAATTAAGTTTGTTGGTACTATCGCTAAACCATCGTTAGTGTAACGTCCCACATTATCTAATAAGGCTTAGGGCCTTGATTAGGGGGCCAAGATGGAAAATTATTGAAGTTACATGTTTATGTGTTATATATGCGTGTAATTATGTGAGTTATAGTATTATATGACTTGATATGCATGTTTAGGTGTGTTAATTAATCATGTAGTCCTGTTTTTTATTAGGGCAATTTTTGTAATTTGGCCCGTTATGGGTATAATTGGCATATATGTGATATATGTGTGGGACCACATTATTATGTGGATAAATTTGGGTTACTCGGCACGAGGCAATCCTAGGGAGCAAGTTAGCGGGAAAGTCACAACAGGATCAATACTTGACTCGGGGTGAGTCAAGGGGTATTTTGGGTATTTAATACATTACCGGGTTATTGGGTAATGTGAATGAATATTTGATGATATATTGGGAGTTAGTGAGATCAGGAGGAAGCTCTGGGAATTTTGATTATTTTTCCCTCAGGGGCCTTTTTGGGACCCCAAGCTTAGGTTTTTACTTAAGGTTACTTGAGTTCGAAGTAACCTGACAGAAATAGAAGAAGACGTTCAAACACTTTTCTCTCTCTCTCATTCTCCTTTTTATCGTTCGTTGCATTTTAGGACTCAGATTCAAGCAAGGATAGAATCATAAAAATTCTCGAAAAGATTAGAACTTATTAGCCGGAGGATTTAGCGAGAAACAACATAATAAGAGGTAATTTAATTTTCGAGTTTCCGTTTCCTTAAGTTTTGAATTGGATTCTATGATTTGATGAGTTCTTGAATGGTTTGAAGCTTGGGTTCTGATGGTTTTGGGCCATTGAGATGATTGGGAACTTTGTTTTTGAGATTTGGGTATGTTTGGATAGGTTTATGGAGGGATTTTGCATGAGAAAAACGAAGAAAAACTAAGTTTTGCAGGTCGATTTGCGACCCTATTCTTGGGACATTGCAGCTCAAATTAGGCGCAAGAGAAGCAGGTGGTTGTGAGGCTTTTGAGCCGCAGTGCCTGTGAGTGGGCGCCGCGGTGCATGGGCAAGCAGAGAAGAGGCTCAGGCCTTTGACTTGAGTGGGCCGCGACTCAAATGGTTGGGGGTCGCAACGCTTAAGGGATTTTGGCCCTCGGGGAGGTTTTGAGTGCGGGAACTCAAACCTAAAGGCTTTGGATCGATCCTACTACCCTGGACTAGTAATCACACTTAGATGCACGTTTATGGCCTAATGACTCGTTTAGCGAGTTAAGCACTATTTAAAATACACAGTGTAATGGTCTTGGCTAACCAGGACGTTACAACTTGGTATCAGAGCGTGCCAAGGTTAAGGGTTCATGTAGATAGGTTGGGCATGTACACTCTCCACTAAAGACAAGCTCGACTCAGGGTTCGGTAACTATTTATGTGGTTATTTGTTTAATTGCTTAAATGTAATATAAATGCTCTATTTGCATGTCTGATTAGGTAGCATGAGATATACTGATAAGGCCTGGCCTTTGATTGTTGCATGATTTAAACAGAACGTGCTTATTAGCACTAATATTGTTTGTGAATGCAAAGGAACTGCTTATTAGTGTTGTTATATGGATATGTAAGTCATGACACGCTCATTAGTGTTGTCATAGATACATGTATGCCAGAAAATGATTATTAGCATTGTTAAATTGTTATGGATATCAAGACGTGCTTATTAGCACCAGACTTGAATATGAATCAATATGTTTATTAACATGACTGTTGAATATGAATGGTTCTATGCTTGATCTTGGACCGTGAGGCGGCAAGAGGTTTAGTTATCACTACCTAACTGGCCGAATTGGATATTGCAGTAAGGTATAAGCTTGAAGTATGCTTCCAAGGTAGATTGAATCATTAGCTGGCTAGGAAGATCAGGGCTAGAATGATAAACAAGGTCAGGATAATGACTAGGGTCAGACCACTCATCCAGCTCTTGAGAACTGGCAGCAGTTGCTTGTTGATTTGCAAGCCAAGGTATTGAGGTAGGAAGAAGAAATCCGCCTCCTGAGACAGCAACAGGTTCCTACAGGGAACATCTTGCCAAAGCCACCACCTGTGATGGTGCCAACAGTTGAGCAATCGTCAGAGGTTTGGAATAAATGGGAACCTCTTTAAGAAAGGTTCAGGAAACAGCACCTTCCGGTCTTTTAGTGTAGTGCAGATCCGGCCAAGGTCGAGCAGTGGATGAGTATGGTTACCACCATCCTAGACTTTATGAGGGTGTTTGGTAATGAGAGGGTGGCCTGTGCCACATATATGTTTAGGGAGGATGCCTGAATTTGGTGGGAAGTTATATCCTAGACCACAAATGTTAATGCCATGAGTTGGGAAGAATTTCCGACTCTGTTTAATGAAAAGTATTATAATGATGCCATCAGGGATGTAAAAGCTGAAGAGTTCAGTAAACTGCTTCAGGGGAATATGTCAGTGACTGACTATGCCTTGAAATTTGATAGACTGGAAAAGTTTTTTGGGGAACTGGTGCCCACTGATGGGACCAGAAGGGAGAGGTTTCTCTAGGGGCTACATCCTATGATAGCCCGGGATGTTCGTATTACCAATATGCCTAGGGTGACTACCTTTGCACAGGTTGTTGAGAATGCGCTCATAGCTGAGATGCAGAGAACAAAATCTAGCGTGATAACTCGGCCAGGAAAGACACTAGGAGGGTGGGACCTCCGTTTATGAGTTCAGATAGGGGCGGGGGCCTCAGTGATGAAAAAGGAAGGCTCCTAAAGCCTTTCCAGCTCTAGGCCCTGAAAAGAGACCACATAGTATTTCAACAGGCCACCAGGGCGGTAGTGAGGGCTGGAGGACTTTTCCAAAGTGCGCCAGATGCAAGAGGCGTCACATAGGGGAATGTCGAGCAAAGACCTACTTTTTATGCGGGTTTGTGGGACACTTAAGGAAAGATTTCCCGAAGGCAAGAAAGGAAGAACCAAGAAAGGCAGATAACTCGGCCCCAACTCGAGTGTTAGCATTGACACAGGCAGAAGCTGAGGCTTGTCCCTCAGTAGTTATAAGTCAGCTTTTTAGTGCTCGAACCCTTATACTATTGATTGATTCTGGTGCTACACTGAACACAGATCAACAATGGAGTAAGCCTTTGTATATTGCTTAATAGCCTGAGTATACAATGAATTTTCCAACCCCTTTGCTGGAGGGGTGAAGGTCTATTTATATTGGGGCTCTAATGGCTCCTGGTACATCATGATCCCAGGGGATAAGATTTTACATAGGTACATTATCAGGGTTGTGTCACAGGTCGTTGTGGTGTTGAAGGAGTGGTGGTCGGCTCTTGTACGTGTCATGGGCCTGCAAAAGTACTCCTGCATTGGTACCACATTACACCTCAACTACTTGCATGACATAGATTTCAGGGCCACACTTCTGTCCTCCACATGTTCGTACGTCCTGCACCTATACACGTACGGGTACCCTGTACCTGATTGTTACTCTCACATCTCCAAGGCATGTATTTGCTCAAAGCTATTCCACATTCTACTAAGTGTAGGAAAGCTTGCGTGTTAACATGAACGATATACTCAGTCGTCTATTCCACATTTTATTGCTCCTCGTACGCCCCTTCCAGAGGTCTTAGACCCCATACGGGCACGCGAGGCGTCGACATCATGGCATAGAGGCATCTGGGCTAGACGAAGCATGACACGAGTATATGACACCTTGGCATGGCTAGGCGAGGTGTGGTGCGAGGCCTTTATGTGCAGGTACGCATGGCCTTGGTGTGTGGGTACACGAGGCCCTGATGCGCAGGTGCGCGAGGCCTTGGTGTGCGCGGGTGCGCGAGGCATTGGTGGTGTGAGGCTATGGGGGCTGCGAGACGAGGTGCGCCTCACTTGGCATGAGACACTTGGCCTCGCTATGCGAGGTTATGCGAGGGGTGCCTCACTAGGCACGAGACCCTTGGCCTTGCTATTTGAGGCTACTCGAGGCTATGCGAAGGGCGCCTCATTTGGTGCGAGACCCTTGGCCTCTTCACTTGGCGCGAGACCCTTGGCCTCACCATGCGAGGCTACGCGAAGCTATGTGTGGGGTGCCTCACTTGGCGCAAGACCCTTGGCCTCGCTATGTGAGGCTACACGAGGCTATGCGAGGGGCGCCTCACTTGGTGCGAGACCCTTGGCCTCACTGTGCAAGGCTACGTGAGGCTATGCGAGGGGTGCCTCACTTGGCGTGAGACCCTTGGCCTCATTATGGGAGGCTATAGGTGCTTGGGACGAGGCGCATTGCGAGGGGAGCCTCGCGAGATGTGCACGAGGCATGTTGCGAGGGGAGCCTTGTTGTGCGAGGCATGCTGCGAGGGGCAGGCTCACGAGACACGTGCGCGCTGTCAAGGCACATGGCTCTGGTGCCCTTGACATCTCTCGGCGTCAAGACAAGTAGGGCCTTGCTATGCGAGGGCCTCGTGCACCTGCCCTCTTGCGACGCGTAGCTTGGCCCCTTAGTCTAGCAAGGCCATACTTCATGGCTCATAAGGTGATGTTTCCCTTGGGATAATCTCCCGGTCTCACAAGACTTACGGGCCCGAGCCTGATAACATGACTAAGTGACCTTTAGCCCTATATTCCAACCATGGGCTAGATATTTTTTCTTGGTGGATTTTTTGCATCCACATACACGTTCTTTTGTTGGTAGTAGAGTTATTGATAGATTGTGTAGACCATGTGATTATTATGCTGTGGGGTTCGGGACCTTATTACCCACTAGAGAGTTAGTAGTATCCAGGAGATGGGTCAGATCATTGCCGGTGACAGTGGAGGGCAGAGAGTTATCAGTTGATTTGATAGATTTGGTTATGACCGACTTTGACAGGATTTTGGGTATGAACTGGTTCGTGAAGTATGGGGCGACCATAGATTGCAGGAGGAAAATGGTAACCTTTGAGCCTGAAGGTGAGGATCCTTTTGTATTTGTTTGCACTGTGCATGGACCCCGTGTACCTATGATATCTGTGTTGAGGGATAGAGATCTATTGCAAGGTGGCTGCATAGGATTCTTAGCCAGTGTGACCAGACTAGTCTGTGAGATTTTGGATATGTTTCCAGAGGATTTACCAGGGTTCTGCCACACATAAAGATTGAATTTGTGATTGAATTGGCACCAGAGACGGAGCTAATGTCCAGGGCACCTTACAAAATGGCCCCAGAAGAGTTGAAAGAACTAAAGGTACAAGTGAAGGAGCTGTTAGACTTGGGTTTTATTAGACCCAGTTTCTCACCATGGGGTGCACCAGTCCTATTTGTAAAGAAGAAAGATGATTCTCTGAGGATGTGTATTGACTACAGAGAATTGAACAAGTTGACAATCAAGAACAAGTATCCTCTGCTAAGGATAGATGATCTATTTGATTAGTTGCCGGGTAAGATGGTATTCTCAATGATAGATCTTCGATCTGGTTATCACCAACTGAGGATCAAGGACGGAGATATACCGAAGACTGCCTTTCGCACCAGATATGGGCATTATGAGATTTTAGTTATGTCCTTTGGGTTGACTAATGCCCCAAAAACTTTTATGGATATGATGAACAAAGTGTTCAAGGATAACCTGGACCGGTTTGTGATTGTCCTCATCGACAATATTCTGGTTTACACTACAAGAAAAAGAGTCAATAGCGACGATTTTTTTCGTCGCTGTAGATCAAGAAGTCATCGCCAAAACGGCGTCGTTGTAGGTCTGTATGTGTAGCCACCTACAGCGACGACAAAACACAGTCGTCGCAGTAGTGGTTTACTACAGCGATGACATGTCGGTCACAGTAGGGAATCCTTTTTTTCGGTTGGACTGGGATATTACGACAACATGTCATCGCTGTTTGTGGTTGCAAAATTTGAAAATTTGAATTTCAAAAACTCCTATAGCGACGACATGTGGTCGGTATAGGTCCATCGACCGCTCCATCTACAACGACAATATTTCGTCGCTGAACAGTGCGTTGGTTTATATGCCTTCAGCGACGCCATGTCGTCGCTATAGTATCACGAAAACTCAGATTTTCGAGTTTAGCATTCACCTTACGGCGACGACATGTCGTTGCTGTAGGTATACAATTTTTTTTTTAAAATTAATTATATTTATTAAAGCTTATTTAATAAAATATTAAATATTAATTAATTAATTAAATAAATAAACCAACTTATTTAATTAAATAATAAAACCAATTTCTTAATTAAATAATAAAAGAAATTTAACAATATCCATAGTCTCCAAAATGTAAGATAACAAAACATAAGTAGTATTGTCTTCAAAATAAAAAAAACAACACAACATATTAATAAGTTCAAAATAGTAATATAATAAAACTAAATGTCATCAAAATCAATTTGAAAATCATTATCGTCGAGCTGTTGTGGTGGCTGTGATGGTGGTTGTGGTGGTTGCTGTTGTGGTGGCTGTGGTGGTTGTGGCTGATGTGGTTGTTGTGGTTGAAAGCTTGCCATCATGGATTGTATCATATTCATGTCCAAATTGATTGGCTTAAATGGTGGAGCTTGGATGTTCGAATTCGTTGCTTGCAAAAATTGTTGCATTTGCTCAAAGTTGTTGTTTTGGGTCATAAATGCTTGCCTTAAGTGTTGAATCATGGACTGGAAAGCCTCAAGTGGTATCGTTGGAAGGCCAACTGAGGTGGACAGAAATTGTGATGCCTTTGATTGTGAAGAGGATCTGGTGGCGCTTAAGACAAAGGTACTAGTGCCCTTTATCTTTCATCCAATACCTCAGTTGTGACCACGACATTGACCAAGTACTTTTGAGACGACTTGTGTCTCATTGAGAGTGGCACTTCCTACTTTGGATTAAGATTAAGATTGGGATTGTGTATGGACTTCTTGCTGCTGCTGTAAGGCATCCTGCAGTTTAGAAACAAGACAATTAATACATAATATAATTCAATAATATACATATATACAAAATTTAGAAAGTTACTTACATATACATCCTTAGCATTCATGTTCACCCATCCACGTGTTGGATGATTGTGCATGTCATGGAACGTATCGATAATGTTAGACAATTCCTTAGTCTAAAGATTCACCTTTAGAAAACAAAATTTAACAAAATCTCGGTTAAATATTGAAATTATTATTAAGATAACTTCAAATATTTCAAATTATCTATATATTTTATTTACCTTCTTAAATCGAGCAGAAACATAAGAATTCGATCCATGGAGACTTGGATACTTCTGTTTTGCTCTGTTGGCAGCCTTTGCCTTTAAGTGTGCCATGAACTATGGAGTGGTGAAAATGTCAACCAACTTCTGCCAACTCCCATTGTCAATGTCCTCCGGTGGATTCTTTATGGCTGTCTCGATATCATCATACCCTCCATGTTCATCGAAGTACCTTTTCTTGCAACCTTTTCTAACCTTGTAGAGATCCTAAAACTCTCGTTCAATCCCAGTCTCTATTAGTCGCCACTTAGGGGGAGCTAAGGGAAGAATGAAAAATTCCTTCAAAAAAATGGTGAGATTTTTAAATTATAAAAAAAAACATTACATGTGAATAAGTAGATAAATTTACATCAAGCTTTTGCATTAATCCAATCTAGTGCTCATCCGGAACACTCTGCTGCGAGTAATAATATAACAGGACATGGTGACCAATAAGGTTACCAATAAGTCTCGTGACCAATGTCCCAAAATGACCAACTGCTTTGTAGGTTCCCTCCTTCAGATCAAATTGTACAGCCAACAGACTTTTATTGTTGTTGACGAGCTGCTGTACATTTTTGGATCGAGACCGACCTCCTCTTTTTGCGGAAGCCGCTACATATGTTAATTAAGCAATACAATTAAATTGAATAAAAGAATAAAAATTTGTCATTTATTGATAAAAGATAGACTAATTATAGTATATTACTTGTCTCACATGAAGTAGGAACTTGCGTGGGATCTGGAGGAGGAGGAGGATCTGCTCCATCACTGCCATGAGAACGAGCAACAGTACCAGACATATCTTTGCAGTTTAAATAATTATTAACTTAAATTCAGTTATAGTTGGAGGTTAAATACATAACTTAAATAATTTCGGTAATGCAGTTGAAACTATTGAAAAACAAACATTGTTGAGAAAAGTCATATATTGATTGAAAAGTCTTGAAATTAAAACATACACATTAAACTTAGAAATATGAATATGCATAAGAAATTATTATTCCTCATCAATGTCGATTCCTTCATCATCATCTGCACTTTCTAAATCATCTTCACTAATTTCGTCATCATCATCGTCATTGATGAAATCATCATCAACATACAAAACAGATCGAGATGTTTCCCCAATTATGCTGGTGTGACCAGGTCGATCCAAATGCATAATCTCCAACTCTCCTAATTCTACAGTGAGTACAAAATTTGATGAAGTGTTATCATGCACGACATCAACCTCGTTATCATCATCGATACTTGGATGATCCCAGATCTTTCGATGATTGACGTCTTCTACTACCTTCCAATTTTGGTTTCTTGAAGGATCTTCCAAGTAGAAAACTTGTTTTGCTTGAGTGGCGAGAATAAACTGATCGTTCTTGTACCATTCAGAATTAATCATGATACTAGTTATGTTATTCTCAGTCACATTACAACCCTTGCTTGCATCGGTGTTGAACCATTTGCATCGAAACAATACTACTGAGTAACCATGGGGATAACATAACTCTACAATCTCCTCAAGTTGGCCATAGAAAGTGAAACCATCGGTTTCTGGCACTGAAACTCCACTATTTTGAGTGGTACGTCTTTCGTCACGACTATGGACCAAAAGCTTCACACTGTTAACAATGCAAGCCATGTAGGAGTATGCATTCTGATTGGACATGTTTGTTAAAGCAAATAATTCATCAGTACACTCAGTTGACTATACTTGTCGCAAATGACCCATCTATAGATTATGACAAAAAAAAAACACAATGAGATGAGTATTAATCTATACGAATTTTGTAAGAATTCTAAAGTTTCGATAATTTACCTTCAATTTAAACTGGATAGGGAAATCTTTTTGAAGATTTATGTTTGAATTTTCTCGAAGGCATTAACTGTATAGCACACGGATTACAGTAAGATAACAGTTTGACATGAATTAAATTTAATGAATTCATATATATGTTGAGCTACTTACTCCATATATGGTTGGATTTCAGGGTAATTGTTGAGTACAAACTACATCGCTTCTTTTCGATGAAGATAGTCAAGGGATATGATTTTCTTTTTGCTACTTGGACGACATTGTGATTAAAAAAAATGACAACTATATTTTAGGAATAAATATCCACATTTCTTTCCGGAAGATTAAATTTAGTCTGTACGCCCTGAAGATATTGCTAACAAAAAGTCAAAGCTTCATCGGCAACATAACCCACCGCTATAGAACCTTCAGGGTGCGCCTTATTCATGACATAATTTTTCAACCTCTTCATATATCGCTCAAACGGATACATCCACCTCATGTAAAATGATCCTCCAAGGATAGCTTCTTGTGGTAAATGAAGAATTAAATATATCATTATGTCAAAAAAGGCTGGAGGAAAAATTAACTCCAACTTGCACAAAATTTGTATCACTTGATCTTCTGGATTCTCCATGTCAATAACAACCAATTTATGAGCACAAATTTTCTTAAAGAAATTGCAAAGCTCAATGATTGTCTTCGAAATAGACTTATCCAAGTAGCATCGAACTCCTACCAGCAACAGACGTTGCATACGAATGTGACAATCATGGGATTTCAACCCAACAATATTGCCATCATTGTCAGTTACTTTCTTAGAGAAATTTGAATCGAAGCCATCAGGAAGTCTAACTCATTTTACGAACTGACAAAAAAACTATCTATCATCCAGTGTGAAGGAGTACAAAGGATGTGGTTTGATCAACTCCGTACTGTCTTCCTTGAGGTGAAACTCTTCTTGGATACCTCAATTCTTCAAGTCTACTTGTGTGTTGGTGGTGTCTTTAGATTTCTCATTCATAAGAAAAGTACTGAGTAAATTGTCGCAAACTTTTTTCTCTACAAGCATCAAATCTGAATTGTGCTTCAGTTGAAGTTTAAACTAGTAGTCAAGTTCAAAGAAAATACTATTTTTACCCCAATTAAGCTCTTTTGGATCTTGCTTTCTTTTCACACCTCTGAAACTGACAAGTTTACCCGGAAAACGATCTGGAACATGTGCTAATTGTTCGAGTATGTCTTGACTACTGAATTTTCTTGGAGGACGTCCTTTTTCATAATTCCCATCAAGCAAGCCACTCTTCCTCCACTTATGAGTAGAAGATAATAATCTTCTATGTCCAACATAAGTCGTCTTCCCAATTACTCGACATGATGGAGTGTCTTCATTGCATGAAGGGCATACCATATATCCTTAGCCACTCCAACCAAACAAACCACTACGGGCCAGAACATCATTGATAGTCCATAGTAGTGTTACACGCATTCTGAATACACTATTTGTTCCAGCTTCTCTGGTTTGAACTCCTTCATCCCACAACTCATTCAATTCATCTACCACAGGCCTCAAAAAGACATCCATGTCCTTCCCAAGTTATTTTGGACCGAGAATCAATAAGCTCAGCATGAATGATGACTCTTTCATGCACAACCAAGGAGACATATTGTACGTGCAGAATATTATCGGCCACATGCTGTAAGATAGACTCGTGTTACCAAATGGATTAAAACCATTGGTAGCAAAACCCAATCGAACCTAGCTAGGTTCTTTGAAAAAATTAGGATATCTAGAATCAAATGGTTTACAAGCACCCCCATCAATAGGATGGTGTATCACACCATCTTCTTTCGATCGTCTCGTATTATGCCAGGTCATATCATTTGTTGTATTCCTTGAACCATAAAGATGCTTCAGCCTAGGAGTCAAAGGGAAGTACCGCAACACTTTGTGGGTGACTTTTTTCCCCTTTGTGTCTTTGTCAACCCATCGGCTCTCACCACATACAGGACAACTCTGTTTTTGGGAACTCTCCTTCTAGAACAAACAACAGTCATACTTGCAAGCGTGAATTGATTGATAACCTAACTCTAACTTCCTCATTTTTTTCTTAGGCTCATAGAATGAAGTCCTTATTCTCCTTCGGGAATGAAAATTTCATAAAATTCAAAAGTTCATCAAATGAACTATTTGTCCATTTATTCATAACCTTCATGTGCTTCATCTTTGCCAAGAAGTTCAAGGAAGACAACCAAGTACAACCATATAACTCAGCTTCGACCTCTTGAAACAGGTCATCAAATTGATTCTCCGCACTATTGCCACCACCATATGAAATTCCTTTATTTACGCCTTCTTCATTAGTGTCTTGTTCACCAATAACATCATTGATGATGTCAATCATCTCATCAGTCATTGGAGCCCTGTCGTCCACTGCTGGAGGCATATCAACTTTAGCGTGGTAGGTCCACTTCACGTTTCTTTGCAAAAACCCATATCTGTGTATGTAAGCCTTCACCACATCCAGTTTTTGATTTAGCATATTGACACACTGAACTCATGGGCACCTGACTTCTCTCGAAGCATTCACATGATTCTTGGCCATTTGTATAAATGCTTGAAGACCATTCCAAAACTCATCAGAGTTATAACACTTATTGGTTATCCAACTCTTGCCAATTGTCATAACTGATTCAAGTAGAAAAAAATTTATCACAATGTGATAATCATAAAAACTACCTTTATTTGGTAATAAATTTTGTATCACCAAAGCACTAATTTATGATATCTTATTGAATCTTATGATGAATAAATTATTAATTTTTATCAATATATATTATCAAATTTTATGAACATATATTATTGTTAGTTATGAATGCATTATAAAGTTTCATTATATAAACAAATAATATTTAATTATACTTATTATTAAATTATTTAATAATTATCAAATTCTTTTTATAGTTTTGTTTAAATTACCAATAAAGTTTTATTATTTTAATTTTAACTTAATTCTAAGAGTAACGTTAACTTAATTACGTATTTTATCTATATATATTATTTTATTTTATGAATATATTATATTTATTAATTTACCAATAAATATTGCTATTTTAATTTCTACTTATTTTATAAAAACATATTAATAAAGTTTTATATTTGTAAAATTTTTATTACAATTTACACTTTATTATTTTTATGATTAATTGTTTTAAAATTAATTAAAAATTATATTGTAATGTTTAATATTTATAAAACTACTAAAATTTTGGCAGCATAACGACTATAATCTAACCTATCCCAAAATTTAAAACCTGCATAAAAACTACAAAACCAGTCCCAGAACATACATATAATTGAATTCAAAGATTTATATCTCATATTAATAACATAAATCATGTTACAAACATTTATTATATTTATCTAACATAATAATCTAATCATTATTTAAATTATAATATTCACATCCACATTAAATCATATAAAAAATAAACATATAAATATATAAATAAAATTATATCATCTAAAATCTAAACCTATAATATGCATTTTTTTTATAACATAATATTTAATTAAATCAAATTAATAAATATTTTTACAATCTATCCCTAAAAAAATACAAATATTATTAAATTAATAAATAAACAGATAAAACATAAAATTTACAAAATTCAACTTTGTATAAAATAACCACTTATACAATCATTAACTTAACTTAACAATTAATCAATAATAAAAAACTTAAAAATTTAAAAACAATACCCAAAAGTGGCTAATGTGTTATCCAACACCAGTAATCCAAGTATTCTGCACACAAAAAAAATAACAAAAAATTCATAAACACATTTTTGACGGTGAGAACTTGTCAACGATGTTAGGTCGGAAAACTCAAAGCTTAGTAAGAAGATAATTAAATAAGAACTTAGAATGGACTTGAGGAAAAATAAGTGCAGATCAACAATGGAGTAAACATTCGTATATTGCTTAATAGTCTGAGTATACAATGAGTTTTCAAACCCCTTTGTATGAGGGTTGGAAGTCTATTTATAGCTTGGCTCTAATGGCCCCTGATACAAGGTGGTCCTAGGGAACGAAAAGGTACGCGGGTACACTATCATGGTAGTGGCACAAGTCGTGGTGGAGGAGAGGATTGTGGTTTCGATGCTTGTTCGTGGTCAAAGACATGCATGCCATGCCACCACTTCTCGTACTTCCACTACTTGCCAGGCACGGATGTCAGAGACACGCCTCTGTCCTCCTCGGGGTCGTACATCCCGTACTCATCCGGGTACCTCGTACGTGGTGGGTCTCAGGTCTTCAAAATGTGTCTTTGCAATAAACATTGTTATTTTCTACTAAGTGTTTAAGAACTTATAGGTTCTTCAATGGGATAGTGTGGGTTCCCTTTATGCAGGCCCTGTATTCCCTATATTGAGGCATTTGTTGGGAATCCTTATGTTGAGCTTGCGGCATAAGGCACGAGGGGATTTGGCATCCTTACACGCATTAGCGAGGTGTCATGGCACCTGCATACAAACGTCAGGTGCGCGCTAGGCACCTGATGTGCACGAGATGCCAGGTGCGCACGAGGCACTAGGGGCTCGTGAGGTGCCAGGTGCGTGCATAATGTAATCACAGATTACATGGTGTTGCTGAAGAAATTTGCTAGAGAATTGTTGCAACGACTTGGTTGTTCCTGGCCTTAACATCTTGAACCACTTGTACGCAACTCCTTTAAGTGTAACCAAAAAGCAATGACACTTTGCTCTGCTATTGACTCCCCTTAACCTCATCAAGTTATTGTAGGAGTCTAAGTGATACTTTGGATCCGTAGTACCCTCATACGGAGTCATGCGAGGCTCTTTGACGTTGGTAGGGAGTTACTCAACCTGGATCTCCCTTGTGAAAGGTGAATCATGTTCAAATTCTTCATCATCTCTGTGCCCCCCAGATGCAGTGATAATCTTGCCTCGAGGGCTTTGCATTTTGATGTCTAGTTCCCTCCTCTTTTTGCTTAAGGAGTCTTGTGGGTTCAAAGACTGAACCCTTGATTTGGTTGTGTCCCTTGGGGGAGCTGTGGGGGGTGTGGTTTTTACCTCGGACTCTCTCGAGTTAAATTTCTCCCTCAAGTCAGGTGAAGCTCTTGTGGGGGTAGTCTTTGGTTCGCACTTCCCGTAGGTGGGGTTCGCACCAGGTTTCACCACTGGTGTACAATCTTCCTCGCGTTCTAGTCGAGGGGTACAACAAGTGGAGAGTTGCGTTTTGTCACCGTCCACGGGTATGGTGGTTTCTCCTCGTGCATGCTTTTTTCTCCTATGCTGGGGAAGGGGCATGCTTGACCTTCCTTGTAGCAGGTCATTCAACACCTCCTGCATGTTCTCTATTGTGGCTTCCAGCCTTTGATTTTTTATGCACAACACGCGTATCCCGTTCTTGTAAAAGCGAGTTTTGGAGGTGGGACTCACGGAGTGCACCCACAAACTGTTGTTGGACTTGTGCAAAGAGGGGCATTGATCCTGGTGGCCGGAGCGTGGTGCAATCGGTGGTTGAGGAGGAGGGTGCGTACTCTGGCCACCCACATGGGTCATAGCTGGTTCACGATGACCTCCCCTAGGTTGGACCACTGGGAGTGATGTCTCCTTCTCCTTTCCATGGGTTGAATGTTCCTCCGGCATTCTTCCATTCTCAGGTGGCAGAGGGTCTCTTATGGAGGCTTTTAGTTGGCCTCCGTCAAGGTGGATCTCAGCATCCTAAGATTCCCATAGGCGTTTTGAACGCCTTGCAATTTTTTCTTATCAAAATTGATGGAAGAACAACGACTTGATAGTTGTCCTTCCCACAGACGGTGCCAAACTGTTGATGGTAGATGTTTGGTCGGAAAACTCAAAGCTTAGTAAGAAGATGACAAAATAAGAATGATTAGTGGTGAAAAATGCACATTTGTTGATTTTAATTATCAAAATAAATTAAGTTTTAATTAATATTTTCATAGAATTAATATGATTTATTTTATAAATGAAAACATTTGATTATGATTTAATTTATTATTATTTTGTAGGAACTAAAGTTGTATTTTGGCACTTTGAAATGAAAAGAGAAAGAAAGAATTAAATCTGAAACAAATAAAAGAAAATTGGCAAAATTGAAAAGAAAAGGCCCAAGAATTCGGCCCAAAGACCCAGGCCCGCTGGATTCCTCTCTCCCCAGTGCCAGGTGGCACGCTCTTGTAGCGCCACGCGTCCTCCTGCCAGCCAACCCAAGGCCACCACATTGCCCAGCCATCCAGCCTGGTCTCCCGGCCGACCCGCGTGACCCGCGCCTGACCCGGTTTGGCTGCCCCTTCTCTTCCCCCAGCCAGCGCCCACGTGGTGCGCTCCCATTGGTTGGGAATGGGTCAAAGTCTTCTCTACAGCAGCCACCCATGAGCCCAATATTTTAAGCACTTTGGGCCTTGCACATTCCCATTTTGATCTTTAAAGCTCATCTTTTTTTGGTGTTTTAGAAAAAAGGCATATTGACCGTGCACCAAAATAACTAGGTTAATATTTATAATAAGATTTGATTTTTGAAAATCATATTTTATTATTAATATTTCATATTTATTTTGTAAACCCCATTTTGTTGTTTAATTTATTTTTAGTCATTTTCTCCCTCTATAAATAGGGACTCTCCTTTCACATTTACCATGTAATTTTTAGGTAGCAAAACTCTACCAAATTTTAGTCTCATTTCTCATATTTTCTCTCTAGAATTTCATGAGAATGTCTAGCATAATAGGCTAACCTTCTTAGGAAGGTTAGGATGATCCTACATGCACTATGACTTTGTTTGGTATTTTTGATTCACCATGTGCTTAAAGTTTATATATTTGAGTGATTTATTTTATTTCATATCTACTTCTTCATCTATATTTCTTCATCTTGTTATCTATATTTATATTTACTAATAGTATATAGATTTTGTCAAGCACATTCTATGTATTATCAAATTAGTGAAAAATAATATAGATAATATCTTTATCACTTTCTCCATCTCATTCATATATATTTACTTTTGCTAAAATCTATATAGAATTAGTCATGTTCTTTCTATATATTTTATAAATAGTAAAAGTAATATTTGTGTTAGGTTTTATGTCCAATCTTTTATTTCATTATTGTCAATGGTATAATGTCATTTTTAGATTTCTCATAAGATCTATCTCATATTTCCATGGTAAAGAATAATAATCACTTGAATTTTTGTGAAACATATTTGTGCTTCAATGTTAAATCTTCCAAATGAATAGTTGGGATGTGAACTACTCATTTGTATAATTTTTATGAATCAAAGATCCAAATAAATAAGTATGCATATTGGTGACTCTTAATCCTTCCTACTTGTTACCTATTGTTACATCACACTTTAGTCTATCTTTATTTCTAATATTTAAATCTCAAAAACAAAAAAAATATCACTTGTTCTATTTTCCTCATATTATTTATCTCTAAACTTTATTTATTGATTAACTTTATTTCTTTGCCTCCTTGTGGAATCGACCGCCCGATCTATACTACAATCACCGCTTATTGGATGCACGTTTTGGGCGTTAAACAAAGAACTTAGAATGGACTTGAGAAAAATAACTGCATATCAACAATGGAGTAAACATTCGTATATTACTTAATAGCCCGAGTATTCAATGAATTTTCCAACCCCTTCGTATGAGGGGTGGACGTCTATTTATAACTTGGATTTAATTGCCCCTGATACAAGGTGGTCCTAAGGGACAAGAAGGTACACGGGTACACTATCATGGTAGTGGCACAGGTCGTGGTGGAGCAGAGGATTGTGGTGTCGATGCTTGTTTGTGGTCAGAGACATGCATGTCATGCCACAACTTCTCATACTTCCACTGCTTGCCAGGCACATATGTCAGAGTCACGCCTCTGTCCTCTTTAGGGTCGTACATCCCGTACTCATCCGGGTACCTCGTATGTGGTGGGTCTCAGGTCTTCAAAATATATATTTGCAATAAATATTGTTATTTTCTACTAAGTGTTTAAGAACTTATAGGTTCTTCAATGGGATAGTGTGGGTTCCCTTTATGCAGGCCCTGTATTCCCTATATTGAGGCATTTGTTGGGAATCCTTATGCTGACCTTGCGGCAAAAGGCACGAGGGGCTTTGGCGTCCTTACACGCATTAGGGAGGTGTCATGGCACCTGCATACAAACGTTGGGTGCGCGCTAGGCGCCTGATGCGTACGAGATGCCAGGTGCGCACGAGTCGCTAGGGGCTCGCAAGGCGACTGATTCGCGCGAGGCGACTGATGCATGCGAGATGCCAGATGCGTGCGAGGCGCTTGGTGTGTGCGAGGCTCGAGGGATGTGTGAGGTGATGGGTGCGCATGAGGTGCTTGATGCCTAGTGTGATATTCTTGAAATGCGAGTGGACCTTACGGGGCTTTAGACATGATTGCTTTGGACCTTCAAGGGTCCTTAGGCACATGATGTGGGTCTTTTACCAGTGTGGAATTCTTGCCTCCCATTTGCATGTAATGACTTCGTGAGGCTTGGGGCCTCACAAATGCGTGACCTCTTGGTGGCACATAATAACCATCTACCTCTATCATGTACTTGACGCCTTTGGTACTCCTTAGCCATTTACTTCAATAAGGGACCGAACCTTTTTTCCTTGGTGGATTTTTGGCGTCCACACCCATTTATAACAAATACAAAATATACACATATATTAACCAAAAAACATAAATGAAACCATAAAATACAAAGAAAATATGTATAGATTACAGAAATAAGGATTAAATGGCCACAAAACAGATTGGAAATCGTCAGAACGCCGGTGGGGGACGGTTTTCGTCGTCTCCTTTGAATGTTTTTTTGTAGAAAATGAAGAAGAATGCTCGGGTTGGAGGTTATATCGACAGACTCAATAGCGACGACATGTCGTTTCTATAGAGTATATGAATTTCGTCGCTGAAGCCAAACGCACCGTTTCACTTCACCTATAGCAACGACATGTAGTCGCTATAGGTAAAGGAACCGTTCACGAATCCCCTACAGCGACGACATGTCGTCGCTATAGGCAGTGAAAATTTGACTTAAATTTTTTGGTGGTTAACTTTCCCACATTTTTTTGGTCCTATTGCGACGACCTGTCGTCGCTGTAGAGTACAAAATAACTCATCAGTAGATTAAATTGGACTCTATATCGATGACAAGTTGTCGCTATAGGGGGTGCAAATAGGCAACCAACTCTGGGCGGTTGAGCTCCCTAAGAATCCTACATCGATGATAGGTCATCGCTATAGACAAACATATTTCCCTCTTTTTTTCGACGAGGACTCTACGTCGATGTAGAGTTAGTTCCCGCCTCATGTCCCTCCAAATTTCTGGTACCCTACAAGGACGACATGTCGTTCCTGTAGGGTCATCAACAACACACAACCAGTCCCTCCAAATTCTTGATACCCTCTTCATTCCTAATATGCTTATATTTTTAATAAATTAAGAAAAAATATTTTCTTTTTGTGGATTACATACAGCGACGACTTTGGAGTCGTCACAATAGATGTCGTCACTGTAGAGTCTTTTTATTGTAGTGTTATTATTAGTCAGAGTCAGAACATGAGCAACATCTAAGGTTGGTTCTACAGAGACTGAGGGAACACCGATTGTTCGCAAAGTTTAAGAAGTGTGAGTTCTTGTTACCTCAAGTAACTTTCCTTGGTCATATTGTTAGTAAGGAGATGATCAAGGTGGACCCAAGATTGAGACAGTTAGATATTGGCCAAGGCCAAGGAATGCCTCAAAGATTAGGTGCTTCCTTGGGTTGGCAGGGTATTACAGGCGTTTCGTGGAAGGGTTCTCAAGGATTGCTTCTTCATTGACGGAACTGACACGCAAGAATCAGAAGTTTGTATGGCCAGACAAGTGCGAGAACAACTTCTAGGAATTGAAGCAGAGATTGATCACAACTCCAGTTTTGAGTCTCCCGACAGACCAGGAGAAGTTTAATTTACTGTGATGCCTCACATCAGGGTTTTGGTTGTGTTCTTATGTAGTCAGGGAAGGTGATTGCCTATGCATCACGTCAGTTGAAAAAGTATGGGCAGAGATACCCCACACAAGATTTAGAGTTGGCAGCAGTGGTTTTTGCATTAAAGGTATGGAGGCATTACCTTTATGGAGAAAAGTGTGAGATATACATTGACCACAAGAGCCTAAAGTACTTTTTTACATAGAAAGACCTGAACATGAGACAGAGACGTTGGCTGAAGTTGATAAAGGATTATGATTGTGAAATCCTGTATCACCCAGGGAAGGCCAACGTAGTGGCAAATGCCTTAAGCCAGAAGGATCCAATGCAGATTTTCAGTGCGAGCTAGATATCCAGAGAGTTGGCAGAGGATATGACTAGAGCTGGTATAGAGTTGTTGGTGGGCCAGTTGGCCAACATTACACTGCAGTCAACACTGTTGGAGAGAATAAAGGAAGGTCAGTTGGGAGATCCACAATTGACAAAGATCAGAGAGAACATCCTAGCTGGAGTATCTAGGGATTATACAGTGTCAGTTATGGGCTTGTTGAGATACAAGGGTCAGATCTGTTTTCTGATGACACTGTTATCATGCAGGAGATTCTGGATGAATCTTATACTACTCCTTCCCCTTTGCATCCAGGCACCACGAAGATGTATCATGATGTGAGATCACTGCATTGGTGGCTTAGGATGAAGAGGGATGTGACAGAATATGTGGCTAAGTGCTTGACATGTCTACAAGTCAAGGCTGAGCACCAGAGATCAGCAAGGCTATTACAGCCTCTGGACATCCCATAGTGGAAATGGGAGGACATTACGATGGATTTCGTGGTGGGGTTACCTAGGATAATGGGTCAACATTATTCAGTGTGGGTTATCATGGATCGATACACCAAATCATCTCACTTCTTACTAGTGAGAACAACGTATACAGTTGACCAGTATGCAGATCTCTATGTGAAAGAGAAAGTGCGCCTTCATGGGGCTCTGCAGAAATTACGAGCATGTGTGTTGGACTTTTGTGGGTCCTGGAGTAAGTATTTTCTTTTGATAGAGTTTTCCTACAATAATAGCTTTCAGTCAACCATTGGGATAGCTCCTTATGAGATATTGTGTGGTAGGAAATCTAGGTCTCCCATTCATTGGGATGGAATAGGAGAAAGGAAATAGTTAAGGCCTAAGGCAGTTCAGAGGACCAATGAGGCCATTGAGAAGATTAGAGCTCGGATGCCTGTTTCTCAAAGCAAAAAAAAAAGTTATGCTGATCTCAAATGTAGGAATGTGGAGTTCCAAGTGGGAGACAATGTCTTCCTTAGAGTCTCACCATTGAAAGGGATGAGGATTCGAGAAGAAGGGCAAGTTGAGCCCTAGATTTGTAGGACCATTTAAGATCCTAGAAATGATTGGTCAGGTAGCCTATAGGTTGGCTTTACCTCTGACACTGTTGGCCGTACACAATGTATTTCATATTTCGGCCCTTCAGAAATATGTGTCAAACGTGACTCATGTGTTGATTTACGAGGATCTGGAGCTTGAAGTAGATCTCTCCTATGAGGAAGAACCAGTTCAGATACTTGACAGGAAGGACAAGGTCCTGAGAAATAAAAATATACCTTTGGTTAAGGTATTATGGAGGAACAACAAGGTCGTGGAGGCGACCTGAGAACTAGAATTAGTTATGCAGAGTCGGTATCCTGAGCTGTTTAGGTAAAATTTTGAGGATGAAATTTCTGTAAAGAGGGGATAGTTGTAACGTCCCAAATTACCTAATAAGGCTTAGGGCCTTGATTAGGGGGCCAGGATGACAAATTATGGAAATCACATGTTTATATGTTATATATGTGTGTAACTATGTGATTATGTGAGTTATATTATTATATGACTTGATATACATGTTTAGGTGTATTAAATAAGCATGTGCGCCTGTTTCTTATTAGAAGGACAATTTTTTGTAATTTGGCCCTGATTAGTACTCAAAAATATCATTTTATTAGTTTTAAAGTTTAAAATTAATTAAGTTTTAATTAATATTTTCATGGATTTATTGCCATATGTTTTATATTTGAAAATATTAATTTTGATTTAATTTGTATTTAATTTTCAGGAAATAAAATGTATTTTTCACACAAACAAAAAGAAAGAAGAAAGAAAGAAATATAGTTGAAAAGAATGATGATTAGTGGTAACTATACAAAACTAGGCCAAAAATGGAGCCCAAACCCAAAGTTTCAGCTGAGCCCACATGTCCTTCCAGCCTCCAGTCGCGCCGCGCCGAAGCCAAGCAGCTGACCCACCTGCCACTTCGTCTGACACGCTGCCACACCTGCCAAGAGTAACGCGAGATGTATGCCTCCAGCCGCGCCGTCCAACCCGAGCCCGCCACCTGTCCCACACCTCAGCACCTGTCTCCCACGCGCCCGACAACTGCAGCTGCCACCTACCACGATCTGACAGCTACCACCACCTGCCGACTGACGCGCTGCCACCTGTCCCCCACGTCGCAACACTCCACTGCCGAGCCAATCAACTTCTGCCATGTGGCCAAGATGTCTCGCACGGCTCAACAACATTCTCCCCACTTCCATAAGTTTCTATGCCACTTTCCCACTATTTTGTACACGATTTTATACATTTTTAGGTCTTATTTCAACTATAAATAGAGAACCAAATGGAGTAAAAAAAAACATCAGATTGTGGAATTAAATTGTGGAGAGTATAGTGAGAGAGAAAAGCATTTTTGTTCTTATTTTTCTTTCATTTCTTTTACATTACTTTGAGTGAAAACAATGCCTATTTTAGTCTAAATTCTCTTGTGGAAAGGCTAGAGTGAAGTTCATGTTTTACATTATATTTTTAATATATTGATTCTTTATTTCTATATCTTTGTTACAATTAAATTTATTTTCTTCTAATTTTTTATTCTAAATTTATTAGTGTCTTTTACATAAGTCTAGTCATGCTCTTCTTATGTAATTTAGGCTCTTAATTTAATTTAGGATATTTGTTATATTATATGCTTTTTACTGCATTCTGTCATTGATATTTTGTCTCTCTAAGGTATATAATATGATAAGTTTTTAAAATTAGAATTTAGTATAATTTAATTAAAGAACATATTTTAAGGTAAGCTTTATTATATATATTTTCCAACTATAATTAATGGTGTAGAATTATAGTTGAGTAGAATAAATCAATTTTATTAAAATATATATATGTTTGCATGAATGAAACTTATGCCTTCCATATTTTCTTTCTAATTCTAATTCTTCGATTTTGTTTATTTAATGTTTATATTCTTTTTCAAAGTTACATTATTTCAAAGTTTATTATTTCTGATTTACTAATCTTTCTTTTTACTTGTATTTTACCTCTTTGTGGACATAGCCCGATTACTACTGCGACCGCTTAGGAGTAATTGGGCGATATCAATTTTTGGCGCCGTTGTCGGGGAGGTAATTCTACAATTAAAGGTTTGTATATTAATTTTTATTTCTCTTTTAATTTTTTTTCCTTAGTAATTTTTATTTTTAGTTTCTTTTTTTTATTCTTTTATTCATTTTTCTAATTGTGTTTATTTTATTTGTTTATTTTACTTTTAGGTTTATTTTTATTTTTAGTTTGTTTATTTGGCTCATTTTTAGTTATTTATTTATTCTTTTTGTTTTGTTATTGTTATTGTTTTATTTTATTTATTTATTTATTTTAGGTTTAGGTTTAGGATTAGGATTTTTTTTATAGATTTAGTTTTTTTTTTCAAAAAAAAAAAAGAGAGCATAAAATTTTGTATCATAATTTAAAAAAAAAAAAAAAGTATTGAGAACATTTGTGTAATTTTGGAAATCAGTAAAATCCAAACTTGTTCTGTCTTAAAAAAATAGTTCTTCAATGAGGTCTGTGTTAGCGTTACCCTCCAACCTTTTCTAAGAACCTCGGGGAGTTCTAGAAAAGCTCTTGGGCCTAAAGTGGTACCTTGGCAGCCTTCCCAATTGGCCTGGGAACATTTTTGGTGTATACTTAATACATTATTACACACTTGCGCTTATAATACTTACAAAATAAAAAAATATTTATGCCACGAAACAGAGACACACTAGGAAGATTTGTGAGACAACAAGTAGAAACTTTAGAAAACTCTCCTAGTTCGTCGTTTTCTTCCATTTGTTCAAACACTCACGATTCACCGAGACTTCCTGAACCACCCACGATGGCTCATCAAGATGAAGTCCAACCAAGAACGCTACAGGAATATTTACATCCTACGCGTACAGCCACACCTTCATGCATAATGCATCCCAACAATATGCCAAATTTTGATTTCAAACCCGACATGATTAACCTCTTACCAACCTTCCATGGGTTAGAAAATGAGAGTCCGTACGTGCATATGCGGGAATTCGAAGAGGCGGTGGCTACATTCAACAACCGAGCTGATGTCACCAACATTGTGAGATTGAAATTCTTTCCTTTCTCGTTCAAAGACAAAGAAAAAAGTTGGTTGTATTCCTTAAGGCCTATATCTATCGAAACATGGGACAAAATGACAAAAGCATTCTTTGCCAAATATTTCCCGCCCCATAAGACTAGCAGCCTTAAGAGGCAAATATCTACCTTCATCCAGAAAGACCATGAAAGTTTCCATCAGGTCTAGGAGATGTTTAGAGATTTGATAAATCAATGACCACATCATGGATACGAAAGCTGGCGTCTGATCAGTTATTTCTATGACGGTCTCACAACCGGACAAAGACAATTCGTACAAATGATTTGCAATGGAAAATTCCTTCAAAAAGATCCCGATGAAGCTTTCGAGTACCTCGACGATCTTGCTGAAAAGTCCTACACATGGGATGGACCGAGTCCTATGGACAAGCAACGATCAACTGGAATCTACCAATTAAGGGAAGATGACAACGTCAAAAGCCAAATTGAATCATTGAGACAACAATTTGAGGCTTTCAAATCTCAAGAAGGTAGAGGAATCCACATGGCTGCAAAGGTAGAGACACGAGATCCATGCTTCATCTATGGAGGGGTGGAACATCAACCGCAACAGTGCCTAACTCTTGGTGAGTTAAGAGGAGGAAATGAGGAACAATGCAATGCTTTAGGGGATTACAAGAAGCCTTATAACCCTTTCTCAAACACTTACAATCCCGATTGGCGCAACCATCCAAATTTCAACTGGAAGGATTCAAACCAAGCATCTGGGAGCCAATGGAGGTCTGAGCAGCAACTACCGCCAAAAGCATACATTGCTCCTCAAAATAACATGCAATCAAGTAATTCTCTAGAGAATACTTGTCAGATGCTTGCGCAAACTCAAATAGCCTAAACTCAAGAGCTCATATCTTGTTTCACACAAATGGTAGAGGAAATGAAAGACATGAAAATCCAAATGAAAAAGCTAAACACTACTTTGGCGATTTAAGAGCATGGTAGACTTCATGCTCAACCTCTAATCCATCAAAAAGGGCAACACATGGCACAAGCCTCCTCCTTTGCAGATACAAATTTCAAAGAAGTTAATGCCATCTCTACTCGAAGTGGTCAAAGTACGGTTTCACCATTAACTAAGACAACAAGTACGTCAATGCCCGCTCAAGATGATGATGTGCCAATAAACATTCCAGTAAAGGAACCCTTTCCTCAAGCTTTGAAATCCACTTGAAAGGTACTGGAAAATCATGGTGAAATCCTAGACCTTTTAACACAAGTGAAGATCAACTTGCCATTGTTCCATGTGATCAAAAAGTGATGGCTTATGCCAAGGTTATCAAGGATTTATGAACTGTTAAAAGAAAGCACCATGTCAAGAAAACTGCATTCTTGGTAGAACAAGCTAGCGCGGTAATTGACTGCAAGACACCGCCTAAGTACAAAGATCCTTGTTGTCCCACCATCTCATGCCAAATTGAGGAGCAGGAATTTGGTCAAGCCCTTCTAGACTTAGGAGCAAGTGTAAATATCATGCCATATTTAATATACTTGGAATTAGGTCTAGGAGAACTCAAGCCCACATCTGTGGTGCTACAATTGGCCGATTGATCAGTTAAGAAACCTCGGGGAATCGTAGAAGACATTCTGATTCAAATTGAAAAATTCTATTACCCTGTTGATTTTCTCATCTTGGACACTCAATTTGAAGTGAGTATAGAGTCCAAAATTCCCATCATTCTCGGTAGACCTTTCCTCGCAACAGAAAATGCACTCATTAATTGTAGGAATGGTCTCATGAAAATCTCTTTTGGGAACATGACTCTAGAAGTGAATGTTTTCCATATCGGCAAACAACCACCTGATAACGATGAGTGTTTCCAATCATATCTGATCGATACACTTATTTCGGAAGAGGTCAAAGTGAAATACACGTCTAATCATTTTAATCACCTCTTCCAAATTTCAGAAAGTTCTGAACCCGATGAGTCTAAAATCAACCCTGAAATCGTCAAACACTCACAGGCTAGAAGAACCATGTTTTGGAATCCAATCTTTGAGGAACTTCCTCAAGATCGAGAAACACCAAAATCATCCATTGAACAAGCTCCTTGACCAAAGTTGGCCCAACTTCCCGAGGGTCTTAAGCATGTTTTCCTGGGAGCTGACGACACTTTTCCTGTCATAATATCCTCCAAGATCAATGCCACACAAGAGCGCCAACTCATCAATGTGTTGCAATAACAAAGAGATGCATTAGGATGGAAGATAGCTGACATCAAAGGTATTAGTCCTTTAATTTGCTCCCATCACATTCAATTGGAAGATGGGGCTATACCACGTCGTGACCCTCAAAGAAGATTGAACCCAACGATGAAGGAAGTAGTAAAGACTGAAGTCTTGAAACTTCTGGATTCTGACATAATCTATCAGGTTGCTAACAGTAAATGGGTCAGCCCAACTCAGGTTGTTCCCAAGAAATCTGGGGTAACAGTGGTACAAAATGAAAAAGGGGAACTTGTTCCTACCAAGGTCACAACTGGGTGGCGCATGTGCATTGATTATAGAAAATTAAATGCAACCACCCGCAAAGACCATTTTCCATTTCCATTCATCGATCAAATATTGGAACGTGTGGCAGGTCATCCTTTCTATAGTTTTCTCGATGGTTATTCAGGGTATTACCAAATCGAGATTGCCTTAGAAGATCAGGATAAGACCACATTCACTTGTCCTTTTGGTACTTTTTCCTTTCGGCGCATTCCATTTGGCCTGTGCAATGCTCCAGCCACTTTCCAGAGATGCATGATGAGCATATATAGTGATATGATCGAGAAATGTATGGAAGTATTCATGGATGATTTGACAGTCTTTGGAGATTCCTTTGAATCAAGCCTTCTCAATTTAGAGTTTGTGCTTAAACGTTGCAAAGAGAAAGGCTTGGTACTCAACTGGGAAAAGTGTCATTTCATGGTGCCATCAGGCATAGTCTAGGGGCATGTCGTGTCGGAACGAGGAATTGAGGTCGATCAATCAAAGATTGAACTCATATCAAAGCTGCCCATCCCCAAGACTGTTAAAGACATTCGATCTTTTCTTGGGCATGCAGGATTCTATAGGAGGTTCATACAACAATTTTCGACAATTGCTCTCCCTTTGTCAAACCTCCTAGCAAAAGATGTTGTGTTCAGTTGGACACCTGAGTGTGAGGAATCTTTCTGAACGCTTGTTGCAAAACTCACTTCCGCCCCTATCATTCAGCCACCAGATTGGAACTTACCGTTCGAAGTCATGTGTGATGCTAGCAATTATGCTATAGGGGCTGTCTTAGGTCAAATAAGGGAAGGGAAGCCCTTCGTTGTTTATTACGCAAGTAGAACTCTTAACAGTGCTCAAATGAACTATTCTACCACTGAAAAAGAGTTACTTGTTGTAGTATTCGCACTTGACAAGTTTTGTTCCTACCTATTGGTTCACCTATCACAGTCTTAACGGACCATTCCGCCTTAAAATACCTCTTTTCCAAAAAGGATGCTAAGGCGCGTTTAATTAGGTGGATCCTTCTGTTACAGGAATTTGATCTGACCATAAAAGACAAGAAAGGAGTTGAAAACGTGGTAGCATACCACTTATCTCGTCTTGAATTTTTTGATTCCGCTGATGGCCCAGCCATTCGAGATGACTTCCCTGATGAACATCTCTTCACAGTCACTAAGTTGTCATGGTATGATCATATCGTTAATTACTTAGTGACTGGCGAACTTCCAACTACATAGAGTGCACAAGATAAACGTAAATTTTTGGTCGAGGTTCGTAACATCTATTGGGACGATCCATATCTTTTTAAGTATTGCCCCGACCAAATTATGAGACGTTGCATTCCAGATGATGAAATTTTTAGTGTCCTGAACTTTTGTCATAATGAAGCTTGTGGTGGTCATTTTTCTATGAAAAAAACTGCTGCAAAAATCTTACAGTGTGGTCTTTGTTCAAAGACACTAACAATTTCTGTCGATCATGTGAAAGGTGTCAGAAATTAGGTGCTCTGTCCCGAAGACATATGATGCCATTAATCCCAATTCTTGTAATAAAAATATTCGATTGTTGGGGGATAGACTTTATGGGACCATTTCCACCTTCTTCTGGCTACCTTTACATTCTCCTCGCCATAGACTATGTCTCAAAATGGATGGAAGATGTGCCTTGTCGAAATAATGATAACACAACTGTTATGAAATTCTTAAAGGAAAATGTGTTATCTAGGTTTGGCACACCTCGCGCTATCATAAGTGATCAAGGCACCCATTTTTGTAACTATTCTTTTGAGACCTTAATGCAAAAAATATGGTGTAATTCATAAGGTTTCATTGCCTTATCACCCACAGACAAATGGCCAAGCTGAGTTAGCCAACCGAGAAATTCAGAAAATTTTAGAAAAGATGGTTAATCCTGACCGCAAAGATTGGTCCTCACGACTTCTCAATGCTCTCTGGGCATACCGCACTGCTTACAAAACTCAACTTGGTATGTCTCCTTATAGGCTAGTCTATGGTAAAGCCTGCCACCTTCCTGTTGAGCTAGAACACAAAGCTTATTGGGCAATTAAAAGCCTAAATTTTGATCTCAAGGCAGCATGACTCAATCGTAAGCTTCAGTTGTCAGAAATTGAAGAGTTAAGAAACGATGTTGATGACAACTCTAGGATCTACAAGGCCAAAATGAAAGCGGCCCATGATAGGTAGATCCTCAGAAAAGAATTTGAGCCAAACCAACGAGTGAATCTTTATGACTCTCGTCTGCATATCCACCCTGGCAAGCTGAGATCAAGGTGGACTGGCCCATATGTTGTGAAATCTGTCTTTCCCAACGGTGCTGTTGAGGTCATAGATCCAACTGAAGGGAGAAAATTCAAAGTAAATGGCCAACGACTGAAACACTACATAGAGAGGGTGACCCTTCCTGAAGAAGTCACTCTCGTGGAACCGGTTTACCAAGTCTGAGTAGTGTTCCAAATTGTTTGTACATAGGTTTATTTTTTGTTTATTTCCCTTTTGTCATTTTATTTTATTTGTTATCATTTTGTGTTTTCAATTTTTCATGTTTTAGAGAATCAATATTCGCTCTATCACTCGACGCTCGCTATCCAGGTGTTCTCTTTCCCTGCTCTTTTACATTTATTATCTTTTGAGACATTGAGGACATTGTTAGATTTTGGTTGGGGGTGGTGAGTATATTCATGCACGTTCATGTTGATTTTTGTCATATTAATATTTTCACGGTCAATTTTTTTTTTAAAATTATTTATTTTTGCAAAATGTTACTTTTGAGTCAATTTTTGTTATTTGTATTACTAAGAGTTTCTCTAGAGTTACCTAATGCACATGCCAAACATTGTGGTAAGATGGTTGATTAGCACATATTTGCTTAGAATTTTTCCTCGTTTAAGAATCCATTCTTTTGTGTGAAAGGTGAGACTTGAGAAAACAACTTAAAATTTTTTATTGATTCTAAGAAATGATTATAATTATTTGGACAAGGTTTTTTGTATGAATGGATGATGTTTTAAGGATAATATTTTCTATAGACAAATCTAATTAGAGAGCCTTTTATTATTTTGTTCATAAAAATAAATAAATAAATAAAAAAAAGAAGAAGAAGAAAAGAGAAAGAAAAAAGAAGAAAAAAAAATAGAAAAAAGGAGAAAGACACAAGATCAATATTTATATCATTTTCAATTATGTTGTCTCTTGTGTCCATGAAAAAAAAATAATGTGTTTATTAATTTCATGTTCTATTTTTATGGCTCTTAGAATAAATGTAAAGATTGTCTATTTAACTTAAAATCCCGAAAAACTGGTTTTGTTGTACTCTTTATGGTGGTTGTCCAAATAGTTTATTTCCTATCTTCGTTTCAATAATTATTTAAGAGTTTGTCCTAAATATATACCCATTTGATGAGTGCTTACTTTTTTTCCAACTCCATGAGCGAAAACCTTAAACTTTAAATATTTTCAATTACATGAGATGTTAATGGAGTTGAGACTTTTACTTGGTATAATTTCGAAGGCTTCATGTGCTATGGTTTGCGGTAAGAAGGTTCAAGTTTGGTGCACACACTCATAACTCTAGATTTATTCAAAGTAATCTTGATAGCTCTTGTTGACTTGTTACTAACATTTTGTGTTAATACTTAAGTTCTTTTATCATTTTTGACCTGAAATATATCATGTTAACATTTATTATTTCACTTAAATTGCTAGAGACTAGCAATAAGTTGGTTGGGGGTTGTGATTAGTGCTAAAAATTTTTATTTTATTAGTTTTAAAGTTTAAAATTAATTAAGTTTTAATTAATATTCTCATGGATTTATTGCCATATGTTTTATATTTGAAAATATTAATTTTGATTTAATTTGTGTTTAATTTTCAGGAAATAAAATGTATTTTTCACACAAACAAAAAGAAAGAAGAAAGAAAGAAATATAGTTGAAAAGAATGATGATAAAGTGGTATTTTTGAAAAAACTAGGCCAAAAATGGAGCCCAAACCCAAAGTTTCAGCTGAGCCCACATGTCCTTCCAGCCTCCAGCCACGTCGCCGAAGCCGAGCCGCGCCGAAGCCAAGCAGCTGACCCACCTGCCACTTCGTCTGACACGCTGCCACACCTGCCAAGAGTAACGCGAGATGTATGCCTCCAGCCGCGCCGTCCAACCCGAGCCCGCCACCTGTCCCACACCTCAGCACCTGTCTCCCACGCGCCCGACAACTGCAGCTGCCACCTACCACGATCTGACAGCTACCACCACCTGCCGACTGACGCGCTGCCACCTGTCCCCCACGTCGCAACACTCCACTGCCGAGCCAATCAACTTCTGCCATGTGGCCAAGATGTCTCGCACGGCTCAACAACATTCTCCCCACTTCCATAAGTTTTTATGCCACTTTCCCACTATTTTGTACACGATTTTATACATTTTTAGGTCTTATTTCAACTATAAATAGAGAACCAAATGGAGTAAAAAAAAACATCAGATTGTGGAATTAAATTGTGGAGAGTATAGTGAGAGAGAAAAGCATTTTTGTTCTTATTTTTCTTTCATTTCTTTTACATTACTTTGAGTGAAAACAATGCCTATTTTAGTCTAAATTCTCTTGTGGAAAGGCTAGAGTGAAGTTCATGTTTTGCATTATATTTTTAATATATTGATTCTTTATTTTGTTCTTTATTTTTATATCTTTGTTACAGTTAAATTTATTTTCTTCTAAGTTTTTATTCTAAATATATTAATGTCTTTTACATAAGTCTAGTCATGCTCTTCTTATGTAATTTAGGCTTTTAATTTAATTTAGGATATTTGTTATATTATATGTTTTTTACTGCATTCTGCCATTGATATTTTGTCACTCTAAGGTATATAATATGATAGGTTTTTAAAATTAGAAGTTAGTATAATTTAATTAAAGAACATATTTTAAGGTAAGCTTTATTATATATATTTTCCAACTATAATTAATGGTGTAGAATTATAGTATAGTAGAATAAATCAATTTTATTAAAATATATATATGTTTGCATGAATGAAACTTATGCCTTCCATATTTTATTTCTGATTCTAATTCCTCGATTTTGTTTATTTAATGTTTATTTTCTTTTTAAAAGTTACATTATTTCAAAGTTTATTATTTCTGATTTACTAATCTTTCTTTTTAATTGTATTTTACCTCTCTGTGGATACGACATAGCCCGATTACTACTACGACCGCTTACGAGTTATTGGGCGATATCAGGCCGTTATGAGTATATTTGGCATATATGTGATTTATGTGTGGGACCACATTATTATGTGGATATATTTGGATTACTCGGCATGAGGCGATCCTAGTGAGCAAGTTAGCAAGAAAGTCACAACGGGATCAATACTTGACTTAAGGTGAGTCAAGGGATATTTTGGGAATTTTATACAGTACTGGGTTATTGGGTAATGGGAATGAATATTTGATGATATATTGGGAATTAGTGAGATCAGGAGGAAATTCTGGGAATTTTGACTATTTTACCCTCGAGGGCATTTTTGGGACCCCAAGCCTAGGGTTTTACTTAAGGTTACTTGAGTTCGAAGTAACCTGATAGAAACAGAAGAACATGTTCGAACACTTTTCTCTCTCTCTCGTTCTCCTTTTTACTGTTCGTTGCATTTTGAAGGAAACTCGAATTTTAGGACTCGGATTCAAGCAAGGATAGAATCATAACGATTCTAGGAAAGATTAGAAGCTTATTAGCTGGAGGATCTTGTGAGAACGACATAATCAGAGGTAATTTAAGCTTTGAATTTATGAGTTTTCGTTTCCTTAAGTTTCTTAAGTTTTGAATTGGATTCTATGATTTGATGAGTTCTTGAATGGTTTTAAGCTTGGGTTCTGATGGGTTTGTGCAATTGAGATGATTGGGAACTTTGTTTTTGAGATTTGGGTTTGTTTGGATAGTTTTATGGAGGGATTTGGCATGAGAAAAACAAAGAAAAACTGAGTTTTGCAGGTCGAGTCGCGACCCTATTCTTGGGGCGCCGCGACTCAAATGTGGCGAATGAGAAGTAGGTGGCTGTGAGGCTTTTGAGCCACGATGCCTGCGAGTGGGCGTCGCAGCGCTTGGGCAGGCAGAGAAGAGGCTCGGGCCTTTGACTTGAACGGACTATGACTCAAATGGTTAGGGGTCGCGACGCTTAAGGGATTTGGGGTCTCGGGGAGGTTTTGAGTGCGGGAACTCAAACCTAAAGGCTCGGGATCGATCCTAGTACCCGGTTTAGTAGGATTCGATGTCTCGGAGGCTAGAACTCGGTCCAAAAGTCTTTATTTACTCATTATTGATGGGATTCTATAATTGGTTGTGACTAGGTTATCACTAGGGGCTTGGGATTAGGATCATGCTCGAGGGTCGTTCTTATTTTATATTACACTTGGACCTGAGGTAAGAAAACTGCACCCATTATGTGACACACATGATTAGAGCTTGGCCTGAATGCTGAATATAGTTTTGATTGGGCTTTGGTCCCTGTAAATGCGCATGATTATGATATGCATTTAATTATTGATGAAGCATGTTGAGGGCTCTATATGTGGATATTTTTTAAATGATGAATGCTTTTTTGCATTATATATATTTGAGAAAAGCATTGACCTATCAGTCAATGGCGGCAATAGTGTTGAGCGCTGGTCGTAAATCATTGTCTTATGAGTCAAGGGCGGAAATAGTGCGTTGAGCGCTGGTCGATATGATTAGATCTAATCAGGAGAGCGTCACACGCTAGTTCGATCCAATGGTCGTAGAAAAACCAAAGCGCTTGACTAGCTCTATGGCTAGTTACTCAGAGCTAGGGTGACCTTATGGTCATATGGCAAGGGCAAAGGACCTCAGGTTGACTCTATGGTCATCTATTCATGGCAAAGGACCCCAGGTTGACTCTATGGTCATCTGATTAGGGTTGCGAGCCCCATAATGAATCCCTAATCATTTATTTGTACCTGTATGCGTGCATGGGTAGGTTATTACTACTGGGCCTGTTAGATATACATCTAAATATGTATATATTGTTCATGCACTTGTATTAAGTTTTCTTGTCGGGCCTTGGCTCACGGGTTCTACGTGGTGCATGTAAAGGGAAAGGAAAGTTGGACCAACCATGATTTGGAGAGCTTAGGTGGTGATGTGTACATATGCGGCCGCTTGCCCACCACGACCAAGGTTTCTAAGAGGAACTAGGGTTAAACCTTATTTTTGCCGCTTAGGTCGGTGGGTTGTAACTTTTGATTTGTAATGACCTTTTTGGAACTGTAAACAACTTTGTAAGCGTTTATCATGGGATCCCATGTACAATTTAATGTTTTTAATGAAACATCCATTCCTTTTAACCGAAATTTTTAACCCTGGACCAGTAATCACACTTAGATGCACGTTTATGGCGTAATGGCTCATTTAGCGAGTTAAGCACTATTTAAAATACACAGTGTAACAGTCATGGCTAACCAGGACATTACAGTTAGCCATCGTTTTGATGCCAAAAATTAAGTTTTATGGTACCATCGCTAGCGCTTCGCTAAACCATCATTATACAATCATTAGCCATCGTTTTATGCCAAAAATTAAGTTTTTATGGTACCAAAGTTAAACCATCATTAGACATCGTTTTGATGCCAAAAATTAAGTTTCTATGGTACCATCGCTAAACCATTGTTTTATGTAAAACTTAAGTTTTTAAGGTACCATAACTAAACCATCGTTAGCCATCGTTTAGATACCAAAAATTAAATTTTACGGCACCATCGCTAAACCATCGTTGTTGACGGTGAGAACTCGTCAACGAAGTTAAGTTGGAAAAATTATCAAATCAAGATTGCTAATTAGAAAGCAGTAAAAACTTGAACAAAAACTCGAGAACAATGATGGCACAATAATGGAGAAATCAATCTTTCATTCACACTTAAGGCTCTGCTACAGTAAAATTTCCAACCTCCTTTCAGGTGGCCTTGGAGTTCGTTTTATAGTAGGCTCTAATGACCTCAGGTACATAGTGGTCCAGGGGACCAAGTGGTACATACGTATTGTATTAGGGGAGTGGCTTCAGAGGTTGTGGTTGTACATCCCGTACAGGAGCAGGTGTCAGGAGGATGTCTCCACTACTTGTCTGTACCCATGCCTGATGCGTGGTGGCAGGCGTATTGGCGCAGGAGGTAGTGGTGTCGGCTCTGACCTATGGCCGTAGATGTACGGACCATGATCTTTACCCCAGCAATCTCACTGGCACTGGTATCCATACTTAGTACTTGGTCGTACAAATATGTCTCATTCGATTCGTACTGGATCTCCTAAGCATAGGGATCTCGAGGTGTAAGGAATGGGACCCTTGGCGCCTGTACTGGCCGTGGCGTTGAGTAGGAATCTTGGGTCCTTAGCACGAGATGCCCGAAGCACCTCAAGGTCACCCACGGGCGCGGGCGATAAGCGCGTGGCCTCGCTCTACATCTTAGTGTGCGAGGAAAGATGCCTCCTCTGCAAGCCATCCCCTTCGTGTGACTTCCCTTACATGGCCCCTAATGGTGGGGTTTGGGCCCGTACGTGTCAAGTGACGGGGTGTCGGCCTCCTGAGGAGATGGTGGGCTGATGGACCTCCCGGGGCGCGCGCGCGTGGGACCTTGCACGGCCTCGCGCATGGGGCGCCGTTGACGGCCTCGCAGCCTCCCTCGGCCTCGCATGGTGGGAGTGGTCCAAGGGCCTCGCAGCCTCCCTCGGCCTCGCATGGTGGGAGTGGCCCAAGGGCCTCGCGAGACGGGGTGGCTTCGCCCATGTGATGGCCTCGCGAGATGGGACGGCTTCGCCCATGTGATGGCCTCGCGGAATGGTGGCCTCGCGAGACGGGGTGGGTTCGCCCATGTGATGGCCTCGCGGAATGGTGGCCTCGCGAGACGGGGTGGCTTCGCCCATGATTGGCCTCGCCCATGTGGTGGCCTCGCGAGATGGTGGCCTCGCGAGACGGGGTGGCTTCACCCATGTGATGGCCTCGCGGAATGGTGGCCTCGCGAGACGGGGTGGCTTCGCCCATGATTGGCCTCGCCCATGTGGTGGCCTCGCGAGACGGTGGCCTCGCGAGGTGGGGGTTCACGAGGCTATTGAGTCTTGGCGCCTGTGCTTTGCCAATGTGGGCCACCTGGCATCGACTCCACGAGGAGCGTACCCAGACTCGTGTCGGGATGGTACGATGGCTTGCCGAGATGACGGCGGCCTTAGGGCCCTGCCTCGGCCTTACATTTTCTCTTGATGAGATTATGAGCATCAACACTTACCCCCCTAGTCTAGGAGAGGGCCTTTAGGTGCTCTTGTAGACTATTCATCTTGGTTCCTATAAATAGGCCTTCATGCATGGCTTAATATTTACACCTTACTTCCTTGGCTTAGTGGTAGTTACACCCTTGCTCCTTTCAAGAGGTAAAGGGTTCAATCCCCCACAACCACACTTTTTCCATAGTTTCATCACTTTTTCATTTTTTCATTTTTTTTTTTAACATATGAGCTAATTTCTTGGTGTGTATATTTTATGACTAACACACGTTTCTGGTTAATTCTTGCAGACGCGCATTTTCGACGCTTTGGTGCTTTTCGCTTCCCGACCTTCTTTGGACCCCGACCTCGTTCTTTTAATCGCTTGAGGTATATTTTCTTTCCTCCTCCTTTTTAATTATTTATTACTCTTTTTTTTTTTTTACATCGGGTCCAAACTAGCAGTACTTGGGGTGGGGTACATTAGCCCGAGCTTGTAGTGAGTTTGACCATATGCACGCCCCTCCTCCTTTTTTTATTTTTTATTTTTTTATATATACCCTGTAGTAGTCCATTTAGGGCGTTTGCATCTAGAGGTATTAAGCCTATTCCTTTGTGTTTTGTAGCCTTCCCCTCGTTTATACGTGAACCCCTTTTTGCTGTTGGGACGTGGTTTCATGGCTAGTGACGGCCCGTCCGACCTACCCCCAAGGGTTGAGTTTATCGACCTGTCCTCAGACTCAGAGTCCCCTGAGGGCAACCCTTACCAGGACTATGATTCTTTGAGGCAAGCCCGCATCCGCCACCTTGAGTGCATGGCTGATCTTAGGCGTAAAATTTGGGTGGTAGAGAGCGAAATTGACTCGGTGTCGAGGGGAGATGGAGGACCTTCACCTCTGGGCCTTAGTGACCATATAGCACGTCTTAGGACGACCCTTTTCGAATTGCGGTGGGAGTTAGAATTTATGGAGGGACACATTCCGCCAGAACCTCCCACTCCTTCCTCGTCTGATGACAGTCATGGGGCCGCTAGCTCCTGTCCCCAGTCCCTAGTTTCAGTTTATCCTAGCTTAGCGCTTCCACCATCGCTCCCTCGATGGAAAACTCTTGCTAGGAAGAAAAAATGGAGGGTTAAGTGTACTACCTCTTCCTCACATATTTCTTTTGATTTTGCAGATATGCCGAGAGCACGCAGACAGGTGTCTGTCCAGGAAGAGGACGACGCCCCTCTACTGGCATCCAGCCTAGTGTCCCATGTGTCTTCGAACAAACTGAAGGGGATAGTGAAGCACTATCGCATTGCTCCGGAATATGCCCCATACGCTCCTAAGGAGACCTGCCGGGCCGACCGCCCTGAGATGGGTTTTGTGGCTTTGAGCGAGCAAATTTTGAAGGCGGGTGGCACCATTCCTTTGCACCCGTTCTTTGTGGCGGTTCTTAACTACTTCGACTTGGCCCCTCTTCAACTGTCACCCAATAGTTGGTTGACTTTAAGTTGTCTTTTCATTTGGTTCAAGCAGAATGTCGAGCGCGCCCTGACGGCGCAAGAGGTGCATACCCTGTACAACCTCATGGCGGTGCACAAGTCTGAGGGCTTCTTCTACCTGCAGAAGGCCAACAACGATCTCCCCTTGATAGAGGGCTCGGTGTCCAACCCAAGGCTTTGGAAGCAAGACTTTTTTTGGGTAAAGGGCCCTCTCTCAGTTCGTGAGGACTTTCGCTCCGGCCCTAGTAAGTACCTTGGTCCTTCTTTTTTTTTTATTAGAACTTACCGTTTCGTACCTTTGCTTGTGCTGACATTGGCGTGGATCATGCAGAGCAATTCGCTGATCCTTCGGTCATTGGGACAGAGGCGGCGGCTATAAACAACCTTATAGATGCAGATGCCGCCCTGAAGAAGGCGGCGGTCCTATTTACTGTGACAAACCTTACCCTCCACCAGCTAGCCCCGGTTTCTGACCCCAAGTTCTTGTGGTCAATTACTGTGCCTAAGAAGGCTATGGCTACGCCGATTGAGCCGTCCCTACCCGATGGTGAGGCCGAGGAGGAGATGGAGGACGCCCCCCCATTCCCCGGGGGATGCCCTCCCTATGGCCCACATGACCAGGGCATGGATTTTCAATCTCTGGACCCGCAGGCCGAAGCGGAATGTTACGCCCCTCCTGACCTTGATGGCATGGACGTCTTCCCTCAGGTCCCTCATGATATTGGCATACCAGACGCTGATTATGTCGACCTCGCGGAGCCCCCTTCTAAAGCACCAAGGTCCCAGTTTTTTCCCTTCTCTGCGCCTCCTCCTGCTTCGGCGAGTGGGTCATCCGTTCCTGTCCAACCAGATGTTCCTAGCGTGGAGGCAGAGCCTTGGGTGACTAGGATGGCTTCAGTTTATGGGCAGCGTTTCATTCCAATAGCCGCGAGTCTCCCTGTCTCCGACTGGAGGGGCCTAGGGAACATGACTCAACCCGACCTCGGGGAGATGCTAAGGCGCGCCGCAGCTTGGGTGAGACCTTGCACCTTGCGTTGATTAGTATTATGCATAGATGCACATGTGTTTTTCTTTTTGTTACTTATCGCTGATGCCATTGATTTTCTTGTGCAGGTCTATATCGTGTCTCTTCGGCATGCTGACTCGTCCGGCGTGCTCTCCGCATCTACCACTGAGAGGGACGGCCTCATAGTCCAGGTCCAGGAGCTCGAAAATGAGCTTAGTGCAACCAAGGTCCAATTGTCAAAGGCCCGGACTAAGTATGCCAAGTTGGACTTGAAGAATGAGAAGCTGAAGGCTAGGATCAAGGAGCTGAAGGGCAAGGCTAAATGCTTGGAGCGCGAGCTCCGGGGGGCCAAGGCCGCTGCGTCCGGGTCGCAGGAGATGGTTATTAAAATGGGGACTGAAGTTGAGGCCCTTAGGTCTGAACTACAGTCGGCTCAGAAGAAGGTCGCTTCCTTGGAGGCGGAGAGGGCTTCCTGGGAGGCGGCGAGAGCTTCCTTGGAGGCGGAGAGGGTCATAACCGAGCGCAAGTCTATAGACCGGGCTCTTTACAATGTGTGGAAGCAGGATCCCAACTTTGACTTCTCCTCTTTTGGCGAGCAGGCTGTTGCCCGAGCGGCCTGGTGGAGTGCCCACTACGGGAGGCCTTGAAATAGTCTCGCTCCTTTTTTGTTTTTATTTTGTAACATCATTACCAGTGCTACTTTTCTGTTAGTAACTCTTGTATTATCTCGAGAACTCTTTTTTTTTTCTAATGTATAAATATATATGATGTTGCTGTTTATTTCTTGTTCTATTGCATTCGAGGCCCTTTTAAGCCCGTGTGATGGGTTTTAGTTTGTTCCCCTCTTTTATCTATCGGACTGGAGGTCCTTTGGAGCCCATGTGAAAGGGTTCGCTGGGACTTCTTTTGGTGCCTCTTGGTTGCTTTCATAAGGATATTTTCACCCCTTGGGTCGTAGTTACCCTTTTATGTTTTTCTTGCGCACGCTTATTATTTCTTTGCGAGAAGCGTCCTTCTTGTCGTTATTCATAGTACTATTTTTGCAAGGGTCTCCTTTGGGACCCTTTTTGGCTAGGCGGCTTGGTGGCCGCTCTAGACTTATTATTATTGTCGTCACCATGCGTTTTTTTTTGTAAGTCCCTATGGCCTTCCTTGGTGTTCATAAGGGTAGCTAATCCTTACGATCCCAAGGGGTTCCTTGTAAGGACTTTCGTTGAAGGCCCTAGTATAGGGGGTCTTTTTTGGTTTTGGGTCATTTCCTCTTGATAAAGGGCCCTTTTTTTATTTTTAGGATACTCTTGGTAGAGGGTCCTCTTTTTTAGGAAGGCCAGGGGTCTTCTTGGTAGAGGGTCCCTTTTAGGGGCCTCGTTTTTAGGAGGGCAAGGGGTCCCTTTAGAGGGTCCCTTTTAGGGGCCTCGTTTTTAGGAGGGCAAGGGATCCCTTTAGAGGGTCCCTTTTAGGGGCCTCGTTTTTAGGAGGGCAAGGGGTCCCTTTTTAGGATCCTTTGATATAGGGCCCTTTTTAGGTTCCCTTTGCTAGCTGCCTGCTGTCGCCTCCTATCCTGCCCCCCAAGTGCCTGGTGAAATTTATTTCGGCAGGCACTTTGGCTGATGCCCACGTAGTGAAGGAAAATAATACATGAGGTTGAACAGTTT
This sequence comes from Humulus lupulus, assembly GCF_963169125.1. NCBI lineage: Eukaryota > Viridiplantae > Streptophyta > Magnoliopsida > Rosales > Cannabaceae > Humulus > Humulus lupulus. Next base: position 89,401,249 of record NC_084793.1, on the reverse strand, counting down.
TACCCACAACATACAGTTCCATTCATCACATTCATAATAAACGGTCTCATACAAATAGTTGCAATGGTACATACGAAGTTTTTTTTTTTTATAAAACAACAATAAAAGACTCACACCTACTTAGGAGGCTATCTAGGTAACCTTTTTGATTTCTTCCTATCATATTAAGGCAGTGTGCAACACTTGTTCCTTTTCCATCGAACATGGGCGCCTTACTGGTAGTACTTCCTCAGGTGCTCCGCGTTCCATGCTCGGGGTATGAGGGTGTTGTCCATGCGAGCCAACTTGTAAGTGTTCGGGGGGATGCACTGAGCAATCTGGTAGGGTCCCTCCCAATTCGCCCCCAGCACTCCCGCGCCTGGGTCTCGTGTGTTTGGGAGTACCTTCCTTAGCACCAGGTCGCCAACTCTGAAAGTTCTCTCTCGCACCCTCGAATTGTAGTACCTTGCGGCGCGCTGCTGGTATACCGCCACCCTCATTTGGGCTTTTTCTCTCTTCTCCTCCAGCATGTCTAAGCTTTCGGCCAGGGCTACGTGGTTGGCTTCGTCTCCATATGCCTGTACCCTGTGGGACTCGACTCGCATCTCGACTGGTAGCACAGCCTCGCATCCATAGGCCAGGGAGAATGGGGATTCCCCAGTAGTCGAGCGTGGGGTGGTCCTGTAAGCCCATAGCACATTTGGTAGCTCATCTACCCAGGCTCCCTTCATTTTTTCGAGCTTTGTCTTCAGGTTCTTCTTAAGGACCCTGTTTATGGCTTCCACTTGCCCATTGGCCTGGGGGTGCACCACCGCGGAGAAACCCCTCCTTATGCCTCTTTCCTTGCAATATTCATCGAAGGCTCCTCCTTCGAACTGGGTACCATTGTCGGAAATAATCTTGTGGGGTACTCCATATCGACACACAATGAATTTGTTGACAAAAGAGGTGATGTGCTTGGCGGTTATCTTCACAAGGGGTTCCGCTTCTACCCACTTAGTGAAATAATCTACTGCCACCACCGCGTACTTTGCTCCACCCCTGCCTGTAGGAAGAGCACCGATCAAGTCTATCCCCCAGATGGCGAAAGGCCAGGGGCTGGTCATGCTGGTCAATTCACTTAGGGGTTTCCGAGGGTAGTTGGCATGCCTCTGGCATTTGTCGCATTTCGTGGGAAAGTCATGCGCATCTTTCTCCATGGAAGGCCAGTAGTATCCTTGTCTCATGGCCTTCCTAGCCGTAGAGGGTCCGCTCTCGTGGTTCCCGCACTCTCCCTCATGTATCTCCTGTAACACTCTCAACGCCTCCTCTTCTTCTACACACCGCAGGAGGGGCATTGAGAATCCTCTTTTGTAAAGGACCCCATCTACCAGGGTGTATCTTGCGGCCTTGTACACCAATCTCTGGGATTTGTTTCTATCCGCAGGTAAGGTTCCTTCTTCCAGGTACCTCTTGATTGGCTCGGTCCATGATCTCCTCGGGGCACTAATCATGTGTACGTCCGCGCCTTCGATACTGGGTTTTGGTAAGTACTCTACGGGTATTGATTCCAAGACATCACTATCCTTGGTAGATGCCAGCTTTGCGAGTGCATCGACATGGGTGTTCTTCTCTCTGGGGATTTGCTCTATAGTATATGCCACTAACCGTCCAAGATGGCCCTTCACCTTCTCCAAGTAGGCTGCCATCTTGGGCCCTCTTGCCTGGTACTCCCCCTTTACCTGGCATACTACCAATTGCGAGTCGCTGAAGATATGAAGGCGCGTTACTCTCAGTTCCTGGGCTAGACGCAGGCCAGCCAGGAGTGCCTCGTACTCTGCCTCATTATTGGAGGCCTCAAACCCAAATCGGATTGCGCAGTACATTCTGTGTCCCTCGGGCCCTATCATCATGATGCCAACTCCTGATCCTCCTTCATTCGACGCCCCATCAACGTGCAAACTCCACTCCTCTGAACCTCCTAGCTCCTCCTCCGTAACAGGCTGCTCTCCTTCTTCATTCCTTCCTTCACTCGGCTGATGGGTGAGCTCTACTATAAAATCTGCCAGCACCTGTCCATTGATGGAAGCCCTTGGAGTGTATACAATATCAAACTGACTTAGCTCAATCGACCATTTCATTAGTCTCCCTGAAGTCTTTGGCTTATGTAAGACTTGTCTCAAAGGACTATCTGTTAAGACATCAATCGTATGTGCATGGAAGTAAGGCTTCAATTTCCTTGACGCCACTACTAGCGCATAGGCCAATTTTTCGATCTCTGGATACCGGCTCTCCGCGTCCACCAAACGCTTGCTGATATAGTATACGGGTTGTTGCTGCTTCTTCTCTCCCTTAACCAGGGCTGCGCTGATGGCATGCTCAGACACTGCCAAGTACAGGTACAGCTTCTCGCCCTTCTCCGGCTTTGCTAACAGGGGCGGCTTCCCCAGGTGCTCTTTCAGCCTGATAAATGCTTCCTCACATCTTTCATCCCAAGCGAACTTTTTGCTCCCTTTGAGGATGTCAAAGAATGGGAGGCACTTGTCGGTGGACCTTGAGATGAACCTATTAAGGGCCGCCACCCTTCCTGTTAGGCACTGCACCTCCTTCTTGTTCTTTGGCGGGCTCATTTCTATGAGTGCCTTTATCTTGTCAGGATTGGCCTCGATGCCTATGGAATTGACCATGAAGCCCAAGAATTTTCCTGAGGATACCCCGAAGGTGCACTTGGCCGGGTTCAACTTCATCCGGTATTTCCTGAGCGTGTCAAACATCTCACCAAGGTCCTCGTTGAGCTTTGCTGCTACTTTGGTCTTCACTAGCATGTCATCCACATACACCTCCATATTCCTTCCTATCTGATTGGCGAACATTTTATTCACCAGCCTTTGATAGGTGGCTCCCGCGTTCTTGAGTCTGAAGGGCATCACCTTGTAACAGTATAGCCCTTTGTCTGAAATGAATAACGTGTGCTCTTCATCTGCCGGGTTCATTGGGATTTGGTTGTATCCTGAGTAGGCGTCCATAAAACTTAGTAACTCATGCCCCGCTGTTGCATCTACTAACTGATCTATCCTGGGAAGTGGGAAGCTGTCCTTAGGACAAGCTTTATTCAAATTCGTGAAATCGACGCAAATTCTCCACTTCCCATTTGGCTTTGGCACGAGTACTGGGTTCGATACCCACACAGGGTAGAAAGACTCACGGATGAAACTATTAGCCTTCAACTTGTCAACCTCCTCTTTTAACGCTGCGTATCTTATTGGGTCTAGCGCCCGCCTTTTTTTCCTGACGGGCCTTGCTTCTGGGGAGATGTTCAGGTGGTGGCACATCACGCTGGGGTCTATGCCCACCATGTCCTCATGACTCCATGCAAATACGTCTAGATTATCCTTAAAAAATTTCATCATCTCCTCCTTAACGTCACCTTGTAGGCTTCTCCCTATCTTCAATTTCCTTAAGGGTTCCTCTGTCACCGTAACCTCCTCTACTTCTTCCACTGGTTCTGCTCTTGCCTCATCCATGACCCGAGGGTCCAGCTCCTGCGGACCCCCCGTGGGCGTAAATAGCACCTCATGTACCACCATGGCCATTGGCTCACGCGGCTTTGCAGGCGTGCGGAGTGAGGTGTTGTAACACTCCCTCGCCTCCTTCTGTTCTCCTTTCATACTTGCGACCCCTCCTGGAGTCGGGAACTTGACAACCAAGTGATATATTGAAGTTATGGCTTTCAATTCTCTCAGGGAGGGCCTCCCTAATACCGCGTTGAAAGCTGATGCACAATCTACTACAACAAAGTTAGACATGACAGTAGTTTGGCGGGGTTGCTCCCCCATGGTAAGTGTCAATTCGATCATCCCAAGGGGTTGCACTGAATCCCCTGTAAATCCGTATAGGGACGACTGGCAGGGCTTCAGGTGACGAATGCCCAGTCCCATCTTTTCTAAAGCAGGGCGATATAAGATGTCCACCGAGCTCCCGTTGTCCACTAGGACTCGATGCACACGCATATTCGCCAATTGGACTGTCAACACCAGCGGATCATTATGGGGAAAATGTACCCCCCGTGCTTCCTCCTCAGTGAACGTTATAGAGTTGTTTTCCCCCTTGAAACTCTTTGGAGGTCGTTGTTCTAAACTCATGACGCAGGGAGGCGGACTTCGCCGAGCCTCTCTTGCATACCTATCTCACCCCTTCCTAGAGTCTCCCCCAAATCCTGGACCTCCAAAAATGGTTCGGACCTCCCCCTGTATTTCTGGGGCTCGCTCTTGTGCCTGGGGTGCTGTGGGCTCGCCTTCTGGCCTTTGCCTTTCTCTCCTGACATAGCGGCCCAAGTGCCCCCGGCGGATAAGCTCTTCAATTTCCTCCTTCAGGTGGATACACTCTGCCGTGGTGTGCCTGATGTCCTTATGGTATTGGCAGTATATACTGGGGTCCCTTTTGGACCGATCCTTTCTCATTGGCGGGGGCTTTTTGAAGGGCACTCGATCTTCGTTGGTGATGTAAATATGCTCCCTGGTGTCCGTGAGGTTCGTATAATGAGTATAGGCTGTTGGCCTATGATCACCCCCTCGCTTGGTCTTCCTCTGCTGGTCATCCCTCGACCCATCGTACGTCCTTTTCTTCTTTGCTACATTCGACCCGTCGTTAGTTGGGGACTTCGCATGGGGCTCCTCCTTCCCTGCCTTCAGGTTTGCGTGGCCATCCTCCACACGGATGTACTTCTGTGCTCTTTCATAGAAGTCATCCAAGTCAGTGACTTCCCTCTTTAACATGTTGTCCCACAATTTGCTTCCTGGGAGCACCCCAGCGGTAATGGCCATTTTTAACTCCCGGTGCGTTAGGCTCCCCACTTTTGCGGCCTCCATATTGAACCGGCGAATGTAGCTCTTTAGGCTTTCCTTCTCCCCTTGCTTCACGTTGGCTAGGCTGGTACCTGGCATCGTGTAGTCCTCCACGGCATGGTGCTGTTGGAGGAACTCGTCAGAGAACTGCTGCCAGGACCTGATGGACCCTGGCCTTAGCCTTTTGAACCATTTGTAGGCGGGTCCTTTCAGAGTAACAGCGAAGCAATGGCACCTGGCACCACTTCTGATCCCCCTCAATTTCATCAGATCATTAAACGCATCCAGGTGGTATTTTGGATCCGTGTTCCCTTTGTAAGGGGTCATATTGGGCTCCTTAAAATTGGTAGGGAGCCGGATTGCCTGAATTTCTCGCACAAAGGGCGACTCATGGTCGAAGTCTTCCTCAAAGGCCTGGCCACCCGACGCGGTGACGATCTTGCGCCGCAAGCTCCGCATCTCCGTGTCTAGGTCCTGCCTCCTTTTGCTGAGGGTGTGTCTCAAAGTGGACGGGCTAAGATCTGCCTTTCCCTTGCCTTCTCGAGGCGCCACAGGGGGCGTGGTCCCTTTGCCCGCCCTCTTCTTATTGAGCTCCTCCTGCAAGTCTGGGGGTGTTCTTTTGGAGGTGACCTCATCCTCATGGCGAGGGGCAGCGTTGGTTCTCGGCGCTGGCTTCTGGGCCTGCTTAGGCGTTTCGGGGTGATCATGTTGCTTCGCGCGGGGGGTGTTTCTAGTTGAATGTCGGGTTCTTCCATCATCTACCGGCACAGTGGTCTCCACCCCATCCTTGCCTTTCTCCTTTCCCTTAGGCAAGGTTATGCTGGACTTACCCTGCAGTAGGCCGTTAAGGACCTCTTGCATGTTTTCTAAGGTAGTTTCTAACCTTTGGTTTTTACGGTGGAGCTCACGTATCTCCTCTTCGTAAAACCGGGACTTCGAACTCGAGCTCACGGAGTGGACCCGGGGGTATTTGTCAGGCCTACGGGCAGAAGGGCCCGGGTCTTGCCGGCCGGAGTTCGGTGCCCGCGGCGGTTTTGGAGGAGGGAACTCATCAGCGTGTACCGGTGGGGCTCTGGGAGGACTCCCTCCAGGTGGAGTGGCCGGTGATGAGGCTACCCTATCTCCTCCGTGAACCTCAGGGTCTTTCGGGGACTCCACGTCCCTGGGTGGAGGAGCGTCCTTCATGGAGGCCTTCAGCTGGACTCTGTTCAGATGAACTTCTACCTCCCACGTCTCCCTCAGTCGCTTCGAGCGTCTTGGCATCTTCTTCTTGTCGGAAACAATGGTGGAACAGTAGCTTGAAACTAACGTTCCCACAGACGGCGCCAAACTGTTGACGGTGAGAACTCGTCAACGAAGTTAAGTTGGAAAAATTATCAAATCAAGATTGCTAATTAGAAAGCAGTAAAAACTTGAACAAAAACTCGAGAACAATGATGGCACAATAATGGAGAAATCAATCTTTCATTCACACTTAAGGCTCTGCTACAGTAAAATTTCCAACCCCCTTTCAGGTGGCCTTGGAGTTCGTTTTATAGTAGGCTCTAATGACCTCAGGTACATAGTGGTCCAGGGGACCAAGTGGTACATACGTACTGTATTAGGGGAGTGGCTTCAGAGGTTGTGGTTGTACATCCCGTACAGGAGCAGGTGTCAGGAGGATGTCTCCACTACTTGTCTGTACCCATGCCTGGTGCGTGGTGGCAGGTGTATTGGCGCAGGAGGTAGTGGTGTCGGCTCTGACCTATGGCCGTAGATGTACGGACCATGATCTTTACCCCAGCAATCTCACTGGCACTGGTATCCATACTTAGTACTTGGTCGTACAAATATGTCTCATTCGATTCGTACTGGATCTCCTAAGCATAGGGATCTCGAGGTGTAAGGAATGGGACCCTTGGTGCTTGTACTGGCCGTGGCGTTGAGTAGGAATCTTGGGTCCTTAGCACGAGATGCCCGAAGCACCTCAAGGTCACCCACGGGCGCGGGCGATAAGCGCGTGGCCTCGCTCTACATCTTAGTGTGCGAGGCAAGATGCCTCCTCTGCAAGCCTTCCCCTTCGTGTGACTTCCCTTACATGGCCCCTAATGGTGGGGTTTGGGCCCGTACGTGTCAAGTGACGGGGTGTCGGCCTCCTGAGGAGATGGTGGGCTGATGGACCTCCAGGAGCGCGCGCGCGTGGGACCTTGCGCGGCCTCGCGCATGGGGCGCCGTTGACGGCCTCGCTGCCTCCCTCGGCCTCGCATGGTGGGAGTGGTCCAAGGGCCTCGCAGCCTCCCTCGGCCTCGCATGGTGGGAGTGGCCCAAGGGCCTCGCGAGACGGGGTGGCTTCGCCCATGTGATGGCCTCGCGAGATGGGGCGGCTTCGCCCATGTGATGGCCTCGCGTATTGGTGGCCTCGCGAGACGGGGTGGCTTCGCCCATGTGATGGCCTCGCGGAATGGTGGCCTCGCGAGACGGGGTGGCTTTGCCCATGATTGGCCTCGCCCATGTGGTGGCCTCGCGAGACGGGGTGGCTTCGCCCATGTGATGGCCTCGCGGAATGGTGGCCTCGCGAGACGGGGTGGCTTCGCCCATGATTGGCCTCGCCCATGTGGTGGCCTCGCGAGATGGTGGCCTCGCGAGACGGTGGCCTCGCGAGGTGGGGGTTCACGAGGCTATTGAGTCTTGGCACCCGTGCTTTGCCAATGTGGGCCACCTGGCATCGACTCCACGAGGAGCGTACCCAGACTCGTGTTGGGATGGTGCGATGGCTTGCCGAGACGACGGCGGCCTTAGGGCCCTGCCTCGGCCTTACATTTTCTCTTGATGAGATTATGAGCATCAACAATCGTTAACCATCATTTTTATGCCAAAATTTAAGTTTTTATGGCACACTTGCTAACGCATCGCTATACCATCGTTAGCCATCATTTTTTCAGATTTTGAAACCCATTATCACCTTCAAAATGTAATAATCCATTAATTGATTTTTAATTGAACCTAGATACTAAAAATTGATTCACATCCTTATTCTAAAGTGCTCATTGTCATAAAATGATCACATATACACTAAACATCTAGATTAAAAACTTTTTTTTTTGGAGGAAGATGTGGTTGTGTGGTAGTTGGCAACGACATGAAGAAAGACTCTCTGTGGTGGTCGACGACATCCGTGAAGGAGATGGATGTGGTGGCTAGGGGCTGAGATTCATGAGAAAGAGAGAGAGATCTCAAAAGTGAGAGAGAGAGTGTGAAGTTATAAAGAAGTAGGAGTTGTTGAATGGAAATAGTAGTTTGGTCAAATTTTTAGAAAATGACATATTTTAAATGATTATAAAAGTTTTCTTACAGAATAAATATGGTATATTAAGATGCATAAAGCTTCACATACAATATTAATATTAATATTGCTTAGGCATACACACACAATTTAGAGCACACGATATAGTAATTTATTTTTATATTCATAATATTGTAATATAGCTAGGGAAATTTCACTTTTTATACATACTAATATGTACAATTACAAAAAAATCTTAGCACTATTAACTTTTTCAAATTGATGCTAAACTTTTCCCTCATACCTAAAATACCCTTCATATTTTTCCACACCCAAAAAATTCAACCTCAACCTTCTCTCTCTATACACTCTCGGTTTCTCTCTCTCATTCTCACAAAAATCCCCAAAAAACAGTCGAACCCCCACCTCCATCGAGCCGTGGAGCCCCCATCTCCATCGAGCCCGCATCTCCGTCAAGTTTTCAAGCCCCCACCTTCTCTGTCGAACCCCCACCTTCTCCCATTTCTCCGTCGATCTCGAGACCCACAACGAACTCCCATTTTTTTGTCAAACCCGAGACCCACGGAGCATATTTCCTTCAAAGTTTCAAAAACAAAGGTAAAATCTTGAACCAAAGTCCATATTTGCTTTATATTGTTGTTGAATCTATGATTTGTGGAATGGATTCATCGATTTTGTGGGAAATTTTTTCTGGGTTTAAACCAGTGGCTCGATAGGTTTGATAGAAGCTCGATTAATCTACGACAATATATGAAACTAGCTCGATATGCTTGATTATGGTTCGATAGTAGACTTGATAGGGTAGTTTGAACAATTCGATGGTGGATCAATAGGAGCTCGATGGATAAAACTTGATTGATCTATGGCAATATATGAAACTAACTCGATAAGCTCGATTATGGTTCGATAGTAGGCTCAATAGGGCAGTTTGAACGGCTCGATGGATTTGTGGTATTATATTACAAGGGCTCGATAGGTTCGATAATGGTTCGATATTAGACTAGACTGTAGCTCGATGGTTATTTATGTAGACAGATTTTGCTTAGCTCGATAGGCTCGACACTGGCTTGATAGATTTAGGTTGTTGATATTGCTCGATGGAACTCGATAGTTGCTCGATAGGGTATGTTGCAGCTCGATTTTAGCTCGATAGAGCTCAATGACAACTTATTTCAGTGTTTTTATGAATTTTTTTTATTCTGTTTTCTTACCAATTTTTTTTCATGTGTTGTTGCAGATGCCTAAGTTGCTTGTTCCGTTCAGTGATCACTTTCCTGGTCAAGTGACATATCAGGGTAGTAGTACTTTAAATCACATTAAGACCAGGTTTTTGGAGCTCGGGCTGCTTGAAAGGGCTAAGGAATCCCCTTTCAAGCAGTTCTTTTTGGCTTCGGAGTTTAATTTCTCCGGAGTTTTGGTGCATCAACTGTTGCTGAGGAAAATCGCCAGCAACAACAAAGATGAGGTGCGTTTTTTCTTGGGGTCAAAGTCTTGTAGATTCAGCATGGGAGAGTTTGCCCTGGTGACGGGGTTGGATTTCAGTAACTTCCCGTCACCAGAAGAGTTGGAAGGGCATAATCTCAGCGACTGGTTGATAAAGGAGTATTTCAATGATGCTGAGAAAGTAAAGCTCTCATAGGTGGACCATGCTTTCAAGACTTGTACGGTTGTGGAAGATGTGTACAAGCTTGGTCTATGTCTGTTTGTTGAGGGGGTTCTGAATGCCATTGAGGGAAAGTTGCACATTTGGCGAGATATTCTAAAAATTGTTGAGAATGTAGAGTACTTCTTCAGCTATCCATGGGGAAAGTACTCTTATAGGAGGCTATTGCATTCTTGTAAGAAGGAAATGGTGAAGTAAAAGGCCAACTATAATGCCAAGAAGGATGGCAAGGTGCAGCAAGAGTCCAAGTACAGTATGTATGGTTATGCCACAGCCTTACAGTACTGGGCTTATGAGGCTATCCATCAACTTATGGTGGAGCTTGTTGTGAGCTCAGGAAACTTGTTCCCGAGGATGCTTAGTTGGTCACATCGGAGGAACAAGGATTTCACCAAGTCCGTCATCGCACCGATATTATTGAAGAATAATGTAAGTTATGTTTTTTTTTTATCTATATGCTGAGTTAACCAAATGTTTTATGTTGTTTGCAGTTAATTGTTCTTCTGATGTTGAAGCCTCGGCCAGCAGAAAAAGACTATTACTTGTCTTTGACTGAGGGAGATCTTCCCCTTTATCCTGGGTTTGGCCAGGATCCCTCGGAGACTGATGAGGAGGAGGATGCGACTTTTGAGAAAATCGCGGAGATAGTTTCTCAGGCAGCCGAGGCAGCCAAGATATTTGTTGATGTTGCCCCGGGGGAGGAGGTTGCAGGTCCCACCCCTCCTATTGCCCCAGCCTCAGCCTTTGCCCCAACATCAGCCCCAGCCTCAGCCTCAGCCCCAACACCAACCCCAACCCCAACACCAGCCTTAACCTCAGCCCCTGAGCTCGCCGATTTGATTGAGCGGTTGGACAGAGTCGAGGGTCGACAAGAGACCCTCCTGAAGAACTAGTCAGTGATCTTGGACATAGTCAGTCAGATCCTGACATTTATTAAGGAGAAACCGAGGGGCTCCAATGAAGATTTAGACTCAGAGTCATTGGATATTCCTCTAGACTATGTTGATGATCCAACCACGCCTCCAACCATCATTGTGACACCTGATGCTGGGACTCCGGGAGTCGTTATTGTCAACCCTGAGGATGTTGCTGGGGTTCAGTTTCAAAGGGCTAGACTCCAAAGACGTAAGCCAGATTGGTTTGAGGACTACACCGATCCCACGAGGAAAAGTCCTCGCACTGATACAGCTGCACCAGCAGAGGAGGCTACACAGGTGCTGGACCCTCTCAAGAAGCCAGATCCCAAATAGTATAGGACAATGTGCAAGTGGCTACTTGGAGACATTCCCAACAAGACCCCGCGGGATGTAAAGACTGGGAGTCACGGTCCAGCGTGGTTTCTGACGTTGAAGACACCACAGTCGTGGCTCAATGATGGGGTAAGCCATTTATACCTAATTATGGACTGTTCTCAATTTTACATGTTTTATTTTTATTGACTTGATATGAGCTCGATGATAGCTCGATATGAGTTTCGATAGGAGTTTGATGGGAGTTTACAGGATCGATGTGAGCTCGATGGATCTATAGGAGTTCGTTAGGGATGTTAAAATAGGGTTGTTTTTTACTGTTTCAGATTGGCTTGATGTGAGCTCGATAGGAGTTCGATAGGGATGTTAAAATAGGGTTGTTCTTTACTGTTTCAGATTGGCTTGATGTGAGCTCGATGGAGCTCGATAGGAGTTCGATAGGGATGTTAAAATAGAGTTGTTCTTTACTGTTTCAGATTGGCTTGATGTGAGCTCGATGGAGCTCGATAGGGAGTTCGATAGGGATGTTAAAATAGGGTTTTTCTTTACTATTTCAGATTGGCTCGATGTGAGCTCGATGGAGCTCGATAGTAGTTCGATAGTGGAGTTAAAATAGGGTTGTTCTTTACTGTTTGAGATTAGCTCGATGTGAGCTCGATGGAGCTCGACAGCAGCAATTTATGATGGTCTTTGCTAATTTTTTTTATCGTACTCTCTTTGTAGCATATTGATGCGGCAAAACACATGCTTCGTATGCATCGCAAGTATTTTCCCAATATATATCGACAGAATGCAGTTGTGATGAACAGTTATTTCTCACAAGTGATACCTGCTCGATATGATCAGTACAAGAAAACAGTCGACAAAACAAAGTATACTTTGGATGCTGACGCTATGTCCATGTTGACCAGCATCAAGCAGCAGTTTCTGGCATCTTGGGGAGGAGTTGAGGATGTATATTGGTGCCAGAACTATGGATAACAACATTAGTTTTCCATTGAGGCTTCCATTTCTAGTTGGACTCTGACTGTTTACGATTCGGACAACTTGGTGATTAGTTACGCAAAGCTTGAGGATATTATGAGTCCATGGTGCTTTTTGCTTCCTTCTCTGTTAATGCAGAGTAAACTGTTTATTGATAGCTTGATGTTGAAAATTCCATCAGCAGGAAAGAGGCCGCATCAGTTCACAAGGCGTCGCAAACAGAAACACGAGCTCCCTCAGTCAAAGAGAAGGTAACAAACATCATCTTCATACTAATTTTGTTTCTAACTAAAATTATAGTAATGTGCACTTAATATTTACTTTTTTTTTTTACAGTGGGGATTGTGGTGTGTATGTTGTCAAGCATATTGAGCATCTAATGGTCGGTCTTCCATTGGAAACTATGTGCGATGAAAATATGGAGGTGTTCAGGAACAAGTGGACCACAAACTTGTGGTATCAAAATTTGTTACCTTGATGATTGTATATATACAGGGTCTTTACATGTACAGTTTCTTGTTCACATTTTTTCATAACTTTCATGGGCTGTTATCGAGCTAATATCAAGCTATATCGAACTGTTATCGAATTATCAAAATTTGTTACCTTCATGATAATCTTGTATACGGGGTCTTTACATGTATAGTCTCGAACTGTTATCATTTTTTTTATAACTTTCATGGGATGTTATCGAGCTAATATCAAGCTATATCGAACTGTTATCGAATTGTTATTGAGCAATATCATTTTCATATCGAACCATTAACATAACTTTTAAGAAAAATCAAATGAAAAGAGTTTATTAATACAACAAGTTCAAATGGGAAAAAAGAGTTTAAAGCCTAGCTTTGCATATAGCCCTATTGTGGCCAAGACCACCACACATGCTACACTTGCGCTCTTTGCGAATGATTTCTCCATTCGATGGAGTGCGGTTTGTCTTCCTTCTTCCCACCTTATTCTTCTTTGGTCTACCAACTGGTTGTTTTTCAACGGGAACCCCAACTTGCATTTTATCTATGTTCTCGGGAACTTCCCAATCATCCTCGTTGCCAGTTGGGTAAATTGTTTCTTTGTAAGACTCCCTCCACATCTCAGTAGTGTAATATGGTGAACACAGTGAGTAAATATTGACACTGCGCAACATGGCCGCAGCCACACCATGAACACAAGGGTAACCCATTATTTGAAACTGACCACAAGAGCATGATTTGGTCATCAAATTCACCTCACCATCACCTTTTGGGTCTACCACATGAAATTCAAACTGTCCAAGAGGATGGACTTTCAAGTACCTTGCATCATCCGCAATGCCTGAGACATCTTTCTCATATATTGTTGCTAATTTGGATGTGCACTTCTCTACCTCCTCACGACGCGCGACAAACCATGACTGAATTGTGAAATGAATGAATTCCACAAAAGTAGTGACTGGGAAGGTTCTTGCGTCTCTGGTTTTGTTGTTGAAACTTTCAGTGTAGTTGCTTGTCATTACATTGTATCGATTCCCAGGAAAGTAAGCACGAGTCCACTTATCGAAGCCAATACCCTCGAGATATTGAACTATGGCAGGATCCATTTGCTTTATATTGTTGAAGAACCTGTGAAATTTTGACTTTTGAAATGCATATGCCGCATTCCACATCTCCTTATGGCAGTGATCAATCTTGAACTTAGCGATTACATTCATACTTATGTGATTGTAGCATGCGCCATGGTAGGCATCTGGGAAGACCAACTCAAGAGCATGAATAATGCTAGCATGCATGTCTGATACAAAAGACAGATTATCAACAACTCCAATGGCTTCCTTCAATTTCATCATGAAATACTTCCAAGAAGCATGATTCTCACTGTCAACAATCGCGAATGCAATTGGATAAATGTAGTTATTCGCATCCAATGCGACAACACACAACATGTGGCCACCGTACCTTGACTTCAAGAAAGTGCCGTCCACACATATAACAGGACGACATGATGTAAATCCCCTTCTACAAACTCTGAGTAAGAAGAAACAGTAAAGAAAGCGACCGTCATCTGTGACAAAATCAGTTATTGTACCTGGATTCTTTTGCTGCAGCATGTACAAGTAAGAAGGTAACTTGGAGTACGATTCTTCAGGTATCCCCCTGACATAACCGAGTGCCTTCTCTCTGCATCTCCAAGCCTTCATATAACTCATATCGATCCCAAAATTATTCTTCATATCCTCCTTTATGTTGTTTGGTTGATAGCTAGTGCCATTAGTAGCATATTTGTTCTTGATAAGGTGCCCAATGACAGAAGGTGCTGCTTGACAGTGGTCTTTTTGTCGCAATTCTAGTGAGCAAGTATGTACACTATTATAAACAGTGATCTCAAACAACTCCGATCGCGCTACTTTTTTCCCTCTTATTCTCCAACCACAATCAGGATCCTTGTAGGTGATATACAACACATCAGTCCCAGACTTCTTAACCATAAACTAAAAATTATTCTTCATTGCAAAGAGAGCCGCTTTGGTTTTCAATTCCATCTTGTTCTCAAATGTGTTCCCAAGATGTAATTCCCCCAACGCTACACCGGATGAGGGTGATTCAGAACGACTACAAGCCATGATATCTTCTTTTGTAAACATGGGAGCACTTCATTTTCTGTGATCTTCTGTTGAATATATTGAAATGTTCCCTGTATAGTTATATTCTGTTCCACCAGGACGACTACAGCTGGTGCCAGGTGTTCGACGTCCTTGACTTGGTGGGTTCGTCCGTGCAATATGACGTATTGGTTGTTCTTGTGCTTGTTCTACTTGCAAATGTTCAACTACTAAATCATCATCCACTGAATTGTATCCTAAGTCCTCATTGTGTTAAGCTACTGGATCGTCATTCACATAGGGGTTGTACTCATACTGGTTGTCCCTCAGGTCACCAATAGGAAATCCTAAAGTACTGGCCGCTCCCTCAGGTCTGGGAGTGGAATATGGGTCTGCAATGACAATCTTTTTAACATGAGTGACACACAAGGCCAACCTTTCTTTAGATGTTACTCCTAAGAATGCATAGACACCAAGATCACTTTCAACATGAACAGGTGTAAACGGTTGGTCGCCGCAAGTGTAAGGAACCTCCAATTTCAACTCATACATCTGTTTATCAACTTTATGTTCCTTGTGCAATATGTCAAGAAGTTGCAAGTACATTACAGTATCCTCCATCGGTATCACCATGCATTGAGGGTCCTTGAAAATCTACTTATTCCCTTGTAATTCCCAAACACCATTGTAGGATACAAAAACGTAGACAATAGAGCCTGTGTTGGAAAAAAAACATTAACATTGTCAGGAAAACTGTCATTTTTTCAGAAATACATTAAAAAAGAACATTATCGAGCTAACATTGAGCTTTATCGAGTTAGCATCGAGCTCTTATCGAGTTAGCATCGAGCTACCGTTTCTTAAACCGAACATAAAACCTAAACAAACCCTCCATCGAACCCTATCGAGCACATATCGAGAAAACCTAAACCTATCGAGCTCAAATATTGTAGGGTCCAATCGAACCCTTATCGAGTTTCCATCGAGCACAATCGAGCACTAAAAATCAAACCTATCGAGCTATAATCGAGCTCACATCGAGCTCATACAAGACCTTCTTCTACATATCATCGAGCTCATATCGAACCGTTATCGAGCTGCTATCGAGCAAAAAAGTTGCAGAAAACCCAGAAAACACAGATCGCGGAATCTCTCTAAAAATCCCAAAAAATACACCAATATAAGCTCAGATCTGTTCAAAATATCCAAAAAAATGTAAACAAATAATACCCAACACATAAAATGTAAAATCTTATTACCCATGGTTTTTCTCTTCCAAAAACTCTCAAAATAGATGTCGCCTTTGATATTAACGACTTCACAGAGACAATGGAGATAGCTAACAATGATTTTGACAAGAAAATTATACAAATCTGTAGGTTTTATGGATGATTTCGTGAGAATGAGAGAGAGAGAGGGAAGAGAGAGGAAGAGAAGGTTTTATGCTTTTTTTATATAATGGAAGGGGTATTTTGGATATGAGAGGAATGTTTAGCGTCAAATTGAAAATATTATTAGTGTTGGGATTTTTTAGTAATATTAAGTATTATTAAGTATTAAAAGTGAAATTTCCCGATAGCTACAATGTCATCCTTATTAATCATTCAAATGAATAACTAGTGATATTGTCATGATTACTTAGACTAGAAAAGGATGAAGATTTTCGTAATGATGACAAAAATATATAAAAATTTCATGCCACGATAAGAAGCTCTAGAGAAATTAATATTTTAGCTTTTCATGTTAGAAAGTTAAAATGAATCTAGTTTAAAAGATTAAAAAACTAAATAATTGTTTTTTTTAAAAGTTAAAAAGTGTTTTTTAAATTGGCGTTGTTTTCAAACAACAAGTTTTAAAAACAAATTTTCAAAATACAGAAAATTTTGAGAACAGAAAAAATCTATTTTATATTGTTCTCAAAAAAAATTTTTGTCTATTTTTTTTTCTCACATCACTTTTTTAATTATTATTATCTAATATTATTTATTGTGATATCATTTTCTCTCTCTTTATTTTCTCTCATATCACTTTCTTTCTCTTTATTTTATCTCTCATCACTTTCTCTCTAGCTATTTTCTCTCTTATTATTTTATTTTTTATAATTTTCTATCTCCTTATTTTCTATTGCATTACTTATTATATCCCTATTTTCTCTCTTATCATTTTTTCTCTCTGGCCATTTCCTCTCTCATCACTTTCTCTCTATTCACTTCTCTCTTCATTTTCTTTCTCATTACATTCTCTCTCATTTTTTGTTGGATCAATTTCTCTCTTCTTAATTTCTATTTCTTCAAATTTTATCTCCTTACTTTCTCACTTCTTATTTTTCATCATTTTTTTTCAAATTATTTTATCTCATTATTTATTACAAACTTTTAAAATATTTTTCTCCTTGTAAATATATTTATTAATTTTTTATTTAAGATTTAAAAAAAAATAAAACTAAAAAATTATTTTTAGAAAATATTAACCAAATACATTTTGATTTTTAAAAACTATAAAAACAGTTTTCTATTATCATTTCTAATAACACAACTTTGAAAACAAAAAACTGAAAACAATATCAAACATGCCCTAAATTATTATACATCTCAAACAATTGACATAAAATATTTTATTTCAACTTAAATTTTTAAAGTAACATAGTATATATATATATATATATTTACAATATTCAAATATCTATTATTATAGTGTCATTAGTTGGGATGGAAATTAGAAAAATTATAACTTATAGATAGTTAAAGTTGTCATTTTGTAAAATTTTACTGTATATACCTTTATATTTTACAATGAAAAAACTCTAGTCTAATCCTAGTATATTAGATGGTAGTAGGTAAGGTGCCAAGAAAAAGTTTTATCCATTAAAAAAAAGCCATTTTGCCAGGCACCCAAAATATATTTGTGTGTAATAATATGTTTTTTCCTTTTCAAAAATTTATAAGAAGATAAAATTAGGTGCCACACTTATTTTAACATTTAGAGTCTTTTTTTTTTTATCAAATGGCGGGTCAAGAATCCAGACTGTATCAAGTTTGTGAGGAAAATTAATGGGACCCAGTTGCCTTGGTAATATTTCCTGCAGTGCAGGAACAGGATTTTCGTATAGGTTATAAGTGTAGACCAATATATATGTCAATTCAAAGATTTGTTGGTGTGTACATGCATGTGATGAAATCTATACAAAGACCACGAAAATGGCCCCTCCATACTCCATACCCTCTTGTACTAGTGGGGAATGGTAAAAGCTAGCCCCTTCTCCCTCTCTCTCTATACATATATTTATATAGATACACAGATCATTATTTATATACATAGATGTGTGAGAGGCAGAGAGTACGGACTATTAAGACCAACCAAGAGAGGATAACCACTCTACTTATGAGTATGAGTGATATGAGAAGAAGCCAATACATGAGACAAACAAGCATTAACGAGTAACGGCCCCTTACACAAGCACCACCAGCTCTGAAATCTGTATCTTCAATTCTTCACCATCTCAATATATACATCTATTTAGTTGCCACATATGATTCGGAATTGGATGGTTTAATCTATCAGGTTCAACTCTGGTTAATTTGTGTTAGAGTAGATATTGTAAATTACAAGTAATTATATATATATATATATATGCTCTAAATGACGGAATAGTTTACTCAGCACAGCATGTCGTACAACCTAACTGCAGCGTTTGGTTGAACCACCAAATTCGCTTTAACGGGACGCGTTCTGCTTTCTGATTTCTGATTATTGTCTGCTCTGTTTAGTGTTTTCAGGACATATAAAAGAGAGCTAGTTATTTTATTTTCTTGATATATATATGTATATATATATATTTTTCTTTTCGGTTTTCACCGAGAAAAGTAGAAAGAGGGAAAGTTTGGTGTAAGAGTGTTGGCGGGATAAAGAAAGGTTTTCTCCAGGTTATATATGTACGGAACATTTTCAAGAAAATTGCTTTCCAAATGAGTTTTTTCCAACTTTTTTTTTTTTTGTAAAGTTGGTTCTTGAGACATTCTATTATCCTCGTTAGCTTCATAATATTCACTAGGCAGAGATTCAATCACTGGAACTGCAAAATTAAAGAGGAATTCAGAAAAAGAAATGAGGTGTCGTGCATTCATAAAAGTTTTTGATTACAAAGAAACAAAAACATAAAAAAAAGAAAACGCAAGATGAAAATTAAAAAAAGGCTTAGTGTCGTATTCAAAAACTGATTATTTTTTTTAAAACAGAACATTATTTTTTAAAACAAAAAAAGTATTTGACATTGCTTTTAAATAACAATAAAATGTTATTTTCTGGATTTATAAATTTTTTGTTATTATTTTTTCTCTCTATCATTTTCTTTCACTTCACTTTTTATAACATTTTTCTGAGTTTATATTCTATCTTATTACTTTCTCTAATTTAATTTTCACTTTCATTATTTTCTTTGTTTTTAAAGAAAAACTTACAAAAATAAAGTAAAAAAAAAGTAAAAACTTTTGAGAAAAACAAAAAATTATCTTTTGTATTTCTTCAATTTTTTTTTTCAAATTTTTGTATCACTTTCTCATGTTATTTCTTTACCTATTTTTCTCTTATATTATTTTATTTCATGTAACTTTCACTCCTATCACATTTTTTCTTTTGTTTTTACTCACATAACTTTCTCCCTCATCATAATTTTTATTTTATTTTCTCTCTCATTATTTTCCTCCACATTACTTTTTCTCCCCTCATTTCTGAATTTAGTTTTTTACAATATTATTTTTTGTCTAATCAATTTCTCTTTTACTACATTCTCTCATAATACTATATTAATATTTTGCCCCTCTATTTTCTTTCTCACCATAGTCTCTCTTATCACTTTCTAATCGTGTAATATTTGCATCATTTTTTTTTTACATTATTTTTCTTAATTATTTATCATAGTATCACAATATTTTATTTTTCTACTAAAGGTTCTTTTTAAAAAAAATAAAAAATTGTTTCTAGAAAATATCACCAAAATATTTATTGTTTCTTGAAAACGATAAAAACTATTTTCTATTTTTATTTTGAATATACAACTTTGAAACAAAAATACAAAGGACAATGCCAAAAAAAGACTTTAGTTTTTTTTAGTACCTAAATCTAACCTTGGATCTACATGATCAAATCAAGATCGTCAAGCTGGCTAGAGTTATAGTATAAGAAGTTGATATTGATCTAGAGGCAGTACTAATAAGTCTAGTTTATGATAGTTTTATACTGTGTTTTAGTCTTAGTTTCGAGTCAAATTGTAGATTTTGTGCAGTATTATACTTATGTTTGTTTTGTTTTCAGGTTTTTGCTATGAATTCGAGAATGAAGAAGAAATTAGCAGATTTAGTGATGAAATTGAATATTTTGGGGAGTTTTTGCCTATTTTGTGTGAGTTCAGGAGAACCGGGAACATTCAGGATGAATTTGGTGCTAAATGAAGGTTTAAAAGAACAAAAGATTCTAGAAGTCGTGACTTGGACAATTGGGTTGCGGCGTGCATGGAGGCAAAGGTAAATCAACAAAGGGGACCAAAAAAACACGGGTACCCAAATCTTGCATGTTTTAATATAAGAAATATTGTTTTATGTCGAATTTCAAAGAAAGCAATACAAGTTTTGTTATATTTAAAATATTATTTTCAAGTGGGAATTCACTTTAATATTGGTATGTTGGTAAATTACTTAGCCTAGAAAATCGGACGTTTCAATAAAAAATTGTGAAAAATACACACTTTGGTCAACTGAAGATGCAAGTCAGTCAAGTCAACTAATGGTCCGTTACATAAATGACACTTCTTTGGTTAGAACACTCTCAATGGATGTTCTACTCTATCTTTTAAAATACTTCCAAAAAACACACATTTTTCTATTTCACCTCTAAGTTTTACATTATACCATACATCACATTCTCTATATATTTCTATACATCATTTAAATATTATATCTTTAAACATATTTTATTAATTAAAGTAAAAAAAATAATTAAAAAAGAAAAAAGAAATAATAAATATATATACTAAATGGGAGAGAGAAAGCTTATAAAGAAAAATAATAATATTAAAATATTATATAAAGATATGTAAATGTTATGTAAATGTAGATATAGATTAATTGGAGTTTGTGCATAGCTATTATAAATATATGTATAAAGAAGCTGATGGAATGTGTTTTTGTGAGTTTTAGCTAAATATTATAGAGAAAATGTATTACAAAATACATCACCAAAACATATTTTTTTTATAATTTATCTCAAACTTTTACATTATATCATATATCAACTTCTCAGTTTTTTATCTACATCATTTAAATATTATATTTTTTAAAAATATTTTATTCATTTTAAAAAATAAAATAATTAAATATAATAGTATCACATTCATATATATATATATATATACACAAAAGTTTATAAAAAAATAATAAAATATTTATAGCTTGATGAATAGTATTTCACTACATATAAAGAAATACTATTAATTTAGGTAAAAAAATATAACTTTACATCACCAATTAGAAGACTATTTAACAATTTTTTCTTTATATTATAAAAAATTAGACATTTTACCTATTCTATTAGGAATGCTCTTACAAAAATATTAGTTTTTTTTATTTGTTTGAATAAACTAATCTCCAACAAAGTAATGCTATTTAAAACTTTGGAAATACGGTAGTTTATGAGATCATTTTAAGACATTTTAAAACTTAGTTTCATTTTTAAATGACTTTTAACATGTTTTCATCATTTTAGACAAAAATAGATTTTTGGTTACCTACATTACCAAAATCTGGCCTACCAAATCCGTTTTGCTTGTAAAATATTTTTCATGAAAAACCTAAGCCATGATTAAATCAAAATCATGCGATGCTTCAAATCTAAATACAAGACTAATATGAATAAACCATTTGGACTTTAGTCTTGATTCTTTGATGTTCCCTTCAAACTTTAATATTCAAATCATTCATTTTCTTATATGCAAGGTTGAATCAACTTGATATTGAGCTTTATGATGAACTTTCTACACACTCAAGTAAACTTGTTAGAGCATAAATCATATGCTTGTTATCTTCAAAATAACAACAAAGATTGAGACTTAAATAACCAACTTAACTTAATTGTGTACAAGCTTTAGACAGAACTACCACAGTACGAGCTGTCTATGCTGCCTAAGAGAAACTTTCTTCAATTCTTCATTTTTTTTGGTGGAAGTACTTTTATCTTTATCATCAGTTTGTTGACAAACTCTTAACAAATTGACAAAGGATTGAGCTTGAAAAATAATAATGTGTCAAAAGAGTTTACAAACATAATTGAAATGAAAGACATAAATGAGTAAATAAGCTTATCAGAATAATGTTCTGTTCTATATTGTCTTGAAACTTGTTCATGGACATTGCGTTAATGTCCAAAGTTCCTTCAACATCAGGTGGAAGCAAATCTTTACTTGGGTAGATTCACCGGGGGGATTGACAATTGTAATTGCCTTAGTGGAATTACATTCTTCCAATGAGACAGAAGGAAAGGTATAGGTAATAAAGAGGCCCCATAAATGGATACGTTCATTGGTAAAGAGGCCTTAAAATTGAATGAATACATCGGTAAAGAGACCCCAAAACTGAACGAGTTCAACCCATTGAAAAAGTCCCATGGAAGTCAGTCAAAGTCACTAGGCAAGAATTTTGAAGTCTTGAAAGAAGACCCCTAGATCATCCTGGAACGTAAGATAATTAATTGTAGAAGAAATAATAGAGTCTACTACAGAAGAAGAATAAACCGGGGCAGACTTAGAAATTGAAACCATAATGGATTCAGAAGAGGACAAAACAATAGATGCAACATCTTGTTAATTTTTATTTTATTTTTAATTAAATATGTGATGAAGTTATTTTACTAATTAAAATAATACCCAATTTAATGATAATGTGATAAAGTGAGTGGATCACTTAAATAAATTCTTTTGGAAACTTTATACTAAAAATAAATACAAGTGGAGAATATTATTTTTAGTGGAATCTCATTACTAGAGCCTTAGACTAAATTTAAAAAAAAAAATTTATTTGGCTATTATAGAAAGATATTGGGAGCTTTTAGACTAAGATTTCCCGTGTTGGAGAGACACATATTTTTGGACTACGATTGTTGATAGCTGAATTATGTGATTAATTGGATTTAAACGATAGTCCTGAGCTCTTATGTTATTTAATGGCTTAATAACCCATTAAGGAGATGATGGGGGGTTAAGGTTGGAGTTTTTTTTAGCTGCAGTCCTCATTTTTTATACTTTAGGTTCAAAAAATTAATTTTGTATCATTTAGGTCCCCAATTTTTTCAAATCGTATCATTTAGGTCCCTAAATACTATTTTTATTTCATTTTTCTTTTAAAAGACATAAAAAATACAAAATAAATAGTGAATTATTCTTGAAATATTTAAACATTTAATTTATGACAATAACAAATATAACATAAGCAAAAAAATATTTTCATGATATTTTTAAAAATACATAATATTTTTTAAATTAAATTAATGTTTCATTAAAAAAATATTATTACCTATAGTGTTGTTTTATAATTAACACTAATAACTATATTATTTCGATTATCTTGATATTATCAATTTTTATTATGTTTATGCTTGTTTATTTCATACTTTTTTTTAAATATAATAGCGTATATAAAGTTATTTATGTGCATATATATTTATATGATTTGTTATAAGTTGCATTATAGAAAAATATTACAAAATAAAAATAAATATGTACATGATAAATATTGATAATTTCGTGATAGTTCAGTAATTAATATAAAAAAAAATATAGGTAAGAATTTTTTTTAACGAAAATTAATTTAATTTGTAAAACTATTAAATATATTTTTTAAAATGTCATAAAAATATTTTTTTTCAATGTCATGTCGATATTGTCAAAAATTAACTGGTCCAATTTTTTTAAGATTTATTTACCTTTTTTTTATATGTTATTTATGTATTTTGAAAGAAAAAAGAAATAATAATAGCATATATAGACCTAAATGATATGATTTGAAAAGCTTGGATACCTAATTGATACAAAATCAACTTTCGAGACCTAAGTGTTACAAAGTGTAAAGAATGAGGACTGTAGCTGAAAAAAGTCCTTATGGAAGTCATTAGAATTTATTCCTTTTATTATTGTTATTGGAAATAAATAAGGTATACATATGGTGCATGAGAGTCTAATATAAACATATGAGAAGTTTGTGGAGAATTCAAGAAGCTATTTGTTAACGTCGTTTTTCGTCAACGTAAATTTGAAGAGCACTAAAAAATATTTTAGGAAAGAAGAAAAGAATAGCAGAACTTTTACGTGGTTCAGCAGTTAAAATCTGCCTAGTCCACGAGTCAATATTATTGATCTTGATACTCTCTCAAAGCTTTCTCAGAGTAATTCGTCAGAGTATTCTTAGTACGAATTTGTGCGTGAATACAAATGAAAATTACCAGACTATTTATAAGCTTGGTTGGGAGAATATCTTCCCCTGATTGAGGGAAGTTACAACCAATTTTTCAAATGTGAAATAAATGTAAATAAATACCTTAAATACATAATATCCCATGATAATCGGGATTTAGTATCAGATAACAACAAATCCCTAAGGAATAAGGATCTCCTAACAGTTGTTGTGTGCAAAATGCGTTGGTGACCTCGAACACAAGGTTAACGTGCTTTCGAGATCGTCCAATACTTTGAGCTCATTATTCCAGTCAGCCTTCTCCTTAGCCAGTGATTTCATCAAAATCAATCTTTGGAGACCAATAACTTCGAGCTTACAACTAAGGCTCGAATAACATCAATATGCATTAGAAAAGATTCTTTCTTTTGAGCTTGAAGATTAAGCTCGAACCTTTTAAACTTGTGCATGATCGCCAACAAGAACAGGTCAGGAATCATGCATATTTATACAAGTGTTCAGCCACCGCTTGTTATTTTCAAGCTTACGCTTTACGAGCCTATATTTCGAGACTCATTTATTCATCCTCAAAATTTGGGTATAACATTTTGCCCCCTCAAAAGTGTTGGTTTGAATCCTAAGAGAAGGAAACTTTTGAAGTCCACTTTCGAGAATCATGTCACCTTCCACACTTGAGTGCGAACACACGTCACTTGGGGATTGAATACCAAAAGTACTCGAGTACTCTCTTTTTCTGCGCACGTCCCTTCCAATTCTTGTTGCCGCCATATTTCTGGAATCAAACATGATCCCTTTGAATCTTCTTCTAATGCAAACTAATGGTCCAGATCAATTTGGCTTTTGAAATGTTGGCTAGGGCATATATATACCCCTTCTCCATCATCTTCATTCCCACTTTTATTCTTTAGAGAGCACAAACCAAAGAGAAAAAGAAAGAAAGAACTAGAGCTTTCTTTGCCATGTTTTCTAAACCGAAGAAACAAAGCAACTCCAGTACCTTCGGCTCTGTGGGATCATTCTTGCTTCCCATTGATAACTTCATTTAGTGTCATTTTAGAATGTGTTTTTGTGGTAATCTTGAGTCATTATGTGTGTTTTGTGCAACATTACGCTTTTGTTTGTCTTTGTTGTAGGTTGGTGCGGTGAATCACAAGAAACATGTACAAAGAAGTGAAAATGGTGGAAAAACAATGCTTTTGGTGGCTGTTGGACTCAAAATGATGCTAAGGACGATTAAAAGTCAGTTGTTGATGAAGAGACGAGTCGAAGGACTTAATTTGAGGAAAAATGGAATTAGAGCCGCGACTTGGGCTTACAAGTCGCGACTCAAGGCAAAGTCAGAGGCTCAGCTAAGGGAAAAAATTGACATGGGCTTTGACTTGATGATACTTGAGTCGCGGCGCCTGAGGACTTACACGAAATCGAAAGGCTTCAAAAATAGACACGGGCCGCGACCCAAAGAAGGCCAAGTCGCGGCCCGCATATGAAAAACATAGCTTATGATATTTTTTTTAACTATAAATTCGTATTTAGGGTTTAATTAGGTCATTATTTAAGTTTTTAATTATGTTTTAAGAGACTAATTTTGATTCTTTGGCTAGTTATTTTGCATTTTTATATTTTTCTTTAAGTTTGTGAATCTTATGTTTTTGAATTACTATTTTGTTGATTTATTCATGTCTGATATGAACTAAACAATTTTATCTAGGGTTTAATGTAGTCACGTGGATTTCTATCTAATTTAATTATGATATTCTATTGATTTTTCTTCTATATTCTAATCTATATAATGTGTGTTTAATGCTAGTAAATACTTGATAAATATTTACTTGATTTATGATTTTGATTCAAAATTCGATAGATGAGAATTGAATATGCTATCATTATATAGACATAGGTTGCATATTGGACGTAAGTACATGTATGACTTGTGTAGTAATTAGGTGTCCATCCTTTATGCCTTCTATATGTTTAAGTTTATCACAAAGATGTAGAAAACATGCATATATGTTCAGATCTTATATCTTGAAAAAGAATAGGAATTGATTTATGCTAGTCTGCTATTAGAATAGGAAGAAAGAAATTTAGAATTGATTAATAAAATTAGTAGAATGAAAAGTTGATGAAAGTAACACCCTAGGTCTTTTTAATAATGATTTAAGTATTTTAATTAGTGATTCTTGTTCTTAGTTTTCTTTTATAGTTTTAAAATAAAATTCATTCATCTAAATTTTGGTTGCCAAATATAAATTAAAAGAGCAATTAGTGGTAATTGGAAAATAGTCTTCGTGGGAACGGGGTATATATATATTCTCGCGATCAAGTTTTCGACGCCGTTGCCGGGGACTTAATTTCCAATATCAAAGTTAATTGTTGTTTGTTCTAATTTGGTTATTTTTTTTTACATTTGTTTGGATCAAGGCTGTATTGTGTTTAAGGAATTGTTGGTTTATGCGAGTGTTGACCTGTGAAATTGGTCAACGGTCGTATGTACAGTATGCAACACCTTTTGAACGAAGTAAATATACGAAACGACGGAGTACAAATATCTTAAACAAACACACAAAAATTTTATAGTGGTTCAGCCCAGTTCTGGTGAACAGTAATAACCTAATCCACTTAGCTTTTAGTATTGAATCACTCGATAGACAATTACACTGATGAACAAAAGTATTCACTCGTTACTAATTTGCCCAGAGTTTCTCGCCAAATATTCCTCCGATCCCCATCAATGAAGCCCTGAGTCCTTTATTATTAGTACCCAAGGGCTGTTACATGATCAGTAGTACTAGGATCGTGGTTTGGTACATGATTATTAGGTAGTGGAGATACGTGTCCACCTCCCCATGATTATGAGAGCGTGGGTATTCTTGTTTTTTATCTGGATCGTAACAGACAATGCACAATTGAAACCTCTGTGAAAATGTTAAGTCTAGATTGGTCTATGAGACTTAGGTGCTAGGCTCAACGACCTTTTAGAGCTTGGGTGCTAGGCCTGTTGATCTTCTAGGTGCTAGGCTTGTTGATTTCATTCTGAACGAGTGTGAGTTTTACCCATATTTGGGAGTGTAGGCCGACCACTCTATGGAGGATAGGGTGGGTCAACCACTCCGAGGAGTTTTGGGCATGCTTAGGCAGAACATCCCTAGGGGTTGGGGTCAGGCCGACCACCCCTAGGGGCTAGGGCCAGGCCGAACATCCCTATAGGTCCTGGACCTATCTTTTTTGCTCATCGGTCTTTTTTCAGTACTTCATCGTTTTTCCATGATTTGTGATGCCACGTACCGCTTTCTCATTTGCCACGTCATCCCTGGATTTTTTGAGAGATAACATTTGTCAGTACTTCTGATCATGTAACAACCCTTGGGTACTATAAATAAAGGACCCAAGGCTTCATTGATGGGGATCAGAGGAATATTTGGGGAGAAACTCTGGGAAAATTAGTAACGAGTGAATACTTTTGTTCATCACTATAATTTTCTACCGAGTGATTCATTACTAAAAGCTAAGTGGATTAGGTTATTACTGTTCACCAGAATTGGGCTGAACCACTATAAATTTTGTGTGTGTTTGTTTAAGATATTTGTACTCTGTCGTTTAGTATATTTATTTCGTTCAAAAGGTGTCGTATAATGTACATACGACCGTTGGCCAATGTCACAGGTCAACATTTTGGTGCTTTCATTGAGAGTACAAAATCAAGAAATACACTTTCATCAGATATACGATGCCTCCAAAATACAGTTAGACGAAGAAGACGACTCCCAGAGATTCAAACACTCAGGATCCCATCGATCCTGTTAACGAACCTCAGGTGGAGGTTGGAGACCAACCTGATGCAGAAGATCCACAGGATGCTCACCAGAAGGAGATGGCGCAGTTTCTGGCAAGGCAGGAGGCCTTTGCTACAGAAATTGCCCTCCATAGGGTGACTATGGAACGTCAACGACGAGTAGGGATGCACATTTTCCCCATGGGGATGGGTCCCCGCGGGGACCCGTCCTTGATGGGGTGGGGAATCCCCGTCTAAATGGGGAACGAGGCAGGGACGGGGATAACTTTCAATCCCTGAATGTTAAATGGGGCGGGGATGAGGATAGCACTCCTCGCCCCGACGGGGCCCCGTTTAATTTTTTTTATATATTTTTGTAATATTTTATATGGATTTTATATCTTTCTTTTATGTTTTTGTAGTATAGTAGTAACTTTTTTAATATTTTAAATTTCATTTAGGATAGTGTTTAATATTTTAAATAATAAATATTGTGCAATATTTTAATTTACATATAATTTACAATTTTTATATTAAAATTTTAATTTAAAATTTATTTTTTAAATAAATGGGTTCCCCATGGGGATTCCCCACCATGTCCCCGACGGGGAATAAGCGGGGATGGGGATTAAAAATATAAATGGGGACGGGGACGGGGGGAGCACTCTCCGCCAATTCCCCGCCCCCGTGTGCATCACTAACGACGAGAGATAGATGAGCAGGTCTAGACGTTGATCCAGAGGGAGCAGGAAGTTTACCGAAGGCACCAGGAGGCTGCTGTGGCCCTTGAGGCGGCTACCCAGTTAGCCTGAGCTAACACTGAAGCCGCTGCTCAGGTGGTGAGGGAGGCTCAGGCCAAAGCAGCAGGAATGCGAGACATCAATAACAGAGAGTCCTAGGGGAGGAGTCGAACCCCAAGGACGCTCTCAGAGCCATTTTCCCAGAGACAGGATGAAGAGGCACAGTCCAAGACTGCCTCCTCCATGACTAAGAAGAATAACACTTCATCTCAGAGTAGGAGTGTTACCAACTCGAAGGCCCCCTCCCAAAGGGACAAACAAAACAACACAGGAGATGAGGGTCTAACATCTGAGAGGCGTGACAGGAGTGGAAATGGCCGTTCAAAATCTCAAAGTCATGTAGGAGGAGAGGCTCGGGGCAGGGTCGCACCGACAAGGGCAAGGCGGACCTGCCACCCCCACACCCTCACTATCGTAAGGGAAAGGAACCGATGAACAACACCAATACCATGTTTGATAGGCTTGGGAAAGATGCACAACCTCAGGATGTGAAGGAAGTCATCAACAGGAGGAATAACACTCTGTCGTGGGAACCAGGGACGTCTACCCCACCTGGAGCAGCGATCCCACCAGCAGTGCAGGGTCAAATAGATGCACTTGTCATGGCTGTTCAGGGTTTGATAAAGAAACCTTCCAATATCGAGCTGGCACATAGAAGTGGGAGTCGTTTCAGTGCTAATAGCCAAGCTGCTCAACCACCACCAAAATACAAGACCCTGAAACTCCCAACATACATTAGGAAGGAAGACCTGGTACGACACATTGGAAAGTTCTAGGATCAGATGGAGTTACTCAGTGTGGAACATGATTATAGGTGCAGAGTATTCCCCACCACTCTCTCTGACTTAGCTCAGGAATGGTATTGGAAATTCAAACCTGGATCCATCACTTCCTGGGAGCAGTTCAAGAAGGAATTTTGCAAGGTCTTCAGTGCCAGACAGATTCAACCAGTTTATGCCAATCAACTAGCTGACATCAAGCAAGGGAAGGATGAATCCCTGAAGGACTACATCCAGAGATTCACGAGAGAGGCAAACTGAGCATCCACAATAGGAGATGAAGGGAAGTTCGTTGTCATCTCGGTAGGAATAATTTATCGTAGTCCCTTGTGGGATAGCATACATAGGAACCCCATCAACACCTTACAGGAGTTCTTGGACCGAGCAGACAAATACATGAAGCTAGATGATGCTATCATGAAGGAAGAAAATGCATAAACCATCCGACCACTGTCTAGGAAGATAAGAATTCTGCAAACCCTCAGGGCGGCAATAGGGGCAACGGTAAGAAGAGGAATACCTCAGGGGCCGAGCAGGGTGGATAAAAGAAAGCTAAGTCAGCACCAGCCAACAAACAGCCTAAGCATCAGCCCTACCAGCCCAAGTTCACCAATTATACCTTCCTAACCACATCAAGGGCTGAGATTTACTTGGCAACATGTCAGGAGGTACCATACCGAAAGCCACCACCCTTGCGCTCAGAAGGAAAAAGAGACAAGAATAAGTTTTGTCGTTTCCATAATGATTATGGGCACGACACAAACGAGTGGAAACATTTGAAGGATGAGATAGATTTTCTTCTTCGATCAGGGAAACTCTCGAGGTATTGAGTCAAGACCAAAACCCCGAGCAGGAATCCAAAATTTCGAAGGTAAATGAGTCCACCACTGGAGCTAGCGACTGTAGACTTCACACTGGATACCATATGTGGGGGGGCCCCACATAGCAGGTAACGATAACAATGCTCATAAGCGATATGCAAGGACCCTAAGACATGAGGTAGGGGAGTCTTCTCAGTGCATGGCAGTTGAGGAACGGTCTCCAAAGAATCCAAAGTATGAAAGTGAAACTCTTACTTTTACGGAGGATGACGCCAGACACGTGAGGTACCCCTAAATTGACCCTCTGGTCCTTACCATTCAAATCGCCAATGCCTGAGTGAAGAGATGCTTGGTGGATACGGGAAGCTCAGAAGATATCATTTACAAAACATCCCATGAGAAGATGAATCTCACAATCAAGGACCTAACCTCGTGTTCCCAAGTGATATATGGGTTCACGGGAGAATGCCTAGCACCAGCAGGAACTATTAGACTACCGGTCATGGTGGAGGATGCCCCCAGGCTCGAGACTGTGATGACAGAGTTCCTAGTGGTAGATTGCTCATCGACTTACAATGTAGTGCTCGGGAGACCCCTCCTGATGTCGTTACACACAACAATATCTATCTGGCATCTGTCTTTGAAGTTCCCTACATGCGCAGGGCAAGGATGCGTACAAGGTAACCAAAGGGAGGCACGCAAATTCTATAATGCGTCAGTGGTCAAGGAAATGAAAGGACCATGCGTAAACAACATGGTAGTAGCCTGCTCCGAAGAGAAGGAAGGAACCGATGAGGTTGTCAACATGGAAGTTGACGTTGAAAGAAACACTCTACTGGAGCCAAGGGCTCCTTTTAATGAAGCTTTGTTATTATAGCAAATTTCCCAAAGCAAGGGAAACGGCATCGATCCTCGATTTGGGGATGACGTCATGGGGGAAGGACTAGTCGAAGATCTTGATGAAGTCCTACTAGATGAGGAGGACCCGACTAGAGCAATTAAAGTCGGGAAGGACCTAAAGGTGGAAATTAAGGCACAGTTGGTAGAATTTTTGAAGAAGAACCAGGACATCTTTGCTTGGTCACATAAGGACATGGTTGGAATTTCTGCATCCATGATAAGCCATGTCCTCAATGTTGACAAGAACTACCCACCAGTGCAACAAAATAGGAGACTGCTTGACAAAGACCGATCTCAAGCCCTGAAGGAGGAGGTCGAGCGGCTCAAGGATAACGGTTTTATAAGGGAGGCCTACTACCCAAATTGGGTATCCAATCCCATGCTGGTCCCAAAGCCAAATGGGAAGTGGTGAACATGCGTGGACTTCACAGATCTAAACAAGGCCTGCCCCAAAGATTGCTTCCCACTACCCAGAATAGACCAACTGGTCGTTGTAACTGCAGGACATGAAATACTCTCATTCATGGATGCGTATTCTGGGTATAATCAAATAAGTATGCACCCTCCCTACGAGGAACATACTAGCTTTCGGACATACAAGGGATTGTACTGTTATGAGGTGCTGGCATTCGGCTTGAAGAACGTAGGAGCCACCTACCAGCATTTAGTGAATGGCATGTTCTGAGACTTGATCAGCAAAAATATGGAGGTATATGTCGATGACATGTTGTCAAGTCCAAAGAAGCTAGAGGGCATGTTCGGGACTTGGAGGAATGCTTTGAAATACTTAGAAAGTATAGCATGAAGTTAAACCCTCTTAAGTGCTCGTTTGAAGTTGGTTCTAGTAAGTTTCTCAGATACATAGTCAATTGATGTGGAATCAAGGCTAACCCTGAGAAGATCAAAGCATTTATTGACATGAATTCATCCACCACAATCAAAGAAGTGCAAAGCTTGAGAGGGAGAGTAGCTGCCCTCAGTAGGTCCATATGAAAGTCTACGGACAAGTGTGTACCTTTCTCTAACCTACTAAGGGGCAGCAACAAGATCCAATGGACCAAGGAATGTAAGAAAGCTTTCCAAGCCTTGAAGGAGCATCTCACTCAACCTCCCATCCTAGCGAAGCCAATAGATGGTGAAGTACTATTCATTTATTTGGCAATCACCGAGCATGCAATCAGCGCTGCTTTGGTAAAAAAAGAGAACATGATACAATACCTATGTACTATATCAGTAAAAGGCTAGTAGGTGTGGAGTCTAGGTATCCCCCTCTTGAAAAGTTAGCCTACTGTTTAGTAATCGCCTCTCAAAAGTTGCATCCATATTACCTAGCTCACTCGATTCGAGTTCTGACTGATCAACCCCTGAGACAAGTTCTTCAGAAACCAGAGGCCTCAGGACGATTACTCAAGTGGGCAGTGGAACTAGGATAGTTTGATATCAATTATCATTCGAGGACGGCGATAAAAGGAAAAGAATTGACCGACTTCATAGTCGAAGGCACCAACCTTGAAGACCCTTCATACCAATCGGAGATTGGATATACCGAGAAAGAAGGAGATACTCCTGTATGGAAGCTATATGTTGATGGAGCATCCAATGAACACAACACGGGTGCAGGAATCATACTGATCACTCTGGAGAATCACTGAATCCATTGTGCTCTCGGATTTGGATTCAACACTTCAAACAATGAGGCTGAGTACGAGGAATTATTAGTTGGATTACTCTTGTCTCGGGATGTGCATGCACAGTCCTTGGAGATATTTAGCGATTCCTAGCTAGTGGTGTACAAGGTACTGGGGGAGTATCGAGCCAAGGGACTTATGATGGTGCAGTACCTGAACAAGGTGAAGGACTTGTTAGCGCAATTCAAGAAATACTCAATTATACAAGTGTCGAGAGAGCAAAATGCCAATGCTAATGCCTTAGCCAAGCTTGCCAGTGCCAAAGATGCGGACACCTTGAATGTCGTTCCTGTCAAATACTTGGCGGGAAATCATAACCGAGCAGGAGGCACTATATGTTGAGTTGGGAGATACATGGATGACCCCTATTATTAACAATCTCAACCAAGGAGTAGTACCCAGTGATCGGAATAAAGCGAAGAAGTTGGTGAGACAAGCTGCACGATATGTGATAGTCGAAGGGGTCCTGTATCGACGAGGGTACTCCCTACCACTGCTAAGGTGCATTACACTCGACCAGTCAAAGTTGTTAATGATCGTGGTACACGAGGGGTTTTGTGGAGATCACACTAGAGGGCAGAGACTATCAAAGAAAATCCTAAGACAAGGATACTTTTGGTTGATGATGAATGAAGACTCGATGGAGTATGTCAGAAGATGCCACAAGTGTCAGATGTTCTCCAAGATACCTCGAGCGGCACCTAACGAATTAACACAAATGCAAAGCCCTTGGCCCTTCGTTGTACGGGGGATTGATCTGATCAGAAAGCTTCCTATGGGAAGGGGAGGAGTCCAATTTGCTGTTGTAGCCGTGGAATACTTCACCAAGTGGACTGAAGTAACCGCTTTCCACCATAACCTCAAATAAAATCTTAGACTTTGTGGTGAAGAATATCATATGTCGATTTTGCCTACCAAGGATGATAGTCTCAGACAACGGGACTCAATTCGATAGTGATATGTTCACCGACTTTTGTACGAGGCATGGAATCACAAAGAGCTTTTCCTCGATAGCACACCCCCAAGCTAATGGTCAAGTAGAAGCAGTGAACAAGACTATCAAAGACACTCTAAAGAAACACCTTGAACAAGCCAAAGGAGCCTAGCCAGAGTTACTTCCGGAGGTCCTATGGTCACTTCGAACGATGACACGAATGACGACAGGTCATACGCCATTCTCGTTGGCATTTGGGTATGAAGCCATGTTGCTAGTTGAACTTACTCCCCCATCGCATAGACGGGAGACATACGATCAGGGGAGGAAACATCAACTGATAGAAGAGTCACTCGATTTAATCGAAGAAAGACGAGAAAAGGTAAGTCTTAGAGTCGTAGCATGAATAAAAAGTGGCCAATACTTCAACTCCAGAGTGAAAGATCAAAAATTCTAAGTTGGGAACTTAGTGCTCAGGAGGGTGTTACTAAACACTAAAGACAATACATCAGGGGTACTAGGACCTAAATGGAAAAGGTCCATACCTTGTGGAGGAAGTGATCCTACCAGGAACGTACAAGATAGCTCGATTGAATGGAGAACTAATAAAAAACTACTGGAATGGTGAACACCTCTGCCGGTACTATCAGTGAAGCTGTTTAGGAGCAACAAGTTTAAATTTGCAAATGTAGTATTTTTCAAATTATCTATGTAACTGCCGTTGTGCTTCAATGAATGAATTTAATTTCTTAAGTTTCTCTTAATTCTTTAAATTACATTCAACAAGAGACAAGTTCTATGACATTGTCGCCAAATTAATGGATCATGTTTGATCTTGGTTCTTGAGGAGCCTATCGACCCATACGATCCAAACGAGAGACAGGTCCTAGGACCTTGTCACCAAAATATGGATCATGTTCGAACTTGGTCCATGAGGAGCCTATCGACCCATACGATCCAAAAGAGAGACAGGTCCTAGGACCTTGTTGCCAAATTAATGGATCATGTTCGATCTTGGTTCTTGAGGAGCCTATTAACCTATACGATCCAAAAGAGAGGCAAGTCCTAGGACCTTGTCGCGAAATTAATGGATTATGTTCGATCTTGGTTCTTGAGGAGCCTATCGACCCATATGATCCAAAGAGAGACAGGTCTTAGGACCTTGTCGACAAATTATGGATCATGTTCGATCTTGGTTCTTGAGGAGCCTATCGACCAAAAGAGAGACAGGCCCTAGCACCTTGTCGCCAAACTATTTGATCATGTTCGATCCTGGTTCTTGAGGAAGCTATCGACCTACACGATCAATAAGAAAGACAAGTCCTAGGACCTTGTCGTCAAATTATGGATCATGTTCGGTATTGGTTCTTGAGGAGACTATTGAACCATAAGATCCAAACAAGAGACTGGCCCGAGGACCTTGCCACCAATTCGTTTGATCATGTTCAATCTTGGTTCTTGAGGAATCTATCGACCTATACGATCAACAAAAGAGACTGGTCCGAGGACCAGTCACCATTGTCATATCATAATCGAGTGTGGTCCTTGAGGGGCCGATCGATAATTTGATCTAAGACTCGTTACAGGCTCGATTAACCCATCTAGACTCGGTTGGTCCAACTTAGACACTTCTGTCTACAATCATTATAACGAGTACACGCGAGATTACATAGATTGTGATCGACACTTGCTACACAATCTGCATCATTGTATAGGTATCATTACTACTGAGTATGAAACCATCACCCGATTACCAATGATGGACAATCATTTGCTGCTTGCATCATTGGGTGAATAGGATAATACTATGTGTCTAACGCTCGAAGCAAGGCATGGTCAAGTAGCAAGTGACCAAGGCCTTTAAAACCATGATCACTTGGGGGGGGGGGCATAAAGTACATACCGATCGAGGTATATACGAGCAATGAGGGCATGACCTTAAGTACTAAGAAAGCTCAAGTTTTTCTAGGACATTTTTCAACATATGCTCCGAAAGTGCAAAAAAAAAAAATAAAAAACAAAAAACAAAAAACAAAAAAGACATTGGTGGTCGGCCTATCACCCATGGGGTGGTCGACCAAACCTATTTTGTTCATGGTACTTGGTGAAGTATCATACTACTCACATTACGATGGTTGTTAGCATGAAAAAAAAAAGAGTAAGGTATGTATGGCACGTGAAATACATGTGTTCAGAGTATACTGATACTTGAACCAATGAGGGTTGTGAGTTGATATACTTAGTAAGCATTGGAAATAAAATTTTTCAATCAATACACTAAGTACTCATAACAAAAAAGCATAAAGGCATAAAATGTCATATGTAAAAATTGTCAAGTACAAGGTGCTCCACCAATGGAATGAAAGGAAAGATAGAGTAAAGGACCGAAAGAAGACTAACTAGGGCGAGGAGTATCATTTGAAAGACCACCCTGAGCCTCGGAAGCCTCACGAGCCAGACACTTCCTAAGCTCCTTTGCTCGCGTCTTCTCGGGAAGGAAATCCAAGTTCAGATCTTTGTTGGACTTCCAGATCAAGTAGAAGCAAGAAAAAGTTGTCTCTGAATACTCCTCTCGAGCCTTGTCCTGGGCAGCTTTGACCTCTTGTTCCTTCTCGACAAGAGCATCCTTCCGCAATTGGTCCATGTCAGTAATCAACTTCTCTTTCTCAGCTTCAGACTGATTGAAATGATCGGCATGTTTCCCCTCCATTTGGGTTATCCTAAGAGTCAACTCGGTCACTTCCTACTGTTTGAGCTCCACAGTACTACAGAGGGTGTTGATCTCTTGATCCTTCAAAGTAGTGTCAGCATCTATAGAGCCGAGAACGCGCCTAAGGTCCAGCTCCTCTTGGCGGACATCTTCAAGCTCAGAACGAAGGTTGGAGAGCGTAGAGGTATACTCCACAGACCTGTCACGGACATGAGAGACCAGGATCAGTGCCTACAAAAAACATACAGGTGTTAGATAAACGTCAGAACACAAGCTAACGAGACAAGAAGATAACTTAAAGGTCTCACACTCTAAATGTTTAGGAGTGACTTCGTTAGGATGGTGCTCAAGTCCTCATTCTTAATCCCATTAAAAGATGTTGTCGTTTGCTCCAGATGAGATGCTCAGTCCATGAGTGCACCTAAGTTCCGTATATCAGACTGGTGTGGCTTAAATAAGGGAGCGGGCGTAGAACAGGAGGCACCCGCATCAGTGAAGATGGGAGGAACCGGTGTAGACAAAGATGGCTCTACCTCTGCGATAGGAATAGATGCCAAAGGAGTCGGAGGAGGAACCTCGGGAGGAACCTCCATTATCGACTCAACCTCAAACCTGGCCCTTTTAGCCGCTCGGATAGAAGGACCAGCCTCAGTGGGAGTTGACCTCTGTTGGGTATGAACAAAGCCAAACAAGTGTAATGACCCAACTATTTCTAAGACTTAGATCATTAAACCTACTAAATATAACTACTACTTTGAAGAGAACATGCATGAGAAAAATTCATAACTTTATTGAAAAACTTAAAGATAATATTTGTAATACATAAATGGGCTCATTATTTTAAAATAAAACATAAACTTTAAATGAAATTGTTTACAAAGCTAAATGCAGAAAATACATAAAAAAGTAATTTAAAGAGACAAAAGAAATACGTTGTCCTCGAATCGACACGCAGCCCATCCACTCCATTCACCTCAACACACACACCTAGCTTCCAAGAATCCTTCTGCCTTCGTATCTATTTTCCCGCATCACACTAAAAGAAAAGGAGTGAGCCTAATGCTCAACAAGGAAAAACTACTAACAACATAAAACATATACATAAAGTTATATCATAAACATACACTATAAACATATGTCATATACTACTACAATGGCCATTATACTACTTGGGGCTTGTAAACTAAACAATTCATATGCCCAATAGATTGGTGGGGTCTTGCTAGCTAAGCAAGTCATATGCCCATAATTTATTGGGGCTTGTTAGCTATACAAGTTATATGCTCAAGGTCTATCAATATACATAATATAACATTTCATAGCATAACATAACATAACATAACATAACATATAAACATATAAAATTCTATCCTATTTTCCTTACCAAAACTGGGATAATTGAGAACAAATGCAGGACTTGGAACACTCCTAAAACCAATAATAGAATAGTGAGTATTTCTAAAGGAAAGAGATGAAAATAATAGAGCTTAACCACCAAGAGGAAACTTATCGAAAAGACACCTTAAGTTCAAAGAACTTAAAAACCTAACCACAAAACCATAACAAAAGTTAGAACCTGAATGAAAACTAAAGAAACTAAGGAATCAAACAGAATTGAACTTAAGAATAAGAGTACCTTAGTTGACCTTATGGATTGGTCTAACTCCAATACCGAAATACTCTAATCCTCACTTCCCAAGTATTTTATAAATCTTAAGAATGGCAAAGATTTTCCCCAACCCAAGTGTTTATCACCCTTATGATCTCACTAGCACCTTGGAGTTTGATCAC
The DNA here is from genome assembly GCF_963169125.1 of Humulus lupulus. Lineage (NCBI taxonomy): Eukaryota > Viridiplantae > Streptophyta > Magnoliopsida > Rosales > Cannabaceae > Humulus > Humulus lupulus. The sequence continues at coordinate 89,363,039 of NC_084793.1, read as the reverse complement.
AACTGAAGAGTAAGTGAAAGGGCTGGGTTCTAAGTCCTATTTATAGAGTTCTAGGAATACAAATCTTCTTTTTGGCTTTGAATTAAAATAATGAATTTAATTGAAAATATTGAATATTCTTCAATCAGAGGCTGAAGACTCGGTTAAAACTATCCAGGGCAGGTCTAAGGAGTCAAAGCTTGTTTTTAAAAATTAAAAAAAAAATAAAGGATTTAGGGAGATATATCGCCCCTATGTGGTGATATATCAACTCTGCCATATTCCTGAGCCTCCATTCGTACGATCGTGCAATGTCAATGTGTTTTCTGTATTCTTCGTCAGGCGATATATCGGCTCCTATCTGCGATATATCGACATATGTGAATATTTTAAACACGTAATTGCACTTTTTCAGCATAATTAAGGTTGGATAACTGCTTTGACTAAGTCAAACTATGGCCCTAACAATTTCTGGTGAAGACTAAAGCTTATATTTCCTTATTTTATCATTAAAATACTAATTCCTTAATAATCATGCTTATGACCAGTGTCATATTCCTATTGGCTCTATCTAAATCTTAGGTTACAATAAATATCATTTTTATGACCAGCAATATTAATCAAACCTTATGTTATAATTAATATTCTTAAACTATAGGTTAAACTTATAAAATCCATAACTATTGCTAGGAGTTTCCAACTAAGTCCCGGTTTGAACCAAAATCCATGAAATCTAAAATACTACAACTACTACTAACTAGCTAACTAAGTAAACATTCTGGGACTCTACAACATGTCTGAGTCTGCAAAAGAAGATCAAATGTTAGAAGGATATTAAGCACCAATGAATCATAAAATAAAGGTGATAAAGTGTTGAACCTTCTGAATGAGATTCGGGCTCGAACGTAGTCTCATCAAAGTCATCCGAAGCAAGCGATGAGTACGTGATAGATGCACCACCTCATCGCCCTCCTGTCTAGCTAGCACAAGCAAAAAGGGTACCTCCTTGACATGAATGGGTCCTATATAGTCTATGGCATTCACGGGCTTGGGACCATCATCATCTAGAACATCGGCTATAGTAGGAGGAAACAACCTGACCTTCCTAAGGTTCTCTGATGTAACGCCGGGCTTGACATTTTTCTCCTCAGGGGTCATGGCAATCAATGCCTTAGCCCTAATCATCATAGCCTGGGTCGGGAGCGGTCTACAAAAAGGCCCAACGTGCTTAAACTTGGAGTAGTTTGCCTCTGCGTCCTTAGGGAAGAAATAGTTGTCGGCATATCTAAATGCCTTGCTATTTCCAGAGATCTCTTCCAAGAAGGTGTTGGTACCCACGCTCATATAATGGTGGAAGTGGAAATACCCCGAGTTGCACTGAGAAGGGTTCGTCTTCAGGTCAAATAAGTAGTGGATCACGTGAGGGACTTGGGCAACCCATTTTCTGTGGTGATAAATAATGTACAACACATATGAGACCAAGATCGCATTCGGAGCCAGTTGAGAAGGACTAATACCAAAATAGTCCGCAACCCTATGGAAGTATGGATGAAGTGGAAGTAGGGCACCAGACTTGATGGCAGAACCTGTCTAAGCGCACATACCCAAAGGGGGGTCCTTAGCTTTGTCATTTGGACCAGGGATAGTAATAGACACACCAGAGAGGTCAAAGGTCTTCCTTAAGTTCTTTACCTTCTCTTCAGTCATGTCAGAAGCATCCCCCTTTAACCATACAACCTCGAAATCAGCAGGGCAAGGCTTCTAAATCGGTTTCCATATGATCTCACTGGCCAAGGTGACCTGAGAATCTAATGAATGGAACTCTTTTTGTCGTCTCTTCTTCTATTGTGTAGCTGGTGAGACTGTCTTGCTCTTGGAAGGAGGACGGACCACCTTAGGTCAGAACTTATGAATATAATGCTTTTGAGAATGAGTAGCTCAGCGAGGAGATCCCTTGGTATGTTCTCGGTGAGAAGAAGAGTGATGGGGAACTCGACTGGTATCGCGATGCAAAGGGCGTTGCAATCTGTCTCACTGATTGGACATATTCCGCTGAGAAGAATGACTTCGCTGAGATGTGCCTTGAGAGCCGCGGGGCATACTATGCTAAGAAGGGATCTGGGAAGAGCCAAGAGAAGAGCCCTGAGTGATGTGCCTGGCGATATGAGGATCATCTTCGGAAGATTTCTGAGTTGTCTATTTTACTTTCGCCATTGGGCTATACCTTTTCAAGAAGTCTTCCTCACTGAACAAATATAAAGCAGAGCGAGGGAGAATCCTTTTCACCCTTTCTAAGAACTCCCGGGGAGTACGCTCTCTTACTGACTCGTCTAATGAAGAGGAGTTGGACATCCGCAACAAAGGAAAAATAAAAATTCTTGTTAGTAAGTGAACATAATGAAGCCAATAGTTGGGGGCATATCAATGAACTAAGGAGCAAAAATGAAGAAATCAAGGAAAAAAACCTATATAGGGGGTTAGCCCAGTGAAACTAAGCTTAGGCCGACCACTCTGAGTCCCTAAGATTACAAAGCGTGAAAGTAGGGAAATAGGTTGTCGGCCTAACACCTTAGGCCGACCACCCTAGGGATGCAGACCTCAAAAAAATTGCTAGAGGACTAAAGTTCAAGTCTCCAATAAATTGTACAGTACAAGGACGACCCCAAAGAGATCATTAAAGGAGGATAATTTTTTTTAGGGTCCCAGGTGGTCGGCTTATGCCTGGGCTGACCACCCTGGATCCGTGGAAGTCGCCCGGGGGTGTGGTGGTCGACCCATAATGTAAACACTAGGGTGCTAGGCCTATGATGGGTATGTAAACTTGAAAATTTCCATGAGCATAAGGAAACCTTAGGGGTAGTTGGCCTAAACCCTAATCCCTAGGCTTAGAAATCGCATAAGGCAAGGGAAATGCAAGGGAAGCCCTAGAAGTGCTCGACCCATGATGGAAACCCTAGGGGTGGTCGGCCCATGAGGGAATTGACATCCATGGAAATCACATAAGCAAGGGAAATGTGAGGGAGGCCCTAGAGGTTCTCGGCCCATGATGGAAACCCTAGGGGTGATCGGCCCATGAGGGAATTCACATCCCTAGAAATCGCCTATGCTAGGGTTTGGAATCCTAGAAATCGCCAAGCTAATGAATCTGCTAATGAATCTCAAAGAGGTGGTCGGCCTAGGGTTTCACAAACCTAAAATCGCCTATGCTAGGGTTTGGAACCCTAGAAATCATCCAGGCTAAGGATATTATAGAGAAATTGTAGACTTGATTCAAACAAATCAATTATTTTGGATCAAAATAAAACAAAACAAGGAGATTCAGACAGATTCATCAAAGATTCAAAGTATTTCTTCTAAATCTAAGCACATTTAAATTAAATGATGTAAGGATTAGGAGAAAATACTTACCCAAATAAAGATTCGAGTTCGATGAAGAATTGGAGAAATCACGCTTGGAGAATCCTATAGCTGATGTGCACAGAGCAAGGAAGTGAGAAGTGAGGCCCTACTTATTGCCTCTCAGGTTAACCTTATATTTTTAGGAATTCAAATTTCCTTGAAAAATAAATGGTATAATAAATTTCAAATTTCTTGAAAAATATCTGGTCTTTTTAGGAATTCAAATTCCTTGAAAAATATCTTAAGGCCATGGGGCCTATTTCTCGTGCTACAGTGAATGAATTAAATGCCACATTCTTGGAGCCACCAGTACCGCTACCCAGGAATGTGAGAGTTGAAAGGGACAGAGAAGTGGCTGAGGAACCCATACCTGCCAATGATCAACAAGATGGATCAAGGGCAGCTGAGGAGGAGAGAAGAGAAGAATATCCTCAATATCTGGCGCTTGAGGCTCCACCGGATCCGCACTTGGCCAGATTAGATTATATCATTCAGCCGAACCAGCATACTCACAATTATTTGGGAGAGCTTCATGATTTTCATAGAGCTCAAGTTGACCGACAGAATGAGCTAGTTTACCGATGGTCAAACCAAGAGGCGGACTGCCAGTACTTTCCTCATCCACAGCCTAGGCATCCTTTTCCAGATCCGCCACCATTTTAGAAGTGATTCGCACCAGGTAAGTTGTCTTTCTTTACTTATTTTTAAACATTGGGGACAATGTTTAGTTTAAGTTTTCGGGAAGAAGCTTATTTTTCTATTAGTTTTGTTTTGTGTGATTTTTTTAGTTTATGTTAGTGTTTATAGTTTTGTTTTAGTGTGTTTAGTTCCAACATGAATAATGATTGACAACAAGAGCCGATGAGAATAAAGCGAATGTTATGAGTATAATTCAAAGAAAATGAAATGTGAAAAAAATCAGTGTGCTTGATTTAACACTCCATTTGTTCATTTTAGTTTAGATAACATGTGTTGAATATCTTGTCATGATGTTAAATTTATGTTTTTGATATTCATTATGCTTGCTGAAATTGGTTAGTGGAATGATGAATGGAAAGTGGAAATTATTTTCTACAATTCTAGAACTTGCTTGCTTGTTATTTGAGGCAAAATAATATATCATGTATGCTTAGGAATATGATTTAGGCTATCATTTGGATCGTTTGAGCTTTTCTTGCCAACCTTAAATTACTTAATCCTTTGTTTATCCCTTTTGAGCCTAATCTTGTATCTTTTTGTTCTAAACTATCATTTAAGCCTAATACTTGAAACTTGGTTATATATCCGTCCCTAATATACTATGAGCATATGATTGAGAAAAATTATGGGGATTGATGTGTAATGGAGTTTAATTGTGATTTTAGTGGGTTTAGAAAATGAATAGTGAAAAAAAATTAGAGAGAGTATATATATTGAAAAAAAATATATTTCAATACACTCCCAATATGAATATATAGACAAATCAAGTTTGGGGGAGTGTAGTTATTATTGAAATATATATATAAAATATATATCTCTCTAAAGAAAGAAAAAAAACAAGAAAGCGGATTATGACATTGTATTATTATGGAAATAAAGTTGATGAGTTTTGGTCATGTGCTTATAGTAAAGTGAGCTTAAAAATTACTTTGTCATCTAACTTTACCTAAGCCATCATTACAAGCATATAAAAGTCTTATTGATTCTTATGCATATCATGATTTATATTAGTGGAGAATTGCAAGTAAGCGAGCTTATGGAATTATTTGGTCTGAATGGATTGATTGGAAAGAAATTTGGTGAGCATAATTGATTTTGAATATGTTTATTCAATGATCATGATTTTATAATCCAAAATGTTAGTATACTAAGGTGTGCTGGTGGATTGTTTTGATCAAAATTCTAGATTGAATAAACTTTTGAGTAGTTTTATGAGAATTATATGATTAACATTCATGATTTTGAGGCATAATTGTTGTTGTTGGTATAATTCATGTTGTGGAATTTGTTTTAGTGGTTATAGTCTAGGTTTGTTTGAGTCCTTTGTTCGAGGGCGAACGAAGAGTAAGTTTGGGGGAGTTTGATAACTTCATTTTATTGTCATTTTAGAATGTGTTTTGGTGGTAATCTTGAGTCTTTATGTGTGTTTTGTGCAAGATTACACTTATGTTTGTCTTTGTTGTAGGTTGGTGCGATGAATCATGAGAAAAATGTAAAAAGAAGTGAAAATGGTGGAAAAACGATGCTATTGGCAGTTGTTGGACTCAAAATGATGCTAAGGACGATTAAAAGTCAGTTTTTGATGAAGAGATGAGTCGAAAGACTTAGTTTGAGGAAAAATGGAATTAGAACCGCGACTTGGGCTTACAAGTCGTGACTTAAGGCAAGTCAGAAACGCATGAATTATGGAGGCAATTAGAGTGGCGACTTGGGCTTACAATTCGTGACTCAAGGCGAAGTCAGAGGGTCAACTAAGGGAAAAAATGGACACGGGCCGCGACTAGATGATGCCTGAATCACGACCCCTGAGGACTTACACAGAATCGAATGGCTTAAAAAATAGACACGGGCCACGACCCAGAGAAGGCCAAGTCACGACCCACATATGAAAAACACAGCTTATGTTATTTTTTTACTATAAATTCAAATTTAGGGTTTAATTAGGTCATTAGGTTAGTTTTTAATTATGTTTTTAGAGACTAATTTTGATTCTTTGGGTAGTTATTATGCATTTTTATATTTTTCTTTCTTCTTTAAGTTTGTGAATCTTATGTTTTTGAATGATTATTTTGTTGATTTAGTCATGTATTATATGAACTAAATAATTTTATCTAGGGTTTAATGTAGTCACTTGGATTTCTATCTAATTTAATTATGATGTTCTATTGATTTTTCTTCACATTATAATCTATATAATGTGTGTTCAATGCTAGTAAATACTTGATTTATGATTTTGATTCAAAATTTGAAAGATGAGAATTGAATATGCTATCATTATATAGACATAGGTTGCATATTGGATGAAAGTACCTGTATGACTTGGGTAGTAATTAGGTTTCCATGCTTAATGCCTTCTATATGTTTAAGTTTATCACAGAGATGTATAAAACCTGCATATAGGTTGAGATCTTATATCTTAAAAAAGAATAGGAATTGATTTATGTTAACCTACTATTAGAATAGGAAGAAAGAAATTTAGAATTGATTAATAAAATTAGTAGAATGAAAAGTTGATGAAAGTAGCGCCCTATGTCTTTTTAATAGTGATTTAAATCTTTTGATTAGTGATTCTTGTTCCTAGATTTTTTTATAATTTTAAAATTAAATTCATTCATCTAAATTTTTGTTTCCAAATAGAAATTAAAAGAACAATTAGTGGTAATTGGAAAATAGTCTTCGTGGGAACGATACTCTACTTATCATATATATTACTTGAATCGATTACGTGCACTTGCGTATATATATACTTTTGCGATCACCCATCCTCCAGTCAACGATCTCGTCGTTTCCACGAACCAATTTGTGTAAGTGCTCTGATCTCTCTTGGTTGTGTATGTATATATTATTTTTTTCCTCTTGTTTTTACGTTTCTTTCTTCGGTGAGGGTGTTTCTCTGGTTTTTACCAGATTTTCAAGGCTCATCTCTTGCATTAGGCAATTTTTTTGATTTGAGGGGATTCAGTATGACTAGAACCACCGTTTAGTCCCAAAAAATTCTAGTAGTAATAGGTAAAAATGGTGTATTTCAGGTAATGGGGTGTTTTTGGTCATAGGTTTCGTGCAACTTAAGAAATAGGCTATTGGATTAGGGTTTTAATGCATGAATCCTGAAAATATCACCTTTTCAGAGAACTGCCAACTTTTTCCCTGGAAATCTGAGATTCTTTTTAAATTGGTAATAACTGCCCCACTCTAGTGTGGGTGCACGCTCGATCCCTCGAACTTTACAGTAGTTTGAGGGCAGTCATTTAAATTATCCTCACCCTTTCGAGCCTTTAGGCTCAATTCAAGGCAATCTCGTTATCTCGAGCCTGCAAACTCGAGTTATTAAGATAAATTTTTACATCCTTTAAAATTATGGGCCCTCACCTTTTTCTTTCTTGTTAGATGTCGCAGTCTTCAGAGAATTGTTGGGGGCCTGAGCTTGACATCCCTTACCATCCCTTAACCCCCAGACCTGGGTTACCTTTCACACAAAATCAGCGACTAATTCGCGAGCACCAAGAACAATGTAAGCAAGAAGAAATACGAGCTCACTTTCGATGTCAAATCGACGAGGTCTAGGAAAGAAAAAGGAAGAGACTCCGAGTCGCAGCCTATCCCGACCCAGATCCCGAGATCTGGCCTATTCCATTAAACCCCAAACTCAAAGTCACCATAGCCTTTCCACCTGGTGTGCTCTCATTCACCGTAATGGAGGATACTCCAAAAAAACCAACCACCTCCTAGGCCCTCTCAATCCCCACCTTGAAGGAGGATTTTTTAGAGGTTGAGAACTACCGGAGCTTAGTCACTTCCACTAGCCACATCTCTGAGCTGATGACCTGCCATGGTCTTAACCTGCAACCTCCAATGAAAGGAGTTGCTACACCCTGGAAGATGGAAATCCCGATCAGAAGGTCAAGATCGCTTCCTGGAGCTGTGAGCACATGAGGGTTGGGGCCTTGCTGCCCCTAAATGATTACTTTAAGAGTTTTTTAGATTACGTCGGCATCGCCCCCTTTCAACTCCAGACCAACTCCCTTCAGAGTTTTATTAGCTCAGAGGTCACTGTACTTCGAGATGAAGTGGGACGGGCCTTCGACACAAGAGATTTTATATTTCTTTTGCCTCAAGAGCAACCCTTCTAGAGCTCACGGAGGAGATTGGTTCTACTACTTATTAAGCTACTTGAAGGAGAAATGATTGTTTGAGGACATCCCAAACCATCCTCCAAATTTCAAAACACTCTTCTTCTGGACGGAGGGGTTCGCTCCTTCTCAGTTCTACTCCTTCCAACGCATTAGTAAGTATTTCAACACACTCATCTTTTCTTTTTCCTTTGACCTATTAAGATCGAAATATTCATTCAACTCTTGGCTGCAACCACCTATCATCGACCCACTCCAACATAGGCCATGAAGGAACACAGGGTGGCAATTCTTGAGCTCACATATGGTTGAGGATCCCTCACCTATCTTCTTCATGAAGACAAGCTTAGAGCTTGTGGCCTCCTGGGTGAAGGTGAGTCCACGGACGATTCGGGGATTCAAAAATATTCGAGGTGGGAAGACATGCCAATCCCCGCTGCCAAACTTCCCCCCAGAAGGAGGCCTTTGGGCTCCCAAGCCCATGCCACCACCTTCCATCTGCCTGAGCAACCAGTCTCGGGCAATGAAGCCCACGATGAGGCCTCAACGAGCTCGGCGAATGGAGGTAAAGTAGTGTTGGATCATTCCATGTGGTCTCCTACCCTCCTTAGTTTCGAGCCTCAAGTAATGGTTCTTTTTGAGGACCCCAGGAATAATTTCCTAGCATGATCGAGGGTAGACCTTAGAGTCCGTAGGTTCGATAGCTGGCTAGGAAAGTACCAGACCACGTATAGTCTAAATGAGGTTTGGGATGGGGTAGCTGTACAATATGGGACCAAAATCTATAGGGATCTATCGAGACTATCCCCCACCTATAGAGAGGGGACCCCTTTAGAGTCATCAGAAGACAGGGGGATTTCTTAGTGCCCGAGCTCAAGCTTAGTCGAAATTACCAGTTAGGTTTCTTTTATCTTGGAGTCTCATTATTTATGACAACCTTGTTTAATTGCTGACATACTATCTTTTCTGTTTCTTAGGTGACATGAATTTGTACCTAGACAAATTTCTCAACAAGTTTGTGGCCTCGAGGGAAAACAAATGCCAACGGGTGTCCTAGAAGGGAGGTCACCCCTTAACTCACCAAGAAAACTGAGGTGGTCTGCCTGGCTCAGAAGCCGTCAGACCCAAGCCAGATTTCTGAGCTCACTACACCCTCCGAGGTTGTGCCTCCTCTTGCAGCTCAACCGAATCGAGCCCAAGCTCCTATCCGAGACCACTTCCTGTCAATCTCGACTTATGTTCTCAAGTTTGTACTTGACAGTGCTGCCAGAACCCCTGGCGTCAACCTCAGTTCTGATGCATTGACCTGCGTGGGTCAAGGTTTCAGTAACCCCGGGGCCCCCAGTTGGAATTCCTGACCTCCTGCCGAGATGCAAACACTCATTTCGACAAAACTGGCGAGTTGTTTTCCTTAGTTAGTCATTTTTACCTAGCTCCTTGCTTCTGTGCTAACTTTGATTTGTGCTTTTGACCTTGACCCTCTTTTTCTTCTTCTTCTGTAGGCATTCATATCCTTTGTTCAACACAATTTTGTGCTAAATAGCGAGGTTGCAGCGAGCAAAGTTCTTTCCCAGGAGGCCCGAGATGCCCAACTGAGGGTCGAAGATGACCTTAAGAAGGTCCATGTGGAAATTGAAGTGAGGGATAAAGAGATCAAGAGGAACCCAGAGCTTGAGTCCAAGATGGAGGCAACCTTGAAGGAGGGTAAGACCACAGACTCCGAGATTGGGAGGATTCAGAAGCTCAACGTCAAGCTAGAATAGGAGAAGAAGATGACATTTGAGGTTATTAAGGGCGAGAAGGCTTGTCTTCTTGAGGAATTTAAGACCAAAAGACATCACGCTGTAGATATGGCGATGTATCGAATTTGGGATAACAATCCTAACCTCGATACCGACTTCCTTGCTGACAGGGAGATTGAATTTATTGCCAAATGGCAGGCTCGACTTGAGGAGGAAGAGGTCAGGCTCAATGCTGAAGAGGTGGCAGAGGCGTCTGAGATTGTGGTTGAGAAGACATCTAATCCTTGAAGTCCAAGTCATGGGGTGCGAGCCATTTTTGTTTCTTATTGTAATCGCATTATTTTTTATGTCGTTGGGGAAAAGACAATTTATAGCTTGAGCTTGAGCTATTTTCATTATCTTATGAATATTTATATTTTAATAGTAGTTTTTATGCTTTCAAATTTCTAGCTTGAAAACCTTTTTGCATATTGTCCATCTTTAGATTTTTGCCTTAATATTATTCATCATATTTCTGAATCAAAATATTTCGAGATTGTTATTATTAAGGATATGCTTTTGTACTTGTTTATTCGTACAAGTATACATTGGGTTTAAGTTCAAATTTCAATACATTCATGCATAGTTTATTCGAAATGCCCGTGTTCGACTTCGTTATTGTCAATGTCGAACTTTACTTTTACCATGTATTTAAAAAATACTCAAATGGTATGTAACCTCGTTAGTCTAGTTATATTTTGTTTTCCCAGTTACTTTTCCTCATCCTCGACTATGACCTTGAGGTTGTGAGGTCGAAACTCATTTGCAAAAATTTCCAGCCCTAGTCTTGACTTATGTTTTTTGGTTGGTTTATCTAGAATTCCAACTTTTGACTGTGTCGATTAGGTTTTTCTGGTTTGTTCCAAAATTTCCGTAATTCATGATTGGTTGATGATCCATACACTTATTTTTTCTTCATGTTAGGTTAATAATCCATACATTTCTATTTAGAATTTATTTTTATTTATGTTATATTTTTTTGAGCCTACGATATGATTGTATACCACTTATGCCCCCTTAATATCCTATGATTGTTATCTCAGGTTATTGAATTTTGAGGGTTTGTAAAAAAGTATAACAATAAAAATGCAACATTTGAATGAAATTCAGTACTTTATTGACAAAAAGCAAAAATAAAAAACACGCTTGGTTAAAACGAATAAACAACATTCCTATATAACTGATAATAAGGTCGTAGATGTTCACCATTCCAAGCTCACATAATCAATCCTCCATTTAGCCTTGCTAGTTTATAAACTCCAGGTCGAATGATGGACTCGATCTGATAGGGTCCCTCCTAATTAGGCCCGAGCACTCTGGCAGATGGGTCTCATGTGGCCAGAAACACGCGCCTCAACACCAATTCTCCCAATTCTAATTTCTTATCTCAAACCTTTTTGTTAAAATATCTCGTACCCCTTTGCTAGATGCATCATTATTCAACTAGGCTTCATCTCATCTTTCTTTGATAAGGTCCAAACTTTCTTCGAGCTAGGATTGGTTCGAGGTTTGGTCATATGCGTCGTGCCTTGAAGTTGGGATTTCAACCTCGATAGGAAACATGACATCTCATCCTTAAGCTAGGGAGAAGAGGATATGCCCTGTTGAGGTTCTTGCCATTGTTCTGTATGCCCATAGGACTTGAGGTAGTTCCTTCGGCCATCTCCCCTAAGCTTCTTCTAATTTTTTCTTCATAGAACTCTTTAGAGTCTTATTTACTGCTTCGACCTAACCATTTTTTTGTGGATGGGCCATGAAGGAAAAGATTTTAATTATCCCATTTTTTCGCAGAAGTGTGTGAACAAATCACTGTCGAATTGGGTCCCATTATCCAACACAATCTTTCTAGGCATCCTGTATCTACAAATGATTTTTTTTACTATGAAATCTAGGACTTTCTTCGAGGTGATAGTAGCTAAGGGTTCGGCTTTAGTCCACTTTGTAAAATAGTCGACGACGACAACAAGGTATTTTACTCCACCCTTTCTGGTTGGAAATGAGCCTATGAGGTCGATTCCCCATACCGCGAATGGCCATGGGGAGCTCATTATGGTAAGCTCAGTGGGTGGGGCTCGCGGTATTGAAGTGAACCGTTGAAAATTATCACAATGCTTAACGTACTCGAATGAGTCTGCCTTGATTGTTGGCTAGAAATATCCTTGCCTAGTCACCTTTTATGACAGGCTATGCCCCCAGTGTGGTCTCCACAAAATCCTTCATGGATTTCTTCTAAAATCTTTTTTGCCTCGGGGGGAGTTACACACCTAAGTAGTGGCATGGAGTATCCCCTTCTATAAAATTTTCTTTCCAAGGTGGTGTATCTTGGTATTTTCTACATAAGCTTTCTAGCCTCATTCCGGTCTGCTGGGAGACTTTCAGTTTCGAGGTAGTCAACTATTCGGGTCATCCAGCTTGGTTGCGAGTCAATAGTGTTTACATCTTCTTCCTCAGGCTCGGTAATGCTCGAAACTGGTAGGACTTCTACCGGAACCACGTTAAGTGTGTCAGCCTCTTTGGTTATGGCGAGCCTGGCCGATGCACCTACATTCGAATTTTTTTCCATGGAACTTGTTCTATAGAGTAGAACTCAAATTCCCCAAATGTTGCCTTAACTTTCTCTTGATCGGCTGTCATTTTTATGCAACGAGCCTAATATTCACCTAGTACCTGGTTAATGACCAATAGAGAATCACTGTAGCAGTGGATGGCCTTTGCTTTGAGCTCGGAGGCTATCCGAAGACCTGCTAATAAAGCCTCGTACTCAGCCTCATTATTCGATGCCTCAAAGATGAACCTTCACTCCAAATGGAAGCGATTTCCTGTCGGTGTGATTAAAATGATTCCTGCCCCTAACCCATTTCCATTAGAGGATCCATCGACATAAAGTCATCACACCCCGCGGGCTGGGGTTACGACTTCCTCATTTGAGATTCCTGTACATTTGACAATAAAGTTTGCCAAAGCATGCCCTTTGATCATTGTTCTAGGATGATAGGTGATCTCGAACAGTCCGAGCTTGATAGCCCATTTCAACAATCTCCCAGATGCTTCGGGTTTAGATAATACTTGCCTTAACAGCTGATCAGTTAACACATGAATATGATGTTCTTGGAAATAGGGTCGAAGCTTTCGAGATGTATGTATTAGGCACAAAGCCAGCTTTTCCATTAGTGGGTATCTTGATTATGCTCCCAGTAACCTTTTGCTGACGTAACAAATGAGTTTTTTTTACTTTCTTATCCTCCTGAACAATAACTGCACTAATGGCATGCTCGGTTGTGGCGAGGCACAAGTACAAGACTTCCCCTGTGATTGGTTTAAACAAGATTGGTGGCTCAACGAGATGTTTCTTAAGGCTCTGGAATGCGAGTTCACACTCGTTCGATCATTCAAATTTCTTGCCCCCTCTAAAAAGATTAAAGAATGCAAGGCACCGATCTGTAGAATTCGAGTTAAATCTACTTAAGGCCACCATTCGTCCAGTCGGGCTCTGAACATCTTCATGTTTTCAAGGTGAGGGCATGTCAATTAACACCTTAATCTTGTCAGGATTAGCCTCTATACCTCGATCATTCACTATGGATCTGAGAAACTTTCTCGAGGATACTCCGAATGGGTTAAGTCTCATATTGTATTTTCAGAGCACAACAAAACATTCAGCGAGATCGTCCACATGGTTACAGTTATGTTTGGACTTGACTAACATACCGTCCACATAAACTTTCATGTCATTCCCTATCTGCTCAGTGAACATTCTATTCACCAGTCTTTGGTATGTAGCCCTTGCGTTCTTGAGCCCGAAAGTCATTACATTGTAGCAATACAAGACCTTGTCGGTCATGAAGCTCATATGTTCTTGGTCAGGTGCATGCATGGCTATTTTGTAATATCCAAAATAAGTGTCCATGAATGACATGATGCCATGACCTGTAGTGGTCTATGAGCTCATCAATTGTAAAACCCTGGATAACCAAGGCCGTTACATTGTGTGTTTATAAAGATGCAAGACTTGCTAATCAAGTCATTTAGTTAGAAGCGTGTAACTGAAATTATAATTGAACTAGGGTTAAAAGATTTTGGTCATAAAAGATACATTTCATTTAAATAAACATTTCATACATGGGATCCCAAAATAAATAGAGTTTAATGGCAGTTTACAAAATTCCAGGATATATACAACTACTAGCCACTCTAAGTGAAAAATATAAATTTTAGGTTCTCCTATCCCTGTACCATCCCTCGGCCGTGGCGGCCGATCAGCTGACTATGTACATTCAGTCCCAGAGCTCTCCAACTCAGGAGTGGTCCACCTTGCCCTTGCCTTTACCTGCACCACGTAGCACTCGTGAGCCAAGGCCAGCAAGAAAGCCATAGTACAAAGCATAAACGATAATCAACAGTCAAATATTTCACAAATCATCACTCAGATATACAACAGGTTATATTGCTCACATAATCAAAGATATCAATTTACAAGCCAATAATCAGTCATCCAAACAACATACTTGTCACAATAATTAGTTAAACAACAATAAACATATCACACAATATCCAGGGTCGACGCTCTTAGGCCGCACCCTCTGATTATTCCACTGACTCTGGCTCGCTTAGGCCGAGCTCAGTGATTATGTACTTAATCTCAGCTACCAGTGGCCGAGACGTGTCCTGTGCGCAAATGTTGATTCCAACACTCTTAGGCCATTTATCATATGTCCCCGTGGCATAATACCATCTTATGACATCACATACATGCATAGGAAAATCTTAGTCCCAACATAATCACATAACCGGGTCCAGTTTCTTACCTTTGATTCCGAGCGCTCTAGTTAATGAAAATGACCTTTGAGCACGATCCCATCTAAACCCTAGCGTACACCTAGTCACAACCATAAAATAGAACTATCATTAAATCTCAATTTTGTAACCCAACTTCGGGACCAATCCCAAGCTCTCGGGAAGCCCAATTCCACCAAATGGGTTGTTGGAATTGACCCCCGAGCCCCCAAGCGAAAACCCTAAGAAAAATATCTAAAACCTACTTCAGGAGGCAGGGTAGCGCTACATCACCACAAGGTGGGTGCTACAACGCTACAAGCAGAGACAAACTCCCCCCAGGAAACCAGGCATAGCGCTGTAGCGCTCTAATGCTAGCGCTACAGCGCTACAAGCAGCACCAGCAACCTCTGAGTTTTTCCTTCGAATTTCCCCAAGCCAAAGCTCCATAAATTCCCTCCAAACCTCAACCACGCTTCAAATTAAGCCTACCATCCACTACATCTCATCCAACAACATTACACTTGGCCACATGCACCATCAAACACAGAAAATCATGATTGAGCTTGAAGCTCAAGAACTTAACCAGAAAACCCAGAAATTCAAAACTTCAAAGCCAGAAATTGTTACCTTTAATAGGAGAATTTGACCTTAGGTTGTTTCTTTGCCCTTCCAACCTTTAGTTCTTCAAATCCCCAATCTCAAGCCCCTTGATTCCCATCCAAAACTCAAATTCAGAAATAACTTCATCAAAGTCAGAAAATTTAGACCAAACTCTGTAAACTTTACCTTAATTTGGACACTAACTCTATCAGAAATTCTAGCCACTCCAAGGATCAAAGTCCCAAGACTTTTCCTGGACCTTCCCCGAGATTCCAGCTCCAAAATCCACAAGAAATGGTGAGGAATAAGGCAAACCGTGTGGAAGAGAAAGAGGTGAGTTAAATGTTCTGTTTTTTCTTCTTTCTTTCTTTCCATCAGCTTCTAACCTTTTCTATAACTTCCACTAACTTTAAAAAGAAGATTAATACTTATCCCTTTTTAAACACCAAAAGACCATTTTGCCCTCCCAAATATAACCAAGTCTTTAAACACTCTAAGGGCATTTTGGTCATTTGTTCCCAATTCCCGCTAATTCCTCAAGTGTTCCTAATATTTACCACTTAAATCACGTCATCTAATTAATCACCAATTATTTTCCCTGATGCTTAATTATCTCCAATATATTTTCTCAAGTTCCCAGAAATACCCCCAAGGTCCCCCGAGCCGGGTATAAATCCCCACCGTGACCTTTTCGCTAAACCGCTCACTAGGAACGCCTCGAGCGACCAGCTGCAAATATATCCACATAATAATGTGGTCTGAACAATTTATCGCAAATAATTACATTTTTGCCCTCAATGGGCCAAAAATTACAAATATGCCCTTATAATCTAAACAGGGTCTATATGCATACTAATACTCATAATCATGCATCTCATATATCCATATAATTATATAAGCATGCTTATCACATAATCATGCATTTAATAATTTAAATAACACTTAAACCAATTATGCTCTCCCGACACACTAATCAAGGCCCTTAAGCCTTATTAGTAATTTTTGGGTCGTTACATCAATTCAAGGCAAGGGAAAGCAATCCTTGGGGCACGCCTTGTTGAGGTCCGAATAATCGATGCAAGTTTGCCACTTGCCTTTGGGCTTTAGGAGCAGTAGAGGATTAGCTATCCAATCAAGGTAGAAAGCATCTCAGATAAACCAATTTGCCTTTAGCTTTTCGACCTCCTCTTTCAGGGCTTTCTCCCTATTGTCGTCTAGGAGCCTCCTTTTTTGTTGCTTCGGAGGGAAACTCGTATCTATTTTGAGTGCATGGCTTACAATGCTTGGACTGATCTCCACCATATCTAAGTGTGACCATGCAAACACATCATGCTTTTCTCTGAAGAAGCGAGTTAATTGCTATTTCGCATTTTTGGAATAATTTTTCCCTATTTTTACCACCCTCGTGATATCTTTCTCATCAAGCTTCACTTCACCAAGCTCCTCAATTGGTTCGAGATCGTCCCTTTCTTCTACCCTAGGGCCGATCTCTTCTTCGATTTTGAAGATGGATCCGTTCATTTCCCAAATAACAACAAGTGCTTGTGCACTTGTTTGGTTCTTTCCTCTCATGGAAATGCTATAGCATTCCCATGCAGCGATCTGGTCTCCCTTCAACGTCCCGATGCCACTAGACGTCGAGAACTTGATGGCTTTATGCCTAACAGACGACATTGCCCCCAACCCAATCATGGCTGGTCTCCCGAGCAGTATGTTGTAGGCAAATGGGATGTCCACCACTATGAATTCTATCATCTTTTGTCACTGAGACTGTATAGTCTCCCAAGGTTATGGGGAGCTCGATGGATTCCATGCTGACAATCCCTTATCCTGAAAATCCATACAATGTCGTGGCACAGGCTTTCAAATCTCGAAGCATGAGTCCCATCTTTTCTAGATTGGCCTTATAAAGGACATTGATTGAGCTCCCATTATCTATCAGGACTCTGCACACCCTTTTGTTGTTAAGCTGAAGTGTGATGACCAGAGGGTCGTTGTGGGGAAACTGAACATGCGAAGCATCTTCTTCTCTAAAAGTAATTGGTTGAGAATCAACCCTTTGTTACTCTGGAACTCATGGTTTAGGCTCGTAGGGAGAACTGTCTCCAATCTTGAGCTTGCTCACATATCTCTTCTGGGCATTTCTGCCCGATCCAGCAAGGTGTGGGCCTTCAGAGATGGTTACCACATCCTTCCCATCTATTGGGGGAGGATGATCATCCTCCCGTGTTCGGGAGGTGTTATTCTGTGTGGCAGGTTGCGCCTAAGCTGCCCTTTGTCCAACTGACACCTGAGTGGTATTTCTGTTTCTTATTTATTATCCAAAATTTCCTCTCAAGTTCAAGCCTTCGATCTCATGTTTTAGTTGTCACACTCATCGGTGGTATGTCCGACGTCCCTTTCAACCTACATTTCTTTTTTTTCTTCTCTCTCTTTGACTTCTTATTTCACATTGGGTCAGGTCACCTAAAAGGTACCTAATTCTCATTTGCGACAAAGATATTCTCCCGAGTTTCAATGAGCTCGGTGTTAACCGGATAAATTGACAAGTAATTGTCTCCCTTCTTCTTTTTTCCCCGGTCCACCTCTGAGTTATTCCCTTCATTTTTCTTTCTTTTTGAAGGGTTATCTTCCGAGGGTCGAGACCTTGATGGGGTAGCCGAGGTCGAGTTAACATTTGTCACTGTGGCTATAATGGGCTGAGGGGTCAGTTTTAATGTTTGCCTCGCCTCTTCTACTTTGACAATCTCTGAGCCCTTTTGTTGAACTCAATTATTGTTCTTATCGATTTTCTCTGCATATCATCCCAAGAGATGCAGTGGCAAGTGTACATGTTAGGATTTAACGACCTTAGGGGCCGGGCCTCATGTTTATTTGATGTGTTGGTTTTGTTTATTTATTTATTTATAAATGAAAGATATTTCATTAAGTACTTAGGATTTTTTTTAAAAGCATATGACATTTGTTACATTTTATAGTTAATTTTTTTTTTATTTTCTTAAAATACACGAGATTCCAGATTCTGCTTTTGTTTTTGAATAGAGGTTGTGGCTTATTTATTTTTTTCAATAAAAACTAAAATTCCATTTACTTATTAATCTTTTCACTTAAAATTCACACACATAACACTTTGAGTAATCGAAGATTACAATTAGTATCATAGCCTAGGTTTTTAAACTTTTTGTAGACTATCCTAACGTGCATACTCACCATCGAAGACATGCTCGACTCATTGCTTTGTAATTTTTTTTTTAATTTATGTAATGGATTCAATTTTCCTGTTGTGATGTTTTGGATTGACCTACCTATTAGAGCAGTCAGAGTGAGTATGGGCAGTCACCTGGCAGTTCTGAAGAGAGTGTGGAACAAGGCCCAATGTCGGAGGTTGGCAAAGAAAATTCTTAAGGTGAGGAATATAAAGGCACCATGTGATGTGGAACACATTATGGAGGGCTTAGTTGACCATCTAGTTGTTGGGATTAATGCCCTTTAAAGCATATGTATTGAACAATATTTTATGAAATAAATTATTAAAATGAATTTTTAGTATATATTGATTGTTTATTATTATTGATAGAATAATATTATATGAATATCAGAACATTACCAAGTTCGTTATTGTGATTAAAATCTTGTATTGGTATGAGGAGATTAAGATTGTAGGGAACGAATTTAGATAGTTCGCAGTAAAACAAAGTTATATGAAATCTTTGGATAAAATACTGTAAGTACGGTTCACTAGTATTATGAATGCATGTAATCTAGATATGGATTACTAATGTAGTAGGACATCTTAGTGGACGTACTTTGTATAAAGTGGTTATAAATGAACGAGACCCGATATGTTATTAATACTTAATAATACCATTACTTTATAAGTATTAATTAAATATATCAATTAGATGATCATATATACATTTATCTTAATCGTAAAGTTATCATGAACTCATGTTTATGTTATATGAGTTCTTTGATTCACTCGTTACAGTTTGTCAAAATGATCAGGCTGGAAACTTTTGTTTTGGGAACTCATTGATGTAAATGGCTGGGGATATAATAGACAGATATGGAATCTATACCTTTTCCAAGAGGAATTAAATAGTGGTTTTCTTAAGGGCTGACTTTTTGAATTGAAAGGTTATTGAGCTCAAATTAATAAATCAATTTATGAATTAACCTTCACTAGTAAAGTTAATGGTACTTATGCAAACAAGATATAATTAAAAATGTTAAACAATAATTAATTCCTACTTTAATTATGAACTATTAATAGATAATTGAATTGTATGTAATGATTAAATCGATACACTTTTGATATTTAAACGTACTCAATAAATAAATGTATATAATTACAAGAGTGCAGTCTCATATTTATAGTGGAATAATTTTGAGATTAATAAATTAAAGTTATTATATTAAAGAGTTCTAATTAATAATGTAAATTTATTGGAGCTTGAAATTATAGGTCCACAGGTCCCCGAGATGACTCTATCAACACTATTCAAGGTAAGAGTTGAAATTGGAAAAAATCAGGGAAATGATATATTTAGAAGAAATTTGTTCTTCAGGGTAACATATGTAATTGAGACAAGTTAATTAATTAATATCACAACAAGGAAAATGGGCTTTTACTTCGGTTTTCGCTAAAATTCGCAACCGCAGTAGTTCGGAGCGAAGTAAAAACTAGCTAAAAACCGAAGTAGAATCCCCACTTTCTACTTCAGTTTTTACATAATAACCGAAGTAGAAAGTGAATATACGCTACCATCCTGGGCACTTTCTACTTCAGTTTTTCGGTAAAACCGAAGTAAAAAAGGTACTTTCTACTTCGGTTCTTAGGTAAAACCGAAGTAAAAAGGGTACTTTCTACTTCGGTTCTTTGGTAAAACCGAAGTAAAAGGTCTACTTTCTACTTCGGTTTTAGCTAAGAACCGAAGTAAAATGGCGCTTTCTACTTCGGTTCTTAGGTAAAACTGAAGTAGAAAGTAGACCTTTTACTTCGGTTTTACCTAAAAACCGAAGTAGAAAGTGTTGACCCAAGATTTGGCCAACCGACACGGAGTTGAAACGTGATTGATATGAACGAATGTATAGAGAATAACGTAATGACAAAAGTAAAGAAAACACAGTAATTTATAGTGGTTCGGCCCCAGGATCTGGTAATGACCTACGTCCACTTAAACTGATATTGATATAAGAATCAGAAGGGTGATCAAAGAACCAGGGTTCGATGAGTTTCACTAACCTCTGAAGAACAATACAAGTTTACTTGGAGAATTACTATCGTTTCGAATGATTCCAAAGCCAAAAGTCCTCTCCTTTGAGCTATATCCTGCTATTTATAGGCTCAAGGAGGGTTACAAAAGATTGTTACAGATATTCTTTCCTGAATAATCGGATATCCAGAAGATTGTATAAGATAAATTCGGGATTCATAAAGATCTTCCCATAAATGTTGCCTTGTTCACGGAACCATCGACCAGACTGGTCGCGAGTAAGACGGGCTTACCCTGCTACTACGGTGTCTTCTGGTCGATGCTCTAGCAGACGCATCCAGGTGTCAGCCACGTGTCCAGAGATTACTTGCCACGTCACCAACGCTAATTTATTGGATAACATTTGCCCCCCAAAGTATATTTACTACGAACAATAAATAAACTTTTGGACGAACGACTCTTCGGTAACCCCACCTGACGTGTCATAATCCTTCGTGTGTTCTTGAAAAAAGCAACCCACTTCTGTCTAATCATGTATTTTCAGTTCCCCAGAAACGATTTCGATGGCCATCCCGTTTCCCCATACTTTGAAAAAGGAAAACAAATGATTACGCTTTTTTAATATCAGAGACAAACTTATATAAGACCGTCGAAGCCTCTTCTTTCTTTTTACGCACGCCATTGTCTTTGCAGAAAACCCTAAAAACCATAGCTTTAAACTTCTCCGGAGACAGTTTTCCTGCGCTTCCAAGACTTAGACCGTGGGTTCCTTAATCTCCTAAGACCTTTCTTCCACCTCTACGATCACTCTTCTCGGTAAGTTTTCGAAATCCCATGCTTCTAATTTCTCGTGGTGCATGCTTCTGATGGTGTACTGCTTAAATTTTTCCGTTTCTGGTTTAAGGTGCTGGTAGACAGAATGTTTTGTAGGCACAGTAGAGTTACGAGTTAGTTTAAAATCCAGGATCATGCTTTTTAGGATGTAAAACCGAAGTAAAATTTCGATTTTTAAGCCAGTTGAAAAATAATTTTTTCTCGCCCTAAGGGGAGTTGAAAAAGCTTTTTCAGAAAAACTTTTTACTTTCACCCTATGATCCGTTTTTCAAACTGTTCATGTAGAAAGATTTAGCTTCTTGTTAGAATGCTGTTGTATAAAAGCCTAACTTTTATACTCGACTAGCGTTATTCTAAAAAGCCTTTTAAAAGTTCCACATCCTCACCTCCCCATTCTTCTGCTTGCAGATTTTAATGCCAGATTTGTGGGGAGGTGAAAGACCCATCGACGACGACCTTCTCGCCCAGCTGCTCGAGGGAGAAGAACAACCAGCTGACCGTGTCCACGAGATTCCTTTCTCGCGATCCTCTTCCAGACCCCAACCTTCCTCTCCAATGGCTCGCTCCAAGTCTTCTGGCAAGAAAAGACCTGAGTCCGGAAGCAACCCAAATTCTCCTGCCCAGCCTGATTTGCAGGCTAGGGCTCCCTCGACCAGTGGTCGAGAAAATCTCGTTCCTGACCCTAATATCCAAATTAAGGCTCGCCCTCGTCATCGGAATCCGGCTGATGTCGTGTGGTATACTTCCCCAGCCAGTTTAGTGTCCCCTTGAATGGTCGCTAACTGCTTCAGAAAATTCCCCCTTACGGGGGTAACCATTATACGTCCTACCGCAGACCAGAGGGCTAACCTCCCAAGAGGTGCAAACAGTGCCTGGTCCCGGTATCACCTTGAGGCGGGAGCTTACCTCCCTCTTCATCCCTTTTTTGTGGGGGTGGCCAACTATTTTGGTGTCGCCCCCTTCCAAATAACTCCAAACGGATATAGGATGCTGGCCGCACTCCATATCCTGTACAAACTTAACAAATGGCCAGAACCTTCCCCCCACGAGGTCAACTATCTCTTCGACCTTAAGTCTAACCCACAGCACAACGGGACGGGCTTCTTCCACTTCTGCCACCAGGAGATCGGCCAGACGTTCTTGAGTGGCACTACCCATATATCAAACGTGGGGCACTACAATAAGGAGTATTTCCTTACTCCAGACATAACCAGCAACAACTTGGCCTTTGCCTGAGGAGGTAGGAGCTTGTCCTTGACTGGTCGATACTTTAATGTAAAGTGTTTCCTCTTATTTTTCTCAAACTTTAATCTGTTTTTCAGGCCCTTGGTTACGTCCGACCCCAACACCAGACATGGTGTTCAGGACCAACACTCTGGCCAGGATGTCTGATGCAGCAAAAAGTGTCAAGACCTTGATAACTGAGAAAAAATTGAGGTTGTGTGGCCTCCTGGCTCCTCGCCATGAAACTAGAGGGTCCGTGGTGGACGAAGCCACTGCCGAGGGGGTTCCCGAGCAGCAACCTCCTGTGCCTCCTCCTCAACGGAGGCCTACGGGGGTTACAATCAGGGAACCCACGGGCAGCCCTTCCGCAGAAAGGCCTTCTGCTCCCCAAGGCAAGGGGAAACAAAAGGCCAAAGAGCCTATTGTTGACTTGGGAGAATCCTTCGACGATAATGGTAAAGTTATTTCGCTTTTAAATGGTCTGCCAATTCCCTGTCACTTGTTTGACGAGGATGGAACTTTACATATGCTCCAAATCTAGGACCAGACTTCTTCATGCCAGATAATGAGTATATGACTAATAGAGTCAATAGTGTAGCGACCAGTAGTTGTAGCTCGGGTATTTACTTTGTTACCTCCTTTCAGTTGTCTAACATACTTTCACCTGCCTCCTTTTTTATTAACTTGCTATGTTTATCTGCATGCAGATATGTCAACTCCCAATATCTTTGACATGTACCAGGCCGAGGATGAGGAGGAGGTTCCTCAACTCCAACGGAAGCCTAAGAAGAGAACTGGTGAATCCAGCCGCGACCCTCCAGTCAAGAAGGGTCAAACAGAAGACCTTCCTCAGGACGTGCCAACTGGGCAAAGTCCTGCGCCAACAGGACAGACTTCTACCCCTCCTCCGACCCCTTCCGAGCAGCAAAACGCTCCTGCCCCGCCGAATCCTCCAGCCGCACCTGCCAGAGAGCAGCTTTCTCGTGAAGAAGCTCATGGGGCTAGACTCATGAGTTGTGCCATTCGATCTGCCAGGGACCGCCTCGATCGCATCGGCAAAGGCGACCGTGTTAGGGCTGCAATGGTCCAAGCTGAAGAGCTGCCAGTCAACCAGATCCTGAACAGGGCTCTGAACGAAATCTCCAGCGTAAGTACTTCTTTATTCTTCAAGCTTTAGTTTTTTAGTCCGCATGATAAGTTCTAACTCCTTTTTTTTCTTCTTTATTTACAGGCCTTGCTGTCTGCCACTACTGCTCGTACCCGAGCCCAGGCTTACCTCGAGCAGGCCGAGGCAAAAGCCATCGAGAGGTATCAGGTGAAGGCGGCCGAGGAGCTTTCAGCTGCTGAGGCTAGGCATGCCAAGGAGTTGGAGGCAGTGGTCCGAGAGAGGGATGCGGCGGTGACTAAGCTGTCAGAGGCTGAAGCTGCGAAGGAGGCAGCAGTCAAGTTGAGGCAGGAGTACCGAGATTTCAACAAAGCCCATCTTCGCGAAATTAAGCATCTGGGGGAGGTACTCAAGACTAAGGATGAGGCCATTCTCACTCTCGGGGGCAAGGTGAAGCAGTTGGAGCTTGACAACTCCAAGAAACTGGAAAAGTACAAAAGGATGACACTCCGGTGTTTCTACAATTTCTGGAAACACAATCAGGGTGCTGACTTTAGTTACCTTTCAGAGGAAGTCAGAACTGCGGAGTTGGCTCAATGTGCTGCCCAACTGGCCGAAGAGGAGGCAAGAGCTGCAACCCCTGCCACTCCAAGCGTCGCTGGTGTAGAAGAAGAAGTTGTCGAGGACGCGACCAACCAGGATGCTGCCCAGGACCCTCTGGCCCCGAATGCCTCTTGAATTCTTCTTATTTATTTTTCCTTCTTTCCTTTACACGACCCATGGGTCGTGATGTAAAAACAATATATATTTTTTTAAACTTTGCTGCGCGGGCAGTAAATCTTTTTTCTTTTACTTGAACAGTTACATCCAAGCAGCGATGCTTGCGGTGTAAAAGCTTTAATCTTGATGCTATAACATTTTTACTCATTATAACATTTGTCCGAATGACTAAACTTAGCATAGTACTTTGGCATGATTTAACAAAACCTAAATTTTGAAAAATACTCTAAGTACTGTGGCATGCTTTCACTTATTTTGTTCATGTGTTTACATACCTTGAGAGTATGCATTGCTATCGATGTGCCTTATATGCCCCCCAAGTGATCGAGGAGCTTTTAGGTCCTTGGTCACTTGCCTTGACCATGGCATGTTTGAACATTCTTGTTCGTGTTAAAAAATAATACTTGTAATACAGCAAAACAACACACGTAATGAACAATTACTTGCAAATGTAAATTCACAAAGGTTGGCAAGAATGACTGGCTGCGCACAGTCCCTTATAATCTCGTATTAAAAATGGACTAAACATGTCTTTACGAGTGATTCTTTAATAGAACCTTACATATACGAGCAGTTAACCATACAACGTGGCTGATCCTCTTTGCAAAACTTGTAAAAAAAATTGAATTTTTATTACACAAGCCAGTCCTTTAAAAAGGACTGTTTATTGATAATACTTGCGCAGGTGTTCTCCATTCCAATAGCGTGGAACGAGATCTCCGTTTAAGCGTGCAAGTTTGTATGTGCCTGGGTGAAGGACTTCTTCAATCTGGTAAGGTCCTTCCCAATTAGGTCCGAGCACTCCAGCAGTGGGGTCGTGGGTATTTAAGAAAACTCATCGTAGGACTAAGTCTCCGACGTTGAATTTTCGTTCTTTAACTTTGGAGTTAAAGTACCGGGCGACTTTTTGCTGGTAAGCAGCAACTCGGAGTTGAGATTTCTCTCGTATTTCGTCGATTGTGTCTAGTGATTCCATCATTAACTGGCTGTTCTGATCTTGGTCATAAGTTAAGCGCCGATGTGAGGGGGGATCTAACTCGACAGGCAACATGGCCTCATACCCGTAAGCCAAGGAAAATGGGGTATGGCCCGTCGCTGTTCGGTGCAATGTTCTATACGACCATAAGACTTCTGGTAGCTGCTCTGGCCATTTTCCTTTAGCTTCTTCAAGCCTTTTCTTCAGGGTGTCTTTGAGAGTTTTGTTCACGGCTTCGACTTGCCCATTCGCTTGGGGGTGTGCGACTGAAGAAAAGCTTTTAATAACTCCATGCCTTTCGCAGAAATCGGTGAATAAGTCGCTGTCGAAATGGGTCCCGTTGTCTGAAACTATCTTTCTGGGCAGACCATACCGGCATACAATGTTCTTGATGACGAAGTCAAGAACCTTCTTGGTCGTGATGGTTGCAAGTGGTTCAGCTTCGGCCCATTTGGTAAAGTAGTCAACTGCAACAACTGCGTACTTTACTCCGCCTTTCCCTATAGGCAGGGATCCAATCAAATCTATCCCCCATACTGCGAAAGGCCATGGGCTCTGCATCTCTTTTAGTTCATTTGGAGCTGCCGAGGAATCTTGGAGAACCTTTGACATTTGTCGCACCTTCGTACATACTCCATCGAATCCTCGTTCATTGTTGGCCAGAAGTAGCCTTGCCTTAGAATCTTTTTTGCCAAACTTTGCCCCCTAGCGTGATCCCCACAGAAGCCTCCGTGCATCTCCTTCATCAGTTCCTTAGCTTTTTCTGGTGTAATGCACCTAAGCAGTGGCATCGAATATCCTCTTCGATACATAACACCATCGACTAGTATGTATCTAGCGGCTCGCCACTGCAGAGTTCTGGCTTTGTTTCTATCTGCTGGCAGTGTACCATTCGTCAGATACTCCAAGTAAGGCGCCATCCATGTATCTCCTAGGCGAATCTCCATATTGGCTTCGGCTGTTTCTATGCTCGGCTTATTCAGTCTTTCTACTGGAACTATGTTCAAGGTGTCTGCATCCTTCGCGCTCGCGAGTTTAGCTAAGGCGTTTGCATTTGAATTCTAGTCTCGCGGAATTTGCTGGAGGGTGTACTTTGTAAACTGGGCTAGCAAATCCTTTGTTTTATTCAGGTAGGCCATCATCTTTAAGCCTCGCGCTTGATATTCTCCCAGGACTTGATTCACGACTAGCTGTGAATCACTATAGATATCAAGCTCCTTTATGCTCATATCTTTGGCCATTCTTAATCCAGCGAGGAGTGCTTTGTATTCTGCTTCATTATTTGACGCGGTGAAGTCGAACCTGATTGCGCAGTGAAATCGATGCCCTTCCGGCGTTATCAATATCACTCCCGCTCCTGCGTGGGATTCATTGGATGAAGCATCCATGAATAGCTTCCACGAAGGAGTTTTTTCTTGAGGCATGGGCGCTTCAGGCCGTTCACACTGTTCACTGTCTGGGAGTTCGGTGAATTCCGCAACAAGATCGGCCAGGACTTGTCCCTTTATTGCTGCTCGCGGTGCATAAGTTATATCGAACTGCCCTAGTTCGACTGCCCATTTTAACAATCGCCCAGTCGCCTCAGGTTTTTGGAGGACTTGCCGAAGGGGCTGGTCGGTTAGAACTGTGATAGGATGGGCTTGGAAGTATGGACGCAACTTCCTGGAGGCTAGTTTTAAGCAATATGCTAACCTTTCGATTGGCGGATATCTCAATTCTGCACCGATTAGCCTCTTGCTGATATAATAGACTGCTTTCTGTACGCCTTCGTCCTCTCGTACTAGTACCGCACTAGCAGCAACCTCAGTAATTGCCAGATAAATAAACAAAGTTTCTCCTTCAATTGGTTTTGATAGAATGGGAGGTTGTGCCA
Source organism: Humulus lupulus (assembly GCF_963169125.1). NCBI lineage: Eukaryota > Viridiplantae > Streptophyta > Magnoliopsida > Rosales > Cannabaceae > Humulus > Humulus lupulus. Next base: position 89,335,667 of record NC_084793.1, on the reverse strand, counting down.
TATGAGTTTTCAAAGCCTGGAATGCTTGCTCGCAATCTCCCGTCCATGCAAATTTCTTATTACCCCTGAGTAGATTGAAGAAAGAGACACATTTGTCAGTTGATTTGGAGATGAATCTACTCAAGGCAGCGATCCTTCCAGTCAAACTTTGTACATCCTTGATCTTTTCCGGCGACTTCATGTCGATCAGGGCTTTTATCTTGTCAGGGTTGGCTTCGATTCCTCTTGAATTTATTATAAACCCCAAAAATTTCCCTGATCCGACTCCAAAGGAACATTTGAGGGGATTCAACTTCATCTAGTACTTGTTTAACACATCAAAGCACTCTTGTAGATCCCTCACATGTCCTTCTGCCTTCTTAGACTTTACCAGCATGTCATCCACATATACCTCCATGTTTGCACCGATCAGCTCTTTAAACATGTGGTTGACTAGCCGTTGGTAAGTCGCACCTGCGTTTTTCAATCTGAAGGGCATGACTTTGTAACAGTATAAGCCCGTATCGATCCGAAAGCTGGTGTGATCCTCGTCAGGGGGATGCATGCTAATTTGGTTGTAGCCTGAATATGCATCCATGAACGAAAGGATCTCATGTCTTACAGTCGCATCGACCAGCTGGTCGATCCTTGGGAGTGGGAAGCAGTCTTTTGGGCAGACTTTATTGAGGTCTGTGAAATCCACGCAGGTCTGCCACTTGCCGTTGGGCTTGGGGACCAGCACCGGATTCGAGACCCACGATGGATAGAATGCCACCCTGATAAACCCATTCTCCTTAAGTCTTTCGACTTCCTCCTTTAAGGCTCTTGATCTATCTTTATCGAGCAGCCTTATCTTTTGTTGCACGGGTGGAAAAGTTTTGTCTGTGTTCAAGACATGGCTGATTACCGCATGATCTATTCCCACCATGTCTTTATGCGACCAGGCGAAAACTTCCTGGTTCCTTCGCAAGAATTCCACCAACGCATGCTTCGTGGTAGGCTCTAAATTTTTCCCAACCTTCACGACTCTGGTCGGGTCTTTTTTGTCGAGTTGGACCTCCTCCAGGTCCTCGATGGGTCAAACATTCTTTTCAAAATCCCCAAAGCGAGGATCCAGATCCTCACTTTGGGCAACACCCTATTTGGTGACTTCACCACCTGATTGGGCTTGTGTATCTATTGCCATCTGCAATCGGTCTGGGGTGGTGCTCCTTGACGTTCCACTTTTTGCCTTTGTGATTGAGGCGTTGTAGCACTCCCTGTCTTCCCTTTGGTTTCCTAAAACGCGTCCTACCCCCGCGTCCGTTGGGAACTTCATGGCTAGGTGCCACATAGAGATGACGGCCCGTACTTTAACCGGTATGGGCCTCCCGATAACGGCGTTGTACGCCGAAGGACAATCGACCACTACAAAGGTGGCGAGTAATGTCCTTGTTGCAGGCGCTGTACCCATCGTTATTGGAAGTTTGATCATTCCGGCTGGGGCGAGTCCTTCTCCAGAGAAGCCATATATCGTCTGATTGCAGGGCTCCAAGTCCTTTACGGACAATTTCATGCGTTCCAGTGTTGACTTATACAGGATGTTTACTGAACTTCCTGTATCGACTAGTACCCTCTTTACCATCATGTTGGCCATCTGAATGTCCACGACCAGCGGATCAGAATGTGGGAACCGGACGTGCTGGGCATCGCCATCAGAGAAGGTTATCTCTCCTTCCTCTGACTGAGCCTTTTTTGGTGCACGGTCCTCCACAGTCATCATCTCGATGTCCTGGTCGTGGTGCAGAGTCCGAGCATATCGTTCTCTGGACTTTTCGCTATTTCCCGCGAGGTGCGGGCCTCCACAGATGGTTAAGAGTGTTCCAGCCACGGGGGCAGGCTGTAATGGTGGCGAGCGTTGGCGTGTGGATGCCTGCTCGTTGCCACCTAGAGCTTCTCATTGGGAATTTCCCGAGGCCCGTACGTACCTTCTCAAGTGTCCTTGTCTAATAAGGAACTCAATTTCGTCCTTCAACTGGTTGCATTCGTTAGTGTCATGTCCGTAGTCATTATGGTAACGACAGAACTTGGTAGTGTCTCTTTTCGAAATGTCCTTTCGAATGGGTCCAGGTTTCTTGTAAGGCACACTAGAGCTTGTGGCCTGGTAAACTTCTCCCTGAGACTCAACGAGGGCAGTGTAATTAGTGAACCTAGGTTCATAACGATTACCCTTGGATCGTTTGTTGTCGGAGGTGGAAGGCTCATTATACGGCCGTTTCCCACCATTCTTGCCATTATCGTTGCCATTTTTGTTGCCTTTGCCGTTGCCATTGCCGTTGCCATTAGGTTTAGAACCATTGGCGGCTTTGGCGGGCTCGTCGGCTTTCTTACCTTTGTTCGAGGGTTTTCCATCATCAGCAATAGCCTCTTCGAGCTTGATGTAACGATCAGCTCGGTCCAAGAACTCCTGGGTTGTTTTAACTCCTTCCTTTCGGAGACTTTTCCAGAGGGGAGAGCAACGTTTTACCCCTGCGGTAATGGCCATCATCTTGCCTTCGTCTCCTACTGTTTTTGCCCCAGCTGCCGTTCGCATAAAGCGCTGGACGTAATCCTTCACTGACTCTCCGTCCTGCTGGCGAATCTCGACTAGCTAGTTTGCCTTGGCTGGGTGCACACGACCCGCATAGAACTGTCCGTAAAACTCCCTTACGAACATTTCCCAGGAAACTATGCTTGCAGGCGGGAACTTAAAGAACCACTCCTGCGCTGCTTCAGAAAGTGTTGCAGGGAAAATCCTGCACCAAGCGTCTTTGGACACTTTCTAAATGTCCATCTGAATCTCAAACTTATTCACATGCGAGACTGGGTCCCCATATCCATCAAAGTTTGGGAGCGTAGGCATCTTGAACTTGCTGGGAGTTTCGGCATTAGCTATTCTTTGGATGAAAGGAGTGCCTTTCCTCCTATCGTGGTCGATGTAAGAAGTCCTTCCTCCGACCAGCAGTTGCACCGCCTGGTTGAGTGCGTCTATCTGGGCTTGCACTGCGGTAGGAATCGCGGTGGCCTCTGTTCCTGGGGGGATGTTCTCGCCATGCCTCTCGCGACGATCATTGAGTACATCTCTCAGGTCCTCTTCTCTTCTTCGCTTCTCGCTACCACCGAGCCGGTTGAAGACATTGTTTTGTCTGGGTTGCCCCCCAGCATCCTGTCTATTTGGTTGGTCATCTTGAGGTACTTGGCTCCTGCTTTTACCTCTTTCTCCATTCCTCCCACCGACATTACCCTTGCCTGAGTTAGCCTCATTGTATCCGTGGCCATCCCTGAACCTTGACTGGCTATGGTGAGATCGGCTGTTCCCCCGATGCCCGTTCCTGGCTGAACCATCCCGAGCATTAGAGGTTGGTCTGCGCTGGTCGTGGTGTCCCCGTGCACCATCGTGCTATGAGTCTCTCCTGTTTCCAGGAGGGTACCGACCTCTGTTCGGTAGGTTCGTCCCATCATTCCCATTGCGTCTAGGGCTGCGAGGCTGATGCTCGGCCCTATTCTGCCTCTGTTGCGGAGGATTACCCCGAGCAGCTTGGGATGGTGGCTACGCCTCAGGATCCTGCGGGACATCATCATGGGGCATCTGAGGCTGCTCGGGACTTTGCGGACTCGAAGGCTGAATTGGTGGGCTCGGATTAGGACCCCTCTGGGGTGGCCCATTCACCGGTTGGTCAGGCTGCGAAGCAGGTGCAGCCTGATTTCTTGCCAACAACAAGGCCGCCTCCAGGGCTGCCATGGCTTTGCTCTGGCGGCGATCCACCTCCGCCTGTCTTTCACTCAATTCCGCGCGCTGCCTTTCTATCTCTTGCTGCTGCCGTGCCATAACTTCAGCGGCAGTCTCCTGACTGGCTCTCAGATTAGCCAGCTCTTCTTGCAACGCGCCCAGAGTACTCTTCAGCGTCGCATCGTCCATTTCCTCCTCTTCAAAGTCCAGTTGAGGCTCATCCTCCGCCATGCTCGCAGGGGGAGGAGGAGGTGGCGGGTTAGACGGTGCAGCGGCGGCCGCCTGCCCAGTTTTCTTTCCTGCTTTCGCCATTGGTTTTCTTAACATCAATAAATCAATCTCTCAATGAAAGCACCAGAATGTTGACCCAAGATTTGGCCAACCGACACGGAGTCGAAACGTGATTGATATGAACGCATGTATAGAGAAGAACGTAATGACAAAAGTAAAGAAAACACAGTAGTTTATAGTGGTTCGGCCCCAGGATCTAGTAATGACCTACGTCCACTTAAACTGATATTGATATAAGAATCAGAAGGGTGATCAAAGAACCAGGGTTTGATGAGTTTCACTAACCTCTGAAGAACAATACAAGTTTACTTGGAGAATTACTATCGTTTCGAATGATTCCAAAGCCAAAAGTCCTCTCCTTTGAGCTATATCCTGCTATTTATAGGCTCAAGGAGGGTTACAAAAGATTGTTACAGATATTCTTTCCTGAATAATCGGATATCCAGAAGATTGTATAAGATAAATTCGGGATTCATAAAGATCTTCCCATAAATGTTGCCTTGTTCAGGGAACCATCGACCAGACTGGTCGCGAGTAAGCGGGCTTACCCTGCTACTACGGTGTCTTCTGGTCGATGCTCTAGCAGACGCTTCTAGGTGTCAGCCACGTGTCAAGAGATTACTTGCCACGTCACCAACGCTAATTTATTGGATAACAGAAAGTGCCCGCCTTTTTTATTTAATATATATTTATAATTATTTTTAAATGGACGGTTTCTATTTTTATATATATATATTGGCCTAATTTTATTTAATTGTTCTAATTAATATATATATATATATTTTTGGCCTAATTATTTTTCAACGATTTAATTATATGATATTACAATTATATATATTTTTACAATTGAAATTGGTTAAGAATTTTTTTTGAATGAAAATATGATAACTTTTATTAATTAAAAATGTTGTACATAAGCATATAAAATACAAGTACTTAAGTAAGATAACTAGCCTTAACATTAATACATCTACAAAAGACTAAACTTACAACTAAACAAAATAGGCTTACTGATAAATGTATGTCATCAATTTGCCTAACTGTTCATGTTGGATTGGCAAGAGGTCTGCAATCTCACAATATTGCGTCTTCCCACCAAACTGTAAAATTAATAAATATAAATTAATTTCATAGATTATCGATACCAAATAAATTATAAAAAATGAACTTACTTTTTCTTTTAGGGTAGTCATTGCATTTGATGCCCGTACAAGATCTCTAATGTACTTCAAGACATAAAAACCACATTCATGACTTTGTGGTTGTCTTGGACATGTAACATTGAATATTTTTGTGGGATTGCCGAGTAAAGCATTGGAAGAAGCTCTATAATATGCACTATTTAAAAAGAAAATTAACAAAAGTTATTAAAATGTAGTAACATGTAATATTTGTTGCTTATTAAGAAATATTTTAAAAAATTTAAAACTTACCTCATTATCATTGAATCAATTTCTTCAGGACGTTTGTGTGATTTCAATGGATCTAAGAACACGATTTTTCCTTTTGGCATAGCAATCACCAACTTCCAATGTTCCCTAAAATAAGAAGCGTATGTTAAGTAAAATAATTAAATTTTTAATATATGACTAATCAAATAAGAAAAGTTTACACTATTTCTTACCGTATGTTCCAAGGTATAAAGTAAAGTTGACCAACTCTATCCATGGTCATCAACCAATTCGCCAAGTCAATGGTTGATCGCTCTACATCGTTAACATTATTAATGCTAAGATGTTCAATGTCATAAAACTTGTAATAAACACGCTGATTTGGAAATAGGGACTCCCAAATGCATCTGCAAAATTTTCTTTAGCGTTAAATATTTTGAAAAATTTCGGCAGAGTTTCTCCTATAAATAGAACTTCCCAAACCTGTAAACATTCAATGTCTATGAAAATTTTCAACAGATCACAGAGCAGTACTCATAACTGATTCTAAATTCCTATCATTCCAAAGAATTAGTTTAAGGAATAACTTAATCCGAATGTCATTGCTGAGCCTCCAATCATATGCAAGGTAGCAACTTGTTCCACATCCTCTGAAGTTAGGAAGATTGACTCGCGATTCATGAATGATGGGTCCACTGGAATGGAGACGATAGAGTTTATTCCCTTAACTCTGCAAAATTCTCTCACCATAAACTGAAGGCTAACATGGATGCGATTCATGATGTGATCGACAAATGGTTGGCCTTCGGTCAGAGTGTTTTCTAGATTGACGTGAGACCCAGCTGATGACAGATGCGGGCTAGTCATAGGAGGTTTTGACATATCCTTGGATGAACTTTTTGACATAAGAGGTTTCTTTTTTAGAGGACCCTACGCAACATCAAGTAAAAATAATATTAAAATAATGGACCAACAAATATTTTAATAGGTAACAAATTAAAGAATTCGTTTATACCTGGTCAGTCATAATTAAATCTTTTGGCCAAGGAAGGAATGCGTCATAAGTATCTCGAACATAGTGTATCTCCCCAACAGAACATGGGATTTCAGCATCCTCTTGTAACATTTTGGTGACTCGCACCCACGCGTATTCGTCTGTCAGTTGAACACCATGAATAGTCAGTGGACCCACCCCATCAATGATAGCACCCTCTGCCACCACATTATGAATATTATCCGAACAAAGTAACACATCCTGCATCCTCATCTGAATCATAATAAACGACTGGTTTTCGATATGCTTGGATCAATCACATTTGTTGCGCTAGAAGAGGTAGTTTGTCTTGCATTGGGTTCGACTTCACCAAAGGAGCTTGGAGGAACTAATTGGCGACAATTTGGGCTACAAATCCAGTGGGTATTATATATGGGTTAGGATCTACCCAAGTCAGTTCTCGCTTATTTTGGATGTTCCCGTTTAAGTTATTGCCAGGTTAATTGGTTCTGATTGATAGTTTTGTATATCAGGTCCATCTTCCCCAACTCCTCTTTGAGCATTTAATTGCTCGCAAAGGTTAGGGATGGGCTATTCATTGTTACGTCACCCCTTATTCAGATGGTCTCTCAAGTCAGATCATTGTTTGTCATTAGTGTAATTATTATAAATTTGAGACTCAATGTTGTAAACACTTATTGACCTGCTTAGGGCATGACTACCCGCCTAGTAAATCCTATAAAAAAAATCACTATCTGTTGTTGATGAGGAGTGGGTGGATTATTATCCACGTTAACCCTTTTCTTGTTGCTTGGGATCTCGAGACGTAACTAGTCTCATGCTGTGGTGCATGGTGAGGTTTGGGGCGCACCTCTGGTTATGCCCCCTGTTGAGCAGAGTTCCCTGACCTCTGAGCTTCGTGTCTAGGATTGTGTGGACGGTCTGTGTTGGCTCTCATATCTTCCCAAGTTAACCTTTCAGGGATCTCGCCGCTCATCCTTCTTGTGTCTTGAGCTAAATTTTCTCTTGACCTGTTTGGCCAAGGGTTCTGTGGGATATCTTGAGGTGGAGATGGATGTCTAATAAGTGACATGGGATTTTGAATAGGAGATGGTGGATGTTGGATCTCGAGGCACCTCTAGCAAATCTCATTGGGAAGCTCATAATTGTGCAACATCTTCGTGAACTTCCCTTATATTAATCGTGAGTCTCATGTCTCCATTATGAGGCCAATTCTCCCATCAAGATGTCCTCTGACTATTCCCAACATTTCATGCCAACCAGGTGGTTGGGGCTCGATGCTCCGACATGTGTGCAGCTGTGCTTCCCTGAGGTCTTCCTCGTGTACTAGTCTACTATGAGGCCGTTGGAACCCGTATGTTGCCTGTGTTATTAGCATATTGCATTCTCGCTAGATTCTCTTCATTTTGTCAAGTTGTCTCGAAGTTCTTGGTTTTCCAACTTGAATGCAGGAACATATATTGTTGAATTGTATCATTTGTTACCAAGTCATTGGTGAGGTGTCGATGAGCTCCTTTGATTGTTTCCCTACTGCCCTTTGTTTTGTAGCCTATATGAGCTTGATGTGATCTTTCTTCTTTAGTAGGGATAACTGGTGTGTACTCCTTGAGAATAGTGGGTTTGGTCCCCTCCTTGGGGAGTTGGACGCTCGATGTTCACCATTGATGACAGTGGAAATGTGTGTTCAGGAAGAAAAGAAATGAAATGATATATGCTTAATTCCCTCAATGAAAGCTCCTAACTGTTGACGTAGTTTTTCGTCAACTTAAAAGAAAGGAGAGATCAAGCAATCAAAATTAAAAATGGGAAATAAAAGATGACCACATGAATTTTATGTGGTTTAGTAGTTAAAATATACCTAGTGCACGAGCCACTTTTACTAAGTGCTTTGAGTCAACTATGAAGCTATTTTCTCAGAGTTTTAGTACAATAATATGTGCATAAAAAATAAATGGCACTGACCCATATTATTTATTTTAGACTTGGATCAGCTTCATTTCCCAAATAAATAGGAGGAAATTACATTTTTAAATTTGAAATATTAAACTAGATATAACTATTTTAAATATAACATCCAAACTATCCCCTTAAAAGGTAGAACCATATAACTATTCAAATAAGATATTTATTTGAATTATGGTTAAATAATGAATGCTTCCTAACTGTCAAAAAATAAAAGATAAAGATACCGAGTTGATTCCATGTCTTAATTACAAGATGTTGAAGACTAACAAAACTTTGTATGAAATGCTTCTCATATTGGGTTTTTTTGCTTTGTTATCTGATCTAATATAACCAATAAATCTTACTCAACTAATTACTCTTTTCTTCGATTTTTGAGATGTTCATAACACTTTCCGACTTAAGTTCATCCTCAAAAATTGGGTATAACATCAACATAGTTACAAGCACAAAAAAAGCAACATTTTAAATGCAAGGCAGTTTGGGAAAATAATTTACGTATCTAGAAGGAGTCTTATATATATATATTTATAAGATACAATGTAACGACCAAATTTACTAATAAGGCTTAAGGGCCTTGATTAGTGTGCCGGGAGGGCATAATAGGAATATATGTAATTTAATGATTAAAAGTATGTTATATGACTATTTGAATATTTGAGATGCATGACTATGTGTATTAGTATGCATGTAGGCCCTGATTAAGTTAGAAAGGGCATAATTGTAACTTTGGTCGGTCGAGGGCATAACTGTATATAAATGTGATAAATTGTTGAGACCACATTATTATGTGGATATATTTGTGATCTATGATTCGAGACGATCCTAGTGAGCAGGTTAGCGAAAAAGTAACGGCAGAGATTTATACCCGGCTCGGGGTGAGCCTGGGGGTGTAAATGGGAATTTAGAGAATATATTGGGGTTAATTTTGATATTGAGGAATATAATTGGTGATTAATTAGGTATCGGGAAGTAAGCGGAAAATATTAGAGACACTCAAGGAATTAGCGGGAATTGGGTGAAATGACCAAAATACCCCTAGGTGGATTAAAGGAGTTAGAATTAAAGGGGAGGGTATTGTGGTCATTTGGGCATATAAAGGATAGGCATAACTGAGGCTTTATGTTTAGTGGAACTTGTAGAAAGAAATAGAAGTCTGAAGAAGGAAAGGAAAGGAAAGAAAGAAAAGAAGGGAAAGAAAAGGGAAAGGAAAACATGATATTTTATCAAGGTCGGTTTAGGCATATCTCCATCAATTCTTGAGGTATTTTGGAGCAAAAACTCAGGGGAAGCCAGAGTGAAGCTTGAGGCTAGAGTCCTTGGTCTGACTTGAAGAATTTTCAAGGGTTTAGCAAGAACAAACCATTCAGTTGAGGTAAGACTTTGAAGTTTCTTCAGTTTCTAGTTTTGGTATTGAACTATGATATCTAATTAGAATTTGATGGGAATTCTAGGGAATTCAAGCCAAGGGTTTAAGGAGGAGGAGGCCAAGGAAGAGTAGAGGATATCCTAACATCAACTTTCCAATTAAAGGTAAGAAACTTTGAGCTTGGACACTTGAATTCTGAAGTTTTGTTGTTTGGCTGAGTTTTTGAACTCTAGGTTCATCTATGGTGAATTCTATGTTTAGGGATGCATGTGATTGAGTTTTGTGTATTTGGGATGCTTGGGATGAGTGGAGTATGTTGATAAGCTTGTTTTTAAGTTTGGTTGAAGATTGGAAAAGTTTTAGTAAGGGTAGGCTCGGGGAAATCGCAGGAAGGAAAAATGCAGGGTAGCTGGTTTTGTGACTAGCACTACAAGCTAGCCTTTGGGCGCTGTAGCGCTAGGCTAGGTTGTCTGGGGGTTTCTGGGTTCTGCTTGTAGCGCTGTAGCGCTACCCTGCTTCCAGAAGAGGGTTTTTGAGTTATTATCAAGGGTTTTTGCCTAGGGGTTTGGGGTTCGATTCCACCACCCTGTTTGGTGGAATTGGGACTTCTTGAGGGCTCAGGATTGGTCCTGAGGTTAGGTTTTGGACTTGAGGGTTGGTGATGATTCTGACCTATGGTTGTGACTAGGTGTGCGCTAGGGCTCAAGAGGGATAGTGCTCAAGGATCAAAGTGAACGAAGCTAGCGAATCTAAAGGTAAGAAAACTACACCCGGATATATGTTTGCGATTCGACTAAGTGCTCCCGATATCTGTATAATGTCAATGATGGTATCATGCCATGGGACATGTGATAAATGGCCTGAGGGTGCGGTATACAATATTTGCGCACAGGGCTCGGCCATTGGTAAACGAGGACAGCTTAATATTCACTGAGCTCGGTTTAAGCGGGCTAGAGTCAGTGGGATAAACAGAGGGTGTCGCCTAAGGGCGCTAACCCTAGTTATCATTTGTGAATTGGTTATTGATATGAGATGATGTGTTTGGTATGCTGAATACTTGGTTATCATGAATGCTTAAACTATTGAAAACATGTTTATGTGATATAAGATATTGGATTGTCTGTTGATTGTTTATGCTCTGTTATTGTGTTTTCTTGCTGGGCTTGGCTCACGGGTGCTACGTGGTGCATGTAAAGGCAAAGGCAAGCTGGACCAATCTTGAGATGGAGAGCTGCGGGGCTGAATGTACATAGTCAGCTGTTCCGCCGCCATGGCCGAGGAGTGGATCAGGACAAGGAATGCCTATCAGTTCGTTTTGCCTTAGAGTGGCTAATTATTGTATTTAAATCTTGGATCTTTGTAAATGACTTTAATCGTTATATTTTTTGGATCCCGTGTAAACAGATAATGTTTATTTATAAGAAATGCAGCTTTTGAGACCAAAATCTTTTAACCCTAGTTCCACAATAGTTTCAATAACACATTTTCCACTACACGAATTAATTAGCAAGTCTAGCACTTTTATAAACACACAGTGTAATGGTCTTGGCTATCCAGGGCATTACAACTTGGTATCAGAGCGTCCTAGGTTTATGGGATCCTGAAGACTAGATGGACATGTGCATTCGCCGCGAAAGAGAAGCTCGACTCAGGGTTTGGTAATTGTGTACACATGATTATGTGCTTAAATGATTTGAATGAGATATGACTGTTGATATCTGTTTGATTAATAGGGAGCACGAGATACTGATAGGGCCTGGCCCTTGACTATTGCATGATGTTATTGAGGCGTGCTTATAAGCACTGCTATGCATGTGAATGAATATATGGATGAATATTTGGATAAATTGCTATTAAATTGATTGCTTGTGAATGATTGGAGTTCCAGTGATGGATCATGAACGGATTATTACCATGTCATCATAGTCTGATTGCCGAGTTGTTGATTGCAAACTTGGATAATTATGCGTCCAAGAAAATCTACGCGACTAGCCGGCAGGTCCGGGACTAGAGATGATGATCAGGGTCAGACCCCTCCGCCAGTCCCTGAGAACTAGCATCAACTGATGGCAGACATGCAGGCTCGGTTATAGAGCCAAGATGAACATATTCGAATTCTGCGGCAACAGGCTCCATCTGGGAGTGTTGCCCCCATTGTGCCACCTGCAGTGGTACCTGTTGTCCAGCCAGTTGAGGTTGGGAACAAGTGGGAACCGTTGTATGAGCGGTTCAGGAAACAGCAGCCCCCAATCTTTGAGGGAGGACCAGATCCACTGAAAGCTAAACAATGGATGACCATGATTACTAGCATTCTTGATTTTATGAGGGTAGAGGGACATGACAGAGTGGCCTATGCCACATATATGCTGAGACAGGATGCCCGAATCTGGTGGGAGGTGGCATCACAGACTAGAGATGTTACTGCTTTGACTTGGGAAGGATTCAAGGACTTGTTCAGTCAGAAGTATTATAATGTTGCCATCAGGGCAGCGAAAGTAAATGAGTTCATGGGGTTAGTTCAGGGCAGTATGACAGTTACAGAGTATGCCCTAAAGTTTGACAGACTTGGAAAATTTGCACTAGATCTTGTGCCTACTGATGCAACGAGGTAGGACAGATTCATTAGAGGGCTTAATGCTATGGTTGCCCGTGATGTGAGGATTACAACAGTTCCTGGAAGGACAACTTATGCCCAGGCTGTAGGGAAGGCTTTTACTGTTGAGGAAGCGGAGAATAAGATATGGAGAGAGAGGGCAGTGAAACGGGAGGGCCGCAGGGCGGTGCCTCCATATGATGGTTTTGGTAGGGGTGGAGGCCCTAGTGATTTAAAGAGGAAGACCCCTGATGCTTCAATCGCTCTTGATCCTGATAGGAGAGGTCGGGGTACTCAGGGTGGCCGTCAAGGAGGCGGTGATACATGGAGGACTTATCCTGAGTGCACGAGGTGCAGAAGACGCCATCCGGGCGAGTGTTGGGCTAAGGTCTGTTATGTGTGTGGGGGTGGTGGGACACCTCAAGAAAGATTGCTCGACAGTGAAGAAGGGAGATGCGGGGAAGGTGGACAGCTTGACTCCAGCTCGAATGTTCACCTTGACGCAGGCAGAGGCCGAGGCTAGTCCCTCGGAAGTGACAGGTCAGCTTTCTAGTGCTGGCACTCCTTTTACTGTATTGATTGACTCTGGTGCTACACACTCATTTGTTTCTAGTAAGGTGATTGATAGACTGTGTAGACCTAGTGAGTATTGTGTTTCAAGGTTTGGGACTATTTTGCCTACAGGGGAACTGGTAGTGTCTAGAAGGTGTATTAGAGTACTGCCAGTGATAGTTGATGGTAGGGAGTTATCAGTAGACTTGAGTGAGTTGGATATGGAGGACTTTGATATGATTCTAGGTATGGATTGGCTGGTTAGATAATGGGCTACCATTGACTGCAGGAAGAGGATGGTGACTTTCGAGCTAGAGGGCGAGGATCCCTTTGTTTTTGTGGGAGTGATGCATGGACCCCGCGTACCCAGGATATCGGTGTTGAGAGCCAGAGACTTGTTACAGGGTGGATGCATAGGCTTTCTGGCTAGTGTGGTAGATACCACCAGGTTTTCACTAGTAGGACCAGAGTGGTTTGTGAGTTCTTAGATGTGTTTCCTGAGGACTTGCCAGGGTTGCCACCGCGTAGAGAAATTCATTTTGTCATTAAGTTGGCGCCAGGGACAGAGCCAGTGTCGAGGGCACCATATAGGATGGCACCGACAGAACTAAAAGAATTGAAGATACAACTGCAGGAGCTTCTGGATTTGGGATGTATCAAGCCTAGTTACTAGCCATGGGGTGCTCCAGTTCAATTTGTGAAGAAGAAGGACGGGACTTTGAGAATGTTTATAGATTCCTGAGAATTGAACAAGTTGACTATCAAGAATAAGTATCCCCTACCAAGGATTGATGACTTGTTCGACCAGCTGCAGGGTAAGACGGTGTTCTCAAAGATTAATCTTCGATCTGGTTATCACCAGATGAGGATCAAGGATGAGGACATACCGAAGATGGCCTTCTGAATGTGGTACAGGCACTATGAGTTTCTGGTCATGTCGTTTGGTTTGACCAATACCCCAGCGGCCTTTATGGACCTAATGAACAGGGTGCTCAAGGATTTTCTGGATCAGTTCGTTATTTTCTTCATCGACGACATCTTGGTGTATTCTGGTTCAGAGGCAAAGCACGAGCTTCATCTTCGACAGGTTCTTCAGAGGTTGAGGGAGCATCAGTTGTCCGCCAAGTTTAAGAAATGTGAATTTCGGTTACTAGAAGTGACATTCCATGGACATATTGTGGGTGCAGATGGGATTAAGGTGGATCCATCTAAGGTAGAGGCGGTTAGGGATTGGCCGAGGCCAAGGAACGTCTCAGAGGTGCGGAGTTTTCTTGGTTTGGCAGGTTACTACAGACGGTTTGTAGAGGGTTTCTCAAAGATAGCGGCACCGATGACAGAATTGACACGGAAGAATTTGAAGTTCATTTGGTCAGACAAGTGCGAAGACAGTTTTCAAGAGTTGAAGCGACGGCTTATTACAGCGCCTGTGTTGAGTCTTCCTTCGGGGGAAGGGAAGTTTGTTGTTTATTGCGATGCATCAAGGTTGGGATTAGGCTGTGTGTTGATGCAGAATGAGAAGGTTATAGCTTATGCATCACGACAGCTAAAGGAGTATGAACAGCGGCATCTTACCCATGACTTGGAGTTAGCAGCAGTGGTATTCGCACTGAAGATTTGGCAACATTATCTGTATGGGGAGAAGTGCGAGGTATACACTGACCATAAGAGTCTGAAGTATTTATTTACACAAAAGGAATTGAACATGAGACAGAGGCGTTGGCTTGAGTTGGTAAAGGATTATGATTGTGACATTCTTTACCATCCGGGGAAAGCCAATGTGGTGGCAGATGCATTGAGCCGGAGAAGCCCATGTCAGTTATATAGTTCCGTTCAGATCTCAAGGGAGTTAGCTGATGAGATGGTCAGAGCGGGGATAGAGTTGGAGGTAGGCTGGTTGGCAAATATTACCCTGCAGTCGACCCTGCTAGAGCGGGTCAGAGAAAGACAGTTGGCAGATGCTCAGTTACAAGGGATTAGAGAGAATGTCTTAGCGGGAGTAGCTAAGGACTATTCTATATCTGAGGTTGGTTTGCTTCGGTATCAGGGACGGATATGTGTTCCAGCTAATGAGGGGATTAGATGAGAGATACTAGATGAGTCTCATAGACGCCATACTCGCTTCATCCGGGTACCACGAAGATGTACCAGGATCTACGGATGTTATATTGGTGGCTCGGGATGAAGAAGGATGTGGTGGAGTACGTAGCTAGATGCTTAACCTATCAGCAGGTGAAAGCTGAACATCAGCGACCAGCAGGGTTGCTTCAGCCTTTGGGTATTCCTGAGTGGAAATTGGAGGACATTACCATGGATTTTGTGGGAGGTTTACCTAGAATGGTTGGGGTTCATGACTCAGCGTGGGTGATAGTGGACAGGTATACCAAGTCAGCCCATTTTCTTCCAGTGAGATCGACATATACTGTGGATCAGTATGCTGAGTTGTATGTGAGGGAGATTGTACGTCTCCATGGGGTTCCTAAGTCTATAGTGTCAGACCGGGATCCTATCTTCACCTCCAAGTTTTGGAGTGGTTTAGAGAAAGCTTTGGGAAATCAGTTGAAGTTTAGTATAGCTTTTCATCCTTAGATTGACGGGCAGTCTAAGAGGACGATCCAGGTGTTGGAGGATATGCTCATAGCGTGTGTGATTGACTTTGAGGGTTCATGGAGTAAGTACCTTTCGTTGATTGAATTTTCATATAACAATAGTTATCAATCAACGATTGGAATGGCTCCCTATGAGTTGTTGTACAGGAGGAAGTGTAGATAACCCATTCATTGGGATGAGATGGGTGAGAGGAAATATTTGGGACCAGACATGGTTCAGAGAACAAGTGAAGCTATAGAAAATATTTTAGCTAGGATGTTCGCCTCTCAGAGCAAACAGAAAAGCTATGCTGATCCTAAGCGTAGGGACGTGGAATTCCAGGTTGGGGACCACGTGTTTCTTCGAGTTTCGCCATTGCGGGGAGTGAGGAGATTTGGAAAGAAAGGCAAGCTAAGCCCTAGATTCATTGGACCATTCAAGATTCTAGAAAGGATTGGTCATGTGGCTTACAGGTTAGCCTTACCGCCGTCATTGTCAAGAGTCCATGACGTATTCCATGTTTCTATGCTCCAGAAGTACGTTTCAGATGTAACTCACGTATTGAGGTATGAAGATTTGGAGTTACAAACAGATTTGGCTTATGAAGAGCAACCGGTTCAGATCTTGGATCGGAAAGATAAAGTATTGTGGAATAAGACGATTCCTCTGGTCAAGGTGTTGTGGAGGAAGAGTAGGGTCAAGGAAGCAACCTGGGAGCTTGTGACAGCGATGCGGGATCAATATCCCTAGTTATTCAAGTAAATTTCGAGGACGAAATTCTCATTAGGAGGGGATAGTTGTAACGACCCAAATTTACTAATAAGGCTTAAGGGCCTTGATTAGTGTGCCGGGAGGGCATAATTGGAATATATGTGATTTAATGATTAAAAGTATGTTATATGACTATTTGAATATTTGAGATGCATGACTATGTGTATTAGTACGCATGTAGGCCCTGATTAGGTTAGAAAAGGCATAATTGTAACTTTGGTCGGTTGAGGGCATAACTGTATATAAATGTGATAAATTGTTGAGACCACATTATTATGTGGATATATTTGTGATCTGTGATTTGAGACGATCCTAGTGAGCAGGTTAGCAAAAAAGTCACGGCGGGGATTTATACTCGGCTCGTGGTGAGACTGGGAGTGTAAATGGGAATTTAGAGAATATATTGGGGTTAATTTTGATATTGAGGAATATAATTGGTGATTAATTAGGTATCGGGACGTAAGCAGAAAATATTAGAGACACTCGAGGAATTAGCGGGAATTGGGTGAAATGACCAAAATACCCCTAGGTGGATTAAAGGAGTTAGAATTAAAGGGGAGGGTACTGTGGTCATTTGGGCTTATAAAGGATAGGCATAACTGAGGCTTTATGTGTTAGTGGAACTTGTAGAAAGAAATAGAAGTCTGAAGAAGGAAAGGAAAGGAAAGAAAGAAAAGAAGGGAAAGAAAAGGGAAAGGAAAACAGGGTATTTTATCAAGGTTGGTTTAGGCATATCTCCATCAATTCTTGAGGAATTTTGGAGCAGAAACTCAGGGGAAGCCAGAGTAAAGCTTGAGGCTAGAGTCCTGGTCTGATTTGAAGAATTGGAAAGGGTTTAGCAAGAACAAACCATTCAGCTGAGGTATGACTTTGAAGTTTCTTCAGTTTCTGGTTTTGGTATTGAACTATGATATCTAAGTAGAATTTGATGGGAATTCTACGGAATTCAAGCCAAGGGTTTGAGGAGGAGGAGGCCAAGGAAGAGTAGAGGACATCCTAACATCAACTTTCCAATTAAAGGTAAGAAAATTTGAGCTAGGACACTTGAATTCTGAAGTTTTGTTGTTTGGCTGAGTTTTTGAACTCTAGGTTCATCTATGGTGAATTCTATGTTTAGGGATGCATGTGATTGGTTTTTGTGTATTTGGGATGCTTGGGATGAGTGGAGTATGTTGATAAGCTTGTTTTTAAGTTTGGTTGAAGATTGGAAAAGATTTGGTAAGGGTTGGCTCGGGGAAATCCCAGGAAGGAAAAATGCAGGGTAGCTGGTTTTGTGACTAGCGCTACAACGCTAGCCTTTGGGCGCTGTAGCGCTAGGCTAGGTTGTCTGGGGGTTTTTGGGTTCTGCTTGTAGCGCTGTAGCGCCCTCCAAAGAGCGTTGTAACGCTACCCTGCTTCCAAAAGAAGGTTTTTGAGTTATTTTCAAGGGCTTTTGCCCGGGGGTTCGGGGTTCGATTTCACCACTCCGTTTGGTGGAATTGGGACTTCTTTAGGGCTCGAGATTGGTCTCGAGGTTAGGTTTTGGACTTGAGGATTGGTGATGATTCTGACCTATGGTTGTGACTAGGTGTGCGCTAGGGCTCAAGAGGGATTGTGCTCAAGGATCAAAGTGAACGAAGCTAGCGAATCTAAAGGTAAGAAAACTGCACTCGGATATATGTTTGTGATGGGACTACTTGCTCTCGATATCTGTATAATGTCAATGATGGTATCATGCCATGGGACATGTGATAAACGGCCTAAGGGTGCCGTACACAATATTTGCGCACAGGGCGTGGCTTCGCCACTGGTAGCCGAGGACTGCTTAATATTCACTGAGCTCGGTTTAAGCGGGCCGGAGTCAGTGGGATAGACAGAGGGTGCGGCCTAAGGGCGCTAACCCTAGTTATCATTTGTGAATTGGTTATTGATATGAGATGATATGTTTGGTATGCTGAATACTTGGTTATCATGAATGCTTAAACTGTTGAAAACATGTTTATGTGATACAAGATATTGGATTGTCTGTTGATTGTTTATGCTCTGTTATTGTGTTTTCTTGCTGGGCCTTGGCTCATGGGTGCTACGTGGTGCAGGAAAAGGCAAAGGCAAGCTGGACCAATCCTGAGATGGAGAGCTGCGGGGCTGAATGTACATAGTCAGCTGTTCCGCCACCATGGCCGAGGAGTGGATCAGGACAAGGAATGCCTATCAGTCTGTTTTGCCTTAGAGTGGCTAATTACTGTATTTAAATCTTGGATCTTTGTAAATGACTTTAATCGTTATATTTTTTGGGATCCTGTGTGAACAGAAAATGTTTATTTATAAGAAATGCAGCTTTTGAGACCAAAATCTTTTAACCCTAGTTCCACAATAGTTTCAATAACACATTTTCAACTACACGACTTGATTAGCAAGTCTAGCACTTTTATAAACACACAGTGTAATGGTCTTGGCTATCCAGGGAATTACATACAAATTAGATCTTTATATTCAAATTAATAACATTAATAGGGTGGGGTGTTGTGAAATTTTTTATATGCAAGTGTAGGAAATCGTAAACAAGTAATAATAGTTTAAGTAAGGATCGTTCCCACAATGATTGATTATATATTACCAATTTTCTCAAATTTACATGTATTTTCCAATCGATAATCAATGTTTAGAAATTAAATAAAACTAGCTAAACACAATCAAATTGCAAGAAAATAAACAACGAAGGAATTGAATAGATTAAAGCCCTAGGGTGTTTGATTTCATGAACTAATTTACTCTATTATCATTACTAATTAGATTTTATAATTCTTCTTCACATAATGATTACAAGTTTACTAAAATGAATCTTATTCTTTCTCAGAATATAAGTACTCAATTTGACATCTGAATTTTTTACACATCTGTGATCATTCTAACATGTAAAAGGCATTAGGAACAACTCAAAAGTTACACAAATCATACTATTATTCTCATGCAATATGTATTTATGATTCTTTAATTTTAGCATATATATAACTATCCCTTCCCAATTCTTGAAGTATAAACATAAATCATGCAAAAAGATGACCAATCAATAACATAAATTAAGCATAAATGTAACACCCCAATTTAACCTCCCTCATTATAATAGATATATTATAACAAAAACATAACTTTAAACTAAAAAATGGAACATTCGTTCTTAACCTTACTAAGAATATGCAATAACATCCAGATGTCTGTTTAAAATAAAAAAAAGAAATATAATTTCATGCATAAAGAGTTTGTTCCATAATAAATTGATAACAAAAAATAAAAAGGTCCTATGGCGTTCTTGATCGCTTTCGTCCATAAAGCCCCTCACAGATTACATACGTCCCTTGGAAAGGATCTCAACCTGTCATACATCACATACCATGCTTTCACTTATTACCTGCAAGGGGAAAAAAATAAGGGGCTAAGCTAACAACCTAGTAAGGAAAGTAAACCAACAAGATAGCTGATCATAAATCACAACTCAGAACAACATACACATAAACATATAAACACTTATGTGCGCAACTACATGTAAATGGAAAAGATGATTGGGAGGAAACACTTGAGATCCTCAGAGACCACCTTGGTCATACTATGGCAACTGATGCAAAACTTTTCATCTTTCCAAGAATACGTTTTCGGAAACTTGGCACACCATATGCAATTCCAAAATAAATCATATAGCACAAAACATGTCTACTTCCTTACCTAGTGAGAGAGAGAGAGAGAGAGAGAGAGAGAGAGAGAGAGAGAGAGAGAGAGAGAGAGAGAGAGAGTCTTTGAGAAGTATAAAAACACCATCCAAGTCACAAGCTTATCACCATAATGACCTTTGCTTAAAAGAATAACCATAAAATATAACCACTAAAGATCCAAGACCCACATGTGTTTGTCTGAACCATGCAAAAAAAAAAAAAAAAAAACCCAAACATCACCATAAAAGAACCCTAGCATACAATAACTTCAAAGAAAAACAATTGATACCTCTTGGACTAATAGTAGCTGAACCCTCAACCACACCCTCTTGTAGTATTGACTAAACACCATTCAACCATCAAGAGAACAGATCTTAGGTAACAATAAAATTAATAAGAATAACTCATAAAGAGACTAATCACGAAAGCTTACTAAACCTCGATTACTTCTTTATTCTTTCTCCCCAAATCTTGAGCCTCACTTTTTCCTTCATTCTGTATTGCTCACACCACCCCTAGCTTTCCTTTTCTCTTTGCTTCACACCACTCTATAGCTTTCCTTCTCTATTTGGTGTGTGAAGAAAAATGAGAGGCAACCACTTCTTTATATAGGCATGTAGCATCTATCCCCTTAATGGTGATTGATTCCCATTCATTCCTATGATCCTCAATCAATACCATGATCCTTTCAAATTCTTACCCTCGAATCTTGAACCAAATCATAGTGTCATGCATTGTACGTCCCTTAATAACCTAATCACCCAAGATCCTAATCACTCAATCACACTTAATGAACATAAAATCCTAAACCAAATCAATTAATGAATATACTTGTAAATTATGAATCGTGTTTTCAATTTATATGATTAGAATGAATATACTTGTAAATTGGGTATCGTGTTTACGATTTATATGATTAGAATGAATATACTTGTAAACTATGTAATGTGTTTATGATTTGCATGTTTGGAATGAATTCATTTACTTTCTTATGATTATTTGGATATTCGTTATGCCATGTGAGGTTCTCTTGTTGGGCCTCGGCTCACAAGTGCTCTATGGTGCTAGTAAGGACAAAATGAATGATGATCAGCCATGAATTTGAGTGCTTTGGAGTGGCACATACATGTTCAGCTTGATCGGCCGCCATGGTTGAGATTAATTGAGGGACTCAGTGTAAAAGTTTGAATTTTTTCGCTTAGGTCGACTATTTGTGAAACTACAATTGTAATTATATTTTTAATTAGCTTTTAGGGATCCCATGTAAACTCTTTTACAATCTTAATGAAAAGATAAATATTTTTATCCAAAATTTTTACTACTTTGACCTTTATGTTACTTAAATTACACTTTCGGAGTCTAAAAAACTTGCTTAACAAGTTAAACATAGTTTTAAACACACAGTGTAACCATCCTGGATTAGTAGGACGTCACAAGTCCCAAGTCCAAGTTGAGAAATCCCCAACTTCTGACCAATCCTAAGTCCAAATTGAGACACCTAATCCATCTCCTATCACTGATCTATCCACTAGTGTTCTTTCTTGTCTTCATATCACAATCCACAAATTGGATGGTAAAAACTATCTGTCAATGGATCATATTTATTTCTGTCAGGCACAACTTCATGTTCTTAGTGGGTGAGTTGTTTGACAATCCCCCCCCCCCCCCTACGACGAGGCTCTCGGTTGTTCTGACTAGAACTACTGGTTTCCTCTTTTCATTGTTCATTGTCAACTATTGGTATTTACTCATTTGATCGAAGAGCATTTTCTTTCACTACAACTTTACTGCGAGACTTATGGTCATTTATATAGTCATATTCAAGAAAAGTTACATTGGTTGATACAAATGTTTTATTTTCTTTTGGACTATAAAATATACCTCATCTCGTGTATTTGGAATATCCTACAAACATGCACACTTCAGAATGTGGTTCCCAGTCTAACCTTTTAGCACGTGTGTTGGACACCCCCATATACAAAAATGGTGGAAACTAGATTTTGTACCATTCAATACCTCTAAAGGTGTCTTTTGGATAGACTTAGATGGAACAACATTCAATATATATAAAGTAGTTTGAAATTCAAAAGCAAAAGTTTGGGAACACCACTAACCAACCTCACTTGCAAACAACATGAATGTGCATGGACAAATAAATGCGAGCAGAGCTTTTAGGAGATAAATGAGAGGTTAATCCTTGCTCCAGTATTGTGTGTACCAAAAAACAGTGAGAAGTTCGTAGTTTATTGCGATGCATCCAAGTTAGGAATGGGGTGCGTATTGATGGAAACCAGTAAGGTGTTGGCATATGCATTGAGGTACCTTAAGGAGTATGAACAAAGGTACCCAACACATGACATGGAGCTGGCTACTGTAGTCTTTGCACTTAGATATGTAATGAATATCTTTACAGGGACATGTGCGGGATCTACACTAACCATAATCATCCCAAGTACTTCTTAACTCAAAAGGAGTAGAATGTGAGACAAAGGAGGTGGCTAGAGCAAGTAAAATACTATGATTGTGTAATTTTATACCATCCAGGAAAGGCTAATGTGGTGGTCGACGCATTTAGTAGGGGTGGTCATGGCTCAATGTCATCACTTAGAACGGTACATCTACCGTTACAAATGGAAATAGTAAGAGCCATGATCGAGATGATAACCGATGAACTAGCTAGCCTCACTTTATAGTTGAACTTGTTGGAAGAAATTAAGATGAAACATGTAATGACCCAACTACTCTAGACTTTTGGACCATTAACGAAACTATACATACAAATCCTTAATAAAGCTTACATTGCGAAAATACCATAATTTTATTAGGAAACTTGTAAAAATAAGAGTTACTTACAAAAATATCAAGAAGGATATGGGATCCCATTGTTTGAAAAACAAAACATAACATGGTTTATAATAAAAAGGGATTACATAATAAGTGCGGAAAATACATATAAAGACCATAAAAACAAGACTACATCCTCGAAAATCGAACTCTCGACTCCTTGAATCCATTCACCACCGATACATAATCTCCCAAGCATCCATGAATCTTACCATCACTATAGCTATTTTCCTGCACATAAAAACAAAAAGGAACGAGCCTAATGCCCAGCAAGGAAAAATCTAACACATAGTTCATATACATAAATTTCATAAGAAACATAAAAACTTAACATAACACTTTATCATACACATACTATAATGGCCATTATTACTTGGGGTCCCATAGACTAAACAAGTCATATGCCCATGAGATTAGTGGGGTCCTACTAGCTAAGTAGGTCATATGCCCATAATCTATTTGGGGTCTTGTTAGTCATATGGGTCATATGCCCAAGCCTACAAACATACATATCATAACACTTATCAAAACATAAGAAACATAAGATAACATATAGAACATATAACATATGCATTTCTATCCTATTTTCCTTACCAAAATTACCAGGATAAGAGGACAGAGGTGGGACTTTGGAACACTCCTAAGAACAGTTTGAAAAAGAGTGAGTATAGAGAATAAGAGAAATGAAAGGAAATGGAAGGACTAAACCATTGAGAAAAATATTTACCAAAACCTTTTTGCTCAAGAACTTAGATTTCCTAACCAAAATAAAGATTAAGGTTAGAGGCTGAGTAGAAGACTATGAGAACTTAAAATAAAATAATACCAATGAACTATGGTGTAGAAATACCTTGAAGACTTGTAGACAAATCTAAACCTTGAACCGAAATACTATGAAACCTTACTTCCCCAAGTGTTTGATAAGCTTATGATGATCAAGCTTATGATTTCCCCGCCCAAGTGTTTACACTCTCACACTCACCTAGAAACTTGCAGCCTCTGAACTTAGAGTAAAAGGTGAATAATGGCTGGGTACTAGGTCCTATTTATAGAGTTTAGGAATGAAAGGATCTTAATTTAACTTGAATAAAAATAATGGCTTTTTAGGTGAAAATAATTTGAATAATCATTCAACAGAGGCTGAAGACTCGTTCAAAAAGGTGCTGGACTTATCAAAAGGTTGAATGGATGAATGGAAAACAAATTCAAAATGCTTCAAAATATGCTGAAGGAGGCGATATATCGCCCCCTGTAGGCGATATATCGCCTGGGCTAGTATGCCCGAGGCTGTCGTGCATCGTCTCGTGTTTTTCGTATCTACGTGCTGCGATATATCGCCCCTATAGCTGCGATATATCAGCACACGCTGATTAATTAAACACAAAATTACACATTTTTAGCTAAGTTTGAATGGAGTAAACAACCTTGACTAAGCCCTCAACGTATTCAAAGCTGCTGACTGACCTTATAGCATTCAAACTGTTACCCTTATTAAATTTAATCCTCAAAATACTTAATCCTTAATCATCCATACATAACATGTGCTTAAAATCCTATTGGTCCTTATCTAAACCTTATAGTATAATAAATATTATCCTTAATATCAGCCATATTAATCAAACCTTAGGTTAACATTAATATTCTTAAACTATAGGTTAAACTTAGAAAATCTACAAGTACTACTATGAGTGTCCAAATAATTCCCGGTCTGAACCAAAAATCCACAGTCATAAAGATAATACTATAAATACTATAATACTACTATCTAACTAGCTAAGTAAAGTTCTTGGACTCTACACAACAGAAGGTTGATAGCAACTTGATTAAACAATAGGCTCTACATCAATTATAGAAGGGTAGAGATTTTACTATGTTCAAAGGACAACTTCTTAGATAGAAGGGAAGGGCGTGTGTGCCAAACAAACAAGAGATCAATGCAAAGATCTTACTAGAAGCTCACTCTACTCCTTACTCGTTGCATCCAGGTACAACCAAGATGTATTAAAACACAATAGGTCCTTTTACCAAAATAATATTCAAAATTTATCATGCATTTTTACCCAACAAAAAATACAATTGAAATAATAAAAAAAAATGACACAGCCATAGAACACCACATCTCCTCTTGGCCAAAATCTATATGTTCCAACATAACAAATCCCTTGCATGTTTCTAAAAATATAAAAGGCAAACAACATCAGCATATATTAGTAGACAAAAATCCAATCAACCATATAGTACTAGGATGTCTAACCTATCATCATGGATCAAATCACAGTTTATATGAGAAAAAGGCTTTTCACGCCATAACTTTATTAAGATCACCCAAAATCAATAATGGAATTAATCCATAAGCAAAACCAAAGAACAAAAATAATTAACCATTATCATATATTGTAAAATCCTAAATTGGCTGTCTTTTTATTAAATATATTTTATCAATTTGATTGATATTTTTGAAATTCTATCTTGGGTAAGTATGTGGATTCTGTCTCTTTTTTGTAAGAATAAATTCTATATTAAGTGCATTTTATATAGTCCAAGTTTCCTTATTTATTTATGGAAACCTTGTCTCTAATAAGCATGTCTATTATGGAATTGATCACTGCATATTTCCCTTGATTCTATTAGATTTTAAAAGTGGAAAGTGAAATATTCTTTGTGCCCAAGTAAGTTATTTTCATAATGAACCTGGTTTGGGTTTAAGTACAGGTTCGTCCATTTTCCTGATATTATAGGATGATTCTCTATTACATCTGGAATATTCTGCAGTAAAGATAATTGAGAGTTATTTTTAGAAATTTCTTGATTTGTTCCCGATTTATTCTGCAGTAAAAATCTATTGCCTTGAATTTTTTTGAAAAGGTAAGTTCAGATGATGAAGATGATAATGAGTTGACCCTCTTGACAAGAAATTTTAAAAAATATAAGAAAAAACTTGGCAACAAAAAGAATTTCTCTAAATTCTCAAAAGGTAATACATCTTTTAAACCCTCTTTTCCTAAAAAGGTAATATAGGGAATGTGAATGCTTTGGTGACATTCAATCAAAATGTGCAAATACCTTGAAAATAAATAAATAAGGTATGAACACTACTTGGAGTGACAATGACTCTGAAAGTAGTGATGAAGATGGTGAAATTACTGCTTTGACATCTGTATTCTCTAGTCTTCCTGGTGTTTTGCAGAAAAATAAACAACTTGTTTGCCTAAACAATACTGTTTTGGTAAATAAAGTTACTAATGATACGAACGGTACTACTGATGTTGTTGACACTGATTCTGATGAATCGGAAGTCAATGAAGATTCACTGGAAGAATCTTAAAAAAAATGTATGATGAATGGATTAAATTGTGTTTTGTGAATCAGTCAAATGCAAAAATGATCAAATCTCTTTCTTACAAAAATGTTGAACTTTACTCGAATGTTAAAATTCTTGAAATTGAGATTTTTGATAAAAATAATGAAATTAACCATCTAAAAAAGGAGCTTGATCTTATAAAGAGAAATGTTAAAATGCTTAATCCATGTTCTACAATTTTTGACGAGGTCTAGAATGTGGGTCAACGAAACAATGTTGGATTGGTATCTAAAGGGTCTCAATCAAAGGGAAAAATAGTGTTTGTTCAAGCTCGTTCATTACCTATTTTGTCTTCTGATCTAACATTGTAGGTTTCTGATCATCAACATCTCAAAATGTCTCATCAAGAAAGAGACAGATAGGTAAGAATCTTACATCCAATGAATGGACTAAGAGATTCATTCGCACTTGCCATTTTTGTGGAGTCAAAGGACACATTCAACCAAAGTGTTTTACAATGACTGATTTTTTCAATACAAATTATTTTCATCACGAAAAATTCAAGAAGGTGCAAAAGAAACATTGTACACCTAAACAAAAATGGGTAAAAAAAGAATGTGAATAATTGTCTTGCTGAATTTACATGTCATAGAACTCATACATTTAATTCTTGGTACTTGAATAGTAGATGTTCTAGAAATGACAGGGGACATAAATATTCTCATTAATTTTAAGGCGATAAATTGTGGTGCAGTCACTTTTGGTGATGGTGTAGTAGGTAAAGTTATTGGAAAAGGAATAAGTCAGATTTGTGATCAATGATTTATTGTCATTTTTCCTTTTGATGATTGTAGTGTGAATGATAAAAATGGAAATTGCGCTCTAAAATGTTTGAGATCAGTTGATAATTGCTATACTCTCTCTCAAAATCTGTCATGTCAATCAGCCATAAAAATTCAATTGATATATGGCATGAAAAATATGGTCACATTAATTTTAAAAACTTGAAAAAAAAATGTCAAATGCAGGTATTGTTCGAGGATTACACAAACTCGGTAAAGAGTCTATTGGTAAGTGTGAATCCTGCCAACTTGGCAAGCAATTAAAGATCACCCACAAAGGTATTTCAGATGTGAATACCTCAAAGGTTTTAGAATTGCTTCACATGGATCTAATGGGTCCAATTCAGGTTGAAAGTTTAATCTGAAAAAGATACATTTTCGTGTGTGTAGATGATTTCTCCCGTTTTACTTAAGTTGATATTTTAAGAGAAAAATCTGACACTTTTGAAGCTTTAAAAACCTTGTGTTTAAAATTAAAAGTTGAAAAAGATTGTAATATTTGCAAGATTGTTAGAATTCATAGCAATCTCGATAAAGAATTTGAGAATGCTTTGTATGATGAATTTTTTAAATCTTGTGGTATTTCTGATGAATTTTCAGCACCCAAAACTCTTGAACAAAATGGAGTTGTTGAAAGAAAGAATCATACTCTTCAAGAATTGGCGAGAGTAATGTTGAATAGCAAGAAATTATCCAAAGGATTGTGGGCTAAAGCTATTAATACTGCTTGGTACACAATAAATAAAGCATTCTTATGTTCAGGTATTGCCAAAACTCCTTATGAGATCTGGAAGGGTAAGCATCCAAGTGTAAGTTATTTCCACATTTTTGGTTGTGTTTGTTACATATTGAGGTATCACGAAAAAGTTGGAAAATTTGATGCTAAAAGCGATGTAGGTGTTTTTCTTGGTTATTCCATTAACAATAGGGAATGTCATGTGTACAACATGAGAACCCAAATTGTTATGGAATCTGCTAACATTATTGTTGATGATATGAAAGGTTTTGAAGAATTTTCAATAGAAGCCGAGATTGACAAATTCACAGAAGACATGCTTGCTGCCTCAGATGCCTAGAATGATGTATAAGAAAGTTTACCTGCTGCGATAGAAACAGCAAACGAATCATCATCAATGGAATCTGATACATCCACATCTGGATAGGTAAAGGCACAAATGGAAAAAATCATCACTGATTCAATGCATAGAGAACCCTCAACCAGAGTTAAAAAGAATTATCTTGCTGATCTAATTCTGAGAGATTTGAAGGAGAGCATGGCCACAAGGAAAAGTTGTGTAAATCTTGTTCGACATGTGCGTTTGACCTCTTCACTTGAACCAAAAAAATGTGAAAGAAGCTTTAACTGATGAGTCTTGGATTAAAGCTATGCAAAAAGAGTTGGAACAGTTTATAAGAAATGATGTATTGACCATTTTGCCCAGACCAAATCACACAAATGTCATTGGGAAAAAAATGATTTTTAAAATTAAAAGTGATGAATTTGGCACAATAGTAAGAAACAAAGCTAGATTGGTGGAACAAAGGTACACTCAAGTGGAAGGTGTAGTCTTCGATGAAACATTTGCACCTGTTGCTACACTTAAATCAATTAGGTTGTTATTAGTTATTACATGTATCATGGATTTCAAATTGAATCAAATGGATGTTAAATTCTCTTTCTTGAATGTAATTTTGAATGAAGAAGCTTTTGTTGAACAAACTAAGGAATTTGAAGATCCACATTTGCCAAATCATGTTTTTAAATTAAAAAAAAAAAAGCTTTGTATGGTTTGAAACAAGCCCCACGGGCATGGTATGAAAGATTGACACAATTTTTTGGTGTCTCATGGTTATCGTAGAGGTGGAGTGGAAAAAACACTTTTAATTAAAAATATCAAGAAAGACATAATTATTGCTCCAATATATGTTGATGATATTGTGTTTGGTTCTACATCTAACTCTGAAGTGTAGGAATTTATTCATCAAATGAAGGAGGAATTCGAGATGAGTATGGTGGGTGAATTAACCTATTTTTTAGGTTTGCAGGTCAAGCAATCAGAAGATTGTACTTTCATGTCTTAGAGTAAGTATGCCAAAAACTTATTGAAAAAGTTTGGGCTTGATACTACAACACATACCAAAACTCCCATGGGTACAATAGTCAAATTAACAGAAGATGAGAATGGAGTTAAGGTAGATCCCACCTTACATCGCAGTATGATTGGTAGTCTTTTGTATCCAAGTTCTAATCGTCTTGATATATGCTATAGTGTTGGGGTATGTGCTAGGTACCAAGGAAATTTGATGGAGTCTCAGGTGACTACTGTAAAATAAATTATTCGATATGTTCACAGTACTCTAGAATATGGAATTTGGTACTCCAAATAAACAAATTCTAATCTTGTGTGAGTTAGTGATGTCGATTGGGCAATTAATGAAGATGACAGGAAAATCATAAGTGGAGGGTGTTAGGGTTTTATGCCCTAATTAAAACCCAATTTCTTTGTAATCTCATTCTATTATTAATAAATGAATAGAAATCATTTTTTGACTTGGTCAATCACTTTGCTCACATGTTTCATTTTCATGATTATTTGTTTAATATAAACTTCTATTAAATCCAGAGCATATAGCAACTCATATTTATAGTGACTAATCACAATGGAATATAAATATGATTATATGTTCAAAATAAGTTAGTCCTAAGATTATTTAGTGCACAGGATTTACACTGATTTTCCAATCTACGATATGATGTACTTACACATTGTGGTGTTATATTCTTTCCAGAACATTAGCTAAGTAGATAAGATTGGATGTATTTGTTACATCGGACTGGACCGATATTGACAGTTGATAGGATAAGTAAACATACCATTATTATCTATTCTAGTCATATAATATGGTTGACCATATGTCAATTCAATCTCAATTCTTAGTGGTTAGTATTCTAACTGATTGTATTATTTGAGTTCTTTGACTTGTTCGTTACCAACTTACCCTACGGACTAGCCCATACATCTTGGGAACTCGGTAGTATAATTGAGTGGGAGTGTTAATCATAGATATGAACATCTATAGCTTGTGATGAAGAAGTGAAATGATGGTTTCCTTTTAGTTTGGTTCAAGGTGCTAAATGAGACTTTTAAGTAATTATTATTAGTTTATTGAAATATCATTTACAAGGAACTAAGTGTTTTAAGGATAAAATACAATGAGGGGTAAAACGATATTTTAGTCCCATCTCATTGTAGACCATCTATAGAGGATTGAGTGACAATTTTGGTTGTAACAATGGATAATTAATAGCGTATCTATATTTATTATAGAGCATTTTGTGAATTCAAGAGTGCAATTCCGAGTCTTTAGTGGAGTCACACAGAATTAATAAGTTTGTAAATTTATTTGTTAGATTTATGATAACTAATTGGAGCTTGATTTCATAGGCCCATTGTCCCCACTGTACCTTGGATAAAATCATCTAGATAGTCTCAATTAATTTATTTAATTATCAATTAGAATTATCAAAGTTGACTAGGTCAATTTTAGATAGTTTCACAAAGTTATGTAATTTAGAGAAGAAAAGAGAAATTAGGGCAGATTTATTAATTAAGATAAATTTGTATCCAAATTAATAAATAAGTTTAGAACAAGGTTCAAATTATAAATAATTAATTTGATAAAGGATTTAAATAATTATTTAATAAATTAAATCAATAGAAAATAATACAAGCCTTGATTTTAAGTCCAATGGGCTTATAATCAAATGGGAAATTTCACGAGCCTAAAGCCCGTGATAATTTCGACCTGGGGATGTTAATTGGCTATTATTTTATTGATTTTTTAATTAAATTAAATGGCCTAATTGAGTCTAGAAAAGGAGTGCTAAGTAAGATATGTCACAAGATGACAGACATTGGTTTTCTGATAGTTTTTAGATTCTCTATAAACACAAGTCCTTTTCTACGTTGCTTTGTTATTTTCTCTTCTTCTCTCCGTATCTATCTCATGTGTTGAGAATTGCCCAATCTAGTCTAGGTGATTCTAAGGATACTTTGGAAGACTGTGAAGATTTTAGAAGATTGGTTCAGTTTCTTGGTAATACTCTGCCACAGAAATGATACAAGGGTTAGAGAAACTGAAGGCAGGACTCATTCATTCTATTGCGTATACTCTAAGTATTCTTATCATTGTTTCTTTTTTAATTCAATTTTAGACACATGTTCTAGGTTATCTCATATTTTTTTATAATATTAGATCTACATCAAAATAAATAAAGATCCTGTATAAGTTTCCCGACATTTGGCCTCAGAGCCTTTGGTAATCTTTATTTTCATGCATGAACATGTTAAAAATTGGATTATTTGATGTGTTTGAATAATTGGATGGATATTCATGTTTTTATGAAGCATATTGATTTTATGTGATTATTAGCAAATTTTAGATTATTTTGTAGTGTTTTCTATGCCATTAATTTTTATATATGCTTTATTTTGTGTAAAACATGTTAAAAATTAATTAGAAAATGGTTTTAGGTTTGAAAAATTGCACAAATTTTTTTTTCGGAAAAGTTTGGCATGGCTACCATTGCATGCGTGCATGCGCGCACTTCCTTGACATCCGCGCGCGTATGCTCGGCCACCACTCGCGCGCCCTGCGCGCGCACCCCGCACCCTGCGCGCGCACGCCTAGCTATCTGCAGCCAGGCGAATAATCCCGTCATAGGTACTGTTCATCAATTTTTTTTTTAATTTTTATTAAATTAAAAAATATAAAAATCGATAAAATTAATTGTTTATAATCAAAGACAAAAATTTCAGATTTGTTTTTGCATTTTAAAATGTTTTTTTTTTTAAATAAGATATTTTTTTTAATATTCTAAAATATTAAAATATTAGAATTAAGATATGAGATATTTAAGATATTTTCTTTTAAATACTTGATATTTTTATTAAATCTTTATTTGAAAATATAAATATCTGTTTATTCTATAGTTTTTAATATTTAAATTATTTGAAATTTGCTAGATTTTTTTATGGATATTTGAATTTGTTTAATTGTTTTAAGATATTTTTGGGTTGTTACAACTGTTAATATATATATTTTTTAATGGTTAAAATATTTGCTTATAGTTGTAACAACACAAGAAAAACAATTAAGATATTGATTTTAAAATTTAAAATTGGTTAAATTTTAAAAAATATCATTTTTTTTTCAACCAATTAAGAAAATATTTTTTAATAAATGGGATTTAAATTAACTTTGGTTAATTGTTGATAAATCCTATTTAAATTAAATTAATAGTTTTTTTTTCAAATTAACCTAAACCAAGTTGATTGTTGATAAATGAAATTTAAATTAAAATTTGTTAATTATTGATAAATTTAATTAAAATTGACTTATTTTTGTAAAAATTTAATTAATTCAAAATTTTTGATAAATTATAGATAATTAATTGTAGTATTTTTACAAATGAAATAAATTGTGGTATTTTTTCATAAATTCATAGAATTGCTCATATAGTAACATGATTAGGTCCATCCAATTATAACATGTCTGTTTGCACTATATGTGGTATTTTTGCAATTGGGCTTAGATGCATATAGTGGCCCATATGTTTGTTAGATATATGGAGTTTTCCAAATAAAATATTCATAAAATGATAGGTTTTATTTGGGCCCATTAGAAAATGTAAAGTTTAAATTCCTCTCTTGTCGGTGATTCCACTTGGGCTACCATAGTGGTCCTAATTAATTAACAACAATTAATAAAACGAAGGTTTAAATTCCTGTATTTTGGACCTTGCATGGAAGTTTGGGGACTTAGTAGTGGGAATGACATACTGGACCCAGCCCTCCTCCATACAAGCCCAATTGTTAAGGCCCATTTACTTGAGTTGGACTTAATTGTATAGGTTCATTAAATTAGTTAAACCTAAATATTGATTAGCAACAAATTAATTCTAAAGTAATTGAATTTGTTTCAATGTAACACTTTAGAATTAATAGGAAATTATAGGACTTTGGTTTTAAAAATTCCAATGTTACAATTTTTGGAGAACCATAGTCATTAATTTTCGAAAAATAATAAAAATACCATTTTAATTTTAATAATGAGCTTATTTTAAGAATTATATTCGATCTCCACCGTTGGTTTAACTCAGTCTATAACTTAATAGGGCCTCGAGACGCTTTGATTCATCCCATTACGAAAGGTGTTCATTAGTTATTTTGACAAGGTTAGATTTCGAAAGATAGATAATTATAGGTCGAATTCAACTAGACTCGCCCCTACGGTTACTTCTAGGATTAAATCTATGATTATCGAAACTGTGGGTCTAGCTCATAAAATAAGAGATTTTGTGTTCTTATTTTGATCGAACAGTAGGTTGTTAATAATGGTGTCCATTGTTAAATAAGTTTACAACTTTATTTAACTAGTGATATGTTTTACTCTCGCCAATCGGGACATGGATATCATAGATTAATTAAAAACCTAAAGAAATAGAGATATGATTGTTTTTGGTATTTTTTTTCTCATATCTTACATATTTTTGGTATATGTTGTGCTATTTCTTGAAATTTGTGTGAATAGGAGTTTTATTGAGCAAATGTGATTGATTTCTATTTTATTGATAATTTGTAGTTTTAAGTTAAGTAGTGTATGTGACAACTCACATCCTTTCTCTACTTTCGATGGAGAAACTCACTAGAGAAAACTTCCATAGTTGGAAGCAGAATATCAACATAGAGTTGATTGGTGACAACTTTGAGTTCGTCATGATTGAGGAATCCCTAGAACGAGCACCGTGTACACACGTTCGTGATAGCACCGTCAATGCTCGTGATGGCACCGTAAATGCTTGGATAGCATCATTTCCGCACATAAGTGATGACACCGTGAATGCTCGAATAGCACCATGTTTGCACGTTCGTGACCGACTCAACTATGGTCTGACATAGCTCATGAACGAGATTTAGATTATTGAGCCTATCATGGGCGGACCTAGTAAGGGAGGAGAAAATAAGACTACTGCTGTTGCTGCTGATCCAGCTAAGACTGAAGCTAACCAAGCTTCATCTTCGAAAGCTAGAAATAAGAGGAAAGGTGGACAAAACAACAACCCCAAGCCTGCAAAGGCTGCAAAGACAAGTGCACAGCCAAATGCATAGACGCCTAAGTGGAAGAACTAGAAAAACAAGGAAGGTAAAGGTAAATATTTTCACTGCAAAGAGAAGGGGCATTGGAAACAGGATTGCCCCAAGTTTCCAGCAGCTAAAAACAAAGGTAAAGATTATCGTTCATTTATCTTGGAAACATGTGATTTAGAGAATGATAAATATGTTTGGATTTTTGATTCTGGATCCACTAACCATGTTTGTAACTCTTTACAGCTTCTTGAATCGTGGGAGAAAGTGGACGAAGGCGGCTTAAAGCTTAGAGTTGGGAATGGAGCGTTCGTTGCGGTCCAAGCTAAAGGAAGAGCTTGTCTGAAGTTCAGAAATAAATATTTAATTTTAAATGATGTATTTTTTATTCTGGATTTTAGTAGAAAATTAATTTCAGTTTCCATGTTGCAATTAGAACAATTTGTTATGTCTTTCACTAGTTCTAATATATCTATTTCTTTCAATGGATCACAATTGTGTATTGCATGTTTGGAAAATGGGCTTTATATTCTATGACCTAACGAACCCCTCGCTCTTTACAATGATTTATTTAAAGTAGCTAAACCTAGGACCAATAAATGTCAAAAGACCGATAACGATGATATGATGTATTTATGGCACTTGAGACTAGGTCACATTGGCTATGTTAGGATTCAAAGATTTACAAAGGAAAGGCCTTTAAGGAAACTCACCTTAGGTGAATTACCTGTCTGTGAATCTTGTCTAGAAGGCAAATTGACCAAGCGTCCATTCTCTGCAAATGGTGATAGGGCCAAAGAACCACTTGGACTTGTTCATTAAGATGTTTATAAACCTTTGAATGTGCAAGCCTGGGGTGGTTTTGAGTATTTCGTCACTTTCATTGAAGATTACTCTAGATACTCATGTCTTTACCTAATGCATAGGAAATCATAAACATTTTCAAAGATTTAGGAGTTCCTAGCGATGGCTCAGAACCAATTAGGTAAAACATTAAAGATCTTACGATCTGATAGGGGTGGAGAATATTTGGATATGTAGTTCCAAGATCATTTAACTGAACTTAGGATTTTATCACAACTTACTGCCCCAGGTACTCCGCAACAAAATGGTGTGGCAGAACGCTGGAACAAAACTTTATTGGAAATGGTTAGATGCATGCTTAGTTACTCAACTCTACCAACTTCGTTTTGGGGACATGTAATTGAAATCGCGAATGACATTCTCAATGTTGTGTCATCTTTAGAATGCTGGTGTAACGCCCTACTTCCTTAAAGCCGTTACTAAGTGAGTTTTAAGACAAAACAGTGCAATGAACTCGCTAACCGAGGTTTTGAAGCAAAAGTGTGACTAATAAAAGTTAAGGCTGTAATCTTTGAAAATGCGTTGACTCAATAAAAACTTCTAGTATTAAACAATTGGGATCCCAAAAATAAGGTTTGAAAACTATTTACATCTTGAAATAAGTTTACAGTTGATTAGTTACAAAATCATAGATTATTACAGCCATTTTCAAATAAACCCCCAACCAAAACTGTCGGGCAGGCCAAACATGTACGCGTCGCTTCACGCTCTCCGTACTCATGGTTGGTTGACTCAGCCATTGCCCTACCTGCAACACGGAGCACCCGTGAGCCGAGCCCAGCAAGAAAACTCATGCATAACATAACATATGCAATTCATACAGTTTATCATAACAGATAATCCACATACAAACAAGTCAATCATTAGACTAAGCAAACACGGCCATGCCACCCCCGAAGCCTTACCGAAGCCTGGGGTCTCGGTCCTCACCGCAAGGATCTCACACATATCCTCTGGGTCCCGGGCCCTGCCCTGACCATAAGCATCCCATGTGCTTAGTGTTACTTCCGGCTCCGCTGCCGTACCCGGCCTACGCCGCACTCGGCCCTTGCCGTTCATTTCATTATAATCATATATAGCATAAATCAAGCAACATTCAAACAAATGCCAATTTATTTAAATCTGCACCCTAACATGTAATGCAATATAGGGCCATGCCCGGCAATCATCTCATCATGCAACATGCAATATAGGGCCATGCCCGGCAATCACACTATGGGCCCACGCCCTATCCTACGGATGTTATAGTTTTCTTACCTGTATTCCGAGCCTCCTGATGCACTAAAGCCGCGAGCACGGTCCTCTAGCACGAGCCTCACCAACAACCTAGTCACAACACACAAGAAACATCCCTCAATACTAATCAACCCAAAACCACTTCCCGGGACCAATCCCGCACTCTCGGGACCTCTAAAACCTTAAAACAACCCCCCGGAGACATCCCCCGAACCCCCGGAGCAAAGGCCTAAAATTGCCAAAATGTCAACCCGAAATTTGCCTTGTGCCGCGGCACCCATCAGTCAGGGGCTCCTTCGCCGCGACACGAAAAACCTGTGTCGCGGCACGCCTTCGCAGACCCAGAATTCTGGGTTTCTCCTTCGCGTTTTCCCGAGCTTCAACCTCTCCAAATCACCCCAAACCAATACCTAAACCCCAAAACTCAAATCCAAACTTCATATAGACCATACATCAACCCATAAACATCATAACCAAACTCAATAACACAATCACACTCAAAATCACCCATTTGATTTCAACTTTCAGAAAACTCAAACCCAAAGGTCAAAAACACAACCCAAGCTTGAAAATCCTAAACCATGGCTCCAAAATCTTAAACCACAACAGAAAAGAAAACCCAAGGATGCTTAAAACTCTTACCTCAATCAAGAATTCAACTTTGAGCCCTCTCCAAATCCAGCTCCTTCCCCTCTTCTTCTTCTTCTTCTTCTTCTTCTTCTAGCTTTTCTTTAGCTTTTCTTCTCTTCAAACTCTATCAAGACCAAAATGACTAAGCCCCAAACCGTGTACCCCATATAACCCAGCTGCCATTTATCTAATTCCCAACCAAATGACCATTTTGCCCCTCCTTGCCTAACCTTTCTTACCTAAACCTCAAGGGCACTTAAGTCCTTTCATTTCTATTTCATATCTACCATTTTCTTTCTAAAACTTGTTACTCTTAGTAGTAACTAATGGTTACCCAGGTTACTAAATCTCCAATAACCATTACCCGCTAAATCTCAACTTAACCATAAAATTCCCAAAGTACCCCTAGGCTCCTCCCGAGCCGGGTATAGAAATCCCGTTGCGACTCTTGAGTTAACTAGCTCTCTAGGACCGTCTCGGCACGTGCATCACAATAATAAAACCACACTCACGTGGTACAATTCATAGAATACAATTATCACATATCAATACAGTTATGCCCAACATGGCCAAAATTACAATTACGCCCTTCTAACACGATCCGGGCCTACATGCATACTAGTATACATAGTCATGCATCTCAGATAAACACATAGCCAAATAACATGCTTTAAATCATAACCATGCATTTAACTCATAAAATCACGCATAAATCCCAACCTGCCCTCCAGGCACACTAATCAAGGCCCTTAAGCCTTATTAGTTAATTTGGGTCGTTACAACTATCCCCTCCTCATAAAAATTTCGTCCTTGAAATTTATCCAAATACATCAGTCAGTAAACCCGCAACTCTGACCATAACCTCCAAGGCCCTCCGCCCTTACTTTAGTTTCCAACAACACTCTTACAGGCACATCAATCTTGCCCCACAATACCTTGTCTAACGGCCATACTCTCGATAGCCTCTCGCTTACACCGCAACCTTGCTGAAGCCTCAGGGTCTGCCTAGATTACAATGACCAATTCATTGTCTTATTCCTGATTCCAGAGATACTCAAAATCATCACCTCTACTAGGTGGGATCAGCTTGTAGGCCCCGCTGGCCTAACCCTTAGTACAACTTCAGAATTTATGTTGAATTAAGAGTCAGAACTCTCCCTTCGCTCTCTGAACACCTTACAGGTCCTCGTCTGTAATTACGCAGAGACGCAACTCTTTCCTTCCAGAACTTTATTTCTTCATAACTTAGCAATTTACCAGCTCTTTACTCTTTCAAATAGGCAGACACTCCTGCCTTAAGAAGTTTCAACGACCTCTTTGGCTTTCACTCTGAACTAAAGCCAAACTGTAGTATTCACTATGCTTCACCTCTTATCAAGCCTTATGTCGCGTTACATTAACAAGACACCAGCAACTGCCACCACGACTAACTTACCAGGGATTACACTTCCCTTAATACTTCAATTATTCGCCTACTCAGCGCTCAATTCTTTAGATATCCGACAAACTTTCAGGCTGCCATTCCGCTTGCAATCAACTGATAATTCCAGGTTCCCACTCTGTTCTTTTTCGTTCTCTAGACCCATTCCAAAATTTAAAATACTCTTGGGTCTCAATTCCGTATCATCGACGTTTTACCCTGCTACCAGTTCACCTGAACCAACTACATTAACTCAAACCACCGAGTTAAAACTTTTCATGTCCAATCACTTTACTCAAGGTCCAAAGTGGTCTATTCCCGTGATACACTACCACATCACCTAACCCCTCAGGGTCCAAAGGAAAACACTAGATTCCGTCTCCCACTCGACCCTCCCGGTATGACGTACC
The DNA here is from genome assembly GCF_963169125.1 of Humulus lupulus. Classification (NCBI taxonomy): domain Eukaryota; kingdom Viridiplantae; phylum Streptophyta; class Magnoliopsida; order Rosales; family Cannabaceae; genus Humulus; species Humulus lupulus. The sequence continues at coordinate 89,297,029 of NC_084793.1, read as the reverse complement.
CTAGGAGGTGGAATGATATCCATTCAGAATTCTCGTTCATAAACCAAATCTAATTGGATCCTTCATCCATTCCTGGTATCCCAACTTGTACCACCTTAGCAGGGTCCTTCCCTGCTTCAACCAAAGCCGACACTTCGGATTCCATAGCTCAGTGACACTCACCAGCTAATCATACCTGCTAACGCTACGCAGATCTCAGTCGTTGCCTTGTCCACTCTATTACAGTCTATGGCTCTATCCCCTGACTAACATACGCCTCACAGCTAGGAGTTCCGTCTATAATTATAACTCCCCTCGCTCAATCGAGGATTTCAAACACTGATCATCTGTCCGTTACTTTTCACCACCTCTGTGTCTCAATGCTATCTTTCTTACTAATACCCAGTACTCAAGCACTTTACGATATGCATAACTGTCAACTTAACGTTCCAAGGATATCAACCACGTTCATTCTTTCGTCTCCCACAAGGTTCAATCCATCCTCGCGTCAATTCATTCCTGGGCGTGCCCAAATCTTGATACACTCCCCCATTTCCATAACCTTACCATTGATTAGGTCCTTTATGCAATCACTCTCTACTTAACCATAACATACACAAATTCCAGATGCTAAACAATCTTACCTTGCTTCTGAATTTCTTTCTGATTTGACACCACTCAGTCCGTCTAACTTCGAGTTTTACTGTTCTCCTCATCTCTGATGTAGTCGTCTCCGGAGGTGCTTGTGTAATAGATGACGCGCTTACCAGTCTTGTTATGCTTTCAATTCTTCAGGCGCTCTCCATTAGCTTCTTTGCGGCTTCAGATCAATTCTTCTCTTACCTGTCCTTTCTTCTTGCAGTTGTAATCTGAGAACTCCTGACGACACCCAACTAACGCTCCGTAGAACCTTACCTGAGACTTTGCCTTCTGGGTACTAACGTCTTCAACATAATTATCAGTTGCTCACCATTTCCGTCTAGGAGTAATCCACATGCACTGCTCGTGAGCTTGAAGGGGACTTGCCCATACCGTTCATGCATTCTCCGCCTAAAGAACTTACCTGTGCTGCTGCAGCTTGAACCGTTCCAGAATCCTTGTTACCAATTCCTCACACCCTACCCGGTGCAACTTAATCAATTCACGAAAAGTCTTTATCCTTGGTTTCCAACTGGTAATAACCAGGTCGTAGATCAACTCTTGGGGACATCGTCCCATCTTGTATCCAACATTAAACTTTTGTTCTAACCTGACGATGCCAACAATCCCCGCAGTATAGCACACTGGCTACACCAGGCTCAGATTCCTTCGATTGCTCCACTAGACTTTCTGTCGGCCAAAACCGTCTTCTACAACATTCCTTATACCAGTCCTATCTGTAGTCTGACCTTGAAGTATCCCCTAAATCTTTCTTTACATACTCACCTACTTTTCCCACTGGTCCGCTCAACTCCCATTCAGTCTCATTCACTTACTCCAGATGATATCCTCAACAATCCATCTGCCAGAGTTTCTAATTCCTTCTCAATAAGTATTACTGTCCTCGGCTTCTCAAATGGCACCTTTGAGGCAACCTCTCTATGTCCATCTCCCTCTCGGAGCATTCCCAACACCGAGCCCTTCCAGTTCGTTACATGTCAAAAGCATAAGCTCGTCAGTTAAATACTCATCCTTGAGGACTCAGCCTCGGACCTCGAATGTATCGATGCATTCCAGTTCTCCAGTTCCCGCACCATGGGAAATCCATCCTAACATCTCGAGTCATCTACGTAGAAGTCATGCCCTCACCTGACCTCCTCTCAGGTGGCATCTTCTTCCTCATGTGCGTACCAATTAACCTCCTGGTTCCTGTCGCCATCTCAATAACTACCTTTTCGATCAGGCTTCTTTCCAATCTCAATCTAGGTGCCCAAGCACTGTCTGGAGTCCTTTTTCCTCAAAATTGAGAATCCGACCTCGCTGCGTTCGATCAACACAACTACCATCTTATCAACCAGACCTTTCCCCTTTCTTGGCAATTCCAGAAGCCACAACCCTATCCGGGGTTCTTTTAACTTGATTATCCCGAGTCTATCTTTACTAATTCCATCAAAGGAAGCACTGCCCTTGCGGCTCTAGCACTCATGCTCTAATCATCAACCATCAGTTCCTCGACATCATGGCCCTCTCCGCCATCCACATACATACAATAATTCCTTATATCAGGGCGGCCCAAATTCCCTAGACTATCCCAGATCTCATATCCTTAAATGGGTCGCCAACCAATTCCGGATACATCCGTCAGTATAAATTTCCAAAAAGAATTATCCAATTCATCAAACCCATTGATCTACACTGTTGTTACCCCTAACAGTCCAAACCAGACTTATACATTTGCCTGTCTCCACGGTTATAATCATGTCTTTAAAATCTCTTCTAACCATTCATCATCTAGGTTCTTTCCAACCCATTAAGCTAGTACCTCAGCCCGAGTACCAATTCCAGGCATCTCCTTGCCTCAACATTTAAAACAACCCTCTAACCAGGATCTGGGGGTGTCCCGCCCACGTCCTTAAGCCTTATTAGCTAATTTGGGTCGTTACAGCTGGAATGGTCGTGAACCTAGTTTACGCCATTATAGAATCTGGGGGTGTCCCGCCCACGTCCTGAGGAAAAAGGAAGGAAAGCTAGAACCGCGAATTAAAGTTTGCATGTTTGTTGGCTATCCTAAAGGTACTGGGGTTGGACTTTTCTATAGTCATTCAGAAAAGAAAGTGTTTACTTCTACGAATGCTTTTTTTTTTTAGGAAAATGACTATGTCCAAAACCTCAAACCACGCAGAAAGTAGTTTTAGAGGAGATGGTTAAAGAATTGACTCCTAACAATGTTCCATTGTCATCAACGCGAGTTGAAGATGAAATTCCCACTCTTCATGTCCAACCGACGCAAGTCAATTTAAATGAAGAAAGTAGCACTTTTCTTGAGAATATGTCACAGAGCCTCGTTGTAGTGGGAGGGTTTCTAGGAACCCAGTTCGCTATGGTAATTTAATACTCTTGAGGGGTATTTTTATAATTTTGTGAAATTATGTATTATATGGTTTTATGAATATGTTTATGTGATATTAATATCTGTGCAATATATTTTATGTTGGAATTTACTGAGGGTGCTCGAGTTATGTGTTAAAGTGACGAATCATGGTTTCCTTCAAGTGCTAGGGGTTTTATTGTCAAGAGTTGTTGAAAGATGAGGCATAATGGAATAAAGATAACTTATGGGGATTAAGTTAATTATGGATTATGAAAACTAGTAGTTTAGTGGGGAATTACTAAAAATGATTTAATGAAATAATTAGAATGACTTAGATCAATGGTAGGATGGTAGTTTGACGATAGTGAGTTATTATAAATAGAAAGTGAGAGATTAGGGTTAGGGTTAGACTCCCAATTTGAATTTGGTGGCTGCTCTACACATGATCAAAGAAGAGAACTGTCTATCTCTCTCTCTTACTCTTTCTCTAGTCTAGGGTTCAATATCCAAGGAAGAAGAAGAATGTGGATCTCTTCCTATATGTATCGATCAATAGAAAATCATGTGGGGGCTCACTTAGGATGCTTTGGGAGGAGATTTTCAAGGCTTAGATTGCTTCACATGATCTCGTTAAGAACTTCTCACACTTTAAGAGTTTCTTTCATAGTTCTTGAAGCTTTGAGTTATGTTAATGGTGGATTTGATTAGAAAGCATGATTGGTTAGGATGATTGGTTTTATATGCATGTTAGGGACTAGGCTGTTAATATATAATGGTTATAAATATGCGAGGTTTGAATTTAGTAAGTTATGATTGCTAGTCTTGAAGATTGGAAAGATCACTTGGGGAAGAAGAAGTTTTGCTGCAAGAGATAGTTAGAGTTATGGAGTTAGGGGATGCTCATGAAATTTGGTATTATATTAATCTTACTGTATTATATGAAGATATATAGGGATTCAAAATGAGAAAAACGCAAAAATAATTGTTCAAATCAGATTTAAATTGAGAGAGTTATGGCTATTTGAAGAAAAGTCACGATCTGGGTTCTCCGTCGGGCGCGACCGCGTCCAAAGGGTAGAGCAACCGCTCTACATGCTCATATATCATATTTTCTTTCCTCATTTTGATGGTTTTGGTTGGGTATTTTATGGTATAGTTGAATGGTATTCTGTTTGGGGATTTTAGGACTTTCTCAAGGACACTTTAAGGGTGATTGGGTCTTAGAAAATGTAAGATTAGTCCATGATATTTGGTTAAGTTATGAGTCTCTAAATGATATATGTTGTATGTTTTGGATTTGGACTCGGCAAGGCACTTGAAGGGAGGTGATTACGTCGCTATTGGACATTAGGTAACAAGAGTGGTCACTCTAACACAGTGTGTGCATTTGAGTGCAAAGTGCTCTATATGTGTGATCTAATGGTTATGATTGTCAATGTTATGTTTATGACTATGCTTTGTCATATATGTGACGAGGGTTAAGATTATTGCATGCTTATGTGTATTGATGCATGTTCACATTGAATTTATGAGATTTGGTTATGTCTTACTTTGAATATGTTATAATGTATATAACATATGTGGAAAGAGCAATGGAATATGTATTCTTTTAACTTGGTATGTGGTAATAAGCAAGGGACTGTCGCAAGGGCAATGGGCTGTCACAAGGACAGTGGGCCGTTGCAAGGGCGGTATGTTTGTGGTTATATTGGCCAGAATAATATTGATAAATGGCTGGAATGACACTGGTAACATGCATTATGATTTTGTTATGTCACGCTATGATATGCTATAATATGTTATATTATGACTCTTTTATGATACGTTATGACTTAAGATGTGATAGTTGAACTAGTATATGTTCTATGATTGGGCTTTGGGGTTGTGACCTACATAGCTATTCTTGTTGGGCGTTAGCTCACGAGTACTCTGTGTTGTAGGTGCCATATGTTAGTTTTGTTTCGTGGCAATGGGTGAAGTCCAATCCAGAAAGGAAATGTATATAATGAGAGTCGCTCAACCTTGTTATAATCAAAGGGGCGGATACGCCAAAGTTTTATTTAACTTTTTTTTTTCATGTGGTTTTAAAGGTGTTTTATTATGAATGGAGACCGAAAATAGTTTTGCTTGGTTACTTGCATTTAAGATAAGTATTTTATTTTAAATTACAGATATCTGAACGCTGCATGTTTTAATAAGAATGTTTTTAACCAAGTTTTATGCACTATATAGTATATCATTTTGTTTTCAAGCTTTAAAACAATTTGAATGAATAGTACCCTAATAAGGTCTAAGGGTTAGGATTTTGGGGTGTTACAATTGGTATCAGAGCGAAAAGTTATATTGTCGTCAGGATCTCATGATATACATATGACGACTGGAAAGGATTGGCCCATCGCTCTGTAAGTTTTAGTTCTTAAGTTAGCTGTTTTGTTTCGTTTTCTTTTATGCCTTGCTACTGCATGTTAGAACAGGTTTAGTATGGTTAGACTTAAGCTGTATGTTTAGATGAAGGTCTAGGTTAGTATGATTGGAAGTTACAAGTGAGAGAAATGGGTATCATGATTGGTTAAATAGGATTGAGTGGCGTTGCGTTTGACTTGTTGCGCTATGTTTAACGCTATGCGTTGCGTTTAACGTGTTATGTTGCATCTAACGTGTCGTGTTGCGTTTAGCGTACCACGCTATGTTTTATTTTTAGGAAAATCATAATGGTTTGATAGTTTGTAGAAATATGTTTATATAAGGATCGTGAGGTAAGCATTTATGATCAATAACTGGGATGTTATATTTAAGCTGAATTTCAAAATGATATAATAATAAAAGTATAGTGTCAAAATGATGGTGTGTTTTCATGATGCAGTGATGGGTAATAAGTGCATGTGAGAGGTTAGACTTTATGGGTTTGTACTACGAATAAGGATTTAATTACTTTATGAGATTAAGTTTGATTATGTATATAAGGAATGACAAGAAAAAGTTTGTCGGTCAAACTAGACAACTAGTTTGATGCTTATTAAGTGGGATAGTATAAGGTAATTCAGTTTAGTAGATTGAGCATAGAAGAATAAGAAAAAAGTTGTTATAGTAACTCATTATCTTTGGCTTTGGAATTAGTGAGGGCCTACTTGTAAGTATTTGTTGGAAAAAAAATGCGTCAGGTGATGCTAAGGATTTTGGTGACGATAAGGAACAAAGTTACCTATTAAGTTCGACTTTGAAAGAGAAGCGGAAAACTGGGATGTTGAGGAAAGGATGGAGTGGACAGAGAATACACTTTTAAGGAGCTACAACACGAAATAATAAGATAAAAAATGACTCTAAAGGTTCTTTGTCTGTCAATCAAGGATCATGTGTGATGGGAGACAGTAGAGAGAATCCCATAACGGTTGTAATTCTTTGTATTAAAGGTTTTTGCGTAGTGAGAAGCAAGACTATCAACCAATGAAGAATGACATTAAGTATGAAAGAGGAGTGGACACCTCTATTGTAAAAGGATATAAGAACAAGGGAGAAGTTGATATCTATAAAGAACGACAGATGTGGAGATAGATTTTTTTAATAGTTGTACTTGGTGAGTACACCGACAAAAGTTTACGTACTATAAGTTCACCAATAAGGATAAGATAACCTTACGAGGTTTTACAGGAAATTCAACATACTATATCTTGACAGGATGACAAGAAAGCACGAAGCGCCCACTACAAAGGAGATGACAGACAACCACATGCGAATGGAATGGACTAGATGAGGACAATAACATATCGATACTTGAGGAGAGATCACTACGTAAGGTACAACACTACAACTTACAACATGTCACGGTCGATACGATTTCAAAAAGGTAATCAACATTTGGGGAGCCATTTTCCACTTGGCATGACGGAGGCTACGAACATATGGAAGGATTACATGAGAATGTACTATAGACCAGAAAGACATGAGGAACACATAACCAGGAACATAAAACAAGGATAAATAAGCGTAAGGCATGGATGCACGAAAAATGGCCAAAGAATTTTATGGAGCTGAGTTATTGATTAAGACACAGTGATTGCAAGTGTTTGAAAATCTGAGCCAATAGGAATATGCCCGGACTATGAAAAGGAGAAAGATGTTAGTAAACCATGATATAAGAAGGAATATATTTTGGAAACATTTTATACTTGGATAGTATGGACTTCTAAGATGCACTATTTGGAAGAAAATATCATTAGTTTTGTGGATATGATGGATGGTATTTTTAAGGCATAAAGATATCTAAATCACTTCAAAGAATGGAAGCCCACCGTGGGGGAACTTGATTATGAAGTAACATGTAGGGATGTTACAACTCATAGAAGTATTAGAATGCGATCCAGATGGAGAAGTTGTGAGGATTTTCCAAAGGAATCAAAGTAACAAGATTCATTAGCAATAAAGATGGAAGGATTTATGGATTAACAAGGTTCATTTTCTGTAAAAAGACAATTGTGATGGGTTGTTCTTGAAATTGGAAACATTAGAAAAATATTTAAGTCTGAAGGATTGCAGATTTGAATAGATCTTTGAAAGATCTAATACTTTCTTCATGGTTTGAGAATAATTTTTAGAGTCAATAGATATAAGAATAAAAGGTGGCTTAGAGCCTCCTTCTCAGACGGAAAGAACAGTGAATGATAGACCCACATTAAAAGGAACACAAAGTGAAGTCAGTTATTGAATTGTATCAAGCTATGGCATATGTCTGAATGAGTTTATGTTACTGTTATAGCTAACAAGTGACAAATTTTGGACAACATCTTAAGCGATGGAGTAAAAAATGAGGATATTACCCACTTGTTCAATAGGATACCTCGAAAATAAGGAATTTAGAAGGGTCGAAAGTGAATGACTACTTTTGAGGGATAGTGGAAAAGCCAAATACATGGACTCAGTATTTGGATGTGAACAAATGAATTGTCAGATCGAAAGATTGAGTAAAGAAAGCCTATATTAGAAAGGGATGACAAGAAAATGGAGTATGGCATTATGAGCCTTAAGTGTTATTGAAAAGAATAAGTGAACATATGACATTAGAAGGCACTCAAAATGGAATTTATGGGAAGATGTATCAGATATATTGTTTGGTGGCATGATCAAATTGTTAAGTGGTGAGGATTTAAGAAGAGATCGGGTGCAAGCCAATAAGAATTCTAGACGAAGAAGCATAATATTGAAGTGTGTACATATATGCTATGGATAGTAAGGAGGTGTGGAGAAAACTACCTGGAATATGAAAAAATTGAATCTATGGCAATAGTTATGGACTGTTAAGTAGAACCGGTATAGATGGGTTATTACTAGAATGAATAGAAAATCAAGTGGCAAAGATTTGAAGATAAGAGAAGGGTTAAAGTGGTCAGAATTTTATCAAAGGGTAGTTAAAACCTGAAAATGGACACGAGTATATGTTGTTTATTGGATATGGCTATAGTGCTTAGCCAAGATGCTTCATGATGATCATAAGATGAGGGTGACAAGGAAATGTGGAACTATTAATAACTCTCAAGGAGGAGAGAACCTTGATGGTATGGTATAATGAATTTCGAGAACGAATTCCTTTTAAGAATGGGATAGTTGTAATATCTGTCTTTTTGTTTCATATATATTTTGGTAATTTTGGCCTGTGAGGCCAATTTGGTAATTTAATACTCTTTAGGGGTATTTTTGTAATTTTATTAAATTATGTATTATGTATTATGTGGTTATATGAATATGTTTATGTGATATTAATATCTGTGCACAATATTTTATGTTGGAACTTAACGAGGGTGCTCGAGTTATGTGTTAAAGTGACGAATCACGGTTTCCTTAAAGTGCTAGGGGCTTTATTGTCAAGAATTTTTGAAAGATGGGTCATAATGGAATAAAGAAAATTGATGGGGATTAAGATAATTATGGATTATGAAAACTAATACTATAGCGAGGAATTACTAAAAAGGGTTTAATGAAATTGTTAGAATGACTTAGATCAAGGGTAGGATGGTAATTTGGCAATAGTGAGTCATTATAAATAGAAAGTCAGAGATTAGGGTTAGAGTTAGACTCACAATTTTAATTTGCTAGCTGCTCTACACATGATTAAAGGAGAGACTCTCTGTCTCTCACTCTCTCTCTAGTCTAGGGTTCAAGATCCAAGGAAGAAGAAGGATGAGTGTCTCTTCATATACATATGGATCACTAGGCACTTGTGTGCGGTCTCACTTAGGATGCTTTGGGAGGAGATTTTCAAGACGTAGGTTGCTGCAAATTATCTTGGTAATAATTTCTCACACTTTTAAAGTTTCTTTGATTGTTCTTGAAGCTTTGCGTTATGTTAATGGTGGATTTGATTAGAAAGCATGAAAGGTTGGGATGATTGGTTTTATATGTATATTAGAGACTATTTTGTTAATCTATAATTATTATAAACATGCTAGGGTTGAATTTATTAAATTATGATTGCTAGTCTTGAAAAATGGGAAGATAGTTAGGGGAAGAAGAAGCTTTGTTGCAAGAGATAGTTAGAGTTATGGAGTTAGAGGATGCTCATGAATTTCGGTATTATATTAATCTCAAAGAATTATATGAAGATATAGAGGGATTCAAGATGAGAAAAATGTAAAAGGACTCATTCAAATCAAATTTAAATTGAGAGAGTTATGGTTGTTTGAGGAAAAGTCGCGATCTGGGTTCTCCGTCTAGCGCGACCGCGCCCAATGGGTAGAACGACCGCGTTACATGCCCAGAAATCATGTTTTTTTTCCTCATTTTGATGGTTTTGGTTTGTTATACCATGCTTTGAATATGTTATAATGAATATAACAAATGTGGAAAGAGCAAGGAAATATGTATTCTTTTAACTTGGTATGTGGTAAGAACCAAGGGACTGTCGCAAGGGCAGTGGGCTGTCACAAGGGCAGTGGGTCGTTGCAAGGGCAATATGTTTGTGGATATATTGGCTAGAATAATATTGATAAATGGCTGGAATGACACTGGCAGCATGCATTATGATTTTATTATGTTACGCTATGATATGCTATAATATGTTATATTATGAATCTTGTATGATATGTTATGACTTAAGATGTGATAGTTGAGCTAGTATATGTTTTATGATTGATTTTTTGGGTTGTGACCTACATAGCTCTTCTTGCTGGGCATTAGCTCACGGGTACTCTGTGTTGCAGGTGCCATATGTTAGTTTTGTTTTGTGGCGATGAGTACCTCGTTACGATCAAACAGACGTAAATGCCAAAGTTTTATTTAACATTTTTTATTCATGTGGTTTTAAAGTTGTTTTATTATAAATGGAGACCGAAAATATTTTTGTTTGGTCACTTGCATTTAAGATAAATGTTTTATTTTAAATTACAGATATCTGATTGCGGCATGTTTTTAATAAGAATGTTTTTAACAAAGTTTTATGCACTTTATAGTCTATCATTTTGTTTTCAAACTTTAAAACAATTTGAAATGACTAGTACCCTAATAAGGTCTCGGGGTTAGGATTTTGGGGCATTACACGTAGGGCTTCCTAAACTCTATATATACTAGACCTAAGCAGCAACGAATCTCATATCTCTTCACCACTCGTAACATTTTATATTTTGAAGAGTTCTTTTATATGTAAAGAATAGTCTTTGTTCAACTATCTCTTTGTTTGTTTGGTTGTTTTTCTATGTGTTGTTTATTCTTAAACATGTCATAAATCTTGTGAACGTGACATACAATCTTCATGAGAAAATTTCCACAAGTCTCACTTCAGAAGGAAGCGAGCACTCATCAAGTTAATAAGGGATTTCATGTTCTTTTTGTTTACCTAAATCAGATTATTAATGTGGAGCACTTCAAGGGTGCGACAATGATTTAGAGGGAGTCTAAACTTGTATAAGTCAATTACTTTTTGTACTCTTGAGACTTTACTAATTGATTTTATCTCTGGGCGTGGCCCCGTGGGGTAGGTTTTCTGATCCTTGTAAAAAAATTCTTGTGTCATGTTACTTTTAGTTTTTTTTACTTCCAGTTCTTATATTCTGATTCATTAGCAATCTGTCCCGATACATCAAAATACATGTCTGATCAAATATGTAGAGTCCCTGAATATTTACTTGGCTAGCTAGATAGTAGTAGTAGTTAGTATTAGTTTGTAGTATGTTTTTTACCGTTGATTTTAGTTCAAACCGGGACTTAGTTGGAAACTCATTGCAACAGTTGTGGATTTTATAAGTTTAACCTATAGTTTAAGGATATTAATTATAACATAAGGTTTGATTAATATTGCTGGTCATATAAATATATTTATTATAACCTAAGGTTTAGATAGAACCATTAAGAGCATGACACTTGTCATAATCATGTTTATTAAGGATTTAGGTATTTTGATGAATAGTTTAATTAAAAAGAAAGATCTAGAAGCTCTAGAACCTTCCAGAAACTGTTAGGATCATATTATGACTCAGTGAAAGCTATTTGCTCAATTCAAAATATGCTGAAAAAGTGAAATTATGTGTTTGATATATCAACATATGCCGATATATTGCAGCTATAGGAGCCGATATATTGCCTACGGAAGATACGGAAAACACGTCAACTTTGCACGAATGATCGAACGGGGCTCGGGAGGGGGAGGCGATATATCGGCTCCAAGATGGTTTTTTTTTTTAAAGTTTGGTTTTTAATTTTGAAAATTACCCTTAACCACTTAGACCTGCCTTTGAACGATTTTGACCGAGTTCTGGGCGTCAGTTGAACGAAAATTCAAATATTTTTCATTTTATATTCATTATTTATTAAAATTAAAAGGGGTTAGTTTCACTCATTGAACTCTATAAATAGGACCTAGTACTCAGCCATTTTCTTCATTCTTCAAGCATTTGATTAGAGCCTCCAAGGTGCTAGTGTTACTGTAAAGAGATTCAATTGGGTTTGGGATGAAAGCTTTATTATTCTAAGCTTTTCTAAACACTTGGGAAGTGAGATTTATTGTGATTTCAGTATTGAGGTTTAGACCAATCCATAAGATCATTCAAGGTATTCCTATCTCTAAGTTCAGTTCTTCATGATTCTATAGTTTTCTTTAGTTTTCTTTTATTCAAAACCTAACTCTTGTTTATGATTCTTGATTAGGTATTTAAGTTCTTGAAACTTAAGGTTCTTCTTTGGTAAGTTTCTTCTTGGATGGTTTAGTGTTCTTTTCATCTCTTTTTCTTTAGATTCTCACCATTTTTGCTGTTGGTTTATAGGAGTGTTCTAATCTCGTTCTTGTTATCAAATATCCCGACTTTTGGTAAGGAAAATAGGATAGATTTTATGTGCTTATATGTTATGATATGTTGATGTTATGATATGTATATGTATAATATGTCTTGTACTCCTTCGGCATATGACTTGTTTAGATAACAAGCCCCAAGAATATGTTTTATAGTCCTTGGGCATATGACTTGCTTAGCTAGCAAGCCCCACAAGAATTTATTGTCATATGACTTGATTAGCTAACACGCCCCAAGAATTTATGATGCCCATTAATATTGCAGTCCTATACGATATATGTTTTATAGTGTACGTTTATGACATAGTCTTATGCTTATGATTTATGTTATATGTTATTAGTAGATTTTCCTTGCTGGGCATTAGGCTCATTCCTTTATTTTTAGCGTGATGCACGAAAATGATTATGGAACGTAGAAGGATTCTTGGCATCTTGGCTTGTGTGTTAAGGATGAATGAACTGCATGTCGATCGAGGATGGCGTTATTTAGTCCTTTGAATTATGTTCTTTTGTAATTCCGCACTTAGTTTTTAAACAATTGAATTAAAGTTTATGTTTTATGTTTTATAAACAATGAGATCCCATACCATATCTATCACATTTTATATTTTTTATATTATATTGTATTTGATACAATATTTTGGGTTTTCAATAAGGATATGTTATTTCTTATGTTTGTATCAAAATAGTTGCTATGTCTAGTAGTTTTAATGGTCCAAGGTCTTAGAAATAGTTGGGTCATTACAAAATAATTGTTTAACTATTCCGCATTAATTAACTTGTTTATTAAATTCATTTGGTAATCTTAAAAAAAATAGAATTTCAATATAAACATATTTTCTCTTGAAGACAAAACAAACAAGAATCAAGGTAACAAAACAACAACAATAAGGTTATAGATTCCCATTACCTCTCTTGCTAGAAATCAAGTACCCGAAACAACGGCCACCATCTTTGAACAACCTAGGGTTTTCGAAACCCACACAAGAAAAAGAGAAGAAAAATCTTAGGATTAAGGGGAAGGAACTTAGATTTAGAGGATAAAAAACCGAGAACCAAAACTAAAATAAGAACACATACCTAGATATCTTTGAAAACCTTTCCTCTTCTCCTCCATTCCCTATTTCTTTCTCTATTTTTCCTTCTCTTTTTTGGTCTCCCCTTACTCTTTTTCCCTCCAAATTTTGGCAGCCACACAACAAGGGTTGTCAAAGGCTCACATTTCTTCTATTTATAGTAGTCTAGTGACCTAACCCTAAGGAAAAACTCAAGTGTGAAAAGCTTAAATCCTATCCCACAAATTAAGGTAAATCCCACAATTTCCTCTCCTTACACCTCACCTAAACCTTATCTACATGTCAACACATCCCAAAAGATAAGCTTTGTCATCTTATCCCAAAAGATGACAACTTATTTTTCTTTCCTTTTTATCTTTTAATTTTAAATGAAATAAAAAAAATAAAACAAACCAACACACACACACACACAATTTGGCACACACACACATTTAATAAACAATGCAACCAATTCTAATCACATAATTTTGTCACACTAAATAAGATGTAACCATAATAATAAAGCAAACATTACATAATTATTCCAAATAATCAATTAAGTCCTAATTCACACAAAACAAACATTTTAATTATTCTCTAAAAAAATCAGACAATTAAACTAAAACATAACAATTAAATAAAAAAAAATGGATCACTACAACGAAGTAATACTTTTCATTAATTTTTTTGAGTATATACACAGGATCCCAAAAAGAGTATATAAGTTAAATACATATGTGAAAAAAATACAAAAGTGGCCGACCTAAGTGGCAAAACAGGGCATAACCCTATTTCCTCAAGAGAAATCACAGACGTGGCGCTTGAGCATGTTGTATATGTACACACCACCCCTAGAGCTCTCCAACTCGTGCGTAGTACACCTTTTCTTTGACCTTACCTGCACCACATTGCATCCGTGAGCCAAGGCTCAGCAAGAAAACCCAGTTAAGCAGAAATAGTTAATCAACAATCTCAAGTCCTACGCAGAAGGTGAAAGGACCATGGGTGCGACCCCTGTCCCGAGCCTTGCAAAAACCCTAGTCATAACGTAAGTATGCGCTTATAAGTACTCAACTCTAGATCTCGAGTTGTAATCCAAACCCTAACTCTTCGAACCACTAATCCCAGTTAACGGGGTACTAAAAAAATGTCCCTCGATCCCCAAGTTGCCCTCCAAAAATGATTCCCGAGACCCCGAGCCTTTTTCCCAAAAATTAAGAAAACTAGCATTTTAGGGCATTTGGCGTGGTTGCACCCAGAGAAACTTTGGGGTTTCTAGGGCACTGGCATGGTCATGCCCCTGCTCTCGTACCTGAAAATACTATTCAAAATTTCACTTTATCTGGGACACTAGCACGGTCGCGCCACAACCTAGCGCAGTCGCGCTAGGTTACCAGAAACCCAAAATTATCCAGAATGTAAAGTGTTCTTCCTCAATTTGTGAGTTACGATTTCACCAGCACAACCAGACCCAAAATCGACCTCAAACAGGCATTTCTAGCAAATTTTTGACCACAAATCACCTCAAATAACTTAGGCAAACAACAAGCAACAACAAAATACCTACAAAATGCACTAAATCATAAAGATTCAAAGATTTACCATTTTTACCAAGGAACTTACCCAAAACTGAGAATCTAAGTCTGAATTATGGCCTTTAAATGAAAATTCAAGCTTAGAACAGCCACCAAACCACGTTTCCTCCAACAAAATCAACACCAAAATCCCCTAGAAACCTCAAATCATCATAATCTATCTTAACCTCAACATAATCAAGAACACTACAATTGAAATGGAAATTAGAGCAAATGGGTTCTTACCTTCTCTGAATTTCGAAACGTCTACAGTGGGTATGATTATGCAGCGCCTAATCCTTCTCAATACCCCAAATTTCCAAGAAATTTCCTTAAATTCAAGTCTTTATGTTTGGTGTTCTTGGGAGAGGTCTTGAGAGTAACCAAAGAATAGAGAGAGAGAACTTAGAATGTGGATTGATGATCGTGAAAATATGATACGCAAGGGCACGCAATTGATTCAAGTTGTAACGTCCTACGTTTTTGGGTACCTTTAAACGACTCGGGTCGGGATTTTTCCCCCGGGTTAAGAATATTATTTTAAATAATATTATATTTTGTTTGTAAGTATTCCATGAGTTATTGCTAGCCAAAAAAATGAATTTTGTGATTTTAAAAGTCAAGATAAGACTTTCGGTCCTCGACCGACACAAAAACCCTGTTCGGGTAAAAATCTCGGAAAATAAAACGAAAAATCATGGCAATTATATTTTGGGCATAAAATACATTCATAAAAGTTAAAGTTTGGTCAAAAATAATAAACCTAAAAAAAAATGGAAATTTTAGGGCATTTTGTGTTAAATGCCTAATTCTACCGAAATTGGGAATTTTATTCCATGAATGGACCTTAGGTTAAATTTTATTATGTGATTAATTAAATTAAATGTGAGAGACATTTAATTTAATTAATTAATGTTAAGTTTGGTGATTAAAACTTAATAAGAGTGAAAAAGTTGTCAAAAGCCAATTTGGACTTTTCTTCTTATGAAACATTAATAACCTTTATAAAAAAAAAAAATGAAATGATCATATATGTAGCAAAGAGTGGCCGGCCATGTGGTGTTTTAGAGTGGTGTGAACCCAAATTTTATAAAATTTAAATGCCATTTAATTAAGAGGTCAAGTGGGCAAGTGGGTAGAAAAGCACTCAAGTACCTTGTGATATTTTGAAGAGTATTGTGAGCAATTCCCACACTAAGAACCGATCACTCTCCATCTCTCATTCACTATCATCTTTTTTGAAGACCTCTCAAAGTGTTCTCTCCATTTTTCAAGCCCAAGAACACCAAGGAAACTTTGAGGCTAAGTCTTGGTCTAGGAAGTATTTTCCCTAAGGTAAACTTTCACTAATCTAGGCTTTTGTAAAGTTTTAAGCATAGAGTTTCAAATAGCTAATTGACTATGTTGTTGGGGGAAGTTTGTTAGGGTTTTTGAAAGGTTTTGGAGGAGCCAAAGCTAATAGGACGGTCCAAACCTTAAGCAAGAACACCAAAGAGGTAAAAAGTTTACTTTTGATGATTTTGTTGTAGGGTTTTTAGTTTTAAGAATTATGTTGTATATCTAATGCTTAAAGTTTCTTTTTGGTGATGTAATAAGGTTATGGTAGTTGTTTAATAATTTTTATGATGCATGTGTATTGATTTTTGAAAATGGGAACCAAAACCCCCAAGGGTTTTGTAGGATACCCTAAAACAAAACATGTTTTGAGCTGTGACT
This sequence comes from Humulus lupulus, assembly GCF_963169125.1. Lineage (NCBI taxonomy): Eukaryota > Viridiplantae > Streptophyta > Magnoliopsida > Rosales > Cannabaceae > Humulus > Humulus lupulus. The sequence goes on along the minus strand of NC_084793.1, from coordinate 89,280,424 downwards.
TCCAAGGGGTCAAGCAGCCACTGTATATTGTTTTTGTAAAATTAAATTGTACTGTGATGTTGTTGAGATTGAGTACATAAAATTGAGCTTTTGAAACACTAAAAAATGTTTAGAAATGAGTAAGTTATGATATTTCAAAGTTTAGGTAAAAAACTGTTTTTTCGTATTCTTATTTTCGGAACCCAGTTTGGACAGCCACTGTATAGGGAAAATGAACCCATTTTTTTCTAAAATTTTGTGGACATATTACTGGCATAACCTATTATTCCACTGTAAAATTTGGTAAGAAAATATTGAACGGTTTAAAAGTTATTAACTGTCAAAGTTTGGGAAAAATAAGGACTTGAAAATAAGGTCATTTTTACCTCATTGTTGGAAAATGATTTCACCAATAAAAAATGCTCATTTTGACCTAAGATTTTTCAAAGACCTAAATGGCATAACAAAAATGGAATTGGGAAATTTTGGTAGCAATTGGGTAAGTAAATTTCAAGTTATGAACTAACGAAGTATGTAGTTAAAAATGTGAAAAATAGGTTTTTCACACTTAGTGTAAAAATGAGATTTTGGAACATAAGGTAAAAAGTAAAATTTTGCTTATTTCAAGATATAAATTGGTAAGTCTTGAAATCATATTTTCACTAAAATTACCCCTTTGAGTTTAAATGAATTATTTTTATTAAAGAGTTTTTATTCTTTTTAAAAATAAGAGATTTAATTTATTAATAGTTAATAAATTAAAAGAGGGTTTAAAACCCTATATTTTGAGAAAATAATTAAATGAATTATTTTTCTAGTAAGTAAAATTGATTAATTGCTTTTGGAAAATTAATTAGTCAAGATGAGAAATTTATAACGGTTTTCCTAATTAAGACAAATTAGGCAATTTTCTTAAAATGGTTTTTAGATATTAAAACCTTAAGAAAACTAAAAGGAAAATTTAAAGAGTTTATTTTCTTTAAAAATAATTAAGGAATTTATTTGTATTTTTTGGATATAATACCGGCTAAAATCTTACATATTTTAACCGACTAGTCGAAAGTGCGGGTTAATAGCGATACCTTGAAAGAATAAGATTTTTAGCGGGTTGTGGGGAAATACCATTGTGATACCCGAGCCTAGGTATTGAGACCTTAGGATAGGTCTCCCCGAGACTTAGGGTTTAGTCTCGAATATTTTGTATGACTTTCCTTAATAGGTTTAAAACCAAATAAGGATTATAAATCCTTACAAATGACTTTTATTAAAATGACCAAACTGCCCAAAATAATAATAATGAATTATGAGTGCCATAATTAATCCGAGTATACTGTATGGATAACTACAGTATTGGCTAAGCGTAACTGGACTGAACGTTGGAGGGTGAAAACTTGCTGAGCGCTAAGGACTCCAAGTAAGTCAACTTATATTGTATGGCTGCAACATGAAATGATTATTGTCTTGTATGTTAGTATAGGGATACATGCATATATATAGGCTGTCATAGAAAGTTGCTTAGAGACGTTAGTCTAGTGAGTGCTGATTTAGAAAATATGAACGGTAGAAGTCCGTCATATCCTAGACGGTTGATCCCCGTCACACTGCTTGATTTTATTTATGTCCGGTTCATTACCGCGACGAGTGGCCATGAGATGAGGATAAGCTGGTTAAACCTAGGGGCGCCAAGATAAATGGGACCTAGGGGCTCTCAAGCTTACTTAATCATTGGACGGTTAGAATCCGAGCAAGTGCTATGATAAGTTATTCCCGGATAGCAGCCGTGAATATTGGCCATTCCGTGAGAGTGCCTAGAGATACTAGGGGTTGCCAAGTTTGAGTGAGGTTGAACACCCTAGGCGCAACTGCTCACCAGCACCACTGATTAACATAGAAGTCTCCGTAAAACCGTGTAAATTGGATTACACTCTTGAATAAGTAGCGATGCCCTAGGTAACACGATAGTTACCCTTGATGAGAATATTTATTGGCTAGATCTTAGTGTGGAGACTCGGTTCTCTTTTACAGATTAGCAATTATGTTGGAGGGCGCGTTACGCCTGAATTGTTGGAAATTGTCGAGCGTTGGTCTCGACTTATATTGTGATATAATATATCTACTTGCTCTAGGATTTTCTGAGTGCAGGGATATAATTGTTGATAAGATATAGTTGTGATATAATATATCCGCTTGCTCTGAGATTTTCTGAGTGCAGGGATATAATTGTGGGTAAGATATAGTTGTGATATAATATATCTGCTTGTTCTGGGATTTTCTGAGTGCAGGATTTTTATCTAGATATGAATTAATTTATCCTTGGTTATCAGGCATGACCATAAGTTTGTCAGGACGCTTTAGCGTTCTTGAAATTGATTGTGTAGGGTCCGGATCCCTATTTCTCTATCTGCTTTGTTTGAAAGTTGATCTTACTAAGCGTTTTCGCTTACCTAGTTGTTTCATGTTGTAGGTAAGAGCAAAGGCAAGGCAGAGCAGTGAGCGCTGGAGTCTTTCTTGCAAATGTACATGTGGACCGACCTTTTGGGAAGCCTTTTTATTTTTGGAAATGTTGTGTAATTTTCCTAAACTAGGCTCACTCTAATCTTTATAAAACATGTTTGTAACTAAATGTTAAGTATGGCCATACGACTTTTTAAAAAGTTTTTTTTTTCTATGGGTTTTTGGAGACATTTTGTTAAATGAAAACATTTATATTTCTGCATTATCGAGTCTTGAAAATCTGGGTCGTTACACAAGTAATATAGATGATAAATAGAGTATCGGTCCCACGAAAACTGTTTCCAATTACCAACAATTGTTCTTTTAATTTCTATTTGGCAAACAAAGTTTAGATGAATGAATTTTAATTTTAAAATTATAAATAATTATGAACAAAATTAACTAAAGATGGAAATCAATATTAAAAAGACCTAGGGTGTTAATTTCATCAACTTTTCATTCTACTAATTTTATTAATCAGTTCTAATTTTATTAACTAAAGGTACCATTATTCTAATAGCAGGTTAACATAAATCGATTCATATTCCTTTTCAAGATATAAGATCTCAACCTATATGCAGGTTTTCTACATCTTTGTGATAAACTTAAACATATATAAGACATTAAGCATGGAAACATAATTACTACTCAAGTCATACAAGTACTTTTGCCAATATGCAACCTATGTCTATATAATGATAACATATTCAATTCTCATCTTTCGAATTTTGAATCAAAATCATAAATCTAGCAAATATTGATCAAGTATTTACTAGCATTAAAATCAAATTATATAGATTAGAATAAAGAAAAAAAATCAATAGAACATCATAATTAAATTAAATAGAAATCCAAGCGACTACATTAAACACTGGATAAAAAGATTAGTTCATGGAAAAGAATAGAAAAAGAAATATGAGAAGAAAGAGAGGAAATAGAGAGAGGACAAGAAGAAAGAGTGAGATAGATCTAAAATAGTCTAAAACATTCTTTTTGTAGTGAAATGTTGTGAAAAAGAGTTTTCTAGATGTTTCCATTTGTTACTCGATAATGCTCCAAAATATCTTTATTTGAATTTCAAATCCCGTAACTCTAGCTTCCGTAATCTTGTTGGTCGAATATCACCATGTAAACGTTCGAATTTGACTTTTCTTGTGAAACAAGATTTCGTAGCTCCTTGAATAAGCTTTCTAACACCACCAAGAACACATAAATTGGATAATTAAGTCGGGAGATATGGTCAAACTACCAAAACTGTCTCAGATTCAAAATATCTCAGATTTTTCCAACAATTTAAGTTTGAATTCTCCTTTACTTCTCCAATCAATTCAAAAAAATATATTTTTATTGTTTTCCTCTTGATTGAAGATAATATTTCAAATAAATTTAGAAATATTTCTCAAATATCCATTTAACAAATGACAAATTGAAAAATACAACAACCACACATAAAAATAACTAAAAATATAAAATAATAATAATAAAACTAAATAAAACTAAAACTAAAAAGTATTAAAAATCTATCCTATAAATGGAAATGAGGGAATGACGTCGGTCAGATTTCACTATGCTTAAGGTGAAAAGACTAAATTACCCTTCCTCCAAATACCCCTTCTTAGCAAATCCCAAGTTCAAAATGGTCATTTAGCCTAAAAAAAATCCCATTAACCTCAAATTATACCTCAATATTCCAATTTAATTCACTAATCTTACAAATACATGTATTTTCCCCAATTATATCTCATATTCCATTAATTTCCAAAATACGCAAAATTACCAAAATACCCCTTGGCTCACTCCGTTGCGAGTTTTCCGCTAAATTACTCAAAATGATCGACTCACGCTGAATATCACAAATATATCAACATAATAATGCAGTCTTAGTAAAATAACATATAAATTACAAATATACCCTCAATGGGCAAAAATTATGAAAATGCCATTTTTTAACAAAAGCAGGTCTTTAAACATATTTAATATACATAAACATGCATACTCAATCATATATGTTTATGTAATTCAATTAAATCAGTCAATTAGCACTTAATCACACCACGTGTCCTCCCAGCACACTAATCCATGCACATAATTCTATTAGAGATTTCACGACGTTACAGAAAATGTATTTTTATTTAATTCAAAACAAAATGTCTTTTTACATCGTTTTAGGGCACCAACCCTAACATTAATATCACAACTCCTTTTCCCACTCACTATTTTATAATTAAGTATTTTCTGAAAACATTCTATGTTTTTTAATTAGGATAAATTAATTTAATTAAGTTACTACATGATATTATAATAATTACTAATCTTATAAAACATATATTCATTACACAAAATTTACTAAAGTTACTAAATAGGCCTTTGATTATTTAGTCTATATATGTTCTAATTATGTAGCCTATCATAAGTCTATCTTATAAATATAATTTATTAAATAGATTTGAAATTAACTCTTTTATCAAATTATCATGTTTAACTGATGTACAGTAGTATTTTATATGATTCATCAAATAAAACACATAATCATATTGGACATTCCTAATTAAAAATATGTTTCTAATCATATGAGATGCATACTTTAATTGAACACTCTGTGGGTAATATATATGGCATGTTACAACACATGATAATGTTGTTAGACACATTTAAATAAATAAATAAATAAATGTAGGACGAATGTCTTGGGTATTTCTAGAAAAATTACAACACTTGCAATAAATACAAATAAAAAATGTAAATACTATCTAAGGCCTTCATTGAGTTCTCCATCTTCAATCTTTGGTCCTTCAAAGTATTTATGCACCATCATCAATAATTCCCATTAAATAATTTTAACTTTGCCCATTTATTTAATTTTGAATTAAATAACTTCAACAAATTTCTAAGAAAAATTGAACTTGGTTCAATAAACCCAACAAGCTATTAAGCCTAATTAAAATTAGGCTTTAAAATAATAATTCAAAATAAAATATTTGATTTAGGTTAGAAAACCCTAGTGCCATGGGCCTAGCCCATGGAGTTATTAGGCAACAAGTGCATTAGGACTTGAGTGAGGAGCCTAGGCAGGTGAGAGACATGTGGTGTGGAACTAAGGCTCGAGTGAGGTGGGGGCGCGCGAGGTGACGCGACTAATGTAGGGGAATGCGCACGAGCAAGCATCTAGGGGCTTGCGTGCGGCAGGCTAAGGATTTGGGCCTTATAAGGCAATCGCCAGGCGCGTGTAGTACGGAGGGCGTAAGGATGCATGCATACGGTAAGGGAGGCTGTAATGACTTGACTTACTTACAGACCTCAGACCATTAAAAATAACTAAGCATGACTACTATTTTTGAATACGTACATGAAATAATAGAACTTTATTATAAAAATCCAAAATACGGGATCCTATTGTTATTACATAAAAACATAAAGAAAACTTAACCATTTATTATTGATCGTTCAAATACTAAACGCGGTAAAACATAATACATAATGAAAAAGACTCAAAATATAAACGTCATCATCGATCTTTCCCATCAGTCCATTCATTCACTTCTCGTCCAATACACATTCTAAAGCTGCCACGAATCCACCCCGCCTTCCAAGCTCATTTTTCTGCACCATCTAAAATAAAAAGGAATGAGCCTAAAGCCCAGGAAGAAAAAACTACTAAATCATATCATAAAACAAAAGACGTAAAAACATAAATCATAAAATGTATGGCATAAAAACATAATTCATAAAACATAAGACTACAAATTAATGGTCATTAACTCATTACCGTAGTAGGCGATGGAAACCATCTAGGTCCTCTTGCTACTATTTAGAGGTAGGTTTAGACAAAAATATAGTATATGATAAACCATCTAGGTCCTCTTGCTACTATTTAGAGGTAGGTTTAAGCATAACTATAATCTACGATAATGATAAAATTCTTGGGATTTGCTTATTTCCTTTCTAAGCAACCATATTTCCCAAGCGACTACATCATAAAACATATACATACATACATACACATAGCATATAAACATAATCATAACACATAAAATCTAACCTATTTTCATTACCAAAAAAATTGGGATATTGGAAACAAGAGCGGGATTGGAAACAACTAAAACCAAACAGTAAGATCCATAAGTTTCCTAAAGAAAAATTAGATGAAGAGAAGATCTAAACCATCAAGATAAGAACTTATCGAAAACCTTAAGTTTCAAAGGAATCAAACACCTAACCAAAAGCCATTACAACATGTTAGGATTCAAAAGAAAATGAAAAGAATAAGAGGTTCTTTAATGAACTATACCTAAGGATTGAGAGTACCTTAGACATATTAGAACTTTGATCTACACATCAATACCAAAATATCACTTTATCTTACTTCCCAAGTGTTTAGAAAAGCTTAAATTGGAAAGCTTTTAAACCCAAAACTATAATGTTTCTCTCTAGAATGAACTTAGCAGCTTGGAGGCTCTGAAGAACGCTTGGATGGTGGAGTAAATGGCTGAGTGAAAGGTCTTATTTATAGAGTTCAAGGAGTGAAACTAACTCCTTTTTAAATGAATAAATAAAAATTGAATTTTCTGCTCAACATAAGCTTAGAACTCGGTCAAAAACATTCAAGAGCAAGTCCAAGTTGTTGAGGGCTGTTTCTAGCTCGGATTCCACGGACTTTCAAAACATACAAGTGAAGCTGATATATCGCCTCCCCTATATTCCCGAACCTTCGTGGTTTTGTTCGTACGAAGTCGACGTGTTTTTCGTATCAATCATAAGTGATATATCAACCACTATAGCTGCGATATATTGGTGTACGCTAACATATCAAACACGTTTTTTCACACTTGAATTAGTTTAAATAACTTTAACTGTGTAAAACGTGATCCTAACAGCTAAGGGAAGGTTCTAGACTTCCTAGCTTTATCCTAGATTAATTTATTTAGATAAAATCCTTAATAAAAATACATGTGACAAGTGTCACATTCTTAATTATTCTATCTAAACCATAAGTTATAACAAATAATATTTCTAGGACCAGCTATAATAATCAAACTTATGATAAAATTAATATTTCTAGACTATAGGCTAAACTTATAAAATCCATTTTTGTCTCTATGAGTGTAACACCCCAACTCCAGGGACCATTACGGTGTGCCTTGTAAACAGTGCTAAACTCGCTACTCGAGTTATTTGCCCAAAATTGTGTAACTAAGTATGATTAGCGGTTTAGGGATTAAAATTTTTGGTTAAGATGTAACGTTTCATTAGAACGTTTAATATATATGTTGGGATCCTGAAATTATAATTTCAGAGTCTACTACAAGAAAATATTTACAACAGGCCGTTCTATGCGGCAAAACATGGTTTAACCCTAGTTCCCCTTCAAACCTCGGCCGTGGTGGACGAGGAGCTGCATATGTACACGTCATCACCTAAGCTCCCAATCTCAAGGATGGTCCAACTTTCTTTTGCCTTTACCTGCACCACATAGCACCCGTGAGCCGAAGCCCAGCAAGAAGACATAATATAGCATGATATAATATCAACATTGATCGTATAAATTATTCAGGACCAACAGTCCAAAAAAATAGGTGACTATCACAAAGTCACAAATATGGGGACAGCACCCTTTAGCCATGTGACGATAGGATCACCAGGGCTTAACAAATAAGTGAGCATCTCAGTAGCTTTAACAGGATAGGTGCATGGTGATTAGTCACCAACATAACCTTCCTCCTGACTCTAGAGTCATAACTATGGAACATCGTTCCCTAGCCATGTGACAAACAGTCACCGGGGCCATATGCCCTGGCTCTGAATAACTAGTCTTAGACTAGCAAAGCGCTTATAATTTTCATCGACCTTCTGGTCGGTCCAGCATCAATACCCCACATGAGTCATTCAACGTTGATATCGATTAGATCTAATCTTCATTTGACCCGGCGTTCATAACGCTATGCCATTTCTGACTCTTAGGTCAGTAAAACACGACCAGTGTTCAACTCATTGTGAACTTGACTAATAAATCACAACTTCACAGATGGATCTAACACCGTTGCCGATTCTGACTAATAAGTCAGTGCCATACACAAGTAAGCCATGCCACCAAACATATATCACATGTCCAATATCCATATACAAGGTATTCATCATGCTTACTCAACAAGTACTAGTACAATTAGGACCATGCACGTACACAGAGGCTCAAGCTCTGAACAATATCATGCACGTACACATAGCTGCTGCTGTTTTGGTTTTCTCGTGCATCATATGCATTATATTTAACATTCCAACATGCACCAATAACAGTCGTGCATGTCACATTTAATAATCAACCAACATGCATCAAGAATAGCCATGCATGTCACATATACACTGGGTGCAGTTTTCTTACCTCCGGTTTGAGTGAGAGTTAGAGCAAGAACGACCCCTGAGAACTGATCGATCCTTAATCCTGTAACGGTCACCTAGTCAAAACCAAAACAATCTCCAATTAATGAAAATTACCAAAGATAGGGTCTTAACCTAAACCCCACTCTCGGGACCCCGAAACATGCCCACATGGTGAGTAGATTCGATCCCGGGCCTTAAGGATTGAAACCCCAAGCCAAAAACCCTTAAAAACACCCAAAACAGGGTTCTGAAGGAACAGGGTAGCGCTACAGCGCTGCCCTTCTAGCGCCCCAGCGCTCAAGACAGAACCACAACCGCCCTACTGAAGCCCTGTGTAGCGCTATAGTGCCCTCTGATGGGCGCTGTAGCGCTACCCCCAGACAGAGCCACCCCTAAAACTTCCTTCTTCGACTCCTTCAATTACAACTCGATTCCAATGCTTCCAAATCCCATTTTTGGTGCCAAATGAACCCAAAAACCATCCTCACATGTCCTAGGGACCACAACCCCAAGAACCCTAGCCAAAAATCCAACCAATTCCCAAGTTTCCAACCCAAAAACCAGCTGAAACTTAACTTAGAAAACAGGGCAAAAGCAAGAGTTCTAGTGGCTAGAAACTCACCTGAACCTCAGCAACTGTAGTGACCCACTACTCTAGACTAATTGGACCATTAACGAAACTATACATAAAATCCTTAAAAGAACTCACATTTGCGAAAATACCATAATTTATTGAGTAACTTGCAAAATAAGAGTTATTTACAAAGTAAATACCAAAACGGACATGGGATCCCATTATCTTTAAAATAAAAAACATACTTTAAAATAATAAGACATTACATAATTAGTGCGGAAAATACATGTAAAAAGACATAAAACCGAAACTACATCCTCGAATCGAATAACGCTCGGCCCCTTGACTCCATTCACCATCGATACACATCCTCCAAGCGTCACGAATCTTACCGCCTCTAAAGCTTATTTTCCTGCACATAAACAGAAAGGAGTGAGCCTAATGCCCAGCAAGGAAAATCTAACACAAAGTCATATACATAATTTCATAAGAAAACATAAAGACTTAACATAATACATATAACATACACTTATTATAATGGCCATTATTACTTGGGGTCCCATAGACTAAACAAGCATATGCCCATGGGATTAGTGGGGTCCTACTAGCTAAGTAGGTCATATGCCCATAACCCATTTGGGGTCTTGTTAGTCATATGGGTCATATGCCCAAGCCTACAAACATATATACATATCATAACACATTTAATAACATAAAACATATAGATAACATAAGCACATAACATATTGATTCTAGCCTATTTTCCTTACCAAAGTTACCGGGATATAATGGACTGAGTTGGGACTTTTGGAACACTCCTAAAACCATAATGAAAGAGTGAGTCTAAAGAAAGGAGATGAAGAGATGGAAAAACTAAACCATAAAAACATACTTACCAACTTCTATGCTTAAGAACTTGGATTCCCTAACCAAAATAAGAATGAGGTTAGGGGACTGAGTAGAAGGTTTTGAGAAAGGAAATAACATGAAATAAATGAAACAAAGTTTTGGGTTTACCTCAAAGATTTGCAAGATCAATCTAACCTCCACCGAAATACTATAGAACTCCCTTCCCAAAGTGTTTGATAAGCTTATGATGTTTAAGCTTATAGTTTTTCCCCAAACCAGGTGTTTACACTCTCACACTCACTTAACACTAGCAGCTTCTGAACTTAGAGAAAATGGTGAATAATGGCTGGGTACTAGGTCCTATTTATAGAGTTTGGGAATGAAAATATCTTGATTTTACTTGAATAAAAATAATGGCTTTTTAGGTGAAAATCATTTGAATAATCGTTCAGCAGAGGCTGAAGACTCGTTCAAAAGATGCTAGACTGTTGAAGGAGTTTGAATGGCTGAAAGGAAATGAATTCAAAAGAGTTTGAATCCATGCTGAAGGAGGCGATATATCGCCCCCTGTAGGCGATATATCGCCTGGGCCAGTATGCCCGAGGCGACCGTGCATCGTCTCGTGTTTTCCGTATCTACGTGCTGCGATATATCGCCCCCTATAGCTGCGATATATTGGCACACGCTGAATATTTAAACACGAAATTACACATTTTTAGCTAAGTTTGAATGGAGTAAACAGCCTTGACTAAGCCCTCAACGTACTCAAAGCTGCTGACTGACCCTATAACATTCAAACTTTACTCCTTATTATATTTAATCCTAAAAAATCTTTAATCCTTAATCACCATTCATAACATGTGCTTAAAATCCTATTGGTTGATGTCTAAACCTTATAATATAGTAAATATAATCCTTAATATCAGTCACATTAATCAAACCTTAGGTTATACTTAATATTCTTAAACTATATGTTAAACTTAGAAAATCTATAAGTACTACTATGAGTGTCCAAATAATTCCCGGTCTGAACCAAAAATCCATAGTAACAAAGATAACACTAAACATACTATAATACTACTAAACAATTAGCTAAGTAAAGTTCTTGGACTCTACAGCAACACACCCTCTTCAATGGTGGAGCATAACCCTAGCTTGGCTAAGCTTGGTTCCTTGGCTTAATTCCTCAAACTGAGCTTGAAAATCCAAAGAGAAATGAGGAAGAAAATCTATCGGGAGAGAATGAAAAGAAGCTCTCTTTTTGTTACTCTTCTACAAACTTAATGGCTAATATATATCCTTTGAGGGGAAAGGACCTAAATACCCTTAGATCTAAAATAAAACCTTAACAGCCACCAAGGGCGTCCTTTCGCACCTATTTTATTAATCACAATTAACACCCTCCAATTCCTGCTATTCTCAATAACCTCGAACACCAATAATCCTTGTCCCATTACCCTTTAATTCCCGGTAATGCTCTAAATCACTAAACTCACCCCGAGGCTCACCCCGAGCCTCGAACTTAAACCCGTTATGACTAGACCGAGCACTTGCATTCCACAATCGTCTCATGCCGAATAGTTCAAACCAATCAACCTTATAGTGTGGCTATATTAATTAATCACAAACATGCACCCAAAATACACAATTACGCCCACAACGGCCAAATTACCAAAATACCCTTATAATTATAAATACTCCCATATGCACGCATTTATCATCATATAATAATATAATTCACATAAACATGCATATGATCATTAAATAGCATCATAATTCAATTATGGCCCTCCCGGCCTCCTAATCAAGGTCTTAACCCTTATTAGGAAATTCGGGACATTACAATGAGTTTCCAAGTAAATCCCGGCTTGAACAAATAACCACAAAAACTAAAATACTACAGCAGCAGCTACTACTATCTAGCTAAGTAAAATTCTGAGACGCTGCAATTCTCTCCTACTTAAAATAATTTTATCCTCGAAATTTACTTACCGAAAAATTCCGGATACCGTACACGGATGTCTCCCTCCAACTCTCACGTTGCCTCCTGTTTTGTACTATTACTCCGTAAGACCTTGGCTATGGAAGACTCTTAGACCGTAATTCCTTCACCCCCATTCTCTAGGATGCTAACCGGTCGTTCCTCGTAACTCATGTCTTTCTTAAGTACTAACGTCTCATACTTGAGAACGTGCGATGAGTTTGACACATATTTATGTAGCATCGAGATGTGAAACACATTGTGGCTATCTGCTAGAGCTGGCAGTAAAGCTAATATATATTCTACTAGTCCCACTTTGTCCAATATCTCAAAAGGACCTATAAACCGGGGACTCAGTTTGCCTTTCTTCCCAAACTGCTTCACTCCTTTCATAGGAGATATTCTTAAGAAGACTTGATCTCCAACTTTGAAATCCACATCTTGTCGCTTGGCATCTGCATAACTCTTTTGTCGACCCTGAGCAGCGAGCATACATTTTCTAATCAGTTCCACTGTGTTTTGAGCTTCTCTAACAACTTCAGATCCAAGAAGCTGTCTTTCTCGTATCTCATCCCAATGTAACAGCGACTGACATTTCCTTCCATAAAATAGCTCATAGGGTGCCATACCAATAGTCGTCTGGTAGCTATTATTGTAGGAGAACTCTATATGTGGCAAATAGTTACTCCAAGATCCTCCAAAGTCTAGTACACAAGCGCGTAACATATCTTCTAAAATCTGTATGGTACGCTTGGACTGTTCGTCGGCCTGAGTATGAAATGTCGTACTGAGACTTAACTTGGTACCCATGGCTTGCTGCAAGCTTAATCTCAATGTAAACACATATCCTCTATCAGATACTATGGTCTTAGGGATTCTGTGCAGTCGTACAATTTCTCGAACATAAATGTCTGCTTACTGGTCAGCAGTGTACGTAGTCTTGACAGGCAGGTAGTGAGCTTACTTTGTGAGTCTATTATCCACAACCTAATTTGAGTTGTGTTGCTTATTTTTTCGTGGCTATATCTTCCCACTTCAATTCCGGAATACTAAGCGGTGTCAATAAGCTTGCAGGTCGTTAATGTTATGCCTTTACTTGATGGCATATAAAGCATTTGGCCACATACTCTGCTACGTCTTTCTTCATTCCCGGCCATGAATATAGTGCCTTAAGATCACGAGTCATCTTGGTTGATCATGAGTGAACTGAGTATGGAGTAGTGTTTGCCTCTTCTAAAATCTTCATCTTAATCCCATAGTCATTCGGCACGCATACCCGACCTTTATATTTCAAGAACCCTTGTCCTGATATAGAGAAATCCATAGTCTTGCCTTCTTTGACTGCAGCCATATGCTATACTAACGTGTCATCATACCCTTGCCCGATCCGTAAATCATCTAGTAAACTTGACTTAATGGACAAGTTAGCCAGTTGACCCATGTCTATTTCTATTTCGGCGTTAATCAGCTCTTGCTATAGCAGCTTTTCAATTCTGGATAATGCTGCCAGATTTCTGTAATTCTTCCCACTTAACGCATCTGCAACTACATACACCTTTCCTGGGTGGTATAGGATTTCCCAGTCATAGTCCTTTACTAGTTCCAACCACCTGCGCTGCCTCATGTTAAGCTCCTTTTGCGTGAAGAACAAATTTAAGCTCTTGTGGTTCGTATAAATCTCACACCGTTCACCATAAAGATAGTGGCGCCAGATTTTCAATGCAATGACCCGATTCATTAAGTCCATAAATTCGGCTGGAGCATTGGTAAGACCAAAATACATAACTAGGAACTCGTAATGTTCGTATCGAGTCTTGAAAGCTGTCTTTGGTATATCATCTTCCCTTACCTTGAGCTGGTGATAACCGAACCGTAATTCAATCTTTGAAAATATAGTCTCTCCTTGGAGTTGATAAAAAAAGTCATCGATCCTGGGTAGCGGGTAGTTGTTCTTAATTGTCACTTTGTTCAGTGTAGAGTCCAAGAACTTTACTTAGCTAAGTAGATAGCAGTATAATAGTAATAATAGTATTATCTTTATGACTGTGGATTTTTGGTTCAGACCGAGATTTATTTGGACACTCGTAGTAGTACTTGTAGATTTTCTAAGTTTAACCTATAGTTTAAGAATATTAATTTTAACTTAAGGTTTGATTAATATGACTGATATTGAGGATAATATTTATTATACTATAAGGTTTATATAAGAACCAATTAGATAATAGCACATGTTATGTATGGGTTTATTAATGATTAAGTATTTTGAGGATTAAATTTATTAAGGTTAAAATTTGAATACTCTAAGGTCAGTCAGCAGCTTTTAAAACGTTAGAGGGCTTAGTCAAGGTTGTTTACTCAATTTAAATTAAGCTAAAAATGTGTAATTTCGTGTTTAAATAATGAGCGTATGCCAATATATCGCAGCTATAGGGGGCGATATATTGCAGCATGAAGAACCCGAAACGATGCACGATTGCCTCGGGCATACTGGCACGATTGCCTCGGGCATACTGGCCCAGGAGATATATCGCCCCTCTCAGTATAATTTGAAAGTTGTTGAAATCGTTTTCCATTCAAACCTTCAACCTCTTGATAAGTCCAGAACCTTTCTGAACAAGTCTTCAGCCTCTGCTGAACGATAATTCAAATTATTTTCACTTAAAAAGCCATTATTTTTATTCAAGTTAAATGAAGATCTTTTCATTCCTAAACTCAATAAACAGGACCTAGTACCCAGCCATTTATTCATCTATTACTCTAAGTTCAGAGGCTGCAAGTTGCTAGGTGAGTGTGAGAGTGTAAACACTTAGGTTGGGAATCATAATCTTATCAAACACTTGGGAAGTAAGGTTTTATAGCATTTCGGTTCAAGGTTTAGATTGGTCTTACAAGTCTTCAAGGTATTTCCACACTCTAGTTCATTGGTATTATTTTATTTAAGTTCTCATAGTCTTCTACTCAGCCTTCTAACCTTATTTTTTATTTTGGTTAGGAAATCTAAGAACTTGCACATAAGTTTTTGGTAAGTATATTCTCAATGGTATAGTCCTCCCATTCCTTTCATTTCTTTTCTTCAAAGTACTCACTCTGTTACAAATGGTTTTTAGGAGTGTTCCAAAGTCCCAACTCTGTCCTCATATCCCGGTTATTTTGGTAAGGAAAATATGATAGAATTTATATGTTATATGTTATCTTATGATTTTTATGTTATGAAATATGTTATGTTAAGTATGTTTGTAGGCTTGGGCATATGACCTATATGACTAACAAGCCCCAAATATATTATGGGCATACGACTTGCTTAGCTAGCAAGACCCCACTAATCTAATGGGCATATGACTTGTTTAGTCTATGGGACCCCAAGTAATAATGGCCATTATAGTATGTATGTGATATAAGTGTTATGTTATGTTTTTATGTTTTTTTATGAAATTTATGTATATGGACTATGTGTTAGATTTTCCTTGCTGGGCATTAGGCTAACTCCTTTTTGTTTATATGTGCAGGAAAATAGTCTTAGTGGCGGGTAAGGTTCTTGGAAGCTTGGAGAATGTGTATTGAGGCGGAATGGATTCAAGAGTCGAGCGTTTCGATTCGAGGATGTAGTTTTGTTTCTTATGGTTTTTACATGTATTTTTCCGCATTTTATTATGTAAATCTCTTTTTAATTATGTCATGTTTTGATTTTAAAACAATGGGATCCCATATCTTACTTGGTATTTTATGTAAGTTTAACTTTTATTTTTACAAGTTCCTTAATAAAGTTATGGTCTTTTCACTTGTAAAGTTTTATTAAGGATTAGTGTTTATGTATAGTTTTCGTTAATGGTCCAAAAGTCTAGAGTATTTGGGTCATTACAGTTGGTATCAGAGAAACGGTTCCTTCGCATGAAGTTCTCCTCGATACACACACTCAACAGCTCCGAATCTGACCGCAAAGTAAGTATTTAAGTTATAGATATTTTGCTTATGTGTATAGCTAACAACTTTAGTGTTTATGTTTTCAGTTAAGTATGAATGGAGCATTAAGCAATGAGGATATCCGAGCCATTAAGGCTTTAAAAAGAATAAGGGAACCAAGAAACACCGTAGGAGCACTAGAAAGAATCACTCGAAGACTGCTTTTGTTCCACAAAGAGATAGGTCACCTTCAAGAGTATAAGCAAATTATGATGAGAGCAACGAAACAATATGTATTAATAATTAGACTATTTAAAGATTTTCATCCTGTAATAGCAGCCTTAGAAGAAATATGGGAAATAATGAATGATGAGGATGAACTACCAGTAGCAATGCGATATTATTTCCTCTTAGTTAGGTTCACTGAAAAATCCGAATTTCAGTTTACAAATGAGCAAAAACATAGGATTTTCACAAACCTTCCTAGAGGACATTTTGATGCACATGACAAATCTTGGGATTTGCTTATTTGCTATCTAAGCAACCATATTTCCCAAGTGACTACAACATAAAACACATACATACATACATACATACATACATACATACATACATACATACATACATACATACACATAGCATATAAACATAATCATAACACATAAAATGTAACCTATTTTTCTTACAAAAAAAAACTCGAATATTGGAAACAAGAGCGGATTAGAAACTCCTAAAACCAAACAGTAAGATCCATAAGTTTCCTAAAGGAAAATAAGAAGAAGAGAAGATCTAAACCATCAAGATAAGAACTTACCGAAAACCTTACGTTTCAAAGGAATCAAACACCTAACCAAAAGCCATTATAACAAGTTAGGATTTGGAAGAAAATGAAAAGAATAAGAGGAGCTGTAATGAACTAAACCTGAGGATTGAGAGTACTTTAGAAAGATTAGAACTTCGATCTACACCTCAATACTAAAATATCACTCTATCTTACTTCCCAAGTGTTTAGAAAATCTTAAATTGGAAAGCTTTTAACCCCAAAACCCTAGTGTTTCTCTCTAGAATGAACTTAGCAGCTTGGAGGCTCTAAAAAATGCTTGAATGTGGAGCAAATGGCTGAGTGAAAGGTCCTATTTATAGAGTTAATTCAAGGAGTGAAACTAACTCATTTTAAAATGAATAAATAATGGAATAAAAATTGAATTTTCTGCTCAACAGATGCCTAGAACTCGATCAAAAACGTTCAAGAGAAAGTCTAATTTGTTGAGGGCTATTTCTAGCTCGGATTCCACGGACTTTCAAAACATACAAGTGGAGCCGATATATTGCCCCCTATAGGTGATTTATTGCCTCCCTTATATTCTCAAGCCTTCGTGGTTTCATTCGTTCGAAGTCGACGTGTTTTCCATATCAATCATAGGTGATATATCAACCACTACAGCTGCGATATATCGGTATACACTGACATATCAAACACGTTTTTGCACACTTTCAGCACACTTGACTTTGTTTAAACAACTTTGACTGTGTAAAACGTGATCCTAATAACTGAGGGAAGGTTCTAGACTTCCTAGCTTTATGCTAGATTAATTTATTCATCTAAAATCCTTAAATCCTTAATAAACATACATGTGACAAGAGTCACGTTCTTAATTATTCTATCTAAACATTTGGTTATAATAACTAATATTTCTATGACAAGCTATATTAATCAAACCTTATGATAAAATTAATATTTCTAAACTATAGTCTAAACTTATAAAATCCATAACTATCTCAATGAGTTTCCAAGTAAATCCCGGCTTGAACAAATAACCACGAAAACTAAAATACTACAGCAGCAGCTACTACTATCTAGCTAAGTAAAATTCTGAGACGCTATAGAGGCTCAGGCTGTGGAGCCTTGAGGCTCAGTTTTTAGTACAAAAGTTTAATTATTAAATTGCAGAAAATAAAATTATAAAATTTATATGCCCTAAATGGATTTTCAAATCTAGAAAATTAATAATGATTCCTACACACAAAACACCATTTAATTAACGACCCTTAAGAATAAACATAATCATACATACATCCATCCATTGACACATATTACAATAGCATAAGAATGCATAAATACCTACACAATAATTAATGTAGGCAAAGATTAATGACCGCTCTGGTATTGATTATTGGAAACAATATTCCACTATGCACAGCGAAAGCGCAATAGGCCCATGAGATTACATTTTTTTTATTTAAGTTACAGATCCATTAATATTCATGCATTAATCTTAAAGACATATAAGAAGAAGAACATACTAGTTGAAGATCTATAACGTGTCCTTGTTATCTTTTAGTATTTATAAACGAACATTTAATCCAAAAGCTTTCTAACAAGAACTCAAACCTCAGTCTTCCAAACTATTTTCCACACCTCAAGGCGTGTGTGGGCAAGTAGAGAAACTATGAGATTACTTATGACTCGCAAGATGTACTCAACACTTGAGAACTTGGAGTATGCTATGAGATATCAGGTTTTTCTTTAAAAGAAAAATATTACGATATATGTGTGGGCAAGTGTGAATATGTGAAATCGTATATCTGACCTAAAAAATAAGATAACTACTTATATCATTATTGTAAGGTTTATTAATTATCATTTACTAATTAAAATGAATTAATTGTGATTAGTGTCTAACATATGGCCAATTTCAAGGCTTGTGTCTTATCTTTTCATTTTTTAATTATTAAAAACAGTACTAACATTATCTTTTAATAAATTATTTATTTACTCTAATATCATGTTATATCCATACATGTAATTTATTTTTTCATAATGGTTTTTGTTATTTATTTTAATTCTATGTGAAAAAATGTGTGCACATGAGTGTGTGATGCGTACTTGGGCATGTGGTGTGTGAAAAAGATTACGAGGTGATTACATTGACTTTTGGATAATCAATGAGAAGTAAGAAATGCTTAGAGCCCGAATGCTTGCTTCATGTAGCAGACAGAATAGCTACGCTAATCCCAAGTGTACGAACGTGGAGCTCCAAGTTGAGGACTACGTTTTTCTCCGAGTTTCACCATTGAAAGGAGTAAATAGGTTTGGGAAGAAGGGAAAGTTGAGCCCTAGGTTTGTAGGACCTTTTAAAATCCTGGAAAGGATCGGGAAAGTAACTAAAAGATTTGCTCTGCCCCCATTTCTATCGAGAGTTCATGTGTTTCATGTGTCGATGCTTCAGAGATATGTATCGGATGCGACACATGTATTGAGTTATGACAATCTAGAATTACAACCAAATTTATTTTATGAAGAGAGACCAGTTCAGATTCTGGATAGGAAGGACAAAGTCTTACGGAACAAGATATTCCTTTGGATAAAGTATTGTGGAGGAACAACAAGGTAGAAGAAGCAACTTGGGAGCTATAGTCAGATATACGGGATCAGTATCGTGAGCGGTTCAGGTAAATTTCAAGGACAAAATTTATATTAGGAGGGGATAGTTGTAGCGTCCTGAAACGTCAAACAAAATTAAGTGCTTTGATTAGCATGCTGAAGGACACATGGGGTAATTATGTGTGAATTAATTAATTTATTTATGTGATTTATATGATTATACGATTGAGTATGCGTGAATATGTGAATGACATGTGTTTAAAGACCCGCTTTTGTTTAAAAGAGGCATTTTCGTAATTTTGACTTGTTGAGGGTATATTTATAATTTTGATGTGGTATGTGCTTTGGACCACATTATTATGTGGATATTCGTGATATTCAGCATGGGTGGGTCCTTTCGAGCAAGTTTAGCGGAAATGTCACAACAAGAGTAAATGTCTGGCTCGGGTCGAGCCTAGGGGTATTTTGGGCATTTCGCATATTTTGGGAATAAATGTTGGTAAATGAAATACATTGGGGGAAATATTTATGTTTGGAATTTAAGGTGTAATTTAAGGTTTAGTGGGAATTTAAGGTAAATGACTAAGATCTAAGGAAGACGAAGAATGAGGATTTCTTCAATACATATGGATCATTAGGCACTCCTGTGGGGGCTCATTTAGGACGTAATGGGAGAAGATTTTTGTGGCTTAGGTTGTTGTACATGATCTTGGGAAGAACTTTTCACAATTTTAATGTTTCCATGAATGTTCTTGAAGCTTTGGGTTAAGTTAATGGTGGATTTGATTAGAAAGCATGACATGTTGGGATCATTGGTTTTATATGCATGTTAGCGGCTAGGTTGTTAATCTATAATGGTTAGAATCATGTTAGGGTTGGATTTATTAAGTTATGATTATTTGTTTTGATCATTGGAAAGATAGCTTGGGGAAGAATATGAAGTTAAGGTTCTTGAACCCTAACCATGCATGAACATGGATTAATTGCATGAATCTGTTTTGGATGTTAGATTATGTTAGGAATGTCATGTAATGGATCTAGGGTCGAAAGTATGATTAAATTGAGATTTGGGATGATTTTGGCTGAATGGAGGAGAATTTGAAATAGAATCGCAAGTTACAATTTTGGAGAACTCGTTGAGTGCGACCGCATCCATAGGACAGTGCCCAGAAATATGATTTTGTCCCATCTTAATTGTTTTGGTTGGGGCTTTGATGATATGGTTTAGGGTTTCCTGTTTGGGGATTTTAGGAATTTCCTAATGCACTTTAAAGTTGATTGGGTCTTATAAATTGTAAGATTTTGTTCAGGACCTTTGGTTAAAGTTACGAGTCTCTAAAGAATACATGTTTTACATTTGGAATTAGGACTTGGCAAGGCACTTGAAAGGAGGTGATTGCGTTGCTACTGGACTTGAGGAAAGAAGAGTGGTGACTGTTACACAGGGTGTGCATTTGAGTGCAAAAATGTTCTGTATGGGTGATCTAATTGTTATGATATGCTCATGATTATGCTTTTCATATATTTTATGATGGTTATGAATATTTCATTCTTTCGTGTATTGATGGATGCTCATGTTGACATTACAAGATTTGGCTATAACATGTTATGGTGATGTGACATATGTGGAAAGATCATGAGGATACATATTTTTTTAACTTGGTATGTGGTAAGATCCAAATGGTTGTCATAAGGGCAGTGGGTCATTGCAAGGTTGATATATTTGTGGTTATAATGGCTAGAACGACATTGGTAAATTTTCAGAACGACAATAGTAGCACGTATTATGATTTTGTTATTTTATGCTATGATATGCTATAATATGTTATATTATGCTATGAATCGGTTATGGTACAATATGATATGTTATGAAACTCTATAAGGTGAACATATTGATTATGAACGATATATGATTTAAATTGTGATAGTTTGAGCTGGCATATGTTTTATGTTTGAGCTTTGGGATTGTGACCTAGATATCTCTTCTTGCTGGGCGTTAGCTCAAAAGTACTTTGTGTTGTAGGTAAGGAAAAATCACAGTTTATTGTGGCAATGTGTTGGAGTAAACTCGGTAAGAAGTCTGCAAGTCGTGATTTGTTGACCTAGGGGTAAAGGGATTGCCTACTTATGCGTTGTCTTTTTAAACAGTCGTTCAACCTTCGTTATCATGTTGAGTATTAAAACAAGTATTTTTATTTACGTTATTCATGTAAAAGATAATTTATTTTAAATGACGAGATCTCGAGTTGCATATTTTGAAAATATGTTGAAATCATGTATGTTTTAAAGAATATCAGTAACTATTTGGATTTTCTAAGGAGATTCATGTATATATAATTAGCTTACATACAAAGTATTTAATAAATTAATTGATTTAAAGTTCGGTCGTTACAATTCTTCTCAACTATTATATAGTTTTCAAATAAAACATATTAGTTAAATTAATTCATTAATTCAATCATAATTAATTAATTAATTACATATAATTATCACATAATACCTTTGCCGTAGAAAATTAATTCCTTGCAATTTTAGACATTTCTAAATTTAAATGTCAATAAAGGTGACTTGGGGACCATGGACCTATAATACTAAACTCCAATAAACCAGACTATGAATTAAACTCTTTAATTAAATAATTTTATTTATCAATTTCATTATAACTCCATTATAAATATGGAACTAAACTCTTAGTTATTATGGAATTATACATACAGAATTATTTCATGCAGTCCATTGATATAATTACGCCACGTAGTTTTGTTATCAAAATATTGGTTTGTTAATTAGAGCTGGTCAAAATTAACGTTTTACCCTTCTAATTACCTCTTGGTACTTAAGTACCATTAATTCACTAGTGAATAGTTAATTTATAATTATATTATAAATATGAGCTTAATAATTATTCAGTTCCAAAATTAATCCTCAAGTGAACCAATATTCTATCTTTTTAGGAAAGCTTGGATTTTAAATCTTTTAAGATCACGTTCCCAACAATTCATGCTATTAAATCTGAAAAGACTCAAAAATACAAAACTAAAATAATGTAGAATTATAAAAGATTTTCATTTTCTACAGTTGTAAAAAAATCCATAAATTATTAATTTTTTAAAAATAAAGTATGCGCATACATAAAATATTATACCATAATAGTCTGAACATTTCAAAATGAGCCAAAAGTGTTAAACTTAATACAAAAAAACATTTTCCAAGTGATTGTATCCCCAAAGGTTAGGCCACATGTACATCCAGTAGTCAGACTCTAGTTCTCACTGCTCCGCCTTGCCCTTGCACTACCTACAATTTAAAAAGTAATAAAAGAAGAGAAGGGAAATAAAGAAATGCAATTTGCTGTAATGCTCAACTGAAATGTGCTGAGAGGTATGCCTCTATATTTATACTGACAGAATATACAGAATGAGCCCATTGAGCATTTTACACGTGTACAAGGGAATATCCTGCCAATGATATCAAAATCATAATAGAATGCCAATGATTGGAAACTAGGGAGACACAGATTTAGAGGTATAACAACCTCAGGACCACAATACAATATGCCAATGTAGCGACCCAAATTTGCTAATAAGGCTTGGGGCCTTGATTAGCGTGCCTGGAGGGCAATAATTGTTATATTGTATTAATATGTGAATAGAAATGCATGTTTAGGTGAATTAAGCATGCATGTGGGCCCATTTTTGTCTTCAGGGACATGTTTGTAAGTTTAGCTCGTTGAGGGCATAAATGTGATATATGTGATAAAATGGTGATATATTTGTGATGCACGTTCCGAGACAGTCCTAGGGAGCTGTTTCGCTAAAAGTCACAATAGGGTTAAATACCCGGCTCGGGAGGAGCCTAGAGGTATTTTGGGAACATTATAACTTGAGTGTGGGAGGTTATTGAGGGATGGTTAGTGGCACTTTGGTAACTTGGGTAACCATAGGTAACTCTTGAGGATAGTTGTATAAAGTGGGAAAGTGGTATTTTTGCAAGGGATTAAGGAAACGTCTAGGGTGCCCTTGAGGATTAGCTAGAATCCAAGTTAGGAAATAGGGTAATTGGGTCATTTGGCCTCGGGAGAAGATAGCTTTGGCTTAGGAAAAGTCATTCATGTTATTTCATTTAGGCATAATCTGAATGTTTATGTTGGAAAACTAGAGGAACCAAGAAGCTAGGAGAGAAGGGTGGAAGAGTGAGCTGAATATCTTTGAGGCTAAGGAAGGGATTCAAGGATGAATTGAGGCAACTAGAATCAAGCAAAGGCCAAGGTTAATTCAGAGGTAAGGTTTCATATTTGATTTTTAGGTTTCCTTGCATGTTTTGAGAATTTGGGTTGAGTGCTGAAAGTTGGATTTATGGCTTGATATTGTGAGAATTCAGCTTGGGAATCAAAGGGGTTTAGCTTGGAGTTGGAATTGGAGGAAGCTCAGAGTCAAATTTCAGTTTGAGGTAAGAATTTCGTGCATCTTTGAGGTTGATTTCTGGTGTGGTTTAAGATTTCTGAAGGGAGGTTTAAGTTTTGTAAGTTCTGGTTTAAGTTTTATGAAGATTTTAACCAATTTGTGAATCATGGGTGTGAATGTATGTTTGGGCTTGTTGTTGATGTTTTTGGGTTTCCATATGGTCTATTTGGGGGTTTTGGATTGAATTTGGGACTTAGGTATGTCTTGGTATTGATTTGGAAGTGTTTTGGCTCGGGAAAATGTTGGGGAAAAACCCAGATTTCTGGGTTCGCGTATGGGCACCGCGACCCTGTTCTTCCATGCCGTGGCGCTAGGATGCATTAGGGGAAGGGCACCATTCTGGGTGCCGCGGCCCCCATGGGTTAGTGTCGCGGTGCTAGGCCAATTTCTGGACAGGGGAAAAATGTGATTTTGGGGTTATGGCTCAGGGGGCTCGGGGAATGCTTCCGCTACCTTGTGGGGGGAAACGGGAGGTCCCGAGAGCTCGGGATTGGTTCTGGGAGATGATTATAAATTGGTTAGTAATGGGGGTGCTATGTATGTGTTGTGACTAGGTTTATAGCGAGGCTCGAGTTAGAGGACCGTGCTCGAGATTTTGGTGCTCAAGAAGCTCGAGACACAGGTAAGAAAACCGTTGTACCCATAGAGCAGGGCGAGGCCCCATAGTTGTGTTGCAGGGCATGACTCTATATGATTGTATACAGGGCATAGCCCATTGATTATGTTAATACATGTTTAAGTGCTTGATTAATTATGCTATGTATGTAATTATGTCGATAATCGACGAGAGCTGGGAGCAGTGAGGGCCGAGAACGGCAAGCGCTGAGAACGGCAAGGGCTGAGAACGGTGAAGGCCGAGAACAGGAAGGGGGGCTGACAGCAACGCTTAGCACACAGAGTGCGTGTTGCTAGGGTGAGACCCTAAAGGATACCTGGGATATCCTTACGGTATAGGCCGTGAACCTAGGGCCTGGTATAGCGCCTGGGACGGCATGACCGTATGTGTGTTTAGCTTGTTGGCAGATTTGCTTTATGCTGTGTGATTGATATGCCTATGTTATCTATTTGTGTGGAGTTTTCTTGCTGGGCTTCGGCTCACGGGTGCTTTGTCGTGCAGGTAAGGGCAAGGGGAAGATTGGCCAACCATGAGTACGGAGAACGTGAGGCGACGCGTACATGTCTAGTCTGCCTGGCCGCCACGGCCAGGGGTATTTTTGGAGATGCTTGTACTGAATTCTATTTTGTCGTTTAGCCGACCTAAAACATGTTTGTGTTGTAAATATTTATAAACGGTATTTTTGGGATCCCTAATGTAAAACACTTATAATTTTCAATGAATGTTTATATTTTCAAATTATGTGATTTTAATATAGTTTAGTTACACTTTTAAGTTAAATGCTTGGTTAGCTAGTTAAATGCACATTTTAAACTCACTTAGTAACGACTCTAAGGTAGTAGGGCATTACAAATCTGCTCTAGAATTGAGAAACTTCAAGCTGAGAAGAGTGTCTTTCAGACGATCAAACCAGGCTCGAGGGGGCTACTTTAGGCCATACAAAGACTTGTGAAGAGGACATACATGTTAAGGGAGTTGTTTATGCTTAAAACTAGGTGGTTGGCTTATAAAAACTGCTTCATCGAGGTGGCCATTTAAGAATGCGTTATTAATATTAAGCTATCGAATGTCCTAGCCCTTTTCTAAAATAATAGGGAGTATTATTCACATAGTAGAGGCCTTTACAACGGGGCTGAAAGTCTCTCCAAAGTCAAAGCCCAGTCTTTGATGAATGCTTTTAGCAACAAGGCAAGCTTTATATAGTTGAAAGGAGCCATCAACATTCTTTTTATTTAAAGACCCACTTACACCCTACAATATTCATAAAAGCAGTATCAGGGACAAGAGTCCATGTTCCGTTGGCCATGAGAGTATTGTACTCTTTGGTCATAGCTTGTTTCCAACCATTTTGAGCAAGGGAAGCCTGTATAGTGGTCGGTTCTTTACTTTCTGGTTGCCACTGAGAGTGCCCGAGTTAAGATTTTGGCTTAAAGATTCCAACCTTCGATCGAGTAACCATGGGGTGCACTGAAGTTCTTGTGATAGGTGGTGGCTGCACAATATTGGAGTTGGAACTAGTGTCTTTAAGGGTGGAATAGGAGGTGGCTGAGGTGTGTGCTGCAAAATGCTCATTAGCTAACTCACTGTTAGTAATAATATGTTCATAGAAAGACTCTACCTGATTGTTGCTTTGTGATGGAGTGCATGAAGGCGATTCTTCAATAGAGGCATGAGATTGGGAGCCACCAATCTGAGAACATGGAGTAGATGTTGATGGGACAAGATTTTGAGGAGGAAGCGTTGCAGACCATGATGGCACTTCAACAACAACATACTGTTAAGATTGAAAGTTGTTAAGAAAACCATATTTAAAAGGAAATTCGAGCTCATTAAAGATGACATTACGAGATATGTATATACGACCTGTGGAGCTGAGACATTTGTATCCTTTATGAGCTTCACTATACCCTAAATTGACACATCTTACTGAGTGAAAATAGAACTTATGTGTTTGGTAAGGTTGGATAAATGGAAAACAAGTTGTACCAAAGGTTTTGAGGTACTTATAATCTGGTTTTCTAGCAAAATCTACCTGAACCAGAGACTGGTCACTAAGAATGGGTGAATTTAATCTATTAATAAGGTAAATAGAGGTAACTAGTGCCTCCCACCAATATTTCAAGGGCATGCTCGCTTGAGCCAACAAAATGAGTCCCACTTTAGTTATATAACAATGCTTTCTCTGTGCTCTACCATTTTGAGCAGAGGTGTGAGGAAAAGAGTGTTTGAGGGTTATCCCATTTTCAATGAGAAAACACTCAAAGGCTTGATACTCACCACCCCAGTCCGTTTGTAATTTGTTTATTTTTTTCTCTCAAATTGATTTTCAACTAAGGTTTTAAGCTGAATGAAGGCTTGAAGGGCCTCAAATTTGGCTCTAAGAGGTTAAATCCAGGTGTATAGACTATAATCATCAACAAAATGAATTTAGAATCCGAAATTGGTGTTAGACATGATTGGAGTCGGACCGAAAACATCTGTGTGTATTAAGTCAAGTGGATGTTGAGTTCTATTGTTGGAGTGTTTAAAGGGAAGTGCATGAGATTTTCCAAATTGGAAAGCATCACAAAAATTGTCATTCTCATTACTGAAAACTTTTACATTTAAGGTGTTTAGAACTTGACTGAATACACAACTAGAAAGGTCGCCTAATCTCCTTTGCCAAACTTTTTTCTTGGAATTTAAAGATTGACAAGACTCGGACTGACTTAAAAGTGCAAGTGTTGAAGACAACTTGTCGAAATTTAAAGATTCTGTGGACTCCATTGGTTTTTGGATTTGAGCTGAAGGTGTCTCAAATTGATAAATCCCATCTCTAAGTCTCCCTTGAAGAAACACCTTCCTTGTTTGTTTTTCCTTCACAAAACAACAGTTAGACAAAAATACAATGAGAACATTATTATCTAAAGTGAGCTTAGAGATGCTAATAAGGTTCTTTGTAATATGAGGAACATGTAATATATCTTTCAACAACAGATTATAACCAGATGAAGTCTAAATATGCATATTACCAGTATGAGAAATTTGTAGAGTGTTACCATTACCAACTGCCAGGTTGTCTTTACCATGGTATTCATTTTTCTGTTGCAAGCTAGCTGCATCTGAGGTGATATGGTGGCCGGTGCTACTGTTAGTGTACCACTGGTCATTTTCTACCATTTCAAGTGTGGCTATGAAAGCGGAAGGGTTCGAGGACATTTTCCATTGATTGTTGCCACCAAGAATTGTTGCCATGTAGGTTTCATCATATCTATTATAACATATAACATTCGAATGTCCAAATATCCCACAAACTTGGCAAGTGGGTTTTAAATTGTTGGATCCTCCACCTAAACGTTCACCCCTGCCTTGAGACCTTCCTCCACCTCTAGAGGATAGCCACTGTGGTTTTGGTAGGAAAATGACTTCGAGGAAGAGCCCTTGCCCTGTTAGAATCCTAATACTTATGAGAAAATTTAACTTGAGGTAAGATAGAGGAATTTGAGAGCTCCGAAGTACCCAAGAGAGAAATCAATCTCTCTATTTTACTGTCAATGCTCAAGAGTATATACTGGAGCTCCTGCCATGAGGTCGATGAGCCTGCTTCAACCTGAACGATTATGGGCAAATATTCTACATCCAGACCAGATAAAATGTTAGTAACCAAATGACGTTTAGGGTAGGGGTCACCTGCTAAGGAAAGAGTGTCGGACCATTGACGTTTTTGAAAGAGATATTCAGGCATGGGGACAGATCCCTTCAGTGTGATGTGGATTTTGTTTCTATGCTCATCCATCAGATACTTGCAGTGTGCTCCATAAATGGCTTCGAGGTTGCATCCTAGTGAAGCGACGGAGTCAAAACCCATTAAGTCAGAGGCAATTTGTTCTATCATGGGGCCATAGAGCCACCCAAGGAGTAATTGATCGTGGAAAATCCAATGCTCAAAGTCGAGGTTGATTTCAGGAGAAGTGGTGTCATTGGTATCGTTGAGAAGGAACTCAAGGGGCTTTGTCTTCGAACAGGAGAGGTAACCATCAAGAATGTGTCCCTAGACTATCATCAAGACCATTGTCTTCCAAAGGGAGAAATTATTGTGGTCGAGCTTAAGGGCAATAGGCTAATGCAATCTGTTGCTAAACTGAGGAACTAGAACGGACGGCTGAGGGGAGGAAGAGCCAATGGGAGCAGAGCTAACATGGTTGGATTTTTGGTCCTTGCTAGAGGACGGAGTTGAGTCACCACAGTCACAAGTCGACATTAGGGCAGACACCCGAAACGTTCTGATACCAAGTTTAAAAAGTAATTATAGAAGAGAAGGGAAATAAAGAAATGGAATTTACTCTAATGCCCAGCTTAAATGTGATGAGAGGTATACCTCTATATTTATACTAACATAATATATAGAATGATCTCATTGAGCATTTTACACGTATACAAGGGAAGCTCCTCCCATTGATATCAAAATCATAACAGAATGCCAATGATTGGCAAATAGGGAGGCACTAAATCAGAGGTATAACAAGCTCATGACCACAATATAGTTGTCAAATACTAGCCTATTATTTCATTTTCTCAACACCTACAATATGACACAACTAGGTAAGTGATAATGCTTAGTAAGTACAACTTTAGAACTTGAAGGCAAATAGAATGATAGAGACTCCTAGGCATAGGTCTCCTGGGCATCAATATTATCACGGGTGTAAATGTGATTACACCAATTAACAGAGACTCCTAGATAATCTTGGGTGCTCGTGAGTAGCCAATAGGTCAACGGTCCCCAAACGTATGAAGACTCCTATATAATACTAGCCTACTCATATATTGGCCAATGGTCACAGTTTTGAACCAGCCATGATAATAATGATAGTAATAATATGGATTTCAACCATTCCATAATTGAGTATGAGGACACTAGGTCGACGTTCTCAATAAGACTTCTAGATAATACAGGCAACTCATCTCTGGCCAATCGTCTCAGTAGCAAAGCACAAATAATAATATAATTCACAATCAACAGATTTGTAGTGAACCAACTTTTTTTATTTTATTTTATTTCAATAGTTGATAATTATTATTTTATTGAAGGGTGTATGTTATGAATATTTAAATGTTTGTATTAGTTTTTATTTTATTTGATTGTTAAATTGAATATGTGATAATAATTGAATTTATTTCTTTCTTGTTATTGTGTGCATGTGTGTGAATGTGTGGTGTGTGCTTATTGATGTGTGTGTGAATGCATGGCAAGTAAAGTGTGCATGCATGAAGATGATTTTGAACCTAGACTATAACATTGAAATAGGGGGTTTCATTGTTTAGAAAATGTTATCAATAAATGGATAGAATTCTAGACAGCATGTGTTCATGTTGTAAAAATGAACCAAAGAGAAAAGGGGTAGAGAGAGTTTGGGGTGAGTGAGTGATCAGCAAGCAAGGATACGGTTTCCCTATTTAGCATAGTATTTTGTGTAGCGCCATACTAATCTAGGACTATTACATTGTGTGTTTAAAATAGTGCTTAACTTGATAAGAATATCATTTAGACTCAAAAGTGTAATTAAAATTAAACGATGCTTTAGGTACAAAAACTTTCGGTCAATCAAACAAAACTTTTCATTAAAGGGTTTGAATATACACACGGGATCCCAAAAGATTCTAAACAAAAGATAGTTATATTTAACAATACGAAAATAGCTGTGCCCAGCAGCAAAATTGAACCACTGCTCTAAGTTCCTCAAGATAACCGGATCATGATGGTCAAGCAAGTCGAATATGTACAAGTATCTCCCAAGCTCTTCAACTCATGACTGGTTACCCTTAGCTTGCCCTTACCTGCACGATAGAGCACACGTAAGTCGAGGCCCAACAAGAAAACCCCCATGAGGCATACTAATAATCCAATGATTCATGAACAATAAACATATGTTTCACAGATGATAAATGCATTCATTCCAATCATATACATCATAAACACATTTCATAATTACAAGTATATTTATCTCAATCATATGAATCATTTACACAGCCTAGGAAAAATTGCTTTGCCAAGCGAGTGGGGACCGCACACTCAAGTTAAGCTCGCTTAGTTTTCCTCGATATTGGTCAAAGTCGAGATTTAGTTAGAAACTCGTAGTAATAGTTATGGATTTTATAA
This sequence comes from Humulus lupulus, assembly GCF_963169125.1. NCBI lineage: Eukaryota > Viridiplantae > Streptophyta > Magnoliopsida > Rosales > Cannabaceae > Humulus > Humulus lupulus. The sequence goes on along the minus strand of NC_084793.1, from coordinate 89,249,670 downwards.
TTTAGCCTATAATTTAGAAATATTAATTTTAACATAAGGTTTGATTAATATAACTGGTCCTAAGAATATTATTTATTATAACCTAATGTTCAGATAGAATAATTAAGAACGTGACACTTGTCACATGTATGATTATCAAGGATTTAAGAATTTTGGATAAATAAATTAATAAAGGATAGATCTAGAAGGTCTAGAACCTCCCCTCATCTGTTAGGATCACGTTTTACTCAGTCAAAGTGGTTTAAAACAAATTCAAGTGTGTTGAAAGTGTTCAAAAACGTGTTTGAAATATCAGCGTAGTCCGGTATATCGCTGCTATAAGGGTTGGTATACTGCCTATGTTCATACAGAAAATATGTTGACTTCTCACGAACGAAACCACGGACCCTCGGGAATATGGTGTAGGCGATATTCGGCTCCAGTAAGCCATTTTTGACTTTTCGTAGAATTCTGAACTAGAAACAACCCTTAACAACTTCGACTCGTTCCTGAACATTTTTGACCTAGTACTGGGCATCTGTTGAACATATAATTCAAATTTATTCAATTTTTAATCATTTATTTATTCATTTTAAAAGTAGTTAGTTTCACTCCTTGAACTCTATAAATAGGACCCTTCACTCACCCTTTTAATTCATCATTCAAGCACAGTTTAGAGCTTCCAAAAGTTCGTTCTAGATAGAAACACTAGGGTTTTGGGGTTAAAGCTTTCAAATATTAAGCTTTTCTAAACACTTGGGAAGTAAGATTTTGTGTGATTTCAGTGTTTGAGGTATAGATCGAAGTTCTAAGCTATCTAAGGTACCGTTCATCTTCAGGTTTAGTCCATTTCCATTTTTCTTATCCTTTCCTTTTTCTTCAAATGCTAATCAGTTATAATGACTTTTGGTTAGGCGTTTGAGTTCTTGAAACTTAAGGTCTTCGGTAGGTTACTATTTTGATGGTTTAGATCTTATTTTCATCTTATTTTCTTTAGGAAACTTATGGTTTTTTATGTTTTGTTTTAGGAGTTTCAATTCCGCTCTTGTCTCTAATATTCTAGTTTTTGGTAAGGAAAATTAGGTAGTTTAGTTTATGATTTAGTTTATGTTTTGTCTGACCTAACATTTCAGGTACAATAAAGGGGTAAGTGTGTCTGGACCTAAGGTGTCCAATGATGTATGACGGACTTATGTTCGGTAGGCTTGGTTTCCAAAATTTTATGACGGACCTAAGTGATGTCCGGGGCTTAATTGCCACTCCCTGTATAAGCACTTATCTTTTTATTATATCTGACTTGTTATTATGATCTATGACCTATAGTTATGATTATGACTTATGACCTATGATTTATGACTATGATTATGACTTAGATTATGATTTATGATTATGACTTAGGCTATGATATGACCTATGGTTTTGTGATGTGATATGATTACAATAAATAAGTTTTTGTAATGACTTGTTGAAATTTATGATATGATTATATGACTAAGTCTTGTTTGTATTTTCCTTACTCGGCTTAGAAGCTCACCCCTTATGATGTTATTATTACAAGCAATTAAAGATAGAAAGGTTGGTGGCGAGTGAGAACTAGGAGCTTTGTGATGTACTTGTGGGGACCATATAGTCGAGGAAGATCAAGTGGGCCTATTTTTATTAAAGAATGTTTATTTTAAATTTTTATGTAGGTGTTGCTCATTTTTATGTTAAAGACAATTATTGTATTTTTGTAAAACCGCAGATCCATGTATTTATTTTCAATTTTTTATTCAATAAAAGAGTAACATTTATGATCATGAACCAATGTTGTGTTCTGGATAATTTATGAGAAATTAGGGTGTTACAACGCACGCTTGCCGACAGCCTGCATTACACGCGCTTCCAACTGGCCCCACGTTCAAACACGATGGTCGAATATAGGTCTATGTGCATATCACCCAATCAGCTCTATGTGCATATGCCAGTTTTCTTACCTCGAGGCCTGAGCGATTTTAATACGGGGACCTCATGTGTGATCATTTTCCCCTAGTCACAACACATAAAGGAGTTCTGTCAAGAACTAAAACAAAAAAGAGCTTCAAAACCAAGCCCTAGCCCTCAGGACCTCAAATTCCATTAGACCGGGTAGCATAATTCTTCCTCAGCCCTCTGATTTGTTTCCTCGAAACCCAAACTCAGAACATTCTAAAATCATATTTAGCCCTGAGGCCTCACAATAGGTCGAGAAGACTCCCCTTAAAACTAAGTATTTATAGTCGTAGAGGCCTACTGGCCAAGAGTTTTCCCTTGAAATTTTCCCCATTTTAAGTCGTGACGCTCCCTGTTAAGGGTCGCGGCGCCACGACAGTCCGAACCCACCTTCGAAGTAATTCAAGCGAGCCGCGAATCCTACCAAGCACCGCGATGCTACTGTGAGAAGCAAAGAAATTGTGATTTCAAAAATAGCAAACCGAACAAAATCACCCTACACACAAGGTTCTAACCAATTTCAAGCCTGATCTCGATCACGGTTCAGTAATACAACCCACCGACACTACAAATTAACACTAACATATGCCCAAGACCCATTGAAATCCCAATTCTCAATAATTTTCCCAAATTAAAATTAACTCAAAGAAAGGCGGCAAGCTAACCTAATTCCCTATGAAAATCCAAATCCTCCAGCTTGACGACGTCCCTGGCAGATATACCCTCAACAGATTCGGTCCTAAAAACCACATTTAATAGTCATAAACATGCAATACAGTCATATCATAATATAACTCATAAAATTCTCCTATAACATATAAACATTCAATAAAATCACAAATATCGTAGATAAATCCAATGATGTCCTCCCGACATAATAATCAAGGCACTAAGCCTTATTAGGAATTTTCAGACGTTACAACTATCCCCTCCTTATAAAAATTTTGTCCTCTAAGTTTTGTCCTCAGAGTCATGTTCTTTACCTTTTTATTGCTTTATAAACTCTCACTAAAGTGACAGTCTTATTCCTTAAGACTTTATCCTTTCTATCCATAATTCCTACTGGCATCTCTTCACGTAATAAGTCCCATTGTAATTCCAAGGTGATAGAGTAGTTTTTATAGTGTTTTAGAGAGTTGTTTTAGGGAATTTTGGAGCTTATTTAGTTTTGTTTGAGCAATATGACGCTTTTGTTGCCTATGTTTAATATTTTAGGATATATGGAAAATGGACAAATGGACCATGTTTAGCCTTGAGAAGATGCGATATGGTGAAAAAAGGAAATTTGAGATGAGTCACTGAGCTTAAGGGCTGTGACGCTTCGATTAGATAGAGACGCTGAAATTCTAGTAATAAGGGCTCCAACGCCTAGGCGAGCCACTTGTCGAGGCAGAGACAAGATACACTTCGATTCTTCGACACGGGCTGCATCACTTCATTATGGGATCGCGGCGCCTAAGGCGGTCTGAGTGCGAATTAGGGCATTTTAAGCTGGGGCAAAAGTGGAATTTCATATTAAAAATACAAATAACTATATAAGCAACATTATGACGATTTTTCAAAAAGCACCCTAAGGAGAGACTCAAGAAAAAATTCTAAGGACGAAAAGGATTGAAGATCAACTAGTTTCTATCATTCTTCTTCTTCTTCTTCATCATCATCATCTTCTTCGTCTTCTTCGTCTTCTTTATCTTCTTCGTCTTCTTCTTCTTCTTCTTCTTCTTCTTCTTCTTTCTCTTGTCTTCTTCTTCTTCTTCTTCTTTCTCTTGTAGTAATTTTTATATTTAGTTTGGTGGATTTGATTATGTTTATCATGAACTAATTTCTTATTGAGAGTGTTAATGGATTCTTCTTGAAACCTTATGATTATGTAATGCAGTTTTCATGAATTTCCTATCAATATTGTGAATTTTTTGACTTGTGTATAATGCTTGTGATTAATTGGCCACTTATTTTATGATTTATATGATTTTAACTTGAGATGTGAGAAGTGAATGATAAATATGCTATAGTCAAATAATCATAAATTTATATTGGATGAGTACTCGTATGATTTGTGTAGCTTAGGGATTACATGTTTAATTCCTACAATATGTTAATTTACCACAGAGATGTAGAAGATTTTATTATTGTAGAGAGTTATAAGTCCTCGTTAGAATATAATTTACAGTTGTAATATACTATCACGACACATATATGAATTCTTAAATTCACATTAGAGAGGCATATGTGGATAGTTGATGAAGTTAATAACTATATATTTTTATCCATTGAATTAATATATTTATTATTGAGTTCTGTATTGTTTTGATTAATTGTTTATTGTTTATAGTTTGGTGAATTCAATATTCATTATTCATCAAATCAAGTAGAAATAAATATTGATTCTTGGTAATTAGTTGTTAGCATTAATGCCCTAGAGGCATGTAAATATATTTTATTGGTTTTAAATAAAAGTACAATTTTATTATAGTTGAATGTTATAATTATTGTTTGAATTAATTATAATATAATATCCAAAAAATTCTCTATTCATTCATGAGAATATGATATTGCATTAGTACGAGAGAATTAAGACATATATAATGAATAAAATAGTCAGTAACATATTAAAGTAAGGAATCTTTAATGAATGGATATTAGTACGGTTTGCTAAGCATACAAGATGCAAGTAATCTAGATTCAGATTACTGATGTGTATAGACATCTTAGTAAAGGTGATGTATATAATAGAGATTATATATAACAGGACCGATGATAATTAATTATCTTTATGAACTTGTCTTTAACGTAAATATTTAATTCTTGTCATAATAGATGATCATTTGGAGATCAGTCTAAATCCTGAGTATTCATGAACTCCTATTTATGTTTATTGGATCTTTTGATTCACTCGTTAAGGTCTCTTAGAATAATGAGGCTAATGACTTTTGTTTTGGAGATTCAATATCATGAATGGCTGGGAACATGAATTACAATAATGGAATCGCTGCTTTCCTAACAGATCGAATACTGGTTCCCTTAATGGTTGATTTTGGAACTGAATATTTATTGAGCTCAAATCTATAATTAGATTATAGATTAATTATTCGCTAGTGAATTAATGGTACTTAAGGATTAAGTGGTAATTAGAAGGGTAAAACGGTAATTTTGACCAACCCTAATTAACGAACCAATAATGGGGGACAGAACTACATATATTGATTATATTAATGGACTACTAGAGAAAACTTTGTAAATATAATTCTATAAATACTTAGAGTGCAATTCAATATTTATAGTGGAGTAATCATAGAATTAATAAATAAGATTATTAGATTAAAGTTTCTAATTAACAATCTCGTTTATTGGAGCTTCGTACCATAGGTCCATGATCCCTAGATCACCTTTGTCCTACATCGTCAAGGGTAAGGATGTCAAAAGAAAGATTTGTAAAGAGAAATGACTAAATTGCAAATGAATTAATTTTCCAGGGAAAGGAAATATTTATTTTATAATTATGGGTAATTGATTAATTTTGAATTAATTAATTATTTAACTATATATTTTTTATTTTGAAAAACTATAGGTTAAAATTAATATTAATCTAGTTTGGATTAATATAAAAGAGAGAGAATAATAAATATCTTATTTATAATGTGATATTTATTTATTTAATTTAAAACTGATATTTTAAGATAAAGTTAATTTTGAATTAACTGATATTTATGTTGGGATAAATATATTGTCTAAAAAGTTGATTAAATAAACAAATGAGAAAATTTGGGAACTGTTCAATACAGTGTGTGACGCCTAGCATCAGGGAATTTTATCCCTGGTATTTGAATTTTGAATTTCAAATAAGTTTGTTTTATCAATTATTTAATTATTCTTTTTAAATATGATTTAAATAAATAATTAAATGAAAATATCTAATAAATTTTTATTTGAATTATATTTTAATTAAATAAATATTATTTAAGTATATTAAATATCTTTATAAGTCTGATAGTACATAACTTTGAGGATAATGACTTATTATTATTTTGAATAATAAAAATACAGACTCTCACTCCTTCTAAAGCGATAGTTTTTTCTAAATCCTGAAAAATATTCCAAACCTTCTCTCTTTCAAAAACTCTCTTGATCTCATGTGTTGAGTAAATCTAGGGAGTCACATGAATTAACCTTTTGAATCCTACATGCCCACACACGTCCTTGTGTGTTTGAGGATTGGTCTGGATGATTAGAGTGTGAGATCTTAGAACACTGGATAGGAAGATCGTTGATTTATACAAAAAGGCTCAAGGACACTTAATAGGCTACAAGAGGTAATCCTTGATCTATTTGAATGTGATTTAATATTTATATATGTGTGTGATCCTGACTGGTATTAATATTTATTAAAATGGGTCCATATATTCCACTGTGTACCTTTGATTGATTATTTAATACCAACATTAGTAACAGTCCTCGTGGGAATGATACTATACTTATTATTTTATTACTTGTTTGTGATTGTGTACAGTAGTAGTAGTAGTAGTAGTGGTAGTGGTAGTTGTAGTGGTAGTGGTAGTGGTAGTGGTAGTGGTAGTGGTAGTAGTGGTAGTGGTAGTAGTAGTAGTAATAGTGGTAGTGGTAGTGGTAGTGGTAGTGGTAGTGGTACTGGTAGTGGTATTGGTGGTGGTGGTGGTAGTGGTAGTGGTAGTGGTAGTGGTAGTGCTAGTGCTAGTAGTAGTGGTGGTAGTAGTAGTGGTAGTGGTAGTGGTAGTGGTAGTGGTATTGGTAGTGGTAGTGGTAGTGGTAGTGGTAGTAGTGGTAGTAGTAGTAGTGGTAGTAGTAGTAGTGGTAGTGGTAGTGGTAGTGGTGGTAGTGGTAGTAGTTTTAGTTGTTATTGGTTCTAGTATGGATTTAGTTGGAAACTCTTAGAAACAGTTATAGAATTTATAAGTTTAACTTATAGTTTGGAAATTTTAATTATAACATAAGGTTTGATTAATATAGTTGGTCTTAGAAATATTATTTATTATAACCTAAGGTTTAGATAGAATAATTAAGAGTGTGACACTTGTCACAAGCATGTTTATTGATGATTTAAGGATTTTATATGAATTAATTAATAATGGATGAATCTACAAGCTTTCGAACCTTCATGCAGCAGTTAGGATCACGTTTTACTTAGTCAAAGTTCTTTTAACAAACTTCAAATATGCTGAAAGTGTGCAAAAACGTGTTTAAAATATCATCGTATGCCGATATATCACAGTTATAGGGCCAATACATCGCCTACAGAAGATACGGAAAACACGTTGACTTCGTACGAACGAAACCACGGAGGGTCGGGGCATAGGTATAGGCGATATATCACCTAGGGTAGGGCGATATATCAGCCCTTGGGTTGATTTTTTTAAACTTCGTGGAAACTGAGTTAGAAACATCCCTCAACCACTTGGACTTGCTCTTGAACGTTTTTGACCGAGTTCTGGGCATCTCTTGAAACGAAAATTCAAATTTATTCAATTATTATTCATTTATTTATTCATTTCAAAAGGGGTTAGTTTCACTCATTGAACTCTATAAAGAGGACCTAGTACTCAGCCATTTCATTCATTATTCAAGCATTCTTCAGAGGCTCCAAGCTGCTAAGTTTATTCTAGAGAGAAAACACTAGGGTTTGGGATTTAAAAGCTTTTCAATCTAAACTTTATAAACACTTGGGAAGTAATATAGGCTGGTATTTTGGTATTGAGGTGTAGATCGACATTCTTGTCTATCAAGGTATTCTTATCCTCAGATTTCATTCATCATATATCTTTTATTTTCTTTCAGATACTAACTCATTTATGGCTTTTGGTTAGGTGTTTAAGTTTCTTGAAACTTAAGGTTTTTCGGTAAGTTTCTATCTTGATGGTTTAGATCTCTTTTTCAACTCCATTTCTTTAGAAACTCATGATTATTATTGTTGATTTTAGGTGTTTTCCAATCCCATTCTTGTCTCCAATATCCTAGTTTTTGGTAAGGAAAATATGTTAGATTATATGTGTTATGATATGTTTATGTGATATGTTATGTTATGTTGATATGTTATATATGTATATGAATATGTTTTACGTTATAGTCGCTCGGGGCTTATAGTTGCTTAGATAGCAAACCCCAAAATTTTTATCATTATTGTGTGTAGAGTTATGATTTATCCTACCTCGATTAGTAGACTGAGGACCTAGAAGGGTTATCATATACTACTTTGTGATCTAACCTACCTCGATTAGTAAACTGAGGACCTAGAAGGGTTATCATATACTACTTTGTGATCTAACCTACCTCGAGTAGTAAACTGAGGACCTAGATGGTTTTATCACATGCTACGGTAATGAGTTCATGACCATTAATATTATAGTCCTATATGATATACGCTTTTACGTCATATGTTTTATAGTATATATTTATGATATAGTCTTATGATTTATGATATATGTTTTCAGTAGATTTTCCTTGCTGGGAATTAGGCTCATTCCTTTTATTTTAGATGGTGTAGGAAAATAAGCTTGGAAGGCGGTACGAATTCGTGGCAGCTTGGCATGTGTATTGGGGATGGACTGATTGAATGCACTACTGGAGGATCGACGGTGAAGTTATTTTAAGTCTTTAAATTTATGTATTTATTTTCCGCATAAAGTTTTGGACAATTAATTAAAGATTATGTTTTTCTTTAAACAATGGGATCCCATACCATATTTTGTATTCCGTACCGTATTTTGGATTTTTAATAAAGTTTTAATATTTTATGTATGTATGTAATCCAAAATAGTAGCTATGTCTTAGTAGTTTTTAATGGTCCGAGGTCTTAGAATTAGTCGGGTCATTACACAAGAGCACTCCTTCCTCATTGAAGAAAGGGAGAAGCCCAAGAGACACTAAGTAAGAGTAAGTTTCGAACCCCACTCTATTTTTCTCTTCTTTTCCTCTTCAAACCCGAAATCCTAAGGGGTTTTGCTATGCATGCATGTGATTCTAATGGACAAGCATGACATGGATATTGTATTCTAGGGTTCAAGAGAGGTGGTTCTAGGAGGATCTCAAAGTTTGAACCTTTTTGGTGATCTAATGAAAACAAAGGTAAGGGTTCTAGAGTTTTTATGTTTTTCCACTCATCCCCATCTTCTACCCTAAAATTCCTTTAAAAATATGCATGTGGAACTATTGAGGCTCAATTTTGAGTGTATAGAACAAAAGGAGGAACTTTGAAAAGCTAAGGGAACCATCAAAGGTAGATTCTTGGTTGGTTTTGAGTTGTTTTTGGTTATTGATGTTAGATCTGGTAGTATAGGTTGTTTTGATGGTTTTTGAAGTTTATTTTATGCTTGAGGGTTAGATTCGTTGATTTTTTGATTTCACGCATGCATGTGGCTAGGGTTTTCCTAGAATGTGTAGAAATGCATACTTCCAAGTTTTCGTGGTCTGGCTTCCAATGGGTTAGATCGTACTCTACTACCTCTATTTGTGGAAATAATTTTTTATTTTTGCATAGGTCTAGACGAGTACTTGAGTTTAGGCTTTTGAAAATTGAAAAAAAGGTGTTTTCAAACCGAAGTTATGAACTTTTTGGCATCTTGATGCAATTTGGAAAATTTCTGGGCAGCATGCATTGCCCAGATTGTTTTGAATATTGAACACATTCTACTAAACTAAAAGACATGAAATTTGGTAAACTGTTAGCTTAAATATGTATAAGGATCACACAAAAATTTAGATGAAAATGCAAAATTAAGTGTAATGGTTTTTCAAAGTTTGCCCTAATAATCTGAAGACGAAATTTCTTGGCAGCATACACTGCCCAGATTGTCTTAATTTTTTAATGTGTTCCCCTATCCTAAAAATTATGAAATTCTGAGAGAAACTAAATTAGATATGATTAAATATCCTGCTAAATTTTAGAGAAATTTGGGCTACAATGTAAGAGAAATAATTTTTCTAAGAACCCTAAAAATCTGAGAAAAAAACTCCTGGGCCGCGGGCACTGCCCAGATTTCTTTAAATATTTTAATGGGTTTTGTCTTCCCAAATATTTTGAAACTTGGTGAGAAAATTGTTAAGATAGGTTTTAAGGTCCTGGTAAAATTTTATATTAAAATATTTCTCGATTTAAGAGTAGTAATTTTTCTAAGTTACCAAAAAACGGGGAAAAATAAAAATTTCAAACCTTAACAAAAAATCAAGTTTTGGGAGTTTAGTTCTTTTAACCTAAAATGAAATTTGTGTAGTGTCTCAGAATTTTACTTAGCTAGATAGCAGTGGTAGTAGCTTGTAGTATGTTAGTTTCCGTGGATTTTGGTTCAAGCCGAGACTTAGTGTAATGACCCAACTACTCTAGACTTTTGGACCTTTAACGAAAACTATACATACTAATCCTTAATAAAACTTACAAGTGAAAATACTATAACTTTATTAAGAAACTTGTAAAATAAGAGTTAAACTTACATAAAATTTTGGTTAGGATATGGGATCCCATTGTTTTAAAAACAAAACATATCTTAATTGAAATGAAAAGAGATTACATAAATAGTGCGGAAAAATACATGTAAAAACCATAAGACAAAACTACATCATCGAATCGTAACGCTCGGCTCTTGAATCCATTCGACCTCAATACACATTCTCCAAGCTTCCAAGAACCTTTCCGCCACTAAGACTACTTTCCTGCACATATAAACAAAAAGGAATGAGCCTAATGCCCAGCAAGGAAAATCTAAAACATAGTTCATATACATAAATTTCATAAGAAACATAAAAACATAACATAACACTTATATCATACACATACTATAATGGCCATTATTACTTGGGGTCCCATAGACTAAACAAGTCATATGCCCATTAGATTAGTGGGGTCCTACTAGCTAAGCAAGTCATATGCCCATAATCTATTTGGGGCTTGTTAGTCAAATGGGTCATATGCCCAAGCCTACATACATACATAACATAACATATTTCATAACATAAAAACATAAGATAACATATAAAAGCATATAACATATAGATTCTATCCTATTTTTCTTACCAAAAATACCGGGATAAGAGGACAGAGTTGGGACTTTGGAACACTCCTAAGAACCATTTGAAAAAGAGTGAGTATAGTGAAGAAGAGAAATGAAAGGAATGGAAGGACTAAACCATTGAGAAAATACTTACCAAATACTTATGTGCAAGTTCTTAGATTTCCTAACCAAAATAAGAATAAGGTGAGAAGGCTGGTAGAAGATTATGAGAACTTAAAGAAAATAATACCAATGAACTAGAGTGTGGAAATACCTTGAAGACTTGTAAGACCAATCTAAACCTTGAACTGAAATACTATAAAACCTTACTTCCCCAAGTGTTTGATAAGCTTATGATTTCCCCACCCAAGTGTTTACACTCTCACACTCACCTAGCAACTTGCAACCTCTGAACTTAGAGTAAAAGATGAATAATGGCTGGGTACTAGGTCCTATTTATAGAGTTTAGGAATGAAAGGATCTTAATTTAACTTGAATAAAAATAATGGCTTTTTAGGTGAAAATAATTTGAATTATAGTTCAGCAGAGGCTGAAGACTCGTTCAGAAAGGTGCTGGACTTATGAAGAGGTTGAAGGTTTGAATGGGAAACGATTTTGAAAACATTCAATATATCCTGAAGGAGGCAATATATCACCTGGACCATTATGCTCGAGGCAAACGTGCATCGTTTCGTGTTTTCCGTATCTACGTGCTGCAATATATCGCCCCTATAGCTGCGATATATCGACATACGCTGATTATTTAAACACGAAATTACACATTTTTAGCTTAATTTGAATTGAGTAAACAGCCTTGACTAAGCCCTTAAACTTTTTTAAAGCTGCTGACTGGCCTTAGAGTATTCAAATTTTACCCTTAATTAATTCAATCCTCAAAATACTTAATCATTAATAACCCATACATAACATGTGCTAAAATCCCATTGGTTCTTATATAAACCTTATAGTATAATAAATATTATCCTCAATATCAGTCATATTAATCAAACCTTAGGTTAAAATTAATATTCTTAAACTATAGATTAAACTTAGAAAATCTACAAGTACTACTATGAGTGTCCAAATAAATCCCGGTCTGAACCAAAAATCCACAGTCATAAAGATAATACTATAATTACTATAGTACTACTATCTAACTAGCTAAGTAAAGTTCATGGACTCTACACTTAGTTGGAAACTCATAGCAACAATTATGTATTTTTTAAGTTTAACCTATAGTTTAGAAATATTTATTATAACATAAGGTTTGATTAATATTGCTGGTCCTAGAAATATTGATTATTATAACCTAAGGTTTAGATAGAATTAATAAGAGCGTGACACTTGTCACAAGCATGTTTATTAAGGAGTTAAGTATTTTTGATGAATAGTTTAATTAAAAGAAATATCTAGAAGCTCTAGAACCTTCCAGCAGTAGTTAGGATAACATTTTTACTCAGTCAAAGCTATTTAATCAATTCATAATATGCTGAAAAAGTGCAAATACATGTTTGATATATCAACGTATGTCGATATATCGCCTACGGGAGATACGGAAAACACGTCGACTTCGTACGAACGAAAGCACGAAGGCTCGGGGCATAGGTAGGGGCGATATATCGCCTAGGGATGGTGATATATCGGCTCCAGGAGCCATTTTTGAAATATTTGTAGAACCGAGCTAGAAACAACCCTTAACCACTTGGACTTGCTCTTGAACGGTTTTGACCGAGTTCTAGGCATTTGTTGAACAAAAATTAAAATCTTTTTCATTTTATATTCATTTATTTATTCAAATTAAAATGGGTTAGTTTCACTCCTTGAACTCTATAAATAGGACCTAGTACTCAACCATTTCCTTCATTCTTCAAGCATTCTTCAGAGCCTCCAAGCTACTAAGATTATTATAGAGAGAAGCACTTGGGTTTTGGGATAAAAGCTTTTCCAATCTAAGCTTTTCTAAACACTTGGGAAGTAAGATAGATTGTTATTTCAGTATCTAGGTGTAGATCAAAGTCAAAGTTCATTCAAGGTATTCTTACCCTTAAGTTCAGTTCTTCATAGTTCTTTAGTTTTTTTTTTTTTTTTTTTTCAGATCCTTACTCTTGTTTATGATTCTTAGTTAGGTGTTTAAGTTCTTTGAAACTTAAGGTTTTCGCTAAGTTTCCACTTTGATGGTTTACTGCTCTTTTTCATTTCCTTTTTCTTTAGAAACTCATGGGTTACTGTTGATTTTAGGAGTGTTTTAAATCTTGTTCTTGTCTCCATATCCCGATTTTTGGTAATGAAAATAGTTTAGATTATATGTGTTTATATATTTATGTTATGATATGATATGTGATATGATATATGTTGTAGTCCTTGGGCACACAACTTGCTTAGATAGCAAGCCCCAAGATTTTTTATCATTTTTGTGGTTTAGAGTTATGATTTACCCTACCTCGATTAGTAGACAGAGGACCTAGATGGGTTATCATATACTATAGTCGTGATCTAACTTACCTTGATTAGTAGACAGAGGACCTAGATGGTTTTATCACATACCACGTTGATGAGTTAATGGCCATTAATATTTTAGTCCTATATTATATACGCTTTTACGTCATATGTTTATAGTATAAGTTTTTATGATATAGTAATATGATTTATGATATATGTTGTTAGTAGATTTTCCTTGCTGGGCATTAGGCTCATTCCTTTTTATTTTAGATGGTGCACGAAAATGAACTTGGAAGGCGGGATGGATTCGTGGCAGCTTGGAATGTGTATTAGGGATGGATGGATTGAATGGATTGTTGGAAGATCGAGGATGACATTGTTTTTAAGTCTTTTGATTTATGTTTTTATGTATTTTCGCACTTAGTTTTTTTTTTTTACAATTTATTAAAGTTATGTTTTTATGTTTTATGTACTAAACAATGGGTACCCATACCGTATTTTGTATTTCGTACAATCTTTTGGGTTTTAAATTAAGTTATGTTATTTCTTATGTATGTATCCCAAACTAGTAGTTATGTATAGTAGTTTTTAATGGTCTGAGGTCTAGAATTAGTCGGGGTATTACAATTTTGTAATGAGCTTTCGCCTAGTTCTCGTCATTAGGACGCATAATACATGAACGAGATTTTAAAGAGTTGTGGTTAGAGAACCTAACATTGAATATGAGCTTAAAAGCGAGATTTTTATCATGTTAAAATGAATAGTGAAAAAGTTTGGTTCAGAATTGGAAATGAAGTTGTTTTCAAAAAATAGCTAAAGTTTTGGATATCTAACAAATCCTGAATTGAATTGATTTTCACTTAAGGCGACTAAGTGCTCTCTGGCTTCTCCATGGCGAGACGCAAGAAAAGTAACCCAAAGCTCGTTATTCAATCGACGGTGGTTGTAACTGCAGAGGTCTGTGCGGCTGGAGGTCAGCAATCTGATGTCGAGGAAGCTATTCCGGAGGAGATAGAGGAAGTTTTCACTGACTCGATGTTTGAGTTTCCTGAATCTGGTTTTCATGATCCTTTTAATGTTGAAGGAACACTTGGAGGCAGTAGAACGGTAGGCTATGCCGATGAGGAATTGACTGATAATGCAGGTAATTTTCAAAGTCAAGCTAGGGATAAATGGTCTCAGTTTAGAGCATTGCTTCCTAATCAAGATGGGGCAAGACTTAAGTTTGAGGAGCCAATGATTCAAGAGGGTCAAAGAATTGCTCAGGTTGATGTGGATGAGGTCCAATCTGAAAGTTCATTCTGGAATGCTGCGGTGGTTTGTCAGGTTCTTGGGGCCAATCTTCCGTTTGTTGTTTTCGAAGGGTTTATCAAAAGAATTTGGGGCAAGCTTGGCATTGAGAGAATTGCTAGATTGAATAATGGGTTCACATTAGTTAATTTTCGAGATGAAGTCACTAGAAATATGGTTTTAGAAGCTGGAGTGCTACATTTTGACAGGAAACCAGTCATAGTGAAGCCTTGGACTACTGATTTGGATACTTTGAAGGCAGTGAAATCAGTTCCTGTTTGGGTTAGATTGCCAGGTCTTGGGCTACAATATTGCAGCACTAAGTGCTTGAGTGCGATTATGAGTACGATTGGGGTGCCGATCTTAGTTAATAAAGTAACAAAAGACAGATCTATGATGCAATTTGTTAGAGTTTTGGTGGAAATTGAACTTTCGAAGGACCTCCCTAAATCGGTTCAATTTCTTAATGAGAAAGGGCAGCTAATAGAGCAACTTCTTGAGTTTGAGTGGCTTCCCACCCAATGTAGGGGCTGTAAAGTTTATGGTCACACTGAAAGAATGTGTAACAAGAAGCCAGTGGAGGTCTGGAGGGAAAAAACCAGAGTTATGAAGGAGGAGGAGAGTCAAATCCCTATGAATCTGTCGAAAGTTGCAGAGACCACTGAGATAGTGCCTACTGCTACTAGGCCTGCTGGTGTAGGATCTGGTAATGAGGTTTCTGAGGCACCTTCTGGGAGTCAATTGGAAGTGGACAAGACTATGGATAACTCAAAATCTGTCCCTGATCTGCCTGTTGTAAACCAGGCTCGGACACCAGTTGAGGGAGGCCGTTCGGACTGGGTTACCCCAAAACGAATTGGTGGGAATAAGAGGGCCATCAATAAGATCAAGAACACTTTGAAGAATTCCTATAGTGCTTTGCAAGATAAGGTAGTGGAGGTAGCAAATTTGGGATTAAAATCAACAAGTTTGTTACATGGAGAATCACAACATTCTTAGTTGGAATGTTAGAGGTATCAATAAGGGGGAGAAGCAGAAATTTCTGAGCTCCTTTTGTTTTGTTAATAAAATTGGTTTAGGTGCCTTATTGGAGACCAAACTTCGGGGTGATAAGATTAAGAAGATGATGCAGTCTTTTTTTAGTGGTTGGGAATTTTCTTCTGGTTCAGCTTCTGAAGGCAGATTACTGCTTATTTGGCAGCCTAATTTGGTGTCTGTTGATGTTTTGAAAGAAACAGACCAATTACTTCATGTTTTTGTCAGGAGCTTGAAAGCTAATAAATCATTTTGTGTGACATTTGTTTATGGTAGGAATTCTATTGAGGAAAGAGTGGCCCTTTGGAAAGATTTGTCTAATCTTAGTTTTCCAGTTGCTGCCTGGCTCATAGTTGGAGACTTTAATGTTGCTTTTTAGAGCGAGGACAGAGTGGGTGGTCGTGCGATATCTTCCCTTGAGTTGGCTGATGCTCAAAATTGGAGGGCTTTGGGGTTAGTTGACGAGTTGCGTGCTAGAGGGTCTCATTTTACTTGGACAAATAAACAGATGAATGAAGGCAGAATTTTCTCAAGATTGGATAGAGTTTTCAAGAATGAAGATTGGTTGGACATTTTCCCTCATTCTGAGGCTGTCTTCAACTGGGAGCTTCACTCTGACCACTGCTACTGTATTATTAAACCAGATATTGCTGTTAACTGTGGTGTTAAGCTCTTTAGGTTCTTTAATATGTGGACTAAACATGATCAATTTAAATCCACTGTTATGCAGAGCTGGTGTAGGCCTATGCGAGGGACTGGTCTAGTTCGCCTTTGTAATAAGCTGCGTAGACTTCAGCTGGTGCTTCGGCGGTTCAACAGGCATATAATGGGTGATGTTGCCCAGAATTTTTTTGAGGCTAAAGAGAATTATCAAGCTGCCCAGGTCTCTCTGCAGGGTGATCCGCATTCGCTAAGACTTCAAAAAATCGAAGCTGATGCTGGTGAATCTCTAGCTTGTCATGCTAAAATTTATGAGAGTTTCTTGAGGCAGAAAAGTAAACTGGACTGGTTGCGGTTTGGGGACGACAACACAGCGTATTTTCACGCTTGCTTAAAGCAAAGGAGAGCCTCTAATTGTATCACTTCTGTAGTTAATGAATCCGGTCAGAGTATTGAGAATTTTGATGTTGTAGTTGATCATTTTGTGAATCATTTCAAGAAAATTATGGGAAGCAAGAGCATGGCCTCTAGCACTATTCAGAAGTCCTGTTTTGAGCTTGGTCACCAGCTGACCTTGGATCAGCAAGTTATCTTAGTTAAGCCTTTTTCTACTAAGGAAGTTAAAGAAGCTTTTTTCGGCATTAACTCGATTAAAAGTCCGGGCCGGATGGGTTTGGCTCGGGCTTTTTTAAAGCCCTTTGGAGCGAGTTAGAGGCTGAACTCTCAGCAGCTATTCTGGACTTCTTTGAGTATGGTGTGTTGCCTGAGGAAATCAACAAAGCTATTATTTCCTTAGTCCCTAAAATTGAGACTCCGTCCCGCGCAGCGGATTATCATCCTATTTCTTGCTGTAATTCTATTTACAAGTGCATTTCTAAGATGCTTTGTAGTAGATTGGCTTTGGTGCTTCCTAGTCTTATTAACCAAAACCAAGGAGCCTTTGTTAAAAACAGATAATTGGCTCATAATATCCTTATTCTTCAGGATATTATAAAAGGCTATAAGAGGAAAAACATTTCCCCTAAGTGTGTTTTGAAGATTGATTTGAGCAAAGCCTATGATATGTTAGATTGGAACTTCTTAGAGGATATTCTCAATGAGTTTCGGTTTCTGGCTAAATTCATCAAATGGGTCATGGCTTGCTTGAAAGATCCAACCTATCTTCTCCTTATGAATGGAAAGGTTCAAGGGGAATTTAGAGGTCGGAAGGGGCTTAGACAAGGGGACCTTATCTCTCCGTTATTATTTGTCTTAGCCATGGAGTACTGTACTCGCTTATTTCAGCAAGCATCAATGAACAAGGGGTACCGGTTTCATCCTAAGTGCAAACATCTCAAGATCGTTAATCTTTGCTTCGCAGATGACTTGGTTATTTTTTGCAAGGGAGTTCACAATTCAGTTCAGATTATTAAGGAAAGTTTCAGTGATTTCTGTTGTGCTTCTGGTTTGATTGCTAACAAGGATAAATCCCAGGTTTACTTTGGTGGTGTGGCTGAAGATGAGGCTCAAAATTTGCTTGAGGGGCTCCAATTCACTGAAGGTCATTTTCCCCTAAAATACTTGGGAGTGCCTCTTCGAACAACAAGATGGAAGGCTGGTGACTGTTCTCTTATTATCAAAAAGATTTAGTCAAAATTACATACTTGGGCGAGTCGGCACCTTTCTTTTGCGGGGAGGGCGCAACTGATCAATTCAGTGCTTCTGAGTATAAGAACTTTTTGGATGAGCATTTTTATCCTTCCTAAGAGTGTAACCAAGGAGGTTGATCGGTTATGTAGGAACTTCCTTTGGGGAGTTAAGGATGGTAATTTTCAGCGGAGTAAATTGCATTTTACTGCCTGGGATCAGGTTTGTTTGCCTAAGTGTATGGGTGGTCTTGGCTTCAAGGATAGTAATACTTGGAACTTAGTGCTTCTGGCCAAATATGTTTGGGCAGTTTCTTCTAAGCATGATATTTTGTGGGTCAAGTGGGTGGATTCTATCTACTTAAAGGGGCAGAATTTCTGGCATTATAGAGTCCCTCAAGATGTGAGCTGGTATTGGAAGAGATTATTAAAACTTAGAGATATTTTCCCTGATTGCAGACTTGATGAGGCAGTCCATCTCGGCAAGCTTAGCCTGAAATTTCTGTACCACAGGCTCATCAACAAAGACAGAGTTGTCTATGCGAATGTGGTGTGGAACTCCTTGACGGTGCCTAAGCACAGGTTCATTTTATGGCAGGCTACGCTGGGCCATCTGTTGACTCGAGACAATCTCAGTCGTTGTCACTTGGAGCTTTCTTCTGTGCTTTGCTCGGTCTGTGAAGTGGAGCAAGAGTCTCACGCTCATCTATTTTTTTAGTGTCATTTTTCTTGGCAGCTCCGAGCCCTTGTGGAGAAGTAGTTGGGATGGGGTTTGTGGCCGCTTCAATTGGATGGGTGGCGTGCTTGGATGGCTGGTAAGCCGAAGGGCCTGAAGCATTCTGTTTTGGCTGCTGCTTTGGCAGCTTCATTGTACTTAATTTGGAAAAACAGAAATAATTGCATCTTTAAACTTAGCTCCTTTTCTGTGGACTTTGTCGTTAAGTTGATCAAATACTGGGTTAGGGGTAGACTTCTTTATCATTCTAAGAGGCTTATTAGGACAAAGGATCTAGCCTTCTTTAATAGAGTGATTCAGATGTAAGGCTTGTTGTTTGTATTCTGTTTGGATTGTTTGTAATCTGTTTGGTTTGTTTTCAATATATTTCCTTTTCATCAAAAAAAACAAATCCTGAATTAGTTTAAGGTTATTGATAATTTACTTTTACCATTTTCTAAATTCGGGGTCCAATTTCTTTTTCTCTTCGAAAATGACGTAATAGAGATCCTAAGTTATGGATTTAAAGATGGTTGTTGACCCTGATTTTGGTCAACTGACACAGAGTCAAAAATGCTTGATGTGGACAGATATGTTAGAATGAATATAATGACAAAAACAATAAAGCACACAAGAATTTATAGTGGTTCGGCCCCAGAAACTGGTAATAACCTACGTCCACTTGAGCTATTATTGATATAGGATTCAAGGGAGTGATCAAAGAACTAGGGTTATATGAGTTTCACCAACCTCTGAGGAATAAACAATATACCGTAATGTATTAGCTCTAATTCTCTCGTAAATCTATACTCTCAAGTAAGCAAAAAGCCAAAAGTCCCATCCTTGAACTATCTTTCTCTATTTATAGGCTCAAGGAGGATTACATCAATTTGTTATAGATATTCTCTCCTAATTAATCTGATCATCAGGAATTATTGGAGACAATCTCGGGATTGACTTAGATCTTTACAAAATTATCTTGAAATATGCGGAGTGTACGACCAGGCTGGTCATAAGAAAAACTCAACCGCTATGCACGTAATATCTTACTGGTCGATACCTTAACAAAACTCTGCCAGGTGTCAACCACGTGTCCAGAAATCACCTGCCACGTCATCCGTGTCTGTTTTTTGGATAACAATGGTAAAAATGGGAGTTAGGTTTTATAAAACCATAAATCGAAAAGTTTTATCATTAACAGATAATAAATTGAAAAAGGTCAAAACACGGTATTTTTGGATAAAGAATGGAAAATGGTAACTTTCGTACTTGAGTAGAAAATGGGTTGTTTTCTAAGATTAAGAGTCGTTCAAAACTTCTTTTGTAAGTAACCAAAATATGTGTAATATGATTGAGAGAGTCTTGTAGAGATAGAATATTAAAATGCACAGTATGGAGAGCATGTTGCAGTAAGAAATATTTTTCTCAGGAAACTGTAATTTGATTTAAAGCGAAATCTGGTCTTATAAACTGTAAAGTGTATAACAGAAATATCAGTATAGAGCCTCTAAGAGAACTTTATTGAATGTAGCAATCGTGGAATATTAACTATAAGAATATGCCATAGTTTAATCTGAGTCACTGTGTGGTTTCACTACAGTGTGGTCTATGCGTGAATGCTCGCTCTTTGATAGAAGGCCTCCACAAGCAAGCGCTAAGGAATCCAGGTAAGATAAGTTATGATATGTTTTGCTACAATGCATTATTGACAAGTTTAGATAACTAAGTTACAAGCTAATAATTTGAACTAGTCTTAGAAGGTTTACTCAAGGCCGTGGTCCTAGAGGGTTCAGATACTTATGACTAAGGTAAGTAGTTCGGCTAGCTACCGCGATGACTATGAACTCCGGCAAGCCACTGGGGAACTATGTGAGAAACCATTTCACCACCAATATCTGTGTGACTAAAATCGGTTGGGCAGTGCAATACGTAAGAAGTCTACCTTAACACCAGTGACATAAGAGTCTGGTTAAACTCTGTGACACATAAGTAAGTTGATTCTGAGTCCGGCTAGCTACAGTGAGTTCTATAAACTCCGGCTAGCCACTAGGAAACTACGTGAGAAACCAGTTTGCCATCGATATTTGTGTCACTAAGGTCAGTTTTCCACCACAATATGTAAGAAGTCCGGCTTAACACCCATGACATAAGAGTCTGGTTTAACTTTGTGACACGTAAGTAAGTTAATTCCGGAATCAAATCTTTGTGATTAAGAAAGTATGCCGAATTCTTCTACGAGTTTGGGTAACTAGTGTATCTAGTTTACACATGTCGACGCTATGGTGAGATATGTTAAGTTGTACTAAGAAATGCTATGCTATGCTAAAATATGTTAGGCTATGTTGAAGGTTCCTCCGGAACCCTAAGTAAGTATGTATGTTAAGATACGAATGAGTTAGTAAGTATATATGTTATGATACGAATGACTAAGTAAGTATGTATGTTATGATATGACTGAGTAAGTAAGTATGTATGTTACCACTTAAGATTTTATGTATGCTTTGGGATTTTTTGCGTCCAGGTGTACTTTTAGGATACAAATTTTGGTTAGGCATGACCATGAGTTTTCCAGAACGTTCGCAAGTTTGTAAATTGTATGTTAGGGTTCAGTTTCATCAGAATCCTATTATTGGTTGATTATCTGCCTATTTCCAATTAGTTAAGTTCTTGCTCTGTTTATGTGGTTATGCTTGTTAAGTTGTTCTTACTAAGCTTTTCTATTACCTAGTTGTTTCGTGTTGTAGGTAAGCTCAAAGGCAAAGTGGATCAGCGAGCGCTGGAGTTTATCTGCGAGGATGTACATGTGGACCGAGCTTTTGGGAATTTATGTTTTGGGTATTTGAACACATCTGATAACTAAGAAATTATTTTGGGCTTATCGAATGTTTTAAAATTATGACATTATAATTTTCTTTTAAGTATACGAAGTCTTGCATGTTTTGAAAAGTTTTTTTATATGGATTTTTTATTACCTTATTTTAGAAAATGGTTATGTTTTTTTCGTAAATTATGTTAAGATATTTTACGGGATGTTATAGTTGGTGTCAGAGTTGGAGTTGAGCAGATTTTGTAGACAAACCCACATGTACATTCTGCAAGATAGACCAGCACTCACTGTAAGTACTGTCTTTTCATATCTGTTTCCTCTACTTTCTTTTATTTTACTTCAATCATATAAATTGAAGGCAATGGTTGATATACCTGAGATAGAGGACCTTGTGATAGAGAACCTACCTGTTTCCTCTACACCTAGGGTTGACTATTATAGGTTATTTCACGACGAGAATCCTCGACGCTTCGATTACGATCAACGACATCGGCATGTCATTTGGAAATGGACACATTACATGACAGAAGTCTTTGATAGGGCCAACACACTTGAGCAACGGAGAGTGCGATATGCAGACCCTTGTCTGAGAGGTTCGACATGGATATGGTTTCATCGCAGACGTTTTGCGGCTAGTTTGCAACACATGGGATGACTTCCGTATGGTGATCAAGCTGGTGTTTTGGCCATGGAATGACCTATCTCCATGGTTGATAGCATACCTTTAGGCAAGGCGGTAGAGCCTGAGGATGATCTGATATGGAGCTAGATATGCTGATGGATATGGTACATTAGGTTTTAGCTGTGAAAGACTTATTGATACTTTTTGGTAAAGACTTGGCAAACCTACTAGATTGTAGGACCTTTTGTATAGTTATAGCAGGCGTATGTAGAAACCCCATGTGAAGTTAGGGTTCGCTTTTGTATTTATCGTTATTCTAACTAAAATAGCTCTCCATTTCACTCCCCAAAACCGAACCTACCTCTCGCTTCCATCTCCATTGCTTACATTTTCTCTCCAAGGAGCAAGAGCACTCCTTCCCCATTGAAGAAGGGGAGCAGCCCAAGAGCACTAAGGAAGAGTAAGTTTCAAACCCCACTCTATTTTTCTCTTATTTTCCTCTTCAAACCTGAAATCCTAAGGGGTTTTGCTATGCATGCATGTGATTCTAATGACCATGCATGGCATGTATATTTTATTCTAGGGTTCAAGAGAGGTGGTTCTAGGAGGATCTCAAAGGTTGAAGCTTTTTGGTGATCTAGTGAAAACAAAGGTAATGGTTCTAGAGTTTTTATTTTTTTCCACTCATCTCCATCTTATACCCTAAGATTCCTTTAAAAATCTGCATGTGGGTCTATTGGGGCTCGATTTTGAATGTGTAGAAAAAAAAGGGAAACTTTGAAAAGTTAAGGGAACCACATCTCCAAGCTAGAACCATCAATAGTAGATTCTTGGTTGGTTTTGAGTTTTTTTTTGGTTATTGATGTTAGATCTTGTTGTATAGGTTGTTTTGTTGGTTTTTGAAGTTTATGTTATGCTTAAGGGTTAGATTGGTTGATTTGTTGATTTGCATGCATGCATGTAGCTACGGTTTTGCATGTTGTGTTTAGTTTTGCTAGAATGTGTAATTTGAAAATGAAAATTAAATTTCTCGCCAGCATACACTGCCCAGATTGTAAAATTTTAGAAAAAACTAGGCTATGATGTAAGAGAAATAATTTTTTGAAGAACCCTAAAAATCTGAGAAAAAAACTCCTAGGCAACAGGCATTGCCCAGATTTCTTTAAAAGGTTTAATGGGTTTTACCTTCCCAAAATTTTTTAAACTTGGTGAGAAATTTTTTTCAGATAGGTATTAAGGCCCTGGTAAAATTTTCGATTAAAATATATGACGATTTAAGAATAGTAGTTTTTCTAAGTTACCTAAATACTGGGAAAAATAGTAATTTCAAACCTTAACAAAAAAACGAGTTTTGGGAGGTTTGTTCTCCTAACCTAAATTGAATTTTTGACGTGAGCTTTTGCCTAGTTCCTTTCATTAGGACACATAATACATGAACGGGATTTTAAAGGGTTGAGGTTAGAAAGCCTAAAATTGAATATGAGCTTAAAAGCAAGATTTTTATCACATTAAAATGAATAGTGAAAAAGCTAGGTTCAGAATTGGAAATGAAGTTGTTTTCAAAATATAGCTAAAGTTCTGGATATCTAACAAATCCCATTAGTTTAAGGTTATTGAGAATTTATTTTTACCATTTTCTAAATTCAAGGTCCAATTGCCCTTTCTTTTCGAAAATGACTTAATAGAGATCCTAGGTTATGAATTTAAAGATGGTAAAAATGGGAGTTAGGTTTTATAAAACTGTAAATCGAAAAGTATAATCATTAATAGATAATCAATTGAAAAAAGTCAAAACGCGATATTTTTCGGTAAAGAATAGAAAACGGTAAACTCGATACTTAAGTAGCAAGAGGGTGGTTTTCTAAGATTAAGAGTCGTTTAAAACTTCTTTTGTAAGTAACCAAAATATGTGTAATACGATTGAGGGAGTCTTGTAGAGATAGAATATTAAAATGCACAGCATGAAGAGCAAGTTGCGGTAAGGATGATTTTTCTCAGGAAACCGTAATTTGATTTTAAGTGAAATTTGGTCTTACACACTGTAAAGTGTATAAGAGAAATGTTATTATAGATCCTCTAAGAGAACTTTATTGGATGTAGCTATCGTGGAATATTAACTATAAGAATATGCCATAGTTTAATCCAAGTCATTATGTGGTTTCACTACAGTGTGATCTAAGCGTGAAGGCTCGCTTCTGGATATAGGCTTCCACAAGCAAGCGCTAAGGAATCTAAGTAAGACAACTTATGATATGTTTGGCTACAATACATTAATGACTAGTTTAGATAAATAAGTTACAAGCTAATAATTCGAACTAGTCTTAGAAGGTTTACTCAACACCGTGGTCCTATAGGGTTCAAATACTCATGACTAAGGTAAGTAGCCCGGTTAGCTACCGCGACTACTATGAACTCCATCTAGGCACCGGGGAACTATGTGAGAAACTGGTTCACCACCCATGTCTGTGTGACTAAGGTCAATTGGCCACTACAATATCTAAGAAGACCGGCTTAACACCCATGACATAAGAGTTCGGTTAAACTCCGGGACACATAAGTAAATTGATTCCGAGTCCGGCTAGCTACCATGCCAACTATGAACTCCGGCTAGCCACCGGGGACCTACATGAGAAACCAGTTCGCTATTAATGTCTTCGTGACTAAGGTCAGTTGGCCACCGAAATATGTAAAAATTCTGGCTTAACACCCTTGACATAAGAGTCTGGTTAATTTCTGTGACACGTAAGTAAGTAAATTTCGAAATCAAATATTTATGATTAAGAATGTATGCCGAATTATTCTAGGAGTCTGGGTAACCAGAGTAACTAGTTTACACCCGTCGACGTTGTGGTAAGATATGTTAAGATGTACTAAGAAATGTTAAGCTATGCTATGATATGTTAAGATATGTTGAAGGTTCCTCCGGAACCCTAAGTAAGTATGTGTGTTAAGATATGAATAAGTAATCAAGTATGTTTGTTATGATATGAATGACTAAGTAAGTATGTGTGTTATGATACGACTGAGTAAGTAAGTATGTATGTTACCAGTTAAGACTGTATGTATGGTCTGGGATTTTCTGCGTGCATGTGTACTTTCAGGATACATTTTTTGGTTATGAGGCATGACCATAAGTTTGCCAGGATGTTCGCACCTTCTTAAATTGTATGTTAGGGTTCAGTTTCATTAGCATCCTATTATTGATTGATTATCTATCTAGTTAATGTTAGTTAAGTTCTTGCTCTGTTTATATGTTTATGTTTGTTAAGTTGTTCTTACTAAGCGTTTCGCTTACCTAGTTGTTTCGTGTTGTAGGTAATCTCAAAGGAAAAGTGGATTATTGAGCGTTGGAGTTTATCTGTACGGATGTACATGTGGACTGAGCTTTTGAGAATTTATGTTTTGGAGATTTGAACCCATATGTTAACTAAGAAATTATTTTGGGCTTGTTGAATGTTTTAAAATTATGGCAATGTAATTTTCTTAAATTATGTGCATACTTCTAAACTCTTGCATGTTTTGAAAAGTTTTTTTTATATAGATTTTCGGTTACCTTATTTTAGGAAATGGTTATGTTTTTTGCAAATTATGTCAAGAGATGTTACGGGACGTTACAAAGCACATCATTCAAAGTCTTGTGTTGTTGGTGTGACGTTTCGAATAGATTCATATCTTTCCAAGCTTATGGGCGTCGACCACTTATTGATGCGTCGATGAATAAGTTTATATTTGCAACAAGTTAAAGATGACAATGAAATTCACGACAATGGAGCCATGCATTGGATTACAGGGAAGTTTTATTTTCCTTTTCTTTTATTTATAAATTAGGCAAAATGTTTCGATTTATAAATTAGGGAAGGGGTTTGATTTTTATTTCTTTTCTCATTGTAGATATCTTAGTTTATTTAAGTTTTAGCTTTTGTTAGCTTTATATTTATTTTATATTTTGTTTTGATTTTGTTTAGAGTGTCGTTATTCGAATTCACAATGATTAGCCAATGATAATATGATTGAATGATATGTTCAATAAATTGAATGGAATGAAACCTATGTTGATGGCAGAAACTCATCAACAAAATATGGACAAAAACTCAAAAAATTAATCAGATTCTAATGAACGTAAAGGAACTTGTAGAAATATGAAGGAAAATTGCAAGTGAACAATAGGAGAAAAATTCGTATATGGCTCTTAGAATAATCTGATCTTACAAAAATTTCTCTCCCTTAGCTGGAGAGATGAAGATCCATTTATAGTGGATCTCTAACGACTCCTGATACATTGCGGTCCCAGGGGACCAGATTGTACATATGTACATTGTCAGGGTTGTGGCACAGATCATAGTGGAGCAGAAGGTTGTGGTTTCGTCTCCAGTTCCTAGAAAGGGTCTATGGGAGAGCCTCCACTTTAGTACTTGAATGTGCCTCCACTACTTGTTTAGTACGAGTGTAAGAGATTGGCTGGTGAGGACCACACCAGGTACCTCACTCGTACGACAACTACTTGTCTGGCGTGGATATTAGAATTAGACATTCAGTGTTTCAAGTGTTGTACCCCGTACATGCTTCGTGCTTGTATAATCTCTCTGAGTTATATCTAGGTTTTTACCTCCCCCCAAGGTGTCCCATTCTTTCAACCTTTAAATGTTAAAGTTTTCATGAGTCCTCATAGGAGACACAATCCCAAGGTGCATGGCGTAAGGCGCAGACTTGGAGCACGGTGGCGTCTTGCGGGGCACTTGGGAGCGAGACTGTGGGACCTCCAGCGAGGTGAGGGAGGCGAGGTGCACGGCGTGAGGGCTTCTCGTGCGAGCCTGGCTGGATGGGGTGCACGATGCGAGGGCATCTCGCACGAGGCTGGCAAGACGGGGTGCATGATGTGAGGGCTTATCAGGACAAGGCTGGCAAGGCGGGGTGCATGGTGCGAGGGCATCTTGCACTAGGCTTGAAAGGCTAGGTGCACGGACTGAGGGTATCTTGTGCGAGGCTATCAAGGAGAGGTGCATGACGCGAGGGTTTCTCACGCAAGGCTGGCGAGGCGAGGTGCACAGCGCAAGGATGTCTAATTTGAGGCTGGCGAGACAGGGTGCACGGCGCGAGGGTGTCTCACGCAAGGCTTGCGAGGTGATGTGCACGGTGCGAGGCTGGCGAGACGGGGCGTATGGCGTGAGGGCGTCTCGCGCGAGGCTGGCAAGACGGGGTGCACAACGCGGGGGCGTCTCACTCAAGCCTAGCATGACAGGGTGGATGGTGCGATGGCGTCTTGCACGAGGCTGGCGAGATGTGGTGCACGGTGCGAGGGCATCTCATGCAAGGATGGCGAGGTAAGGTGCATGGTGTGAGGGTGCCTCACGCGAGGCTGGTGAGACAGTGCGCACTGCGCGAGGGCGTCTCGCACAAGGCTGGTGAGACGGGGTGCACGACGTGAGGGCGTCTCACACGAGCCTAGCTGGACAGGGTGCATGGTGCGATGGCATCTCGTGCGAGGCTGAAGAGACGAGGTGCACAGTGCGAGGGAGTCTTGCGCGAGGCTGGCGAGATGGGGTGCACGGTGCAAGGGCGTCTCGCGCGAGCCTGGCAGGAGGGTGTGCACGGTGCGAGGGCATTTTGCGTGAGGTTGTCGAGCGTGGCCGTGGGCTGCGTGCGCGACATGGGTATGCTTTGTCTGGTGGTCAAGGTGAAGTGAGGCTCATCCTACTATGCGAGCCCATCATGGCTTCTTGGCACCCGAGCGAGACCTCTGAGTCAACCACGAGGCGAGTTCCTCACAGGACCCCTCGTGTGAAATGGTTGTGCTAGGGATGTCGCAAGGCCCAAATGGTGGTCATGCCAAAACCATGTTTAATGCCTTTTTCATTGAGGCAGTGCTCCAAGAGACCAACAAGGTGTTGGTCAGGGTGGCTTTGGACCTTCAAAGGACCATAAACACGAGACGTGGGTCTTTCACTGATGTGGAATGTTTAGCATCCACACTTGCCTTCAAGTCTACGAGAGGGTCTTCAGGCTCTTTGGTAGACTTAAACGTGCGATGTTTTTGGGATGCCCATGAGGTATTAGCTTTCTTCTTCATTTTGACATTATAGAAAAACACACTTTGTAGTTGGAGACTATTATGAGATTTGGAGAATTAATGTGCGCCTATCATTATGCTTTGCGGATCCCAAGGCAAGTGCCAAGCCCCCTTCTTAATCATGTATCGAGCAGTGGATCCAATGCCTAAGGTGAGTTTGTGGTTCTTTTAAATAGACCTTCATCTCAAGCATAATATTTGAATTTTCTCTCCTTAGCTTGGTGGTTTTAGTGTCTTCACTTCCTCCAAGAGTTAAGGGGTTCGATTTCTCACGAACTCAGTTTGGTTGTCTTTCCCTTTCATTATTTAAATTCATTTCTTTTATGCCAATATCCATATAGGTGCTTGGAAACTAAAATACCTTTCTCCTTCATTTTTGCAAGTGCATACCTTCGACCCCTTGCATTTCATTGATCGCGCCGGTGCTTTTGACCCTTGGCCTTCTTTTGATCGTGAAGGTACTTTCAACCCTTGGCCTCCTTTCGACTGTGACTATGCTTTTGACCCTTGCCCTTCTTTTTGACTATGTCGGTGCTCGATTTTTCTTACTCAAGGTGTAATTTCTTTCTTTCTTATGTTCATTGGGTCTAAATTATCACTACTCGGGATAGGTTGCCGTGATCGGAGCTCCTTGTGAGCTAATCCACACACATGCCATTGCCTATATCCCATAGTTGGTCATTTAGAGCGCCTGTGTCTAGAGGATTTGAGCCTATTCCTTTGTGTTTTGTAGCACTCCCTTCACCAACACATGCACCCTTATTCCCTACGAGATACGGTTCCATGGCATGTAAGGGATCGTCTGGCGTTCCTCCGGAGGTCGAGTTCTAGACTTATCTTTACACTCGGAGTCCCCCAAAAACAACCCTCACCAAGACTATGACACTTTGAGGCACGCCCGTATGTGTCACCTTGAGCACATGGCTGAACTTAGGCGTAAAATCTGGGAGGTGGAGAACAAAATAGATTCAGTTTTGAGGGGTGATGGATTTCCTTTCTCCTTAGACCTTAGTGACCACATTGCAAACCTCAGAGTGAGCCTTTTTTATTTACAAATGGAGTTGGAGTTCATGGAGGGAAAGCTCTCACCTGAACCTCTTGCCTCGTTCTCCCCTTATAGTTGTCATGAGGTCACTTTGGGTTCCCCTCAACCCTTGTCTTAGATTCACCCTTGCTCAGCGCTTCCACTCTCAGCGACTCGGTGGAAAACTCTTGCTAGAAAGAAAAAGTGGAGGGTAAAGTGCCTTGTTTCGCCCTCAACTTTTTCCTTGGGTTTTGCAGATATGTCAAAGAAACTGCAGCGACAGATGGCTCCCGAGGGGCCAGATTTTGGTCCTCTATTGGTGTCTTCTATTGTGTCCAATGTGTCAGAGAACCAGCTATTGGAGTTATCCGAGAAATACCTTATCGGCAAGGAGTACAAGCTGTATGTTCCTTCCATCAAGTGTTGGGCCGATAATCCCCCCCTCCCAGGGGTACGTGGCCATGAGTGAGCATATCCTGAAGGCAGGTGGGACCATTCCCTTCCACCCGCTCTTTGTCATGATCCTTAACCATTTCGACCTTGCTCTGCTCCATCTGGCACCTAAAAGTTGGCTGAACTTAAGCTGCCTATACATGGAATTTATTGAGCTCAATCGCCGTGCTCCTACAACCCAAGAGGTGCACTTTATGTACAACCTCATGCCAACCCCTAAATCCAAAGGCTTCTATTTCCTGCAGAAAGCCAATACCCAAGCTTCCCTCATAGACGGCTCTGTATCCAACCCGGGGTCCTGGAAGCAGGACTTTTTCTTTGTGAACGATCCCCTTTTTGTACGTGAACACTTTCGCTCGTCCCCAAGTAAGTACTTCAAGCATTTCTTCCTTTTACCTTAAATTTTTTATTTTGGAACATATGGTCATATTGGTAACCGTTTTGATTGTGTAGAGAACTGAGGTGTCTCCGACATTCCAGAGTAGGAGGCAGCACCAGTGGACACCTTTCTCGATGCCGACCCTGTAATGCCTTGAATTCTCCGATGTGGTTTAATGGCAGGATTAGTAGGCCGGGAGGGCCATACTTGTTTAATTACGCCATTAAATGATAATATGCATGTATATGTGAATTATATTATAATATGATGTTAAATGCATGCATGTGGGTCCACATTTTAATTACAGGGGTGTGATGATAATTTGGCCCGTTGAGGGCATAATTGTATAATTGTATGCATGTCGGTGATATGTTGTTGAGACCACATTATAATGTGGGTTTGTTCGAGCTATTCGGCATGAGACGATCATGGAATATTAATTAGTGGTCTAGTCATAACAGGTTTAAGTCCGTGGCTCAGGATGAGTCTCGGGGTGATTTTAATGATTAGAGCATTGCTGGGAATTAAAGGGTAACGGGATATGAATTATTGGTATTTGATATTATCGAGAATAGCGGGAATTGGAGAGTGTTAATTATTATTAACGAGATAGGTGGGAAATACCAATTTTGCCCTAGGGAGCCTTTAGAAACCTTTAATTGACCTAGGGGTATAATGGTCTTTTTACCCCCTAGGATAGATATAAGCCCTTTATGGCTGTAGAAATGAAAAGAAACAGAGTATATTCAAGAGCTTACCTGTATCTTCCTTCTCCTTCATTTCCTTTGTGATTTTTGAGCCATTGTTGAGGATTCAAGCTTGGGAAGTAAGTCTTGGGAGTTTGGGAGAGTGTTCTACCATTGAAAAGCATCACAACCTGAGTTTGAGGTAAGTTTCTAGCCATTAGTTCCCTGGCTTGCTCTGTTTTGATTTTAGTTTTCAGCTTGTGGATTTTGTTGTGGATAGTTGGAATTAATGGAAGTTTTGGTTGGTGTTTAACTTGAGTTTTGATGAGGGTGTGATGTAGATCAAGTTGAGGGGTTGTATTGGATGTTTGGGTAGTGTTTTGGTTTGGTTTGGAAGGTGGATTTCAAGGGAAATCGCAAGGGAGGAAAATAGAGTTTTGGCTGAAGTGCAGGTTGGGCCGCGGCTTGGCCAGGGAGGGCCGCGGCTCATGATGGGTGCTGAAGGAGGCGGCCTCTGTTTGAGAGGCGGGCCACGACATGGTCAGGGAGGGCCGTGGCCCTTAGTGGCATTTTGGCCAGAAATGAGTTTTTGGCTTGGGAGTTCTAGCCTTAGGCCTCAGGATCGATCCTACTACCCGGTTTAGTAGGATTCAATGTCTCAGAGGCTAGGTTTTGGTTTGGGAACCTTTGTTATTCATTTTATTGATGGAATCCCATAATTGGTTATGAATAGGTAACCGCTAAGGGACAAAAAGATAGGTCGTTCTTATTTTAATTCCCGCTCGAACCTGAGGTAAGAAAACTGCACCCTATGTATGTGACATGCATGATTGTTGCTGAGGCATGTTGGTTGATAAATGTGGATGTTGACTGCATACTAAATGCTAACGAATAAGGTTTACTTGTATATGGTACTGACTAGTGAGGGACACTGACCTAAGAGTCAGAACGGCATAATCGTCCTGAACGCAGGGCCGAATGAAGATTAGATCTAATCGATATCAGCATTGAATAGCTCTAAAGCATTAATGCTAGACCGACCCTAAGGTTGATGAAACTTATAAACGCTTGGCTAGTCTAAGACTAGTTACTAGGAGCCAGGGCCAAAGGCCTAGGTGACTGTTTGTCACATGGCTAGGGAACGATGTTCCAGGGTTATGACTCTATGGTCATGAGGAAGGTTATGTTGGTGACCAGTCACCATGCACCTATCCTGTTTAAGCTAGTGAAAGGTTCACTTATCTGTTAAGCCCGGGTGACCCTATCGTCACAAGGCTAAAGGGAGCTATACCCAACTTAGTGACTTTTGCGACTATCACTTACTTGTTTTGGACTAAAAGTCCTGAATGATTATTATGATCATTGTTGATATTATATCATGCTATACTGTGTTTTCTTGCTGGGCCTTGGCTTATAGGTGCTATGTGGTGCAGGTAAAGGGAAAGAGAAGCTCACCCAGCCTTGAGTGGAGAGCTTAGGTGGTGATGTGTACATATGCGGCCGCTTGACCACCACGGCCAGGGAGTTCTCAGAGGAACTAGGGGGTTTACCCTATTTTTGTCGCTTAGGTCAGTGGGTTTGTAAATTTGAAATAGTAATGACCATTTTGAGTTGTAAATAACTTGTAAATGTTTTTTTTGGGCCCATGAACCGTTTTATGTATTTAATAAAATATAACCTTTCCTTTTTATTGATTTTCCACCTTAGCTTGTTCATAACACTTAGAAGCACGTTTTTAACCAAAGGACTCGGGTAGCGAGTCAACTTTCCGGTTCACCGTTCACCATAACTGTTCTGAGGTAGCCAGGGTGTTACAGACCTCGTTAAAAAAATGGTTGCCTATCTCTTCACAGTGGCCAACCTTAACTGTTATGGTTTATCCACAGCTTTGAATTCCGATTCGCTGTGGCATATTTACTAATGAAGGAAGAAGGAAACTTTAGTCAAGCCTCACTCGGACAGGGGTGATGCGGATTGGGTGCCTGAGGAGGTTTCCCTAGAATCCAGAAGCCCACCCATCGGGTCATCTCCATCTCCCAGGGGGTGCCCTCCTTTGGTCCCCATGGATCGTGAGA
Source organism: Humulus lupulus (assembly GCF_963169125.1). Classification (NCBI taxonomy): domain Eukaryota; kingdom Viridiplantae; phylum Streptophyta; class Magnoliopsida; order Rosales; family Cannabaceae; genus Humulus; species Humulus lupulus. Next base: position 89,216,809 of record NC_084793.1, on the reverse strand, counting down.
TGGACTCTCATTCCCGTGGTATGCAGGCCATGCCAGGGTGCTTTGTCGTGCCCTTTTTTGAGGAATATGATACTCTTTCTCATACTCCCATCAATCTTGGTCCGTCGGGGCCCTATTTTTCTAGTGTTCCTACGCCTTCATCACCTTTGGTGAGTGGGTCATCCGTCCCTGCTCAGCTGGGGGCCCCTGATTTGGAGGGGACACCTTGGGTGGGGTGTATGGTAGCCTCTTATGAGCAACGGTATACCCGGGTCGCCGAGGGTATTCTTGAGACCGAGTGGAGAGGTCTTGGGAATTTTTCCATGTCGGAGCTTGGGGAGACTCTTGTGCGCTCCACAACTTGGGTGAGTTCATGCTTCTCACATTGGTCTTACTCTTTCCTTCTTTTTTTTTTGTTTTGGGGTCTTTGTTTGCTCAACATCATCATTTTTTTTTTTGCTTTCTTGCAGGCTTCTGTGTTGGATCAACGCTTTGCTGACTCGGCGCAGGACCTCTCTTTGTCGAACGCTGAAAGGGATCGTCTAACAGTCAAGTTTCAGGGGCTTGAAAGGGAACACACTGACACCAAGCTTAAGCTTGAGAAGGCCCTGGCGAAGGCCTCTTCATCATCAAAAAAGAAGAGGAGAACCGAAGCCAAGGTCGTGATGTTACAGGAGAGCGTCACTCGCCTGGAAGTCAATCTCGAGGGAGCAGAAGCCAAGCTTGCAACGTTGTAGGAGAGGGTCACTCTCCTAGGGGCGATTTTGAATGAGATTGAATACAAATCCATAGAGCGCACCCTCCATGGAATGTGGAGGCAAAGTCCTAACTTCGATTTCTCCTCCTTTGGTGAGCATGTCATCGCCAAGGTGGCCGAGTGGAATGCTCGTGGCAGGAGGCCTTGAGATTTTTCTTCTACAATTTTTATTATTTCATTCGATTTGGCTGTATGCTCATTTGAGCCTATCATTTTTTTCTTGTTTGAACTTCTCTAGGTCCTACGACATTATCGCAAACCTTTTTACATATATATGTGATCATTTGCTTGTGTTTATCTATGTTTGAGGTCCTTTTGAGCCCGCATAAAGGGGTTCGATAGGTCTTTTTTATTTTTTATTTATTATGCTTGAGGTCCTTTTGCGCCCACACGAAGTGGTTCGATAGGTCTCTCTTCGGTGCACCTTAATTGCTTCTATGAGGATATGTTGACCCTTTGGGTTCTAGTCATCCTTTTATATAGTTTCGCTCGCACTTATTATTTCTTGCGAGAAGCGTCCTTCTCGTCATTATGCATAGTACTATTTTTGCAAGGGTCTCTTTTAGGACCCTTTTTGGCTAGATGGCTTGGTGGCCGCTCTACACTTATTGGTGGATGCTCTTCCTGAGGTCATTCCTCTCATGGAGGTATCAACCTTTATTAGGAGGCTTTTCTTGTTGGACCTTTTGACCTTCTTGATGTTCATAAGGGTAGCTAATCCTCGTGAACTCAAGTGGTGTCTTGCAAGGTCTTCTTCCTTATCTATAAGGGTTCTTTTTTATATATATATATAAGGGTCTCCTTTAGGACCCTTTTTTGGCTGTATACTCTACACCCTAAGTGGTTGGCGAGATTTATCTCATCAGGCACTTTGATCATTTCGCTCATGCATTTGGATAATTATTGGAAATGAGAGTTAGATTGTGTGATCATTTTTCTCAAACGAGAGTTCTTACGACATATTCATTTGATGCCAAAATATATTCATTGGAAATGAATGAAGTACATGGTTACCTACGGTGACTTTGATCTTACTACACATCACAGGGTCTAAGTTAGCCCTCTACCTCATAGCTATTACACTTAAACTTGCATGTTTAGACAGAACAATAATATTCTTGCCTCAGACACGGAGGTCTTACTGATAATTTTTTTTTAGATGCTCTGGGTACCATGGTATCATCCAAACATTCCATCTTGTAGGTGTTAGGGGGCACCACCTGGGCAACTTGGTAGGGCCCTTCCTAGTTTGCCCCTAATACACCCGCACTTAGGTCTCGAGTGTTGGGCAGGACTTTCCTTAACACAAGGTCTCCGACCCTGAATGCCCTCTCTCGAACCCTTGAATTATAGTATCTTGTGGCTCGTTGCTGGTACGTTGCCAACTTCATTTGTGCCCTTTCTCTCCTTGCCTCCAACAAGTCCAAATTTTTGGCCAATGCTGTGAGGTTAGTTTGGTCATCATATGATTGTATGCGGATGGAGTTCATTTTCATTTTTATTGGAAGGACAGCCTCGCAGCCATAGGCTAAGGCGGAAGGTGTCTCTCCAGTGGTGGAACGAGGCGTGGTCCTGTAGGCTCAAAGCACATTGGGAAGTTCTTCGACCCAGGCCCCTTTCAACTTTTCCAACTTTGTTGTCAGGTTCCTCTTTAGGATCTTATTGATGGCCACCACTTGTCCATTGGCTTGTGGGTGTACTACAGTGGAGAAACTTCTCTTGATTCCCTTTTTCTCTACAATATTCTTTGAATACCCCTCCTTCGAACTGCGTCCCATTGTCAGAGATTATCTTGTAGGGTACTCCAAACCTGCAGACAATAAAATTGTTGACGAAGGTGGTGACTTTCTTAGCCGTTATGTTTACTAGAGGCTCTACTTCCACCTGTTGACGCGGTTCTTCGCCAACAGGTAATTAAGAGAAGGAGAGAAAAAAGATTAGTGCTAAATGTGAACCGAAGTAGATATATGATCTCAGAGGACAAAAGGGGTGACTCAAGACACAGTTTTTAAGTGGTTCGAAGGTTAAAATCCATCTACTCCACTAGTCAATATTATTGATCTATACTGAGTATTTGGTTACAAAGTATTTCTTACAAGAGATCATTTTTCCAACCCCTATCCACTCCCAGGGTCTCCATATTTATAGGAGAAGGCACCTGGAAGTTGGTAGGGAGGTCATCCCGTGACCTTCTTACTTGTCGTATCAATTCTGTGACATTCATGATTAATTCCTAAACCTGACACATAAGTGTGGTCAAATCAATAGGTAAGGAAGTAATGGGCCGCACGGCCCAACCCAATCGTGCGTGTCCGAGAAGTCAGGGGGATATCAGACACGTGATGCCTGATATATGCACGTTTACCTTGCGTGAGTTTACTTCTCAAGGGGTCATAGCTCCATATCCAGCTCGTACCGCGAGCTTCATACTGGACTCGACCTTCAGCCTTCAGGGGGCCTGCTCCAGTCTTGGACAATGGAGGCGAGCCCTTTGGGCTTCCTCGAGCAAACGACAGAAGCTCCGATCTTAGGGGAGTTCATGAGATAACTACGATTAGTCAGCAGCTCGGCCTGCTAATCAGCCCGCGTGAAAACCAGGGCGTACACCACTCATTTACTAAAGTAATCGACTGCTACAACCGCGTATTTTTCTCCTCCTTTTCCTGTTGGTAGCGCTCCAATCAATTTAATCGCCCACACAACAAAGGGCCACAAACTGGTCATGCTCACCAGCTCATTTGGTGACTCTCTGGGGTAATTTGCATGTCGTTGGCACTTGTCACATCTTCTTGCGAAATCGCTCGCATCCTTCTCCTTAATGGGCCATTTATACCCCTGTTGTATGGATTTTTTTGTTGTGGATAGGCCCCTAGCATGATTTCCACATTCCCTTTCGTGTATCCTTGCAGGACTTTTAAAGCCTCCCCCTTGTCTATACACCGTAGGAGTGGGGTGGAGAAGCCTCTCTTATGCAAAACACCATCTACTAGGGTGTATTGGGCGGTTTTGTAAATCAGCTTACGGGCATCTTTTTTGTCCAAAGGAAACGTTCTGTCACTTAAGTATTTCAAGATGGGTGCAAACAATGAATCCTCAGGGTTATTGAACATGTGGACGTCCTTTTCTGCTATGCTCGATCTGGAGAGGTATTCGACAGGGATGGACTCAAGCGTGTCTTCATCTCGGGTAAAGGAGAGTTTTGGGAGAGCATCGGCATTTATGTTTTGCTCCATTGGGATCTGTTCTATGGTTTATCTTTCGAACTGATCCAAATACCCCTTCACTTTGGCGAGATATGCAGCCATTTTTGGGCCTCTAGCTTGATATTCGCCATTCACCTAAAATACTGCTAGTTGTGAGTCACTAAAGCCATGCAAAAGTGTTACCTTCAACTCCTTGGCTAGTCGCAGGCCAGCCAGTAGTGCCTCGTATTCTGCTTCGTTGTTGGAAGCTTCAAATCAGAATCTTAATGCACAATACATCTTATGTCCCTCAGGTCCCGTCATTACTATGTTAGTATCAGCTCCTCCTTCGTTAGACGCCCTGTCCACATGGAGGCTCTATTCTTCAGGCTGCTTTTCCCCTTCACCCATTGGATCATTCTCTACTATTTCTCCATCCTCATGGGGTCAATGTGTAAAATGAACTATAAAATCTGCAAGTGCCTCCCTGTTGACAGAGGTCCTTGGGGTGTAAGTGATGTCAAACTGACTTAACTCAATTGACCATTTTAACAACCTTCCCGAGGTCTCTGGTTTGTGCAAGACATGACGCAAAGGGATGTTGGTGAGCACTTCAATAGCATGAGCGTGAAAATAGGGCCTCAGCTTTCGCGAAGCCACTATTAAGACATATGCTAACTCTTCTATTTCTGTGTATCGGGTTTCTGCGTCTACCAATCGTTTGCATGCATAGAATACAGGCTGCTGATGCTTTTTTTCTCCTTTGACCAGGGCAGCGCTTATAGCATGCTCTGATACGGTTAAGTGCAGGTACAGTTTTTCCCCTTTTTCTGGCTTAGCCAAAAGGGGTGGTTTTCAAAGGTGTTCCTTTAGCTTATTGAAGACTTCCTGACAATCTTCATCCCAAGCGAACTTTTTGCTCCCTTTTAGGATGTTGAAGCAAGAGAGGCATTTGTCAGTGGATCTGGAGATGAACCTATTGAGGGTTGTTACTCTCCCTATTAAGCACTGCACCTCCTTCTTGCTTCGTGGTGGGCTTATTTTCAAAAATACCTTGATTGTTTTAGGATTGGCCTCAATACCTCGGGAATTCACCATAAAACCCAAGAATTTCCCTAACGAAACTCCAAATGTGCACTTGAGCGGGTTTAGCTTCATTCTGAATTTACGGAGGGTGTCGAACATCTCACTGAGGTCATTTGTGAGCTCTTCAGCCTTCTTTGTCTTTACCAACATATCATCTACATATACTTCCATATTTCTTCCTATATTATTCACAAACATTCTGTTCACCAACCTTTGATAAGTAGCACTTGCGTTCTTTAACCCAAAAGGCATCACTTTGTAGCAATAAAGTCCCTTGTCTGTTATAGACGAAGTGTGCTCCTCATCGGCCAAGTTCATGGGTATTTGATTGTACCCAGAATATGCATCCATGAAGCTGAGTAGCTCGTGTCCCGCCAAGGCGTCTACTAACTGATCTATCCTAGGTTGCGGGAAGCTGTCCTTAGGGCAGGCTTTATTGAGGTTAGTAAAATCCATGCAAGTCCTCCACTTTCCATTGGGCTTTGGGACTGAAACTGGGTTGGATACCCATTTTGGGTAGAATGCTTCTCGGATAAACCCATTTGCCTTCAACTTGTCAACCTCTTCTTTTAGGGCCATGTATCTTTCTTGACCTAGCATTCTCCTTTTCTGCCTCACAGGTCTTACTTTTAGGTCAATGTTTAAGTGATGGCACATGATTGATGGGTCTATCCTCACCATGTCCTTGTGACTCCAGGCGAATACATCGAGGTTGACTTTCAGAAATTCTACGAGCCCTTCCTTCATGATACCTAGAAGGTTTCTTCCTACCTTCAACTTCCTCAACGGCTCATTCATGACTGTGACTTCTTCCAACTCCTCTACTAGCTCGACCCTGGGTTCCTCCTCGACCCGCGGGTCCAATTCGTGGGGTTTGTGCTTCCATGCACCACCATTTCCATAGGCACTTATGGCTTTATGGCCATGCGGAGCGATGTTATAGCATTCCCTTTCTTCCTTTTGCTCTCCTTTCATGCTTGCTATTCCCCCAGGACTCAGGAATTTCATGGCTAAGTGGTACACTGAAGTTATCGCCTTCAATTCTCTTAGGGAAGGTCTCCCTAATACCACATTGAAGGCCGAGGCGCAATCTACCACGACAAAGTTTGCCATTATGGTTGTTTGTCTGGGTTGTTCTCCCATGGTGAGGGCTAACTCACTTGCGCCTATGGGCTGTATTGAACCTCCTATAAATCCATACAGGGAGGTATTGCAGGGCTTTAGGTGCCTGATGTTCAGTCCCATCTTCTCTAAAGCTAGACGATACAGGATGTCTACGGAGCTTCCATTATCCACCAAGACCCGAAGCACCCTCATGTTAGCAAGTTGGACAGTCAACACTAAGGGATCATTATGAGGGAAATTCACACCCCGTGCATCTTCTTTGGTGAAGGTTATCGAGTCGTACTCCCCCTTAAAACTCTTCGGGGGGCGTTGCTCCAAACTTAAAATGCATGGTTGTAGACTTTGCAAGGCATATTTGTCTCGCCCCTTCCTTGATTTTCCTTTGAACTCTGGCCATCCGAAGATGGTCCTAACTTCTCCTTGAACCTCTGGGGCTACCTTCCATGCTCGTGGTGAGGATACTCCTTCTTTCGACCTTTGGTTTTCTTTGCGGACGTATCTGCCCAAATGTCCCCTGCATATAATCTCTTCAATTTCTATTTTCAAATGAGTTCGTTTTGCGGTGGTGTGGCCAATATCTTTATGATATTGACAATATTTACCGTGGTCTCTTTCTTTCTTCATTGGCGGGGGCCTCCTGAAAGGAACCAGATTTTCATTCATGATGAAGATATGTTCCCTAGCGTGTGTGAGGTCAGTATAAAAGGTGTAGGGGGCCTGTTTGCACTCATCAATGCGTTGGGGCTTTCGAGGTCGATCATCTGTTGACCCTTCGTATACCCTCTTCTTCTTTTTGCTGCTTTGCACTTCCCGGATTAAGGGTTTTGGAGGGGACCTGTCTTTTCCGGCCGTAAGGCTCTTGTGACCATCCTTAACACGAATATATTTTTGTGCCCGTTTGTAGAAATTGTCCAAGTCAGTGACCTCCCTCTTAAGCAAGCTATCCCACAACTTACTATCCGGGCGTACTCTTTCTGTCATGGCAATTTTTAATTCCCCACGGGTCAAGGTTCCTACTTTCGCTGCCTCCATATTGAACCTGTGGATATAGCTCTTTAGACTCTCATTTTCTCCTTGTTTCACATTAGCGAGGCTGGTGCCTGACATTGTGTAATCACACATGACATGATGCTGTTGGAGACATTCATCAGAAAATTGTTGCCAAGACCTAATGGACCCTGGCTGAAGTCTTTTAAACCATTTGTACGCAGGTACCTTCAACATGACAACAAAGCAACGACATCTGGCCTTGCTACTAATTCCCCTTAATTTCATCAGGTCTTCAAATGCGTCCAAAAGGTATTTGGGATTCATATTTCCTTCATAAGGGGTCATATGAGGATCCTTGAAGTTGGCTGGGAGCCGAACGACTTGGATTTCCTTAGTGAAGGGTGATTCATAATCGAACTTGTCGTCAATGGCTTGTCCTCCAGATACGGTGATTATCTTGCTCTGGAGGCTCCTCATATCTGTTTCTAGGACTTGTCTCCTTTTATTCAAGGAGTCTCTCAAAGTGGACGGGTTAGCCTTTCCCTTTCCTTTGTCTTCCCAGGGCGCCATAGGAGGTGTAATCCTTTTGTCCGTCCTTTTCTTATTTAGCTCTTCCCTTAAGTCTGAGGGTGTTTTCCTTGAAGTGACTTCGACTTTGTTACGAGGGTCAACGTTGTTCATCTGCTCTGGCCTCTGAGATTTTTTCGGTGGTCCAGGACGGTCACGTTGCTTCGTCTGGGGGGTATTACTAGTGGAGAGTCGAGTCCTCCCATCGTCCACCGGGATTGTGGTTTCTACCCCCTCTTGGCCTCTCTCTTTTCGGCCAGGAAGAGATATGCTTGATTTCCCCTGTATCAGGTCATTCCACACCTCTTGCATATTCTCTAAGGTGGTTTCTAGCCTTTGGTTCTTCTGGTGTAATTCACGTATCTCCTCTTTGTAAAATCAAGACCTAGAGCTCGAGCTTATGGAATGGACTCGGAGATTCTTTTCAAACCTGCGTGTCGATGGCCCCAAATCTTGCCCGTTGGAGTTTGGCACCGGTGGTGGCTTTGGGGGCGGTAACTCTCCGGCATCTCTCGCAGGAGCCGCCGCTGATCTTGGACAGTTCTCATCCGGTGGGAAAGCCTGGAACGAGGCCTCCCTTTCATCCTCAGGAACCCCGAGCTCCTTTGGTGCATTCACATTTTTGGATGGCAGAGGATTCTTTATGGAGGCCTTCAACTGATCTCCATCAAGGTGGACCTCAACCTCCCGTGGTTCTCTCAACCGCTTAGAGCGTCTCGAAATATTTTCTACCGGAATCAATGGAAGAACAGTGGCTTGGCACTTATCCTTCCCACAGATGGTGCCAAACTGTTGACGACAGAAACTCGTCAACAAAATATGGATGAAAACTCAATAAATTAATCAGATTCTAATTAACGCGAATGAACTTGTAGATAATGAAGGAAATTTGCAAGTGAACAATAGGAGAAGAATTCGTATATGGCTCTTAGAATAATCTGATCTTACAAAATTTCTCACCCCTAGCAGAATAGGTGAAGATCCATTTATAGTGGAGCTCTAATGGCTCCTGATACATTGTCGTCCCAGGGGACCAGATTGTACATATGTACATTGTCAGGGTTGTGGCACAGGTCATAGTGGAGCAGAAGGTTGTGGTGTCAGCTCTAGTTGTTGTTCAGGGTCTATGGGAGCGCCTCCACTTTAGTACTTGAATGTGCGTCCACTACTTGTTTAGTACGAGTGTCAGAGATTGGCTGGTGAGGACCACACCAAGTACCTCACTCATACGACCACTACTTGTCTGGCGTGGATATTAGAATAAGACATTCGATGTCTCAAGGGTCATACCCCATACATGCTTCTTGCCTATACGATCTCTTTGAGTTATATCTAGGTTTTTACCTCCCCCCAAGACACCCCATTCTTTCAACCTTTAAATGTTAAAGTTTTCATGAGTCCTCATAGGAGATACAATCCCAAGGTGCATGGCGCGAGGCATAGACTTGGGGTACGGTGGCATCTCACGGGGCGCATGGGTGCGAGACTGTGGGACCTCCAGCGAGGCGAGGTGCATGGAACGAGGGTGTCTCTTGCAAACCTAGCTAGACAAGTTTCACGGTGGGAGGGCTTCTCGCGCGAGGCTGGCAAGGCAAGGTGCACGGCGCGAGGCTGTCAAGATAAGGTGCACGATACAAGGACGTCTTGCGTGATGCTGGCGAGACATGGTGTACGGTGTGAGGGCATGTTGTGCGAGGCTGACGAGGCGAGGAGCACAACACGAGGGTGTCTTGCGCGAGGTTAGCAAGATGGGGTGTATGATGTGAGGCTAGTGAGGTGAGGTGCACGGCACGAGGGCATCTCGCGCAAGGCTAGCAAGATGGGGTGCACGGCAAGAGGGCGTCTCACGTGAGGTGGGTGAGATGGAGTGCACGGCGTGACGGTGTCTCACGCGAACCTAGTTGGACGGGGTGCACAGTGTGAGGGCATCTCGTGCGAGGCTGGCGAGATGAGGTGCACGGTGCGAGGGCGTCTCACGTGAGGCTGGCAAGACAGGGTGCACGGTGAGAGGGCATCTTGCGCGAGGCTGGCAAGATGGTGTGCACAATGCGAGGGCATCTTGTGTGAGGCTGTCGTGTGAGGGCATGGGCTACGCCCGCAACATGAGTATGCTTTGTCTGGGAATAAGGGCGAAGTGAGGCTCGTCCTGCTATGCTAGGCCATCAAGGCTTCTAGGCACCCGAGCGAGACCTCTGAGTCAAGCGCATGGCGAGTGCCTTGCAGGACCCCTCGTGTGAAATGGTTGTGTTAGGCATGACACAAGGCTAAAACGGTGGTCATGTCAAAACCATGTTTGATGCCTTTTTCATTGAGGTAGTGCTCCAAGAGACCAACAAGGTGTTGGTCATGGTGGAATTGGACCTTCAAAGGACCATAAACACGAGACGTGGGTCTTTCACCGGTGTGGAATTTTTAGCATCCACAACCTATAACAATCCGTGTGCTTGGTTGAATATTTCTTACCAAGTTGACTTGGGAATATTTAAATAATTGAGAGCTTGATCATGATTTTCAATAAAAAAATTGTGATTGACCAATCTCTATGCTTGCTGAATTTTTAAAATAAAAATAAAAGATGAAAATGTCGTTATCTTAGAACTTGTCTTCTTGTTTTTTGAGACTAAATCCTAGATGATGCATGCGTAGGAAGATGAGTTAGGCAACTCTTTGGAACGATTTCGTCTTTCAAGCCAGCCTTGATGTATTAAATCCCTAGTTACCCAATTTTGAGTTTAATGAGAATCTTTTTCTTGTTTGACACTTATTTTGAGCCTATTTGAAACTTTGATATTTTTCTTTCCCTTTGATGTATACCATGAGCATATGAAAAATGATTGGGCGATGGTTTGTATTGGAGTTTATATTTGGAAATTTGTTCCTTTAGAAGAAAAATTGAGAGAAAAAAACATATATGAAAAATGAACCACACTCCAATTGAAGATACAAAGAAATAAGTTTGGGGGAGTGTAGTACAATTAGAAACAATGAAAAAAAAAGAAAAAAAATTAGGTTTATGTATTCTCTCGCAAAGCAAGAAAGATTGGGAAATTTGAGATTGTTTTGGGTTTATAAGTTTGACATAAAATTGGTTTGTTTGGTTTGTATGTTTATGGTATATTTGAGTCTAAATGACTTTTTCATCTACCTTTACCAAAATCGTTAAATTATAAGCCAAGAAATTCCTATTGATAAGTATAGCAAGTTTGTGGGATAATGATGGATTGATTGATTGTAATGAAAAACTTGATGAGCATGAATTGATTCAATAACATTTTATTTATTAATCATGATCAGGAGAGGTTTTATTTTTGTTTGGACCTAAGTGAATTGGAATAATGTTTTGAATGAAATTTTGGATTATTGGTTGATTTTCCTGAAGATTACATAAGCATGATATTCATAATATTTTTAGGCTTGAATTATTGTTGCAAGCTTGATTCATTTGTGACAGTTGTATTAGGTTTTTAGGTTGGTTTTTGTTTGTTTTTTATGTTCTTTACTCGAGGACGAATAAAAGTTAAGTTTGTGGGAGTTTGATAGAGTAGCTTTTATAGTGTATTAGAGAGTTGGTTTAGGGAATTTTTGAGCTTATTTATTATGTTGGTGTAGTATGACGCTTTTGTTACCTATGTTTGATAATATTTCAGGATATATGGAAAATGGACAAATGGACCGTGTTTGGCCTTGAGAAGATGCGATTTAGTTAAAAAATGCAATTTGACCCACGAAGTTGAGCTTAAGGGATGCAACCCTGCGATTAGTCAAAGACAACCAAATTCTGGGAAGTAAGGGTCGCAGCGCCTTCATGTTGAGCTACAGAACCATTAGTTGGGGAATTAAGGCATTTTAAGCAGGGGAAAAAGTGGAATTTCACATTAAGAACACAAACAACTATATAAGCAACATTATGAAGATTTTTGAAAAAGAATCTATTATCCCTCAAAATTCAAGAGATGACGTGGTGAATGAGAAAGCGGCCTGTGACATCACAACTCATGGAAAAACAACAAAGTATTGAAAAAATACCGATGAACAAAAATGGATAGGTCCAGGACTTATAGGGAAGTCAACCAGACCTAAACTTCCTAGTGGATGTTGGCCTGACCCCAACCCCTAGGAGTGGTTGGCCTGGCATGCTCAAGAACATGGGATGGTCAACTCACCCTATTCTTCATAGGGTGGTCAGTCTAACCTCCCAAATACACTTCGCTGGATAAAGTTCACCCTCATTCAAGCTAATATCAACATGCCTAGCACCCAGAAGATCAACAGGCCTAGCACCCAAAGGGTCATCAGGCCTAGCACCCAAGCTCTAAAGGGTCATCGTGCCTAGCACCTAAGTCCCATAGACCAACCAAGACTTAGCATTTTCCTGAAGGTTTCAATCGTGCATCTTCAACCACGATCCAGAGAAACAACGAGAAGACCCACGATCTCATAATCATGAGGAGGTGGACACGTATCTCCACTCCCAATGATCCTGTACCAAACCATGATCCCAGTCTTGCTGATCATGTAACAGCCCCTGGGTAATATAAATAAAGGACCTAGGACATCATTTGAAAGGACATATATTTTTTGGGGAGAGACTCTGGGAAAACTTGTGACGAGTGAACTCTTCAGTTCATCTTTGTAATTATCAATCGAATGATTCAATACTAAAAACTAAGTGGATTAGGTTATTACTATTCATCTGAAGAGGGTTGAACTACTATAAATTTCTTTGTGTTTTATTTAGATATTTGTAATCCATCGTATATTTATATTTATCTTGTTCAAAAGGTGTCGTATACTGTACATACGATCATTACCAATTTCACAAGTTAACAGAACCCTAAGGAAAGACTCAAGAAAACAGTTTATGAAGGAAAATTATTGAAGATCAACTAGTTTCTATCATTCTTCTTCTTCTTCTTCTTTTACTTTCTCTTGTAGTGATGTTTATATTTAGTTTGATGGATTTGATTATGATTATCATGAACTAAATTCATATTTAGAGTGTTAATGGATTCTTTTTGAAACCTTATGATTATGTAATGCAGTTTTTATGAATTTCCTATCAATATTGTGAAAAGTTTGACTTATGTTTAATGTTTGTGATTAATTGACCACTAATTCCATGATTTGTATGATTTTACCTAAGATCTGAGAAGTGAAAGATAAAAATTCTATAGTCAAATAATCATAAATTTATATTGGACGATAGTACCTGTATGATTTATGTTGCTTAGGGATTACATGTATAATGCCTGAAATATATTAATTTACCACAGAGATGTAGGAGATTTGCTTATTGTAGAGAGCTATAAGTCCTAGTAAGAATATAATTTACAGTTGTAATCTGTTATCACAACAGAGATAGGAATTCTTAAATTCACATTAGGGAGGCATAGGTGGATAGTTGATGAAGTTAATAACTATATATTTTTATCCTTTGGATTATTATATTTCTTATTGAGATCTCTATTGTTCTGATTAATTGTTTATTACTCTTAGTTTAGTGAATTCTATAATCATTATTTGGCATATCAATTTGAAATAAAAATTGATTCTTGGTATTTAGTAACAGTCCTCGTGGAAACGATACTCTAATTTCTATTTTATTACTTGTTTGCAATTGCGTATACTTGAGTACATAATTTCCACGACACAGGGTCTCCTAACCCAAACAGGTGTAGTACTAGACACATCTTTCCTTATCATCAAAACTTTAGACATCCTATGAACTCTCGACAATGCCGGAGCATAGTTAATCAGTAGGCCATTTGCCAATTGCCTTTCCAAAATCTCAAAAGTCTAACAAACCTAGGATCCAATTTCCTTTTCTTTTTAATTATTTTATCTCTTTAATCTGTGATACTCGAAGAAGCACAAAATCTCTAATTTTGGAACTCCACATTCCTATAACAGTAACGCCCTGGTTACCCCAGAACAGTTACGGTGAACGGTGAACTAAAATTTGACTCGCTGCCCGAGTCCTTTGGTTAAAAACGTGCATCTAAGTGTTATTAACAGGCTAAGGTGGAAAACCAATCAAAAGGAAATGATATATTTTATTTAATACATAAAACTATTCATGGGCCCATAAAAAACTTTACAAGTTATTTACAACTCAAAATGGTCATTACTGTTTCAAATTTACAAACCCGTCGACCTAAGCTGCAAAAATAGGGTAAACCCCCTAGTTCCTCTGAGAACTCCTTGGCCGTGGTGGTCAAGCAGCCGCATATGTACCCATCACCACCTAAGCTCTCCACTCAAGGCTGGGTGAGCTTTTCTTTCCCTTTACCTGCACCACATAGCACCCATGAGCCAATGCCAACCAAGAAAACACAATATATCATGAATATAATATCAACAATGATCATAATAATCATTCAGGACTTACAGTCCAAAATAGAGGAGTGCAATTGAAAAGTCACTAAGGTTGATTCCGTTTCCAATAGCCATGTGACGATAGGGTCACCGGGGCTTTAGAGATAAGTGAACCTTTCATTAGCTTAAACAGGTTAGGTGCATGATGACTAGTCATCAACATAACCTACCTCATGACCGTAGAGTCATAACCATGGAACACTGTTCCCTAGCCATGTGACAAGCAGTCACCTAGGCCTTAGGCCCTGACTCTGAGTAACTAGTCCTACACTAGCCAAGCACTTATAAATTTCATCGACCTTAGGGTCGGTCCAGCATTAACGCCTTAGAGTCATTCATCGCTAATATCAATTAGATCTAATCTTCATTTGGCCCTGCGTTCAGGATGCTTATGTCGTTTCTTACTCTTAGGTCAGTGATACGCGACCAGTGTCGTCCCTGACTAGTCAGTGCCATACACAAGTAAACAACATTCGCTAGCATTTAATATGCAATCAGTGTCCACATTTATCAACCAACATGCCTCAACAACAATCATGCATGTCATATACACAGGGTGTAGTTTTCTTACCTCTAGTTCGAGCGAGAATGAATAAAAGAACGACCCTTGAGAACGATCTGACTTTTAGCCCTTTAGCGGTCACCTAGTCATAACCAAATATGGGCCACAATCAATAAAATGATCAACAAAGGCTCCCAAACCAAGATCTAGCCTCCGGGACATAAATCCCCACTAATCCGAGTAGTAGGAACAATCCTAAGGCCTAAAACCAAGTTCCAGAGGTCAAAACACTCAAACGGGTTCAAAACTACCCAAGGGCTGCAGCCCTATCTCCTTGAGCCGTGGCCCCCAGCCACACCAGAAGCAAGGGTCGTGGCGCCCAGCAAGGCCAAAACCCTCCTCCTGCTTCTTCGAGCAAGGGCCGCGGCCCCCAACCCAGAACCATCTATAAACTCGGTTTCCATCATCCCAAACCCTCCAAAAACATACCTAAACACTTCCAAATCCACAAATCAAAGTTCCCAAGATTTCCAATGATCCAAAACCATCAAATCCTGAGGCTCAAACGAACCAAAAACTCAACGATTCACAAAATCCACTTCAAAACTTAGAAACTCTAAAACTCAAACCTTAAAACTTAGATTACCTCTGATTGGGTTATTTCTCGTCAAATCCTTCAGTCAAGAAGCTTCTAATCTTTCCTAGGATCGTTATGCCTCGATCCTCGCTTGATTCCAACTCCTAGAACTCGAGATGTCTTCAAAAATGCGTCAAACGGTAAAACTAACTAACAGGAAGAGAAAAGTGTTTTCTAACGTACAGTTCTATCTGAAAAACTACTTCAAGCTTAAGTAACCTCAAATAAAACCTAGTGCTCGGGGTCCCGAAAACACTCCCGGGGATATTATAGTTAAAACTCCCAGAATTTCCTCCTGATCTCAATAACTCACAATTTATCATCAAATAATATTCTCATTACTCAATATCCCAATAAAAGGCCCTCGTTATGACAAAATCGCTAATTTATAATATAAGACCGTCTCATGCCGAATAGCTCGAATATATCTCCATATTAATGGGATCTCATTCATAATTCACAATATGCACCAAAATACACAAATATGCCCTCAATGGGCCAAATTACCAAAACACCCTAATAATAAAATGTGGACCCACATGCATGCATATAACATTATATTATAATATAATTCACATAAGCATGCATATTATCATTTAATGGAATAATTAAACAGTTATGGCCCTCCCGGCCTACTAATCTAGCTGTTAAACCACATTAGGGATTTCGGGGCATTACAATAACTGAATTGCGTAACTTTTCTGCCTTTTCAATAAAGCGAGTACTCCCACTCTAACATTTCTCAATATTTTCATTGGTTCTCATAATCATTTCAAAATCAAAATACTTTCTTTCTCCCATTTCATCCCCAGAAATGGATGGTGCTCACCTCGCGTCTCATAATTTTACATACGGAGTCACTCCGGTTGTCAACTAATAACCATTTTTATAGGAACCCAATCAAGGGACTGTACATACTCCAGGCTCCCTAAAAACGTAATATATATGTCCAAGACATATTCTTTAACGTCTTAGCCGTCCTCTTAGATTATCTATCTGTGTGAGGATGATAAGTGATACCAACTCTCAATCTTGTACCCATCACTCTTTGTGAGCCTTTCCACAACTTGAAAAGAAATGTAGGATCTCGATCTGGCACTATAAACATTGGTGTCCCATGGAGATATACCATCTCCCTTCACTTATAACTTAACATAGTGTTCCACATTATATTCTTTTTTCGCACATGCAGAAATTGCGCTGACCTGGTATACCAAGTCACAACCTCTCATAGCAAAATCATCTTACCCACAGTCATAGGAAATCCATCCATAAGGTCCATAATTATATCCACCCACGTTCATACTAAAATTCCCAAAGGTCATGACAACCCCGCTGGCCCGTGGTATTCAGTCTTCACTTGCTGAAAGGTTAGGCGCTTAGCCAGCACTACACAAATTTATAATCTCAATGCATGTTCATGGAACCTGAGTATAGCGAGCATGGAGTGGCATAAGATCCATCTAGAATCTCCATATTGATGCCAGCATCCACTAGAACACATATCACATTCTTCATATCTTAACAAACCCATGGCAAAATTGTAATGACCCAAATTTCCTAATAAGGCTTAGGGCCTTGATTAGGGGGCCAAGATGGCAAATCTTGGAATTATATGATATTTATGTGTATCATTATGTGATTATGTGAGCTATATCATAATATGACCTGATATGCATGTTTAGTTGTATTAAATAAGCATGTGAGCCCATTTCTGATTAATTGGGTGATTTTCATTTTTTTGGCCATTTCAGGTATATTTGGCATATATGTGGCATGCGTGTGGTATTTCATATTATTTGGTTATGCTAGGGTTACTCAGCACGAGACGATCCTAGGAGGTAAGCTAGTGGGAAAGCCACAACGGGATTCATACCTGACTCAGAGTGAGTCAAGGGGGTATTTAGTACATTACCGGGTTATTTGGTAATGGGAATAAATATTTGATGATAAATTAAGAGTTAGTAAGATCAGGGTAAAATTCTGGGAGTTTTGACTATATTACCCCCGGGGGCGTTTTCGGGACCCCGAGCATTAGGATTTGCTTGAGGTTACTTAAGCTTGAAGTAACCTGTTAGAATTATAAAAGAACGTTCAGAACGTTCTCTCTTCCTCTCGTTCCCTTTTTGTCTCCTGGTCACATTTTCGAAGGAAACTTGAGTTCTAGGACTCAGATTCAAGCGAGGATCGAGGCATAGCGATTCTAGGGAAGATTAGAAGCTTACTAATCGGAGGATTTAGCTGGGAAACAACATAATCGAAGGTAATTCAAGTTTTAAGTTCTTAATATTTAAAGATTTTAAGCTTGGATTGGATTTTGTGTTTTGATGAGTTTTTGGATGAATTGAAGCTTGGGTTTTATTTGTTTTGGGAGATTAGGATGTTTGGGAACTTTAAATTTTGAGATTTGGATAGGTTGGGGTTGGATTTGGAGCTTTGAAGCTCGATGAACACGAAGCTGAAACCAAGAATTTCTGGGTTGGGAGCTGTAGCGCTAGGTGCTCTGATTTGGGAGAGTTGGGTCTGTTTGTAGCGCTGTAGTGCCCAAAGGTAGCGCTGTAGCGCTATACAACCTTCAGAAATTGGTTTTTTTGTTTGTATTTTTTGGGATTTTGACCCGAGGGCTCAGGGGATGATTCCACCACCCTGTTTTGGTGGAATTGGAGGTCCCGAGAGCGCAGGATTGGTCCCGGGATTTGGGTTTTTGAAACTTCAACTCATTGAAACACTGTTTATGGTTGTGACTAGGTTATCGCTAGGGGCTTGGAATCAGGATTGTGCTTGTGGCTTGTTTATTGGTAGCATGTGCTTGGACCAAAGGTAAGAAAACTGCACCCAGTATGTGATGCATGTGATGCATAAGATACATGAGATTGGGGCATGGCATGAATGTTGAACATGAGATTGATCAGAGCTTGATTCTCTGTATTTGTGCATGATTATAATTATGTTTTTTATTATTGATTAAGCATGCTAAATGCCTTATATCTTAATATTTGACATATGATATATGTCTATTTGCATTACCTCATTGAGGAAGCACTAACTTATTAGTCAGGAATCGGCATTGATGTTAGTATTGATTGTGAAGTTGTGACTTATCAGTCAAGATTAGCAGTAGTACTGAGCACTGGTCGTATGGTATTGGCTTATGAGTCAAGAACGGTATTAGCGTGTTTAACGCAAGCCAAAAAGATTAGATCTAATCGACATAAGAATTGTCATCATAAGCATGAAATGCTTGACCAACCTTAAGTTCGATGAAAAACAAAAGCGTTTGTCTAGTATAAAGGCTAGTTATTTAGAGCCAGAGCCAAAAGGCTAAGCCGACCTACACGTCACATGGCTATGAGGGTATGGGACCTCAGGGATAGAATTATCAATCATCTATACAGAGATAGACTTATCAGTCATCTATACAGAGATAGGCTTATCAGTCATCTATTTTGACAGTGACTCATTAGTCACCTATACAAAGTGTGACTCCTTAGTCACCTATCCGAAGTGTGACTCATTAGTCGCCTATACAAAGTGTGACTCGTTAGTCACCTATTCAGAATGTGACTCATTAGTCACCTATCTCAGAGAGTGACTTATTAGTCAACTATTCAGAGAAAGACTTATCAGTCATCTACACAGAGAGACTTATTAGTCATCTATACAGAGATAGACTTATCAGTCATCTACATAAGGGTAAACTTATTAGTCATCTATACAGAGAGACTTATTATTCATCTGCCTCTGAGATAAACTTATCAGTCATCTAAGAGAGAAAGACTCATTAGTCATCTATTCAATAAGCAGGTCCCCAGGGATTGACTCATTAGTCATCTATTCAGACGCAAGACCCCATAAACATTTCTTTGAATTTGCTTGCATGCATGAGTAGGGTTATTACTGCTAGGCATGCCTATTATGATTTAGTAACATGTTATTACTTGTTCATGAGCATATTGAGTTTTCGTGCCGAGCATCGGCTCATGGGTGCTATGTGGTGCAGGTAAAGGCAAAAGAAAGTTGGACCATCCTTGAGTTGGAGAGCTTAGGTGACGATGTGTACATATGCGGCAACTTGATCGCCACGGCTGAGGGTTTAAAGAGGAACTAGGGTTAAACCCTATTTTGTTGCTTAGGTCGGCTGGTTGTAAATCTTTTATTGTAATTAACATTTACATTATATTTTTGGGATCCCAATGTATACAGTAAACGTTTTAGTGAAATGTTGTATCTTAACCAAAAATTTTAAACCCTAAACTGTTAATCATACTTAGTTACAAAATTATGGCCAAATGGCTCGATTAGCGAGTTTAGCACTGTTTTAAAATGCACACGATAACGGTCCCTGGGTAGTTGGGCGTTACAAAAATAGTAGAGTCCTTAACCACTTCTACTACAATTCCCTTTCTATGTTTCACAATACACTTGGCTTGGACATTTCCTAACCTAAAGACATCTCCCACCACGTTAGTTTCCCCTGGGTAATGAAGGATTTCACCATTAATCCTTCACCAATTCTCACCAACATCTTTATCACATATTCAAATCCCTCTAGGTAATCCGATACTCTAAATGGTTATATTAGTGTATGTCTCACACTTCTCCTCAAAGCGTATCATTGCCATACCTTACATGCAAATATCATTGCTTTAAACTCAAAGTCCCATGTAGAATAGCTCTGATCTTATTCCCTAAACCACAAGGAAGCATAAGTAATCACGTACCTAGCCTACATAAGGACCTATCCTAGTCCCTATCATGCCACACCTTGAATAACTCTGAACTTCATGTTTCCCAAACCACACAGTCTTGTATATCTGTCTACAACATGTATGTGCTGGTAACATGGTGAACTGATCAGCCACTGTTTCAACTCTTAAAAGCCTGGTTCACATCTACCATTCCAAACAAACATCAGTCTCTCACGTTTTAATTCAGTTAATGGTATTGCAATCATTGAAGATCTTCAACCAACCGTTGATAGTATCCTGTCAGTCCCGAGAAACTTCTAACCTCTGAAGCATTCATTGGCCAAACTTTTACTATTTCTTTCTTAACTAGATCAAGCACGATCCCATCCTTTCACAAAATGTTACCCATAACATCACCCAAAGAAGTAATGACTCATCCTTCTTGAATCTTGCCTACAATTTATGTTTCCTTAGCCTCTGTACTACCAAACGGAGATGTTGCTCGTGTTCTGTCCATGATTAGGAGTGGGCCAATACATTACCAATAAATTTAAACCTGAATTGTCCCAATAATTCTCGAACTCTTTATTCGTCCAAATACTGTCTTGCCTTTCAATAAATTACACAAGTCGTCAATTCTTGGCAGAGTATACCTATTCTTGCCTTTAGTCCACGTAGGTTGTTGGACCATTGATCAGTTCAAAATCCTTCATGGAAAATCCACAATGTCCATACTTAATGCGGGAGCTAGTTCATGATTTTTTCTCTCTTGATCTTTAGCTTGTAATAACTAGGTCGAAGATCAATCCTTCTGAATATTGTATTTCCTTTAAATAGATTACTCAAGTCGTCAATTCTTTGCCGTGTATACTTAGTCTTGTTAGTCACCTTCTTCAACTCTCCATAATCGGTACAAATCCTCACTGACTTGTCCTTCTTCTTAACAAATAGTATTGGTACACCCCGTGGTAAGAAACTCAATCTATTTAAACCCAAGTTGATTAGTTCCACCAATTGAACCCTTATTTCTTTCCCGTCAGCTAGTGCCATACCATATGGTGCCTTCAACACTAACTCTATCTCTAATATCAGCTCAATAACAAGCTCCATCTCTCGATGTGATGGCAATCTGGTAGACCCTCTGATCCAACAGGCACAACCCTTGTAGCATCCACTACACTGGCTAGAAACTCCATGCATCCTCCTTGAGATAGGTCTCTAACCTTCAATGTCAAAATCATTGGATTGCAAGGACCCGTGAACATAAACAGGTCCTTCAAACTCAAAATTCACCATTTTCCTCTTACAGTCTATTGTCATTTCCACGTGGCCAACCAATCCATGCCTAATAACATGTCAAACTCCTTTATTACTATTCCATTAGGTTCGTAGACTACTCCCTAATATTTATCTCTTTCAGTTATAATCTAATTACACCTTCTAGAGGCTACCAATTTTCATTAGGTGACAATGTCCCAACTTTCACAACATAAATATCACGGGGTCTACTCAATGTATCGATAACCTTACTAAATAAACAATCACATGCCTAACGCCAAAATAAATTCGTAGTATACAAGAAGAATCACTGCTAGAAATATGACCTCTCACCACGGTGGTACTAGCCTCAGCCTTCGTCTGTGTAGAAGCAACTACTCAGGCAAGAACTTAATTGTTGCCTTTCCTCGGTTCCTTTCCATTTGTAGGAACGCTTTCTTGAAATACCCCACCCGCTATACAGGAAACATGCTTTAGCACGACATTCTCCCAAATGGCATATTCTTCACCGAGCGCACTTTTAGTAAGTCTTCCAATTCTCAACCCTGTCCTGACGGCTACTCTAAATGCCCAAAACCCTCTCTCTGGTCCAACGATGTTAAATGTGTCTATAGCCTTTCTATTTTGATCACTGGAGCCTCCGCCCCTACCTAATCCGATAGCCAAAGGTGCCATTCTCTGAGGGTCATGCAATCTCTCTCCAAATTGCATCCTCGCCCTCAATAGTAAGGGCCTTCTCTACTGCCTTATCATAGGTAAAAACCTCAGTTGTTGGGGCGATTCTGACGCCTTGGGCTACCCTGAAATTCAACCCTCAAATAAATCGCTCCTTCCGAGCCACATTAGTCGGCACCAAGTCAAAAGTAAACTTGGCCAAACCATCAAATTTAATGGTATACATTGTCATTGTCATGTTGCCCCGAACTAGATTCATAAATTTGTTCATCTTTGCAACTCAAACTGCATCATTGTATTCCGTTTCATTGAACAACTATCTAAATTCCTCCCAGCCCATCGTAACGATGTTCTGAGCCTGGGATACCATTCCCCACTAGGTTCAGGCGTCATTCCATAACAAACATATGGTACATACCACTCTATCATTGCCTGCCACCCTCATAAATTCGAGGATGGAGCTAATCGTGCCTATTCACTGCACAGCTCTGAGCGGTTCTATACCTCCCTCAAAGACTAGAGGGAAGTGCTTATAGAACCTCTTATACAGAGGTTCACATCTATTCTCAACCCCAAGCTGAGCCAAAATCGGTGGCACAACTGGTGGAGCAGACGAAGCAACATCCACTAACATAATATGCTGTCTTAACCACTTGCTCTCTTCCTTTTTCCTTTGTAGTCTTGATTGCATATCGATAAACATCTGTTGCCAATTCCAAGGGGCAGGGGGAGGGTTCTAGCCTAAATAATCATTTTCGGCCATGATATCAACACTGTCTGGTCTAATTGACTACCTTCTATGCAAAACTTTCAAGTACATCTACAATCAATGACTTGACCTATCAGGCATGATAATCATATCCAGAAACCGTCCCACGGTCAAAACTGAACAACACAACATCCACATGAAGTAATAATGCTAAATCACAGGTGTATAACATTCATGCATAAATCAATAGGCCCTACTCTAACATTATATATCAAGCTCTCTATTCCACAAAACAGATAAGACATACAGTTCAGATAAACATTTAAACATGTATTCAACCCATTAAACACCAAACCATGAGTCGAGCTTGTCTTTAGCAATGAGCGTATTCATGCGATCACTCTTTCAACACCATAAGCATTGGTATCTCTGATACCAAGTTGTAACATCCTTCTAATCCAGGACTGTTACACTGTGTGTTTAAAATAGTACTTGATAAGCGTGTCATTTGGACTCAAAAATGTAATTAAAATTAAACTATGGTTTAGGAACTAAAAATTTTGGTCAATGAAACTAAATTTTCATCAAAGGATTTGAATATATACATGGGATCTCACAAGTTTATAAATAAAAGATAGTTATATTAAACATTATGAAAATAGATGACTTGAGCAACAAAATCGAACCACTGCTCTAAGTTCCTCAAAATAGCTTCACTGTGATGGATAAGCAGGCCGAATATGTAAGTTGTTGGTATTAAATGATCAAATCAAAGGTACATAGCGAAATATATATACCCATTTTAATAAATATTAATACCAGCCAGGATCATATAAATATATACATATTTAATCACATACAAAACAAATCAGGGATTACCTCTTGTAGCCTATCAACTGTCCTTGAATCTTTTTGTATAAAATCAACGATCTTCCAATCCAGCAATCTAAAAGCTCACACCCTGATCTTCCAGACCAATCCTCAAACACACAAGGACATCTGTGGGAACGTAGGATTCAAAAGGTTGATTTATGCGACTCTTTAGATGTACTCAACACATGAGATCTAGATAGGTTTGACAGAGAGAAGGTTTAGAATAGTTTTCAAGTTTTGAGAAAACTATCACTTTAGAGAGCGAAATTCTATATTTTTATTCACAAAAATAATAATAAGGTTTATCTAAAAGTCACATACTATCAGACTTATATAAAGATATTTAATCTAATTAAATATTCTTTATTTTATTAAAAATATAATTCAAATTAAAACTGATCAGATGTTTACATTTAATTATTTATTTAAACCATATTTAAAAAGAATAATTAAATAACTGATTAAAAAAATTATTTGAAATTCAAAATTCAAATCCCAGGGATAAAATCCTTGAGTTAGGCGCCACACAGTGTGTGTCGCCTAACCTAATCAGGGTTTCCCTGATTTTCTCGTTTGTTTGTTTAATCATTATTTAAGACAATATATTTATCCCAACAAAAATATAAGTTAATTCAAAATTAACTTTATCTAAAAATATCAATTTTAAATTAAATAGATAAATATCATATTGTAAATAAGATATTTATTATTCTCTCTCTTCATATTAATCCAAACAAGAATAATATTAATTTTAGCCTATAGTTTTTCAAAATAAAAACTATATAGTCAAATAATTAATTAATTCACAATTAATCAATTTCCCATAATTATCACATAATTATTTCCTTGCCCTAAAAATTAATTCCTTTGCAATTTAGTCATTTCTCTTTTCAAATCTTTCTTTTGACATCCTTACCTTTGACAGTGTAGGACAGAGGTGATCTGGGGACCATAGACCTATAATATGAATCTCTAATAAAATAGATTATTAATTAGACTCTTTAATCTAATAACCTTATTTATTAATTCCATGATTACTTCACTATAAATATGGAATTGCACTCTAAGTATTTATAGAATTATATTTACAGAGTTTTCTCTTGTAGTCAATTGATATAATCAATATATGTAGTTCTGTCCTCCATTATTGGTTCGTTAATTTGAGCTGCTCAAAATTACTGTTTATCCTTCTAATTACCTCTTGATCCTTAAGTACCATTAATTCACTAGCGAATAATTATCTATGATCTAATTATAGATTTGAGTTCAATAACTATTTAGTTCTAGAATTAACCCTTAAGGGAACCAGTATTCGATCCATTAGGTAAGCATGGATTCCATTATTGTAATTCATGTTTCTAGCAATTCATGATATTGAATCTCTAAAACAAAAGTTATTAGCCTCATTATTCTAAGAGATCTTAACGAGTGAATCAAAAGATCCAATAATCATAAACAGGAGTTCAAGAATACTAAGGATTTAGACTGATCTACAAATGATCATCTATTATGATAAGAATTAAATCTTTATGTCAAACGAAAAGTTTATAAAGATAATTAATTCTCATCGTCCTGTCATATATGATATCTATTATATATAACACATTTACTAAGATGTGTATCCACATCAGTAATCCGAATCTAGATTACTCACATCTCGTATGCTTAGAAAACCGTACTAGTAACCATTCATTAAAGATTCCATACTTTAATATGGTACTGACTATTTTATTCATTAATTATGATCTTAATTCTCTCGTACGAATACAAGATCATATTCTCATAAATGAATAGGAAACTTTCTTGATATTATTGTATAATTAATTCAAACAATAATTATAACATTAAATATAATAGTACTTTTATTTTAAACAAATAAAATGTCTTTACATGCTTTTAGGGGATCAATCCTAACAATATCCCACTTTCCCTCAAAGCAGGTGAGGCATCTCCCTTAAACCCATATTGTGCACGTGACCCATGAATGACTTTGCACGAAGTGTTTGTGTAAACGGGTCAGCCAGGTTCTGTTCTGACGCTATCTTCATAACAGTCACATCACCTCAACGTACATTATTTCTTACCAGATGGTATTTCCTTTCTATATGCTTTCCTCTCTTGTGGCTTCTTGGTTCTTTGGAATTAGCTACTGCTCCCCTATTGTTAGAGTACATGATTAGTGTCTTATCCATATCAGGAACAACTTTCTGATCAGTGTAGAACTTCCTCAACCAAACTGCTTCCTTAGCTACTTCACAAGCTGCTATGTATTCGACTTCCATGGTTGAATTAGCTATGTTGGACTGTTTAATGCTTCTCCAGACAACAGCTCCTTCACCAAGAGAGAACACTGACCCAGATGTCGACTTTCGACTGTCTTTGTCTGATTGGAAATCATAATCAGTGTATCTAGTGGGGTTCAGCTCACCCCCTGAATATACAAGCACTTAATCTCTCATTCTCCTAAGATACTTGAGAATGTGCTTTACTGCAATCAAGTGTTCCAAACCAGGATTTGATTGATAACGACTTTACAATCCCAACTGCATAACATATGTCGGGCATAGTACACAACATAGCATACATTAGGCTCCCAACTGATGAAGCATAGGGATACTTTCTCATATCCACTTCCTTTTGAGGTGTCTTAGGACATTGTTCCTTGGAGAGAACAATTCCATGTCTGGTCGGTAACTCACCTTTCTTGGAATTCTCCATGGAGAATCTTTCAAGAATCTTATCTATATAATTAGCCTGAGAAAGTGCCAAGAGCTTGTTCTTCCTATCCCTTAGGATTTGGATTCCCAGATCATAACTTACCTCGCCCATGATTCTGAGGCTGATGAATGCGGCTGGGCTTGGGTCCTTCTCATTTCTTGTGTACAAAAATTTAAAATACATATTTCACAAAAAAAAATTACAAAAAACCTATGCCATTTATGGATTACACAAGATCTAGAAAAACAATAAAATTCCTAACCTAACAGCACCATATAATTAACGATCCATTATTCAACCCAGCATTCAAAAAACATATCCATCCATTCAATATACATATCAACATACATATAACAAATGCAAGAAATCCACACAGTATACCCATATTCATAAATATTAATACGAGTCAGGATCATATACATATATAAATATTAAATCATATACAAAACAAATAAGGGATTAACTATTGTAGTCTATCACGTGTCCTCGAATCTTTTTGTATAAAATCAATGATCTTCCAATCCAACAATCTGAAAGCTTACACACTGATCTTCCAGACCATTCCTCAAACACACAAGGACGTGTGTGCACACGTAGGATTCAAAAGGTTGATTTATGTGACTCTCTAGATGTACTGAACACATGAGATCTAGAGAGGTTTGACAGAGAGAAAGTATAGAATAGTTAGCAGGTTTGAGAAAACTATCGCTTTAGAGGCAGAGAGTCTATATTTTTATTCGCAAAATAATAATAAAATTTATTCTAAAATCCACGTACTATCAGACTTATATAAAGATATTTAATCTAATTGTTGACCCACGATTTAGCCAACTGACACGGAGTCAAAATATGTACGATATAGACGAATATGTATAGATAATAACGTAATGACAAAAGTAAAGAAAACACAGTAATTTATAGTGGTTCGGCCCTAGAATCTGGTAATGACCTACGTCCACTTAGAATGATATTGATATGGGATCAAAAGTGTGATCAGAGAACTTGGGTTCAATGAGTTTCAACACTCCTCATAAACAATACAAGTTTTCACAGATAATTTCTATATCTCTATGATTTCCGGGCTCCAAAAAAAGGTCCCTTCCCATGAGCCATCTCTTGCTTTTTATAGGCTCATGGAGGGTTGCCCAATATTGTTACAGATATTATCCCCTGAATCATGGGATATTCAGAAGATTGCATGAAATAAATTCGGGATACATAAGATCTTTCCATAAATGTTGTTTTGCCAGCGGAACCACCGACCAGTCTGGTCGTGGTAAAGACAGGTATGTCCTGCTTCTGGTGTGTCTCCTGGTCGATACTCTAGCAGACGCTCCAAGTGTCAGCCACGTGTCAAGAGATTATTCGCCACGTCACGAATGCTAATTTATTGGATAACACTAATTAAATAAAATTTATTTTATTATAAATATAATTCAAATTAAAACTGATCAGATATTTATATTTAATTATTTATTTAAATCATATTTTAAAAGAATAATTAAATAACTCATTAAACAAAGTTATTTGAAATTCAAAATTCAAATCTGAGTGATAAAAATCCCTGAGTTAGGCGCCATATACTGTGCTGCACATTGTATGTCCCCTAACCTAATCAGGGTTTCTCTGGTTTTCTAATTTGTTTGTTTAGTCAATCTTTAAGACGATATATTTATTCCAACATAAATATTAGTTAATTCTAAATTAAATTTATCTTAAAAAATAAATTTTAAATTAAATAAACAAATATCATATTATAAATAAGATATTTATTATTCTCTTTCTTCATATTAATCCAAACAAGATTAATATTAATTTTAACATATAGTTTTTCAAAATATTCATAATTATCACATAATTATTTCCTTGCCCTGGAAAATTAATTCCTTTGCAATTTTATCCTTTCTCTTTACTAATCTTTTTTTTTTACATCCTTACCCTTGAAAGTATAGGACAAAGGTGATATGGGTACCATGGAACTATAATACGAAGCTCCAATAAACGAGATCATTAATTAAACTCTTTAATCAAATAATCTTATTTATTAATTCCATGATTGCTCCAGTATAAATATGGAATTGCGTTCAAAGTATTTAGAAAATCATATTTATAGAATTTTCTCTTATAGTCCATTGATATAATTAATATATGTAGTTCTGTCCTTCATTATTGGTTCGTTAATTTCAGCTGGTCAAAATTACCATTTTACCCTTCTAATTACCTCTTGATCCTTTAGTACCATTAATTCACCAGTGAATAATTAATCTATAATCTAATTATAGATTTGAGCTCAATAAATATTCAGTTCCAAAATTAACTCTTAAGAGAACCAATATTCGATCCATTAGGAAAGCATGGATTACATTATTGTAATTCATGTTCCCAGCCATTCATGATATTGAATCGCCAAAAAAAATCTCATTAGCCTCATTATTCTAAGAGACTTTAACGAGAGAATCAAAAGATCTAATAAACATAAACAGGAGTTCTTGAATATTCAGGATTTAGACTGATCTACAAATGATCATCTATTATGATAAGAATTAAATATTTATGTCAAACGGCAAGTTTATAAAGATAATTAATTATCATCGGTACTATCATTTATAATCTCTATTATATATAACACATTTACTCAGATGTCTATCCACATCAGTATTCTAAATCTAGATTACTCGCGTCTCGTATGCTTAGCAAACCGTACTAGTAACCATTCATTAAAGATTCCATACTTTAATATGTTACTGACTATTTTATTCATTAGTTATGAACTTAATTCTCTCATATGAATACAAGATCATATTCTCATAAATGAATAGGGAACTTTCTTGATATTATTGTATAATTAATTCAAACAATAATTATAACATTAAATATAATAGTACTTTTATTTTAAACAAATAAAAAGTCATTACATGTTTTTAGGGCATCAATCCTAACATAAGCGTCGCTCAAAAGCTCTCTAACTCGTGGCTGGTTACCCTTAGCTTGCCCTTACCTGCACCATAGAGCACCTGTGAGCCAAGGCCCAACAATAAAACCCTCCACAAGGCATACTAATAATAATCCAATGATTCACAAATAATATGTAAGGAAACTTATATAGGATCTTTATTTATTTTTATGTAGATCTAATATTAAACATGTTAATATGAGACAACCTAGAACATGTTTCTAAAATTGAATTCAAAGAGAAATAATGATCATAATACTTACATTATACGCAGGGAAATAAATGATTCATTCATTCAGTTTCTCTAACCCTTATATCCTTTCTTTTGCAGAGTATTACAAAGAAACTAAACCGATCTTCAATTTTCTTCACAGCCTTCCAAAATATCCTTAGAATCACCCAGACTAGAGTGCGCAATTCTCAACACATGAGATAGATATAAAGTGAAGAAAAGAAAAGAACAATAAGGCTTAGAAAATGACTTATGTTTAGAGAGAATTTAAAACCTATCAAATACTTGTGTTTCATAAATCTGAACTTATGACTTATGTTTTCAACTCTATCTTAACATTCTTTTTTATAGACTCAATTAGGTCATTTATTTAATAAAAAAATCAATAAAATAATAGCCAATAATCAGCCATTGGTCAAAATTATCATGGGTTTAGGCTCGTGAAATTTCTCATTTGATTATAAGCCCATTGGACTTAAAATCAAGACCTGTATTATTTTCTATTGATTTAATTAATTAAATAATTATTCAAATCCTCTATAAAATTAATATTTATAATTTTAACATTGATTTAAACTTATTTATTAATTTAGATACCAATTTATCTTAATTAATAAATCTGCCCTAATTTTTCTTTTCTTCTCTAAATAACATAACTCTCTGAAACTATCCAAATTGACCTGGTCAACTTTGATTATTCTAAGTAATAATTAAATCAATTAATTGAGACTATCTAGATGATTTCATCCAAGGTACAGTGGGGACCATGGG